>NC_045715.1:4689760-5348510 GCF_009834535.1 Camelus ferus
GGCATCCTCGGCTGCTTGGAAAGTCAAAGGGAAGAGGACAGAGAGGCAAGAGAAAGCCATGCTTCCAGCAACCTGCGTCACCAGGAGGGCCAAGAGCAAGGCTGGAGGCAGATGAGAAGCAGGGAGGGAGGCTCGGGCTGGGACGCTTCTGCGTGTCTGCACCCCAGCCTGCTGGCTGCTGGGGTGCTTTCTCCTCCCTCCCTGACTTCTTTTACCACCGGACAGGCTGTCACCAGACCCCTGAAGAGCTTGGCAGGGCTGCAGGCGTCTGCACCCATGCCACCCCTCCTGATGACGCAGCAGACGCCCGAGGCGCTGGCACGGCCACGTGGCCTTGTCAGTTGCTTTCTGGCTGCTGTGAGCACCCGGGACCGCTTTCAGGTTTCAAGAAGTGAGAATACTCAGCTCTGGGAGGCAGGGGGTCTGAACACACGTCCCGGCTTCCTGTAGCCTTGCATCTTCCCAAGTTACATCAGCTCTGACCCCCGGTCTCCTCCTGTGCGTGAGGATTATGAGTAACTGTGTGCCCGTACATGTACCCGACTGCCGGGCCCTGAAATCCTCCCCCCAGCGACTGAATGCATTTGCAACCATCTCTGCAGGCCTCCTCCTTCGAGGCAGCACCACCTGTCAGGATTAGCACCTGAGGGGCGGTCCCTCACTACCACCACCTCTCCAATCCTGCTCCGGTTTTGAGAACCTGTCATTTTGGGCCCCTGTTCCACACAGCTGTGACCGAGCTCGCTGAACAGCTCCCCAGTTCCCAGCACAGCCGGCCTTTCTCAGGCCTCCACCATGAACCTGCCTCTCTTCTACCACACGGTCTGAGAGTTAGAAACTCATCAATGAATCTCACTTTCGGTGTGCTCTTCCTGAATGAGTTGTAACTGGGTTTTTTTTTTTTTTTTCCAACTCTGATCTCAAGGGCCACATCTGACAAGATACTTGTGTTAAAAAAAAAAAGTATTTTTCCCCCCAACATTTCTTTCTCTATTAATCGAAATGACTTTGCTTTAAACTAAATGCCTCACACAGGACTCATTTAGAAGACCAGAGCTGTTCGTGAGACCATTTAAAGACCTTTCCTCCTGGTAACTGAGAAAAAAATCAGCCAGGGTACTTGAATCTTGTCACGTTTTGTTTTTCCCTGCTTGTGCCCAGGATAAAGATGTCATAGACACTTTTAGGTTCCACACTCCTGCTCAACTCTTTAGGTAGGAGGAATAATTGGCTTTTTTTTTTTTTTTTTCCTGAGACGAGGGTAGTGCAGACTGAGCTATTCTCTTGCAAATCTCTGTGGGTACTTGTTGGTAAAGTCTGACTAGCTGCTGATCTGTAACTCTTCTCGGTTTCCTTTGAACAAGGGCAATGAGCTGCTCTTTTTCTGCCCAGCCCTTGCACTGAAAAAATCCAGTAGGTGGCCAGAGAGTCTTTAGAAGACTAAAGACAGCTTCAGAGAGCTATTGGACCAGGTTTTAAAAAGAAAAGTGTACTTGGATCTTTGTACAGCGAACAATACAGAAGGATTTGAATGGGAACCCAGCTTGGGGACAGGTGACTTACATTAGGCAAGTTACAAGTTGACATGTTTGACTATAGCTAAATTAAGTTCTCAAAATAATCCCTGAAACTGGAGCTCGGACTGTTGAAGCAAATCCTCAGACCGGACCTCTCAGCCCGCCTCATTTCAGCCTCTCCTTTATGACGTGGTGTCATCCTTTGCAGCTCCACCCAGGGGCCCCCTCCAGAATGCTCTGTGGAACATGGAAGAACCCTGTCGGCACCGAGGGAGCCAAACCCCAGGAGTCCCGTGGGGTGAGAGCTTTCCCCTTTGGAAATTACTTTTGTAAAAAATTCTGAGTTGAGGAGATGGCAGTGAGGGAAAGCTCTGCAGTCCCAGCTTTCAGTTTCCTGTGATGTCCCGGGTGCTACTTTGATTTGAGCCAGGCGAGGTCTCGGAAGCCAGCAGGACCCTGCCCTCAGTCCCCTGGACTGGGAATGGCTCGTGTGTGTCCTGTGTCCCCAGCCTCAGCTGTGAGCTCTGGCACAGGGATGTTCCCAGGAGCAGCCTGCATCTTCGAATAAAAGATTCACTGAATGTGACTGGTGCCTTTAACAGTCATGTGGCAATGGTCTTTACCGTGGTAAAATAGACGTTGCGTAGAATTCACCATTTCAACTATTTTTACGTGTGCAGTTCTGAGGCATTAAGTACCTTCACGTTGCAGTATCAGCACCTCCATCCATCTCCAGGACTTTTTCATCCTCCCAAACCGAACCTCTGTCCCCATTAAACACAAACTCCACATCGCCCTCCCTCTCTCCCTGGTATCCCCCATTGTACTTTCTGTCTCTGTGGATTTGATGCTCTAGGGACCTCATATGAGTAGAGTCATCCAATATTTGTCCTTTTGTGGCTTCAAGGTTCATCCATGTTGTAGCACGTGTCAGTACTTCATTCCTTCTTAAGGCTGAACGACAGCCCATCATATGTGTAGGCCCCGTTTTGTTCATCCACTTGTCATCTGCGAGCACTTGGGTTGCTTCCACTTTTTGGCTGTTGTGAATAATAGGTGTACAAATATGTCTGAGACTCTGCTTTCAATTCTTTTGGGTATAGATGCAGAAATGGAATTGCTGGATCATAGGGCAATTCTATTTTTAATTTTTTGAGGAACTGCCGCCCTGTTTTCCATAGAGGCTGCTGCATTTTCCATTCCCACCGGCAGGGCACGAGGATTCCATTTTCTCCGCATCCTCGCCGACAGTTGTGGTTTTCTGGTTTTTGGTGCTAAGCATCCCAGTGGGTGTGGGGTGGTATCTCATTTGGGACAGTGGTGGTTTTAATGTTGGTGTTTGGTGGCAGGCAGAGCTGAAGCCTCCTGCTGGGTTTCTGTGTGGTGCAACAGGCAGGAGGAGAGGGCTCCGTACCCCTTCTGTTGCCCGGAGTCTAGATCTGAGACCTTGCTCTGATCTGCTCTAGCTAAGCCCTGTGGCTTCTTGGGGCAACTGCAGATAAGAGACATGTGATCAGGGCTGTGTTTCGCTCCTTCCTGAAGGAAGGAGGTCGTAGCAGCTTGGGGTCGGTTAGGACTCCTTGAAGATCTTTCTCCCAAGCATGTGGGCAGGAGCAGAGGAACTGACTTTGACCGGCTTCACTGGGAGTCTAACTCACCAGTGACACTTTTTTTGGTTTTACAGACAAATCCAGCTTCTCCTTCTGCTTTTTAAAAAGATGCTCACCTACCACAAAAGCATTAGTTTTCTAGGGTAAATGGAAATACAATGCAAGACCTATTTATCACAAGTTTATGTTTTAAGTGGAATGATAGATTTTTAGGTGATTTTGAAAATCGTGGCTCCAATCCCAGATTTCTAGTTTTATAAAATTCTTTGAGATTCTGTAATACAAGGAGATAGCAGGTAAAGTTCATATGGGTAAGAATAAGTCTAATTAAATTAGTAAAATAGTAAAGTAATGCAGTTACATAAAATTTGGGAAATAGAAAAAGTGTAACCCATTCCTACCACTCTGACATTATTTCTTTACAATTCTGGTACCTTTCTTTCCAGTCTTTTGTACCTACTTAAAGAAAAAAAAAACATAATTGTGATAATATGTAAATAAACTATGCAAATAAAGCTTTCCAGAAGATTTTGCCCATTTACAAAGCCAGTAGCACTTCAGCATGTGAAAGTATCCACTCATTTCATTCATTATATCCTGGTGGACTTTGGGCATTTTTTTTTTTCTAATTTAATATAGAAAAATTTAAAACTACTTGGCTTACCTTCTATTTCCTTTGTAGAAAAACAAATGATGTTTTTCCTGGTTTGTTTTTTGCTTTTTCATTTTTGACATAGAGAAGGTTCATATTTCTACGCAGTCAAGTTATCTACGGTCTTTTTTTCGGTGTCTCTTTTATTTCTAATTTCATCTCTGTTTCTTCTTTATTTGCATTCAAGTTTTAAAACTTTTCCCCTCCAGTGTTATGTTATGTTTTTTTCTCTCCAGGAGTATGACAAATTTTGTTTTTATCTTATTTTTCTGTTTTAAAAATACATCCCTGTTTAACTAGCTAATCCATCAGGGATTTATTTTGGTGTGTGGTGTGAGGTAAGAATTTGCCTTGGTATTTTCCCCCAAATTGCTACCCAAATATTCTAACAATAATTAGTTACTGAATAATACGGTCCTTCTCTGATGATTACCTGGTGCTTCCTGTTTCATAAACTGACTCCTAATGAGTACATCAGACAGATCTATTCCTAGTTTACCTACTCTATTCTGTTAGTTAGTTTTTTTTTCATGCACAGTCCCCGTGCTCCTTTAATTATAGACCTACAATGGTTTTGCTGTTTCGTACCCCTCCTTCCTATAGTTCTGTAGCAACATTTTCTCTACTGTTTTCACCTGTTTGTTTCTTTTAGGCTCACATGGGAATTATTTTGTTCTATTTCTTCCTATAATATATTTTATTCAGTTGGGTTTTGATCAGAATTGCAGTTAACATATAAATTAATTTACACTATACATTAAAAAAATAAAATGTTACCTTTCCTAGCTCAATCTTGCTTCATCTCCCTTTGCATCTTATTATGTATGTGTCTAGGTTATTGATTACACACAAACCTTGTTGAATCTGTTGGTTTGTGAATGGAGTCTTTTAAATTGTACTTTTTGATGGTTATTGCTTTCACATAGGAAGTGTGTGTGTGTGTTTGTGTCCGTGTGTTGTAACTGTCCACCTTACAGAGCAAAGCAAGAACATATTGAAAAGAACACTCTCTTTGCACTCTTTGGAATGGATCAGATTTGGGTTTGAATCGCAGCTCTACTACTTACCAGATGCCTGACTCAGAGAATTTAGCACAGCAGTGTTGGTCATTGGATTTCAATAAATGATAGCTATTTTGATTAGATTTATCTTGAATATAGTTCTTCATCCATTTCTTTGGGTTTTCTATATTTACACACTGATATTAACAATTAAGGATAATGTGACCTTTTTCCTTCCAGTATTTAAGTCTCTTTATCTGTATCATGTCTTATTGCATTGGCCAGAAAAACTTGCAGCACAATAGTAAATAATTTTTTTTCTGTCCAGGATATTTTTGTTGTTATTTTTAAAGAAGATTCTCTAGCTTTTCACTATGAAGTATAATTTCACAGTTGGCTGTGGTTTGAAATGTATACTCTTTATATGTTGGAGATATATATTTCAGATCTTACTTTTTAAGTGCTTTTAAATTAGGAATAATTTGTCATGGAAGACTCATATGATTTGAACAACTTTATTTACAAATCACAATATTAACGTAACCTAAGTGGAAGATAGAAATTAAGGATCAATCCTATCTTGAACATACAGGTTATTATTTCTTCTAAAAATACCGTCTCTGTTTGAGGTCTTTGTGAGTCTTCTTAAAGATTTGAATACTGAAAAGCAATTAACCTCCTTGGGGATGGGTTGGGGGGGGGCATCTTCCTTTTAGTGGCCTAACCACCAGTTTCTTTATATGGAGAAATCTGTACCTTGCCTTTATGTCTGGCTTGGGTTCCACAGGAACCTTTTTATCTCTTGATTCTTACTTTGAATTCCTAAACATGGAACATCTAAGTTTTAAGTAGAAACCATATTTAGACTCTGTAATCTTAAACTTAGGTATTCTCCTGGTTCAGGTTTATTGGTGTTTTAATAATAATTGTTTTTCTGATGTAAAAGTAATATATATTTATTGTGGAAAATTTGGAAAATGTGGACAAGCACAAAAGCAAAGAGTAAAAACAGCCCATACAGTTTTGTATTTTTTTCACTTACTGTGTTTCGAACACTTAGTGATTATTCATGGTTAACATGTTATGCCACCAGATGAATATTTTGCCATTTGTGTACTAAAGTCCTACTGGTAGACATTTAGCTTGTTCCCAGTTTTCCATGATGGCAAATGATCTAATAACAACCATCCTTATACAAATATCCCTGTGTATGTCTTTTTAGAAAAGTTTCTAGAGTTCTTTTTTTCAGAAGTGGAATGGCTGGCTGAAAGAAGTACACATTTTTGAGGACATAATGCTCAAATTTTCAAATGTCTGTTCAAGATAATTGAAGACAACGTCATTGCCACAACAGCAACTATCTATCTCTTTTCCTCAGCTTCGCCAAAATTAGATCGTTGAAATTTTAAAATATTTTTTTGCCAGTTTGAAAAGGAAAAAAATCTTAACTGCAAATTTTAATTTGCATTTCTTTTATTACTACAGATATTGAACATTAAAAAATGTGTTTATTGCAGTGGGGAGTATAGCTCAGTGGTAGAGTGTGTGCTTAACATGCAAGAGGTCCTGGGTTCAATCCCCAGCACCTCCATTAAAAAATATTTTTAATGTGTTTATTAAGTATTTATATGATTGCTTTTGTGAATTGCTTCTTCATATCCTTTGCCCATTTTGCAGTTGAGGTGTTCTTTTTATATTGACTTGTAAGAGTCAGTAGAGCATAAAAATTAAGAGTAAAAGCATGGAACTCAGAAGAAGTTCTACATTCATACCTCTCTTCTGCTACTTACTAGCTATGAGACCTGGGGATTATGGTGGATATTGTGTGCAAAGCTAACCTATCTTCTACACCTAATAAAGTGTAGCTTTTATTATGTGGAGTCTCCTTTCCAACTCTGCATATAAATATACTTTTTTCCTAGTTTGTAATTTCCCTTTCACTTTAGCCTATAGATTTTAAAACATGTATTTAAATTTAAAATTGTTAAGCCAGGGGGCTGGGTATAGTTCAGTGGTAGAGCACATGCTTAGCATGCAGGAAGTCCTGAGTTCAATCCCCAGTACCTCCATTTAAAAAAAAAAACTTGTTATGCAAATGGAAATGTGCATCTTTTCCTTTATGGCTTATTCCTTTTCCTTAAAAATCATTCTAGGCCCCCACAAAGATTAGATAAATATTTACCTATTTTTCTTCTGATTCTTTTATCACTTTATGTTTTATGCTTAATTCTTTCATTTATTTGGAATAGGTTGTTTTTTTTTTTTTAAACTGAAGGACCGTTGATTACAATGTGTCAACTTCTGGTGTACAGCACAATGTCCCAGTCATGCGTATACATACATATGTTAGCTTTCTTTTTTTTTTTTCATTAAAGCTTATTCCAAGATATTGAACACAGTTCCCTGTGCTGTACAGCAGAAACTTGGAGTAGGTTTTAGCCTTTGGTGTAAAGTTAGTGTGAAGTTGGTATTTGGTGTGCATTTTTTCCCCTTTCAGTTGTTCCAACGGTGTATTAATCTCTCCATTCCCCCTCTGCTGATTTGAAGTGGCGTCTATATCATATACCAAATACTTCTGGGTTTTCTGTTTGATTCCTTGACACACCTGTCACGGCATTGGCACTGTAGCAAAGGAGGTAGCACGTGGGCATTATGTATCTGCCTTCTAGCTTCACTGCATGCTTCATATCTGGGTGCGTTCATCTCATCTCCCTCCCTCTTTTTTTTTTTCTTCCCCTAAAACTGAAAGTTTGTTTCTATATGCAGCTACAGACTTACAACCTGATTGGGATAAACAGTTTCCTGTCATTCTATACCGTACAGTAGAAAGAACTTGGGCTGTAGACTCAGAGGACGAGGATTCCAAACCTGGTTCCACTCACTAGCTATTAAAGGTGGGCATATTATGTGGTCTGTGGGTGCCTCTGTCCTCTACTGAAGTAATCACGGGAAAATCAGCCCTTATGCCAAATTCATCCTAAATAACAGGACCAACTTGACCAATCAGAGCCCCATCACTCAGGGCTGTCTATCCCTTTCTATGAAATAAGCCATTGTTGGGGGTGGGGGGAGGTACAGCTCAGTGTGTGCCCAGCATGCATGAGGTCCTAGGTTCAATCCCAGGACCTCCATCAAAATAAATAACCCCCCCAAAACCAAACAAACAAACAGAAAAAGTAAGCCATTGTTTTACTGACTGTGAGAAATTTCTAACTCAGTGTTTCGGTTAAAACTGTTTTATCTTGTCTGTTGTCATCATAATATAATTTCAGTAACATTTAGCAACTGTCGTCTATAAGTGCTTTTATGTGTATACACACACACATATGTAAATCCAGCTACATAAACATTCTCATACACAGATGATTATCAGGTAGCAGGTTAGGAATAATGACCTTGATGGGGACTATTCTGTTTAAAAAAAAAAAATCACACAGGGAATTTGATGTAACCGTAACACTTCCACTGCATTAAGATATACGTGTTTGATTGCAACATGTAAATATAGCACCAAATTTTAAAATGTATATACTAAAAGCGGCAGTTTGCATGTACCTCCCCAGGGCCAGATGCCTTTCCTGCATGCTTTATGCGTGTTGTCTCTTTTCATCCTCATGGCGATGTCCAGGCAGTTATTACATCTGCTTTATAGTTGGAGGAACTGAAGTTCTCTGGAGCTGGACACCTGTACTAGTGACAGCTGGTGAGTGATGGAGTCAGGATGGACCCCAGGGCCGCCTCATGGCCCAGCCCATGCTCTTTACTCTGTAACCTGCCGCTTCCGGGTATATTTGCAGTCCTTGTTTTGCTTTATAAAGTCCAATTTCTGAGAAGCTGGAGAAGAAAGACAAACGCTGCTTTTAGCTGAAGCCTGGAACGTGGGTTTCAGTTTAGGAAAAAAACGTGATCTGATAGACAACGTTATGGCTGTAAGGCATAGGAAGTATAAAGAACTGAGACAACCGTAGTGTAAAGATAAATTGCGGGGAAGAGGAATGGATTTGGTATGGAGAGAGCTGCGTGTTTGAAAATTTGAATTACCTGTGTTGTCTGTCATGTTCTGTAGATGATTGCTTCAAATCCTCAACTCTGACAGAGACACTGAAGTAGTGACATTAAAGGTAGTCGTTTCATGTATTGGATTTAATGCAGCTATTTCTTTATTTTTCCATATAGCAAAGTCATTGTGTGCTTATTGGAGAAAAGAGAAAAAAAGATAAGCAGAGTAATGAAAGATAAAATCCCGCATTGTCCCACTACCCGGAAATAACCACTGTTGACCTTTTCCGTGTCCTTCCCTTCTTGTTTTATTTATGTGTGAGGGTAACGCTCTGTTGCTGTTTAAGCAATGGCATTGTCTATTTGTAGCCAGCTTTTTTCACTTAAAAATATCTCATGAACTTTTCACGTGGGATTATGTAGTCTTCTCCAGAACCATGTTCATAGGTGAAAAGTACTCGTTTCGTGGACTTATGACCGTTTTAGTAGCTAATTTTAGATTCTTCAACAGGGTGCTTCCAGTGGCTTTCCTTTTAGGGCCATCATGACTGTGTCTTCCGATAACTTTACCTAACACTGCTCCTGTAAGGGCTTCTCATTCCGCTGTGTGCTCACATAGGCACTTGCATCCCAAGATCCTCACTTAGAGCTCTGACGAGTTTGTCCTGGCCTGCGGATGTCCCCTGCGTTCGGGGAGACGTGGTCTAGCGTCTGGAGTTTGACTTAGTTTGCAAGGGCCGCCATGACAAAGCACCGCAGACGAGGGGGTGGGACCTTAACACCGAAACGTCTTCCCTCGCAGCTCTGAAGGCTGAAAGTCCAAGATCAAGGTGTCGGCAGGGTTGGTTTCTTCTGCGGCCTCTCTCCATGGCCAGTGGATGCCACCTTTACCCTGCATCGTCACATGGTCCTCTGTGTGTGTCTGTGTCCTCATCTCCTCCTCTTATAAGGACTGTGGTCCTATTGGAGTAGGGCCAGTCCACTGACAAGTGCCCACCCTCATGACTGCATTCTACCTTAATTCTTCTGAAAAAGTCATCTCCATTCTAAGGTACAGGGGGTGGGGACTTCAACATATGAATTTGGGGGGGACACAACTCAGCCTGTAACAGAGGCACACACTGGCTTTACTGTAAGAGGTCCTGCTGAGGAGGCAACTTGTAGTGTCATGTTTATGGTTTTCATGACATTTTGTTTGACATATGACAACTCTTTATTTAGCCTGTAAGACCCACTAGGGCAGAGATCTCGTGGGCTTTGTTCACTGTTGTGTATAGAGTGTGAACTCCATCAGTGCCTGCCTGATTGAGGAGGTTGAATGAATGAGTAAATGGATGTCAAGTTTCTTTAGTAACAGTGAAGAAGTAACATACAGTCAGCCTGTATACTCTAAAAGTTCTTATTTTTTGAGCCTGCACTCCCTCACTTCCCTGAAGTGTGCGTATGATAAACTGTATGAAATTGCTAAGTCCATTGCCTTATAGGAGTACCCAAGCCCTAGGTACGACTTTCTTTCTGAGGGAAAGAGAGAGTTTTCTGTCCACTAGGATAGACACGTTGCTGTTTTCAGTGTTTATAGTGGTCAGTATCTTTCATGGCAATCTAGTTGTGTGATTTATTGCAACTTTTTTTTTTAAGGGAGGTACTGAGGATTGAACCCAGGACCTCGTGCATGCTAAGCATGTGCTCTACTACTGAGATATACCCACCATCCTACTGCAACTTCTTGAGCACTTTTTACAGTTGAGAATTTGGTCTGATCCTTTGACCCGGGAACATGGGGACCGCGTCCGTAAGCAAGAGGACCAATGGCCAGAGTTATTGTAAATACTTACAGCACTGCCAGGGGCTCCACTGACAAGTACCATGTGGGGGTCTACTTAACGGGACCTGCAGAAATTTGACTTTGCTTCTGGACGTTCTCAATTGAACCCACAAAGGTGCACATACGTACTACTTATTGAAGAAGTATTTATTTCACTTATTTATATTCTGGTTCATGACGAAAGAGTGCTATCTTCCACAGAGACAAATGTTGAACTATATGTACAAGTCTGTTAGGGAAAGAAAGAACCTTCATCCAGTGAGAGCAGAGCAGTGTTTTCTAATATCTGCCATCTCGTCTGAAGGCAGAAGGAGAGATGACTGGTCCTTTCTGTGAAGAGGTGAAGTTAAATCATTTAAAAATTCTATAAGCAATAAACTGTTGTCATGGAGAAAAGGCTGCCTTAGAAGAGTTATTTAACCCTCCCTGATATTCTGATATCTTTGAAACAATTTAATAATTTAGAAGCATGCTAACAGCTCATCAATCTCAAACCCAACCAGCAACTTTTGGCTTCTGGGCAGCAAAAGGAGATGCTGGTCCTCACGCTTACTTACGACACATTGCTAACAACCTTGGTTATCCAGCTTCCTAACCGCTGTAGATTAGAAATGATCAATTAGGAGGGGAAGAGGAGGTTGCTGCTGGCAGGCACACTGACTTCAGAAAGACGTGACAAGACACAGCCAGATAGGGAGGAAAAATGACTAAAAGCAAACAAAAAAATCAAACTGGAATTTACCTGTGGAGTCCTAGGGTTTGCTGTGTACCTGTGCATGTGTATAGCTATGCTTACCTGTTTAGATGGATAGTTTCTTGAAGATGTAACCATCTTGTGGCCTACTTGTTTATAAAAAGTTACCTTCGTGGGGGTGGAGCATAGCTCAGTGGTAAAGCATGTGCTTGGCATGCACGAGGTCCTGGGTTCAATCCCCAGCACCTCCATTACAAAAAAAAGAAGACACAGCCGCCTCCCTCATCTTCAGACAGCCAGCACTCTGTCTGTGGAGGGTGTGTGTACTTTTACTTTAACCTGCACACCCAACCCCAACGCCTCATGACCTTTCTCTTGCCTTCTGAAATGGCCTCCACTCTATGTACTATGTATCTCTCTAAATAAATCTAATTTTACTCAAAAAAAAAAAAAAAAGACACCCTTTGACTTGTTTCACAAGCCCCAATCAACCAACAACAACAAAAAAGTTATCTTTACTTGACAATCCAATAACATATTTGAAGTTTATGATAATATTTTATTCATATTTTAACCCTGAATTTTTAGAAAGGGGAGAAAATGAGGCAGAGCATAATATGGTTTAGAAAAAAAATTTGCTCCAGGTGGTTAACCTTTAAAGGGAAAACCATCAAACACCAGAAATAATGCATTCCTCAAGGTATCTGGGCAGCTAAAGTAATAATGTACTGGGGTCACGGAAGTTGTGTAAAGGCAGTGCATCCTGTGCTCTGCACTGCTTGTTGGAGAGGGAGAGTTGAACGGGCTGCTGCACTAAGCAGGACTGGGACATCGGGAAGGACATCTCGCCCCATGCCCCTCAGCCTGCTGGTGTACCTGCCACTCCCAGGCAGCTCTTCCTCCAGCAGTTTCCCCTCTGTCCCCCCGTTTCCAGCCCATGCCCAGACCTCCTTCATGCCTAGCCCGCCTCCGCATACCTTGCAGAACATGTCCATCCAGACGCTGCCCTGCGCCAGTCCTCTGCTCGCTGCCCGGGCAAGGAAGTGCCAGTCAGGACAGGCCCCTGCTTGCAAGACGTCCCATCCACTGAGGCCGTGCGAACCCCTGTTCTGAGAAACCCCAATTCTCTGGCTTCTCCGCAGCACTGCCCCTCCTCCCACAGCTTGATGTAAGCATCGTTTGTCCTTAGATCACTTCCTTCAGAAGCCTTGTCTCAAGAAGGCTGGTTCTCCCAGGTCGCGGGGAGGCCGTGGAGTCCGGGCCGTGTTTTCTGCTCTCCTGCCCCACCAGGCTCCCGTCCTCTCCTGCCCCTCAGCTCGTCAGCTCAGGCCAACTTGGGGCTTCAACGGCAGAAGTGGGTTTTTTCACAGCTCTGGAGGCTGGGAGTCCAAGACGGAGGTGCTGGCAGGGTTGGTTCCTCCTGAGGCCTCTCTCCTTGGCTGGTAGATGCCACCTTCTCCCTGTGTCCTCACACGGGCATCCCTCTGTGTGTGCCTGTGTCCCGATCTCCTCTTCTAGTAAGGACGCCAGTCCGACTGGATCAGGGCAAACCCCCATGACCTCATTTTCCCTAATGACCTCTGTGAAGGCCGTACCTCCAAATACAGTCACGCTCTGAGGAACCAGGGGCTGGGACCTCAACATACACGTTGGGGGGGGACACAGGTTAGCCCATGACACCCACGCTGACCTTGGTGTCACCTGGTAACACCTGCCGGTTCTCACCTGCACCCCGCCCTCTCCAGGTCTCCAGGACGCACCCCCTTCACAGCAGCCTAAGTGACCAGTGTCACATTTTTCCTCTCAAGGCCCTTCTTTGTTTTCGGTGACAGGACCCTCCATGTCAAGGACTCATGTCCTGTTCTTTCTTCACTATTTTCTCCATCTCCTCAGCCCCATGAATAGGCTCTCTCTCCATCTCCCAAGAGTCGTTTGCTCCTCTGTCTCTCTGAGGACTCCATCCCTTGCTTCCCGCCCTCAGGCCACCTTCTTCCTCACCCCCTGCCTCACCCTCCTCTTCCTTGAACCAGCTTTTCGTCCCATCTTCAGGGCCCTCGGCAGCCTCCCAGTTCTCACAGCCTCACCCCCCTGGCCGTGAGTTTTACTCATCTCAGCGTCCACCCGTCAGTAATCCTGACCACACGTCTCCTCCCCCCGTGGCCCCGTGGCGTCGACGCCACAGCAGAGCTGAACATCTCTCCCACCTCGTCCTGATTTCCTCTCTCCTGAAGCCCCAGCCGCGTGCCGCTCCCCCCGCCTGTGGTGCGGCTGCATTTCCGCGTTCAAAGCCGTCCCATGGGAACGCGCCTTTTTCCCGCTGATAGTTCTGTTTGTTTCTACTGTTCTTTTCTCCTTCCGTCCTGTCATGGACTGTGGCTTAGCCCTCCTTTTCCCCAAGGCTGATCTCTCTACCAGCTCTCCTCTGCCACAGACAGACACACAGCCAGGCAGCCAGGCAGACAGACAGACAGACAGACACACACACACACACACACACACACACACACACACACACACACACACAGTTACTTTCCTTCAAAAGCTGTGTTCTGTTTCATAGATCTGTATTGTCCCCCTATCTGGGTCTCCATTCCTTTCCTGTTGACATAAATGTCTGTGGAGGACAGAAAGGGGTTTGTATCTGAGGTTTATGTGAAGGAGGGATGGTTATAAACCCAATTGGCCCTGCTTAAAGCTGTACGCTGGCTTCTATTTCCAATTAGATCCTTGTTAAACGACTGCACAGACAACAATGGCCCTTCTGCCAAACTCCATTCAGGAGCATTTTATTCACATTAGTCAAGACAATCAAGTAGGCATTTTGTTATTAGCAAACTAATTCTCCATTGACTGACAACAGCAGTGGGTTCTGGGGTGCAGCTCAGCCCTGCCAGGTCCCAGCCAGTCCAGCCAGCCTGGGGACCTTGGGACCCCGCCTCGGTTTCATCCGTTGGAGGCTGGGGGTGATAACGGCTCCTGCCAGGTTGGAGGGCGGAGCGGGCGGAGCAGGACCATTCGCGAGGCCCTGAGAGCAGTGCCCGGCGCACAGTAGGGGCTCAGTGTGTCAGCTTCTCTTGGGTCGCTCTTGCCCCGTTTCCTTTCTCTCCCTCCCTTTTATCACCTACCTCCTCACGGAGCCCGGCCTTCAGGCCTTCACTTCCTCTCCTTCCAGTCACTCCTTAACCCCTGGCTTTCTGGCCTCCGCCTTCCACTCTCAGAGCAGTTTACTTTCTCAGATCTCACTCACCCCCTTCTCAGCTACTTGCCTTGATTTCTCTGTATGTTAGCACCACTGGCCCCCTTTCTCCTGGGCGGGCCCCGCCTCCTTGGCTGTTCTGCTTCTTTAGAGGCTAAAGAACCCTTGTCCCTCCCTCCTCTGCCTCCACCTAATTGCAGGTGTTTCCTGGGTTCAGCCTCCAGCCTTTTACTGCACATCCTCTCTGTCCCTTACATGTCTCTCCAGGCCTTTCTCCCGGGTCCAGCCTCCTCTCATCCTCTGCACCCCACCCGCGACTCCCCCCGGATACCTGGACCCACCACCCACCCAGGTTCCCAAACTGAAACCAGGGAGGCGGCCCTCTTCATGTCCCCCTTTTCACACGACAACCGGCCCGACCCGGCCCAGTGGATTGCATCTTCTTTAATGTCTCCCACCTCTCACTCCCACCTCTGTCCCCTTCTCTTTGTTTTTCTTTCTTTTTTCCTCTACATCTTTTTTTGGGGGGTGGTTATTTATTTAGTTATTTAAATTTTGTCCCCTTCTTTTTACTTTAACCCCTACACTGTCACCTGTCACCCTACTGATGCCAGAGTGGTGTCCCTTCTGATGCCACACCCATGGTCAGTGCTCCCGAGGGATTTTTTTCCCTTCTCCCATGTCAAGTTGGTCAAATCCTATTGCATGTGCATCCTAATGATGTCGCAAACCAAAGCATTCTTCTCCGCCTCTACAGCCAGCGGCTGACTGGATCCCTGTTCTTTCTCAGGCGGGCTCTTCTGTGAATTCCTAACTAGCCTTCCTGTCCCAAGTCTTCCAGACCCTTCTCCAGGGTCCCTCGAGGGAGGCTGTACCTACCTCCTCCTCAGCCCCTTCAGGGCTTCAGCGCTGGATAAAGTTCACGTCAGCTGCAAGGTGTGCCTGGAGCTCCCGGCCGCCTGGCTCCCGGGCCATTTCTGCAGCTCCACCTCTGGCTGCCAGGCCCTCCTCCCTCGGCTCCAGCCACACAGCGAGGTGTTTGCAGTTCAGGAAACTGACTTTGTTTTACTCCTCTGTGCCCTCGTGCTCACTACTCACTGCTCCCTGTCCAGGGCGCCCCGCCCCTCCTCTCGCTGGGGATGGGGGGGACACCTACACATCTCGTGAGATTCCGTGGATTGTGTCACCTCCTCCTAGGGGCCTTCTCCGACGTCCACCTCCTTTTTCTCCTTGATTCTCTTCTACGGCACAGCTTTATGGTTTCCATGGTTTCTCCCTCCAGCTCAGTGTCACCTCATTCTGCCACCTTCCACCTCCAGTGGGCTCCTACCTCTGACTTTCGGAGTTGTCCTTCATTCACTCCATCCCCGGGCTAGGACCCCGGCACCGCTTCGGCCCTCACTCCTCCCCACCCCTGCTTCCCGGTCCACCAGCAGCTTCTCTGTCCATTCTTCTGAAGTGGCTCCTGATGGTCTGTTCTGCATTCCTTCCACTCCACTCTAGTTCAGGCCTGGTTCCTGAGGTTGTCTGTGGATGGCGTTCTGAGTTCTTTGTGGTATCGCCTCAGCCTGTGGACCTTTTGGTCTCATCACCTGCTATTCTGTATGTGTTACGTTCCAGCCACACTGGACCCCTTACCAGTCTCTGAACAGGGCCCATAACTTGCTGCAACCAGGCCTTTGCATCTGCTCTTCCTTTACTTTTCTTTTCTTTTTAATAGAAGTACTGGGGATTGAACCAGGACCTTGTGCATGCTAAGAAGGCCCTCTACCACTGAACTGTACCCTCCCCCCACATCTGCTGTTTCTAATCCCAACTTCCATCTGCGAAACTTCAAGCCATCCTCCGTGGCGCAAACCCATCACTTTCTCTTCTGAGACGGTCTCCCCAATTACTCTTATTTGAAGTGATCTCTTTTCTCTGAACCTCTGAATTTTGTACCATTTAATGGTTCTTATTATATGTTGAATAGCATTTCATGATTACTTCATGTGGATGCAGAGATTAAATTATAAACTCTTCTAAGGCATGGATTACAAATTATCTATTTTTTAATCACTTCTCCACTATAGAACCTATAAGAGAATTTCAAAGCACAATTTCATGTGTGTGTGTGTGTGTATAAGCTTTATTGAGATATAACTTACATACAATGCAGTTCACCCATTTTAGGCATATAGTTCAATGGTTTTAGTACATGCAGAGTTCATTATCACAATCAATTTTAGAACATTTTTTTAATCACCCCAGAAGGAAATGCCATACACATTAGCAGTCAATCCCTATTTCCCTCTAAACTTTCAGCCCTAGGTAACCCATGAACTTACTTTCTGTCTCTGTAGATTTACCTATTCTGGACACTTCATATAAACAGAATCAGAATGATATTTGTCCTTTTGAGTCTGGCTTATTTCATTTAGCATGTTTTCAAAATTGATCCATGTGGTAGTGCATATTTCATTCCTTTTTGTGGCTGAATAATATTCCGTGTATGGATGTACCACATTCTGCCTGTCCACCCATCCGTTGGTGGGTACTCGGGTTATTTCTCCTTTCTAGCTCTCATGAATAATGCTGCTGTGAACTTTCTTGTACAGGTTCTTGTGTGGACATGTTTTCCTTTCTTGTGTATGTACCTAGGAGTGGAATGGCTGGGCCAGATGGCAACTCTATGCTTAACATTTTGAGGAACTGCCAAGCTGTTTTTAAAAGTGGCTGAAGCTTTTTACATTTCCACCAACAGTGTGTAAGGGTTCCATTTCCACTTCCCTGACAACACTTGTTATTATCTGTCTTTTTAATTACAGCTACCTTAGTGGATGTGAAGTGGCATCTCATTGTGGTTTTGATAGCATAAATCTTTTTACTTATTGGATGTTCAATAAATATTTGTCCGATCAGTGATATTTATACATATGAACAAACAGACCTTTGGACGGGCTGTTTGGCTTCCAAGTTTGTGAATTAGCTAGAAAAGATGAACACAGTGCTCAGTATCATTAGAATTCAACTTTTAAAAGTTACTTGTAAACTGTTTTCTCTCTTTTTAGTTGCCAGTATTATCTAGGTGACATTATAAAGGTGATTTGTCATGAAAGTTCTTGTAGCTTTGCTGATTTCGATGTATTTTACAGAATAAGCTAGATTACAAGCAAAATTCCAAATTTCATATGGTTCCTACTCAAAATCTACCACATTCATGAATGGGGAGACCAGGAAAAAAAAATTCCTGAATGGGGACCTGAGGTGGGGGTAGGGGATAGACTTAGAAAAATGCAACTGCTAAAGTTTCTCTGGGTTGAGTTTTCCTCAGTAAACAGTAGACCCTGGGAAACATAACAGGTTCTGAAAACTTAATTTTGGTGACTCTGGACGTCAGAGAAACTGCCAGCTGAATCAGTTCCCTCTTGGGCAACTGATTATCTCAAGTCAGAGGTAATGGTCCAACTGCTTTTGCTTGGTTCTAGAGAGTTCTGTCTTGGCCGGAACCCATCCATTTAGTCCATCCCTCGGCAGACACTTCTAGCTGCAGCCCTGAAAGCCAGAGCTCCGCTGAAGGCCGCAAATTAAAGGCCTGTGATTGGGCTGACAACCTTCTATGGTGTGCAAGTATATTCAGAGGAGCTGGTGTGGAACAGGGTCAAAGGTCATAGTAAGTAGCTAGTAGCCAGCTTTCTGTACGTATAACATCATCTTGCTTAACAAGTCTCAAATGGGTAATTCTGCAGTATTCTCTGCAGCTAGTTAAGAGACACAGTCATCTTTAGAGCTTGGGGAGTGTGTGGTGTTTGTTTTCCACAACCACAATCACCCTTATCTGTTCAAAGATGTTTCCAAAGGCTGACAACAGACCCCTTTCAGAAGCTCGGTAGGGAAAGTATTAACACTTGGAACCATGTCAGCTGCTTTATGGAGGAAGCACAGCCCAGGCCTGGTTTCTCTGGGCTCCCGTGATAACTTGGGACGCTGCAGCCAGGGCGCAGCGTGGTGGCTGGGGCCGTGGGGACGGAGAGCTGCTCGGAGGAGGGCCCCTGCTTTTCAGAGTTGAAACAGGAGCCCTCTGAGAGAAAGAGATATTGCATGTGGCTTCCCTGATGCCTCGGAGGGCGACGTAGATGACACAGCATCAGCCGTGCCATCGTGGGGTGGGGACACAGTGGTGCCCCCTCGGCGGCAGCGCAGCCCCCGCTTAAGCATCAGTTGTGGAGTGCAGGGAAGGGAAGGTGACAAAAGCCGAATCAGCGTTGAATTTGCTGGACCGAGAACACGGTCCCGGGGCGGCAGCCCCAGAGCGAGAAGGACGTGCCCCAGCGAAAGAAACAGCCGAAAGTTGGGGGCGGGGTGAAGCGCCAGTTCCTAAATCTCCTGCCCCATCATCTACTCGTCCCACCTGGATGCGGAGCGAGGACCGCGTGGAAAGGGAACCGCGCGGGTGGGGTTCACCCTCCCATCTGCCTCCGAGACCAAGGGGGGCGGTTCCGCGCCAGGGACCCCCACCACCACCACCACGGCACCCCCTCCCGGGCTCCGAGGCGCCCCTCTCGCGCCTCCAGGGCATCGCTCCCTCTCCCCCTCCTCCGTTAAAATAGTGAAACAAACCACAGAGTGAAGTGATGGAAAGCCGGAGGCGGGGAGTCACCAGTAGTGAGGGGCTGGAGTGGAGGGGGCGCGGTGGTCCAAGAGGGTGGCCAGCCGGCGATCGGTGGGCTGGTCGGGATCGCGCTCAGCTGCCGCCGCCGAGACCCTTCCCCTGGGGCGGCCCGGCCCTCCCCTGGCCCGGGGCGCCTGCGGAGGGCGTGGGGCAAACCTGAGGCTGCAGTGGGGGTGGGGTGGGGGACTGCGCCTCCATCCATCCCAGGATGGAAAACTGCGGTCACCCCGCTAAAATCGGGGCGGGGGCTGCAGTGGGGACCGGCGGGTACCGCGGTCCCCTCCACCCCCCAGCCCAAGCGCCGCCGCCGCCGCCGCCGCTCAGTAACACGTCCCCAGGAGACTCGCAGGAGCAACACGTGATGTGTCTACTTATCAGGGTGAGAGGGGGAGAGCGAGTCTCCGAGCGTGCGGGCGAGGAAGCGGGGCGGGGGGCCGAGGCGGGGGCCGGGACGACGGCTGGGGCGCTGGGGTCGCCAGCTCCTCGCCCACCTCCCTCCCTGTGGGAGAAGAGGAGGAGGGGAAGTGACTGCGGAGTTGATGAACTTTGCACATCCAGAAACGCCATTTTGATTCCTTTTCCGGAACAAGTTTGCATCTCTCCTCGTTCTCTCCCCGAAGCCCACCGGTCCCCACTGCATCATGCCTGGGAGCCAAGCGCCCTGCCGGGCTGTAAGTACGCGCCCGGGGTTCCGGCTCGCTGTCCTTGGGTGGCAGCGAGATGTCGGGCTGAGCGGGAGCGACCTTTTAAAGAACTTTTGGGGATGGGGAGGGTGAAGTCTGCAGAGCGCGTTGTACTTTTTAAACTCAGCGTTTCCCGGAGTCGAGGACCCGAGCGCCCCACGCCGCGCTACGTGCGCTCGGGGCGGTGGGGCCGGCCCGGGATGAGCTGGGCAGCCCTCTCCCCTCCGGCTGCGCGCCGGGCCGCTCCTCCTCCTCCTCCCCCTCCTCCTCCTCCTCCTCCCCTTCCTCCGCTCCTTTTCCCCTTCCCGAGCTGCCGGCTCTGCCAACCAGCTCCCAGCGCGAGCCGCCGCGGCCGCTGCAGCGCCCCACCGCCAGGACCTGATGCGCATCCATATTAGCCGTCCGAGCGCAGGAATCCGGCCCGACCCGCGCCGCCGCGCCCGCCGCGGAATTTATTTTTAACCAGCACCACCGGGACTCGGATGGTGCGCGCACCGCCGGCCAGAAACATCTTCCCAGCGCTGCTCTCCATCTTCCGCCCTCTCTCCCCCGACATCCTCCCCCCCATGTGGGAGGGGAAACTTTTCTCCTACATACTTTCGAGTCCCTCTCGGGCCGAGGAGCGCGGAGATGACGGCGCCCGCCCGCTACCGTAAGGTATCCGGGGGTGCCGGCTCGGGGTGCCCGCCTGGGGTGCTGGCTTGGGGGTGCTCGCTGGGGCCGCGCGGTGGGAGCATCCGCCGCGCCCTGCTCTGCGGACTTTGATCCTCCCCGGCGGACGGCGCCGGCCGGGAGGGGGCCGAGGGCAGCCCTGCGCCCTTGCCGTTCCCAGCTCGTGGCTGGTGGTCACGCCGACCACCGCCCGCGGGTGACCGGGCGAGAGGGGCCGGGGCGGGGGCTGTGTCCGCGCGTATTGTTCCCCTGCCCTTCCGTTGGCGGTGTGTACGTGTTTTCGTGGGAGCCATCGGTGTGGAGCGGAGCCTGCATCGCGGGGGGGTGGGGGGGGAGAACCTCGGCGCTCGGCGCCGTCACGAGCACAGGAAGGAGGCCGGGAGCATCCGAGGCGGGGCCGGCCGCCGGAGCCCGCTTCGCCGCCCAGCTGTGGAGCGCGCTCGGAAACTTTTGTCCGCCGCCCGCTGGACCAATTTTTCGCTAGTTGTGGGGCTTCCCTGCCTCCTCCCATCCCGGCCCGCAGCGCCGAGCAAGGGCGGGGTGGGGGGAGGGCCGGCGTCGAGGGGCTGAGGACTCAGTGCGCCCCCCCCCGCGCCGCGGCCCGGCCCCCCGCGCCCCCTCCCCGCTCGCGGTCTCTTAGGAAACTGCGACCTTAATGGTTGCTAAGGAGCAAGGGAGGTCCTTCCCGTCGCCGGCCCCCCTCCCTGGAAGCGGCGTGTTTTCTGGACCGGGCCGAGGGGTCGCGTCGAGGATGGGGGGACCCGCTCCCCGCCGCTCGAGGGGCCCGGGAGGCGCGTGAGTGCGGGACGCGGCGGCCGAGCCCACTTCTCCCTGGGAGCCCACTTTTCGTGCGGGGCGGGCTGAGGGGCCGGCAGAGGAGGGGGCGGCGGGCCCCGAGGACCTAGGGGCGCGGGGACCGGCCGGCGGGCGGGCTGGTTGACAGGCGCCGCGTGCAGCTCGCGTCCAGCGTCCGCGGTGCATCCGTGATGGGTTATAAAAGAGGAGGAAAGTATTTCTCCTTGCTCAGCAGATTTGCCCTCCCTCGCTCCTTACTGGTTAGAAGATAGAACGTGAGCCCAGATCCGGACGAGCAGTTCACATTCCATTACGAAATTCTACACGGCTTCAGAGCCAGCAGCAGCACACTTTCGGGGCACTTTGGAGTTTTTGCTGCTTCTTTTTGGGGAGAGAAGGTGGTGGTGGAGAGAGAGAGAGAAGGGTGATTAAAAAATTAACTTTGGGGTATGCTGAGAAACCTGTTCCAGGGTTTTCATCAGCAGAAAAATTCCCCCTCATACTCGTTTTAGAGTTTAGATTTAAAAGCCAGTGGAAATAAAGTTTGCCTGTGGATAGGGATGCTGGAAATAGCGAGGTATTTCTGTCTTGAAGAGGAGACGAGATGATTTCTGCAAGGGCTGAGTTGTTAATGTGCATTGTGTATTTTTGAGATCTTTTTCTTTCAGATATGCAGTGGTGTGTGCATGCGTGCAAGTGTATTCTGACAAATTTAATTGGTGTAGAACGTGGAGAAAAGGGAACTGCAAAGAAAATAGTGGTTTTTGTTTTGCTTTTTGGCTTCTCTTCTCTTCTTTTTCTTTTTTCTTTTCCTTTCTCCCCATGGCCCTTAAAAGCATCCTCTAGGTCTGGTGCTTTTCGAGGAGGCAGGTATGGTTCTAAGACATATGTAACCCGGAAGTCTTGAGTTAGAGGCTGAAGTCCTGGCTGAAACTTCTTTTTTCTTTCCTCTTTCTTTTTTTAAACATTTAGTTCTTTGCTTCCTTCAAGAGTCACACAGAACTTTTGAAGGAGTGAGTTCGAAATTATTCTAATTTATGCAAAGGTGAGCCACTGATTTTAGTGTTTTTTTTTTCTTTTTTCTTTTACCTTTGCCCTTTGGAGGGAGCTTCTGGGTACCCGCTGATGGATCCTGCTTTGATGTGTTTTGAGCTTTGGTTACACTGATGAATTAAACATTTGAATGGCTTTTATCAAGTTTTAAAAGTGTGAAAAAACACCTTCCTTCCCACCCCCCCCCCTTTTAACAAAAGAAAGGGAGAGCCCTTTGATTTAGTTATGTGTTTATCTTGTGCTCCATTTTAGGTGGTTAATGAACTTACATTGTTCTATCATTCTTAAAAATACTGTTAACACGGGTTGCATTTTAGGATGTTTTGTTTTTAAAGAGGATTGGCTGGTGATGTGATGTTCTTAAGAAATGTTGCTGACATTTACTCTTGTATGGCCTCTTGTCTGGGTTTTCCTAGATACTAGTTTATTTCTCATCAGAAATTCAGAGCTTCAGCCCTTAGATCAGACAAGCATTTGTTATGTGATGGCGAAGATGGGTCTGTCTGACTCAGCTGCCGCAGGTGGTGCATCCATGCCTCACTGTTTACATCATCGCACAAGTGACCTTTTGATTGAAGGGTCTTCTATTTCAGGTGTCTTCAGGCAGCCCCCTGAGGGCTCCTTTGCATCCAGCACAGGTACAGAATACTGAAGGAGGAACATCAACCTACCAAGTTAGTCTGTATCCCATCCACAGTTGTTGGTTACCTGCTCTGTGCCTGGCCCTAGGTAGTTGCTATTATGAGGCTTCCATTTTTCACTCCTCAGTTTTGAACTGCTGTGCTGGTCCACTTCCTAAGATCTGCTTGGAAATTTTTGGTGTCTGTCTTAGGCTCAGTTGCTAACATTATTTATTACTTACCTTCAGCAAAGGAAATTTCCCGGCTAATGAAGTTGAGAAAAAATTCTACCCTTTTAGGGTTTTGTATGGCATAATTAATGTAAATTTAACTCCTGCAAAAATTGGTTCAACGCGCTTACTAGTACTAGTCAGAAGTGCATCCTTTTGATGTTTCTATTCATTATCCTTCTGAAAAGTAGGTGGTGCTTAAAAGGTCATAGGATAAGGGTTGCTAAGCAGCTAAACAGAAGGATGCTAAAATTAACCAAAGCATTTTTGAAAAGGAGTTCTCCCCTGTTTTACATTATTTGAGTAGATTTAATCAATTTCTGAATTCTCCATGTCTTCTGACCTAGGAAAGAAGGATGTTAAGTTTGTTTTGTTTTTGTTATCTCATTTAAATGATCTTTCTTTTGTAAGTAAGTGGCTTTTTGTTGTTGTTGGGGGGGAGGTAATCAGATTTGTTTGTTTGTTTATTTGTTTATTTATTTTAAATGGTGATACTGGGGTTTGAACCCTGGACCTTGTGCATGCTAGGCACACACCCTACCATTGAGCTATACCCTCCCCCCACTGTAAGTGTCTTTTAATTGAAGTTCATGCTCTCTGACCAACTCTGGTGTCAGATGGCAGCCTGTCTGGGCGGACTTCTTGTCTGTTCCCTGTGTGTTCAGGTTAAATCCTCCATGCCCTAAGAAATGTGCGGGTAACATCATCTTATTTCATTTATGAATAACAGATTGCTTAGTTTATTTTGGAAAACCTGCATAATTCATAAAGTAATGTCTTATTTTGCTCTTTATTAAACAGGTTTGCATTCAAAAGATAGAAGTACAGTATATTATCAGTAGAAAGTATGCAATACAGTCTCCCCTGATAACAGGACAATAGTCTTCTGACCCCTTTCCTGAGATTAGATTAGGTTTTGATAGGGCTCCTCCTTTTCACTCACCTCCCCATCTCAGTTTATTTCATCCCCGTTCTTAATACCCTTAGAAAAATAATTACATGAGGTATAGAGTATCTTTGGAACCAAGTGTTCAAAAACAACACTTCAAGAATCTTGCAGTTTTTCAATGAGATAAAAGGGTTGCAATCTAACTGAAGTCCTGGTTGGTAACCATCATCTCTTGGTTGAAAAGCAAGCCCACTGCAACTCAAAAATTTCCCCGCTTCGAGGTTACTTCTACATCTTCTAACTGAACGGGTAAAATTGGGTGATATTTTTTATCCAAATATAATTAGGAAATTAGGTGGGTTCTTTTGAGGGGGAGGAAGGCAGGGTAAATGAGTTTTCTTTCTCTTTTTAGACTCAGAAAGTGGTTTTTGAGTAGAAATAGCCATGGCTGTCTTCAAAAAGCAGGGGTCAGACTGATTTCCACACCCTGGGGGGTCTCCCCATAAATCAGAGGTAAAAGGTGCACCATATGAAACCCAGAGGGAGGCATAGGATGTGCTTTCTGAAATGCATCACTTATTTTTAATTTCCCCCACTCCCATGGAAGGCAGAATACAGAGAGGAAAACCATCTGCTGTGTTTTCATGGTGACTGAAGTGCAGAATGAGGAAGATGGGGCCTGAGGGTGATGGACTTTTTCCTTTTCGGTTAGCTGCCCTGTGGGACAGTGTCATCCACCGTGCTGGTCTCTGTTTCTATGTCACCTTCCCTGGGTGTTCACTGTTGGTGTGAACAGGAGCCAAGCGAGTGTAGCTGGCGTCTGGTTGGTGGAGGCAGGGTGGGGTGGGGTGGAGGGAGGGAGGGAGGCCAGGGAGGAGGGCGCAGGGAGCTGTTCCTTCCAGCTACTGGTGCATCTTGTTTCTGATGGTACTTCGGGTACAGGTGAGCCAGTCTGCCCATCAGTAAAGGTGGCTGCCTGTGAATAGGTGCTTTAGACAAAAGAAGTGGGAGAGGGTGGAGACTGTTTGTTCAGTGTGATTCAAGCAAGCAGTGCTAATAGAATTTGAAAGCCTCTGTAAAGTCCCCAGACTGGGTACTGGCTGCTCTTGAGGGATTCACCTGAGGCCTTTCAGACCCCGCCAGGGCGGGTGGTCCTGACAGGGTGGAGAGGGCCCAGTCAAAAGCCCCACGAGTCTTTGTCAGCCGGCCAGACGCAGAGGAAAAGTCTCAGTGGGGGTAATCAGATAAAGCTTTGAAATGGCTCTATTTGTTTTTCCCCTGGCCAGCCTGGTATCCCATCTCTTTCTCCCCGCTTTTCAGAGACTTGGGGGGTAAGGTTGTTAATAAGAATGTTGGAGGCTTGTAGTGGTTTCATTACTTGTAAAATTTCATTTTCATTAGGGCGTAGTCTGGACAAAGTTAACTTCACCCTGCTTTTGTGAAGACCTGAACAGAGATTTGAATTTTACCCTCAGAGCAACACAGTGAGGGGTAGGTGGATATATTAACCCATTTTCCAGCTGTGCCAACTCCTACCCGGTGGCTGGTAATAAATCAAACCTGGGACCCAGAACTCCCAACCCCAGCCTAACTCCGAACAGCACCTGCTTCTTAAAGTCAGTGCTTGGCTTCAGAAGACTGAGCATTAAATTTACAGGGCCTGTTTATCGATGTGTGCATGTTTTTTTTAAATGAGACTAGAGCCTTTCACAATAATTCTGTGGTTGAATTTGAAGATGTAAGGCAATTAAAAAAGCAACTTTTTAGCCTTTGGCCGTGTGTCTCTTGATGAACATGATTACACACATTTTTTTTCCCCCAATAAGTTTTCTACCTCATGGGATTATTGTAAGGGTAAAATAAATGTTCCAGAAAGTCACAATCTATATATGGAAGAAAGTGGTATATTTGGAGCTCAGGAAGCGTTGTGGGTATCCACTCTGGATTTCCTTTCCAGACTTGTGCCCAACTCCAGTACTTAGACAGAGCTTATGTTTGCTTCGAGTGCCAAGAGAAAACAGACTAGCGAGTTATTCTTAATGAAGCTCACTCAGGGATGGATTTTACGAGAAAGGCAGGTGGTAAGCTTTGGGCACCCCCTTTAAAGCAGTGGTTCTCAGCTTGGCGGGTTTCTGCCCCAGGGGGCTTTTGGCAATGTCTGAAGACACTTTGGATGGCCCCGCTCGGGGGAGGGGCGGTCCTGGCCTTTGGTGGGTAGTTGCCAAGGCCGATGCTGCTCATCCCGCAGTGCAGCGGAAGGCCCCACCACAAAGGGTTATCCAGCCCAAAATGTCAGTAGGTGGAGGTGGAGAAAGCCTGCTTTAAAGGTACAGGCGTCGTGGCCTGTGTCACGGGCAGGCAGCCGCGCTCCCACCATATCACACGCGTGATATGTGGAAATCTGGAACTCCATGGAGCAGGTCAGTCTTTCTCACACGCCTGTAAGGTGCCGCGGTTGGCAAGTTCAAGGTGTCGCTGAACACTGGGGGTTGGGGAAGGCCTTAAGCGGCATTGCATAGCTTTTAAAACCCCCACAGTCAATTCAATTTCCAGAACTCATCTGCTTCTAAACCAAACCAGATTCACTGGCGCTGGGAAGCTGCTCTGGTAGGTGGCTCAGAGTTTCGGAGTCACTTCTTCAGGAAACTGGCTCTAGTGCTGTCATCTGCTGGTTGTCCCTCGTGTTTTACGTTATGTGGATTATTTCCCACCCACCCCACCCCCACCCCCACTATTTTTCTTTTTTTTCGGTGTTTAAACTCGCCCCTACTCGCTTGAGAGTTCATGTCCTGTCCTCGTAGTCTCTCTTATTTTATCTTCTCTGGTTTTTGCAAAATCCTTTCGTAACTCTGCACCCTTTTTATAGGGCAGTGTTTGGGAGCCGGGTCTTCTGTCTGTGTGTCTGTACATCTCCTCTGGAACCCGTGGCTGGCAGGCTGCTGCCTTAGCTGGAAGGGATGGGGAGGGGTGGAGGGGGGAGGGGAGAGACAGTGGTGGTTTGGGGACAACTGTTCTTCAAATACACAGAAAGGTGGTTGACTTAAAGGAAAAAAATGTGGTATGCAAACATTAAAGTGAATTTCCTCAGACCAGAAATGGCTAGGATAGTGAGTGACAGGAGCCACCTTTCAGCCACAGGTGCCACTCGCCTGACCCTTGTCCTGGTCCACCCCACCCCCCTCCTCACAGGCTGGAGTGAGGACACAGCCCTGGAGCCAGGAGGAGGCAGGAAGAGAGGGGATGAATTCCAGAAGAGGCAGGGCTGCCTGTGGTGGGGAGTGACAGTTAACCCCCAGAATGGTGTGGGCTCCCGCTTACCCAGGAGAAAAGTGCAACACTTGCAGGTGGTGTCCTTGCCATCCCCACCCGCGGGCAGACTGTCATTGTCCCGTTCATGTCCCTCTGTGCCGATGCTGCTATCCGGTGCCTGGTTCTAGGAGCCGTGGTTTGGGTGCTTTGCCGCCTTCTCCTCTCACCTATATAGCGGCCACTCCCTGCTCCCTGTCTCCATTTACAGCTGTCCCCAAGCTGGGAATCACCTGCAGGTACCTTGGAGGGAACTTGTAGGGATAAAAGCCTCTCCCTACTTCTCGAAGGTGAACTGAAACTCACCATCCCCCCAGCCTTCCAGGCCGGTCCCTGACTCCAGTCTCTCTCAGCCGCCACGTGTAGACACCTAGACCCTCCCGAAACGCCTGTCCAGACTGGCACTCGTGTCATCTGCCCCTCTGTCCTGACCTAAGGCCTCCATCATGTCACAAACGCCTCCGAAGTTAATTTCCTGCCACCAGCGTCTCCCTAGTCCAGTGTGTGCCCCGCTCGGCTCCAACACTGTAGCTGCATGTGGGGTTTGCCTGCTGAAAAACATCTCTTGGCTCCCAGTTGTCTGCAGGAGGAAATCCAAACTCCTCGACTTGGCACACAAGGACCTCCATCGGCAGCTCCCAGGCTGCCTTTCTAGTTTCAGCTCTTCCTGCTTCTGCTTTTCCGTGACACATTCACTCTTGTTTTGTCCACATCCCCTTCTCCTTGCAAACAACGTTTCTTAACGCCTCTCTCAGGGCCTGCCTCAAATACCACCTCTTGCAGGGAGAATTCAGTCCTCCATCCGGAATAACTCTGGTCCCATCTGGCTGGTCAGTCTACTGTAATTTACCTGTTGGCATATTTTCGCCACCTGGAGAATAGGCAGTGACTTCAGCTCATATTTTTCCATCTTCTGTCCCGAGCTCAAGGATGGTATAGTTCTTGCTTATTTGATAATTACTGTTGGATCCATTTTCAAATACAAAACCCCCAGAGTTTCTGAAGAGGAGCAGGTTATTTTTGGAAACGAGCACATATAATTTGGAAGCTAAGCCCTAAATATCAGTACAAATTAAGAGAAGGAAACAAGTAAACTAACATTTTTCAGCAGGCCCATCCTGCAGAAATTTGGTGCTAAGTGCACACTGGTGGGAAAGCATTTGGAATTACAGAAATTTTAGAATAAAAGTTTGCTCAGCTTAATTTACTCGAAATTAAAGAGAAAAACAAAAAAACTTTGTTAATGCCTGACTGCACTAAAAGCTGTCACACCAGGGCCCTTACTAATTATAACCACTTTTCATGGCTCTTGGTTTGAAGTTTATATTAAATAGGAGAGATGGGCACGCAGATCAAAGACCAGAATCATTTCAGAGCTCCAGTGTGTGGGCCCATTTTCTCTGCTTAGTTAGATTTTTGTTTCATTAGTGGTATGAGTTAATAGGAGTGTTGGTCTGTGTATAATTTGACTTTCTTTTTTTCCGTTACTCCTTGAATTTAAAACAAAATGCCAGACCAGAAACCAACAGGGTGTAGACCTTGCTTTATTTGTGTTCGTGCACGCGCTCTGCGAAGGTACGTGATAGAAGTGGATTATAGATCATCTTTACAGAAAGGATCATTTTCACTATTATGGGGGAAGTTCCTTTATGCTGAGACTTTATTGTTAAAAAAAAAATAAAAGCCCATCCTGAATACACAAAATCATCTCAAAATCCTTTCCTAACTTTCTTTTAAAAGAGGTGCATATGTCTTTAGAAATAGGGGAGCTCCCATAAAGGTGGGGTGAGAGAGAGGCATTTTGCTAATAAATCTGTTGTACCTTTTACATTTGTAGCTGTGAAAATGGGTTTCCTTTTTGAATAAGGAATTAAAAATTTGGGAAGGGTATATCCCAAGTGGTAGAGCGTGTGCTTAGCATGCACGAGGTCCTGGGTTCAATCCTCAGTATCTCCACTAAAAATAAATAAATAAATAACTTCCCCTCCAAACTTTTTTTTTTTATTAAAAGAATTTTTTTATTCTTGGGGGGCAGGTATAGCTCAGTGGTAGAGTGCGTGCCTAGCATGCATGAGGTCCTGGGTTCAATCCCCAGTACCTCCATCAAAAAATAATAATAAATAAATAAATAAACCTAATTACCCCCCCCCAAAAAGACAAAAAAAATTTTCTTTTTAAATTGGAAAGTCTTGGCATCTTTTATACAAGATAAAGCCCCAGTTGATTAAAAGTGCATCACTGCTACTTTGCAGTGTTCCTTAGTGTGCTTACCTGGTAACTGGAGTTCAGGCTCAGATCTGGCAGATACATTCAGATACAACATTCCAGCTTCGTCTTCTTCCTGAGGAGGCTTGTAGGTTTTCCTCACTGGTGTGAAAAGCAAATTTTTTAAAGAGCCATTTTCTCTTCTACTTTAGGGTTTTTAATTGGTTTGAGGGATAATTATATAAAATTGGTTAGTGATATCTCAAACAGGTTTTCATGACTTGGTTAGTTAAACCTATGCTGGATCAAACTGTTCTACTTAAAAATGTAAACCAAGTATAATTTAAAGGAAGCTTAACTTGCATGTCTCTAAATGAGATTTGTATCTAAATCATGAAAATGTTTCCGTCCGAAAGCCATTTGTTGTTTAAGAGCTTAGTAAAGCTTTACAACTCCTTTTTCCTAAAATAGTTTATCAAGTTGGGGTCAGTCTCCTTTTGGAAAACAGGTATTTATTTTTTTTGCACCCCCAAGTTTGAGCAAACCTCCTAGTGTTTTGTTTTGTTTAACCATTTTCAGATCCTTATTTTTGAATTTTTATTTATTTAATAAATGTGAATTTCTGCAATGGCTGTGATAAGCCTCAAGGGTACTAGTATGAGAAGGAGAGACAGTGGCTAGCTTCAGAGATGTAGAAAGAGAACTGGACCACGTTTCCATCTGTGCTCGGTGCTCAGCATACGATAAGAGCCCAGGACATGCGGTGTGGGGGCAGGGCAGGGATGCTGGGAGGCAGGCCCAGGAAAGCATCCCACCCTTCCTGGCCCCTGAGCTAACACACAGTGAAGAGGAGGAGAGGGTTGGAGAGCAGACAGCTGGTACCGAGGCCCTGAGGTTGGAGAGAAGTGCCAAGAGGAACAAAAGACACAGGCAAGGGTGACCTGGCGAGGTGGGTGGGGCTAGAGCTGCTGCTTGTCCCTAGAAGGTATTTGGAGTTTTTCCTTAAGAACTCTGGGAAGCCTGACAGGGTGTTAGGCCAAGGACCAGCATGATGAAATTTGCATTTTTAAAGATTACTCCTGCCCAGAGTGGAGAAGAGACTAGAAGGAAGCAATATTTTGCCTTCTGTTTGAAAGATGGGTGAGAAAGGTTGATTTTTCAAAACTTTGAAAACTAATGGTGGCTTGGAGTGGGCAGGAGGAGAGATGGGGAGCCCAGGTGGGTTTGGTAGAGATGGCAGCGGAGGAATGACTTGAGGCTGGGTGGGGGATGGGGGAGGAGGATGGGCAAGGTCTCTGGCTTCTGTATCCCATGGTTAGTGGTGCCTTTCTCTGAGATTGGATTGCAGGATAAAGCCAGGTTTATGAACAAGGTACGCTCCCTCCCCTTTAGAGAGTTATATTTATATGATTTTGAATTTTATCAGCATTTTCTCTACTTGTACTGTTTTCATTGGTTAAAATGTAACATACCTGGCATGGATAACACATGAAAAGTACTTCTATGAAAGTGACAAACGGAAGTTAGATGCTTACCTTTGGCCACAAACCAATGGCTCCCTTCTTCCCTCCCCTCCCCTCCCCTCCTCCTTTTGATTTCCTGAGGCCAAGAGGAACATGGAAAAGTTGTAGATGGCCTGAGCTTCCGAAGGATTTTCAGATGAGACACACAACTAAAGTCTTGAGCATATTTAAATTTCTGTTTGTTTTAGTGATGCCTTATCTCGGACCTGTGAGCATGGGACTCAGTGGGAAGAGACTCCGGGTAAGAAGCAAGTTAGGACTCTCAAAATTGGTCCAGCTGTCTGCTTAAGATGTTCAGAACTCCTCTCATGACCTGACTTTCCAACTTCTTAGTTTCTTGGTGGTCACCTGACGCTCTGACGGTCTTAGAACGACATCAGTATTTCGTTTAACCGGTAATCTGTGTGAAAACAAGGTTCATTCAGTAAACAAAACTTGTTGTGTGTCTCCTGCGGGTGCCAAGGGAAGAGATTTCATCCTTCCACAGGGCTTGTCCCCAATGAGTGGTGGTCCAGCCTGTATTTGATCACTTCTGCTGATGGCAGACTTGCTCCCTGCAGGCAGTCCTTGGGTTTTTGCTGCATTAATTAACTTTTTTTTTTCCCTCAAGGCAAACAAAATCTTTGTGGAACGAGCTAGAAAGTGGCGTGTGTTCCGCTGAGTTGGTAAAAACTCGGAGCTGGAGCACAGGCCGGCTGCCTTGTGCAATCTGACCCCCAGAGTCCAACAGGGGAGCACCACCCCCAGTCACTTCCTCCTGCACTGGAATTCCTGCTTCCTGGGAGGGTGAGGGGGGCCTGCCTCGCTCCCTGCACAGCCGCCCCCTTGTGTGTGGGCTGGGAGGCCCCCCTTAAACTATCTCCCAAGAGAGCATTAGCAGTGCTCCTGGTGACACTTTTCTCTGACGTCATATAAATGACTCATCAAAACTTCAGGTGAGCCCCAGCATACCCCACAGATGCTTCTCCCTTATGTGGCGTCAGTTCCGACCATTTGTCCCCAGAGAGTGCTGCCCCCCTTGGGGAGAACACGATTTTCCATCTTTTACTTAGGAGCACGGATGTCCCCGTGTCACCGCAGCCTCAGATCCCACCAGAACAGACCCCGAACGTTATTCCAGCCTGACGTTTGATCAGGTGAGCTGAGGAAGGGGAAAATGCTCAGCAGAGACCTTGCCCCCTCCCGCTTCTTTCTGGCTGAAATAGTTTGGTCAGGAAATGCTGGGAAGGGAGCTTTAGAAGCTGGGTTTAAGCATATTTTTTGAAAATTTAAGTCTTAAGGTACCATGTGGGGAAGAAGGGGGAGGTGTAGCTCAGTGGTAGAGTGCCCGCTTAGCCTGCACAAGGTCCTGGGTTCAATCCCTAGCACCTCCGTTTAAAAAAAAAAAATTAAAAACTTAACTCTTTAAAAAAAAATCGTAAGGTGCTGTGCACAGAACTCAGTCTCTCATCTCTCTGTGACCTCAGCAGAACTGCGGGTTTGGAGCTCTAGTAAGTTTGTTATAAAAATAGCCTGCTAGAGACGGCCGTGTCATGCGTATTGGGCATCAGTGTGGGTAGTCCGTTCAGTGGCCAGTTTCTGGCGACAAAGGTGTACGTCTGTGTGTATGTAAAGCTCCTCTTCAGATGATCCACCCATGACTGCTAGATCGTGGTGACAGCCAGCACTATCGGGTGATTTCTTTCTTTAAACCACTGTGTGCTTTAATCCCTGGTGTTGGTTGCTGAGGGGCTTGGGCGGGGTTCCCTAGCGGGATGTTGTAACGTCTTCTACCGGGTGACCCTCTGGAGACGTCAGACCGTCCGCTGTGTGGAGATGACGCGCACGAGAGTGGAATGTGTTCCGTGGACGGCTCTTGGGGAGGTTCATGAAGCAGGTTAGTAAGGGTATGTGTGTGTTGGGAACTTAGTGAGCTTTCTTCAGAGAAGCTCAGAGCGGTACCAGTGGGACCCGGCCATGGGAGGCTGCTTCAGGGTGTCCGTGACAGGTTCGTCCACTGTCAGCCCACGGCCATGCTGAGGATGTGGCCTTGGGGGGCACGCTGTCAGGATTACTTCTTCCCTCGGGAAGCGGCTGCTGCGTCTCTGGGTGGGTGAGTGCCACGCACGGTGGTGGTGTCGAGGCAGTAAGTGCTGAGAACAGGACAGTTACCCCCGTCCTCCCTTCCGTGGTCATTTTTGGTTCTTTGAGCAGCTCTTGGTGCTGATGCAGTAAATGATCATGGCACGTGTGTTCGGAAGCTGTGCCCTGCAGGGTGGATGGTATGTGGACCTGTGACCGTGCTGGGGTGTGGGCAAGAAAAAAAGGGATGTGGTATGGTCACATTACTACACTTAGAGACGTGACCCAAATGGCTGGCAGCTTTATTTCATTGTTGTCTTTGTGGCAAATGAAACTGGGGGGGAGGGGAGTGGAGGGGTCCTTTGGCCCGCTCATCTCTGGGAGGATGGTTGCTAGTGCTCAGTGCTGCCTCCTGTATCTACAGAAAATGGAATACACGGCAATCCAGCCTCGGACAGCGGACACTGTGATGTGGTTGCTCATAAAAGCATCTGCCCAGAGAGTGCATTTAAACAAGGTCAGCGGCCGGCGCTTGGGGTACAGACCACCCTTGGTGACAAGCGTCGCTCATCAGAGCCCACCTGTATTTGCTTTAAATCATCAGCCAGATGCCGTGTTTTCAGTTTCTCTTCTGCCCGTCCTAGACTTAATCCAGATATGACATCAACCTGATAAGTCAGCAAATCTCAAGTTATTGTACTTTTTCACCGTCTCATGGCTGTTGGGCTTTCCACCTGGAAGATCCCTCAGCATGAGGGTTGTGGGCACCACAGGGATGCCTTCTAACATTCTCAGCACCTGCCTGGTATCTCCTTGTCCTCGAGTCTCGACAGGGGTCATCCCATTCCTCCTCACAACTCTTTGACCTGTGATGTCGGTACAGTGATTATCCCCATTATTCAGAGGGGGAAACTGAGACCCAGTGAGGCAGCCAGCTAGGAGGAGCCCAGCAGTGCAGGCTGACCCTGGCGCCTGTGCTGGTGGCCGCGGCTCCTTGTCCTCCCACAGTGATGTGAGATACTCACAAAATAAATACACCCCCGAAAACCTGCTGTGTGCAGAGCCCCAAAATCCACGGCAAGGGGAAAGTTGGGCAGGAACACATGTGTGATGGGGCTGCTGGCTTCTAGAAATAGCAGATTAAAACTCAGCGGTGAACAGGTCCTTCTGTCTGGCATTTGATGAAGTGAGTTGGAGCATCACTTCTGTGGGTGATCAGGAGTGGGGATGGGTGTTCCTGGGGTGAGAGACTTGCAGAGGGGCTGTTGGCTGACAAACCAACAGTGGCTGTCCCCCCAGCACCTCGGGCCCTGGGGACACTGTGGAGAGTAGGGGGAGGCCCTGAATATCCTGCTGGAGGCTAAATTTCCCCTAAGTTCCTATGAGAGATTCCAGGGAACAAAGAGGGTGGACCCGAACCTGGGGGCTTCTGCTCTCTGTGGTGGGCAGTGGGGCTCGTGCCTGTCCCCCAGCATCTTTCTTGTGGACGCCCACTTGTAACCTCACTGAAAGTGCTCAAGCTCCCTTCCAAAGTAAGGATGGTACGTTGGCCGCTTTTGAAGAGCCTGGACACTAGATGTTCTGTAAGCATCAGATGGGTTGAGTGTTATTCTGTAGAGCCAAGGCCTCAAAAACAGGCCCCTTCTTGTTTTATGTTAGACTAGGCTTTTATCAATTTATTTAATATGTAAATTCAAGATTTTGCCTCGGAGTTGGTTTTGGGGGTCAGAATCAGTGATGTAAGAGGCCCAGCAGGTCTGCGGTACCAGGGACGTAGGCCCAATAATTGATCTAATTGCTAACCCAATGTTTAAATTTGTCTGTATTCAGGGGCGATGGCCTCTAGGAAGGTTTGTTTTGTTTTTTGGGGTTTTTTTGCTTTTTAAGAAGTAGGAGCCACGGGCACTGGACAACAGTGACAGGAGGACGCCCTGTCTCCCTCAGGATGTATCTGGGATGGGGGTGTCCAGGGTGCACTCTTCCTGCCTTTTTGTGGGGGTGCTCGAGCAAGTTGTGGAACCCACAGGTCTGGAATTGCGATGAGCACCTGATGGGCTGTTTCCTGCTTCCAGGGGGTCAGTGATGAAGGGTTGTTTTGAAATTAGTAACGAGCAGAGAGTTTCAGCCTGGTATGCTGGCGGCTCAGGTGGAACTGGGCTGCTTCCACTTACTGCCATCATTATTACTGTTACCGCTGTTGGCTTGCTCATGGCCGTTTGCCAGCTTCAGCAGAAGAGTCGCGAAGGAAGTCCAGACTGGGAGACCAGCATCTGGTTCTCACGGGCGGAATCCCACCAGCAGCTTTCCTGCATCTGAACGCTTCGTGACACCTCCCCCAGGCCCTCGGCTCCAGGGAGGCAAGGATGCATAAAATGTGGTCCAGCCCCAAGACCCGACCAGTGCGTTACGACCAGCAGAGACCCGAGGACAGGCAGAGGACCTGGAAGTGGGAAGCGGTCAGGAAGAGGGGAAGGGATTATGTCTTCAGGGGTGAAGGGCTGGCCCCGTGTGGGGAAGGGAAGACCTTCGTCTAGGCAGAGAGCAGTAAGTACAGGCCCTGGGGGACGACAGCATGGAGCTTATCTGAGGACAGGATGGGTAGGAAGCCGGGTGAGACCAGGGGATAGAGTTGCGGCAAGAGGGTTATTGAGATGTGGCTCTGGAAGAATAGACGGGTTGGTTGGGAAGGCAGTTGTGAGCCGGGACTTGCTCTGATGCAGGGCCGTGGGGTGAGCTGCACCGTCCCGGAGAGAACACTGCTGACAGCTTAGAAAACTCTCAGGCAATGGAGGAGACACGTGCAGCAGAATGAATGTGGAAGTTGGTGCCACATTGAACACAGTATTTCTTCCCCTTTTTTCGCCAAGAGGTTTTTCAGCCCAGGACATGTGACTCTGAAGTGTTAAATGACCACTGAAAGGTGGGACCTTTATTTTCAGCAGATAGGATTAATACAGTTCAATAATGTTTAAACTTCCTTAGTCGTGTTTTAATCCCTGGTACTTAAGCTCCTCAGGTAGTGGAATTAGACACACAGACTCATTTCTGTTCCCTGGAAAACGCTGAGGGTGGGCGCTGGGAGCCAGAGAGGGCCATTTACTCATTAGGCTCTCCAGTTGGTCAGCTGGGAGTGGATTTGGGCTGGGAGCAGGGGTGGGGGACCAGGTGATCTGCAGTCTCGAGGGCCCCGTGGTTGAGGGTTTCCGGGTGGAAATATAACCTGCTCACAGAGGCGAGGCTGTGTTTGAGCGGGCCGGCAGGTGCCCGCCCTCTGCTCACCTGGGTAGCATTTGCACTGTGCCCACCGTGTTCCCAGCCCTCGGTGGGGATCGCAGCTCCCCCCACAGGGAAGGTCAGCGGGGAAAGGCGCACCATGCCCGCTGGGATGTGGGGTGTGAAGGCAGTCAGGTGCAGGCCCCAGAGACATCGTGGTTTATAATTATTGTGCAGACACATGCTGCCTTCTCCTCTGGGGAGGACAGATCCATCTTTTAATGTGTGTGGCTTTATACATTTCAAAGCCTGTACTCAGGGCCCAAGGGACCTGGCTGAGAGGGTTGTGAAAAATGTGGGAAGGCCCTGGAGACTGGGCAGGTGGGATGGAACACATACCTTAAAGTGAATAATTTCATCACCTAAAACTGATTTTTATGTGTTACGATTTTATGAACTGTTGGCAGCCTCTCTCGTTCGTTTTGTTTCTTACCATGTTCCCTCAGTGGAGCTGGAATCGCGCAGGAGGAGGTGGGGTCCCGGTGAGCTGTGATGGGGCCCTGGCGTGGGGGCGCAGGCAGGGAGTTGGCGGGGAGGTGTCTCAAAGTGCTGATGGGGCATGCCTTTTGCCTGGGACCAGCCAGGGTGGACTCCTCCGGGAAGGACACCCTGCTGACGGCCAGGGCCTTGTGCCGGAAGCCTGTGTGCTACTCCGTGCATGGGATGCAGGTGTCATCTTTTTAAAGACAGGGAACTGAGGCTTAGAGAAATCACCTTTTTCTGAGATCGCGCAGCCAGTGTCAGCCTGCCGGAAAGCCGTAGGCCGTCCCCACGGTCTCTTGTTATACAGATCCTCATGACACCTCGGTACCTGGGGAGCTCCTAGCCTGGCAGTTCTGAACCTTGATTTCATTCATTCGCCTTGATTAACAGTTCACTTGGATTGAGCATGACACATTTGAAAGTCTCAAAATTTGTCAGAAACATCCCGCATGGAGCGGCTCCTATGTTGAGGACCCTTGGTTCAGGCGTGGGGGAGCACGGTGGTTCTTGCCTTTGGGAGTTTACATCGTGGAAGGATGTGGCACTGTGTGGTCCCAGAGCCACATACCCCTGGGAAGGCAGTGGTCCCAGTGGGAGGGGCCAGGCTGGCTCTGGAGTTCTGGGTGTAAATTTGGGATTGAGGACCATGTCCTGGAAGGAAGTGGGCTTGGAAGTCTCCCTGGGGTGGGGTGGCGCTTTTTACTCTGTAAGTGGGAGTGAGTCCTGAGGTTCTGAGCAGAGAACGGACAGGTGGCCTGAAGAGGCTTTGGAGACGTCCTCGGAAGGAGGAGGTGGCCACAGCTGGGCCCCAGGAGGCTGCTGGGGCTCCTTCACTGCTGATTGGTGGCTCCGGGCAGAGCGCGCATCCCCCGTCCACTGGTGCAGGATGAACCGGGCAACCTGTCAGTGCTCAGATCTCTGAACTGTCCGAAGTAAGTGCTGTGCAGATACACGGGGTCTGGCTTGCTCTGCAGCCATAGACTTGTTTGGAAGCTGAATCACATCCTCTGGCTTACTATTTGACGTCTCAGTTACTAGCTCTCGGGGAGCCATCTTGAGAGGGTGAGGTGGTAGAGTGGGTGCCCAGGGCAGCAGGAGACCTGATTCCAGTTTGGCCCCCGACACAGAAGGTCTGGCTTCAGACCCTGTGGTCTCGCCTAGCTCTTTTGGAGGCTGGTCCACTGAAATCCTGGGTGATGTTTATAATGTTGGCATATTGATTCATACGTTAACGACTGTGGTTTACCGAAACCAGGGCCGAAAGGCTTTCCTGGCACGTGTGTGTCCTGAGATGTATGTGAGCACCTGCCCTGGTCCCAGGTGTTGCTGCCGTGGGTGGGGCCTGACCCTGGCCGCTGCCGCTTCCCCCCCGCGTCCAGTTCTGGAGCCTTGGCTTTCCCATTGTGGCACCTGCTGCAGCCCAAAAAGTGCCCTCACCTGCCCTAATTTTGGGCAAGAGGAGGTCTGGGACACTCTCAGCACCTGTGCCAGGACCAAAGTGCTCTTCAGAGGCTCTGAGCCCTCTGGTGTGGCCTCCCTTGCTCTTTCCCTCTTTCGAGCTCTGGCCTGGGGATGCCATCCTGGCCCCCTCTTCATTCACTGGTCAGTGGTCATTTTAAAGAAGCAAACACGTACCATCTTATGCAGTTTTGTAAATGTGTTACCTCCGTGGTCCTCACAACCACCCTACTGAGCTGATGGAACTGTCCACATTTTGCAGGCGTAGGAGATGGTCCCAGTCATACCAGGTACCCTTCCTGTACAGGAGGCACCGTTCCCACCCCCCGCCCGTTTTTGTACTTTGTCTCATTTAATCTTCACATCGACTTTATGAGGTCGTTGTTATCTCCATTTTACAGACAGGGAAGCTGAGGCTTAGAGAGGTTAAATAACTTGCCTGAGGCCACTGCAGTGACTTTGAGTGACTCTGAGCCCAGGCTGGTGTGGTCCAATACTAGTGCTCTCAATTTTTGCTCTTCTCTATTTGTTTATCAGGTAGCACTTTCTGGCTCGGGGCTGACTTAGAGCTGACGGCTTCTAGTGGGTTTGTTTTCTGATGCTTTTCCCATTTCTAAAAGGAGGTGGGGGAGCGCGTATTACTCAAGCAACCACTCCATTTTAGGTATTATTATCCGTTCTCTTTGTACCAGAGTGTAAACTCCATGAGGACTTTTTTTGCTCCTTTTTCTATTTTTATTTGTTCACTCATGATCCCAGGCACCTACCCCAGTGCCTGGCACAGCCTGGGCGCTCAGTCAGTATTGAATGAATGAGGTGGGTCGTTTTACCCCCATCATAGGTGGAGGCGTTCCGACAGGGCGGGCGACTTGCCTATAGGCACAAACAACTTAGACTCATCACACCTCACTCAGATCTCTTGGGGGTTTTTTGTTTTTTGTTTTTTGTTTTTTTTAAGCAGATCTTTTCCACAGTGTAAAATTTAGGGAGTAATCAGATCTATGTCATGGGATCGTAGGGTGTGATATAAAACACTATAAATACTTACAGTGTCTGGCACTGTGTCTGCGTTCGATGAGCTCTGTTGTGTTGGTTGTTTCAAGCCTCCTGTCTGTTTGCCTGCCTTTGGGGCAGAGTTGCCATTTAGCAATACCAATTAGCCAGGCTGAAAATGTGCTAGGCACCGAAACTGCTAAAAAGTGCTGTTAGTGTAACGTCCCTATATCAGGTGATACAAGCGGGGATAAAATTGATGAAATCGGTTTAAATCTACCCTGGGCAAGGGGTCATGACTAGCGAGATTTGATTCAGCTGCATTTGCATCCTGTCTGTTTCCAGCCTGAATGTTGTACTGGAAGGGGCCTTGGGGGACCCCGTCCCGAGTCTCCTTACACCCCCTGAGCCTACAGGTGAGGAACGTCAGGCCTGGGAGGTGCAGGGGCAGGGCAGGGGGTGCTGGGGGGGGCTTGGTCTTACGGGCTGGGCTCTCTTCAGTGTCAGCGACCTTGCTGACTCCAGATGCCCAGAGCTTTGTCTTTGGAAGGGAGCCTGTCTGAACACTTGTGTGGTGGAACCACCATTATTCCTATGAAGGATGTTAGTGAGCAGATTATATTGATGGTCCTAAGTATTAAACATGTTTTTTTTTCATTAGATTTTTATTTTGTTGCACATTTAACTCATACTCCCCATAGAAAAATTCTACATGAACAAAAAGGAAGAAAAAACTAATAAAACACGAAAGAGAAGAAAGTAAAATTATTACTGTAAAAAAAAATTATTTCTCCTCTGATTTTTCTTTTTTTTTAAATGAAGGTACGGGGGATTGAACCCAGGACCTCTGCATGCTAAGCATACCCTCTACCACTGAGCTCTACCCCCTATCCCAAGAGTCAAGTTCTCGTTTGAGAAGCGGTGTTTTCCATCTTACATGGGACACTGCAGTGAATGTTATGGCTGATGTGATGTGTTATTTACCTGTGGTTGTATTTTTAATTGGATGTTTTGCTTTAATCAGTGTCATGTTACTTGGACATTTTAGTGCAGTTTTTCCCAATCTTTTCCAATATAAGGACCTCTACTAACATAAAAAAAAATGTTTCCAGAGAAAGCATAATTTTAGATGTATTTTTAGAATCTGTTGGGACACTGACAAAAAGTTCTTGAAAATTACACTTTAGGTGGAATGTTTCTTTATTAATTCAACAGCATCTTCATACACTTGCCAAATAATAGTAGATACACGTGTGTGATTGACTAGGTTTGTAGATTCTTGATGGACATATGAATAAGTGGACCCCCTGGAATAGCTCCTGGGAGGCTCCTGCCCCAGAGGAAGTTAGAGCCTGCATATGAATAACTCTGGGGTCTAATGTTAGGAAAATAACAATCAGATCAGTTCTGAATTCTCTCACTCCAGCAACTGGAGGATCTGAGGGCCAGCATTAGGAAGAAGCATTTTCCCCACCCCACCTTGTTTTCCTCCTCATTTCAGAGAAAGGAATAGTTGTTGGAGAAGCGAACTGAATCAGAAACATTTCAACAAACCTCATGAAACATCTCCTGTGGCCCTTTCCGTGAATTTCATATGATTTGCTAGAGAGAGGGCTGGGTTTGTCGGCCAGGAGACTAAGGTCCTAAACCCAAGCCCAACCCTGATTGGGGTTAATACGAAGATCTTACACCTTGTGCCTCAGATTTTCCACCTGTAAAATGGGAAGAATCTCTTTGCTTTATCATATTCTTAGGAGGTGACATAGTGATGCCTCCAGGCTGCATTTTCTTTCTTTTAAATCAGTGAAAACAAACAGAAAAAACTTTGTGAGGCCAGAAGCAGTTGCCCTTTCATATAAAGGAAAAAGTACCATAAAATGAGGGGAAATTCTAAGCATCCTGAAAGCTTCCTTAAGGCAGGGCAGCAGCCAGAAGACCTGCTAGTGGAGTGAGCCCTTCCTCAAAAACCGTATCTCCATTCTCCCACAGGCCTGTTTTTCCTGTTAGTAATTATTATTCAACAACGATGCCTCTTGTAACACTGGTCTTGGGCTCTGAGAACAAAGTTCTCCCACAGCTTGAACACCTCAGAGTGCTGGTGGGAGAAGCTACCTACCTCATTTCCGATGCCTCCATATTATCTGGTAAAAGCAAAACCATCCCAGTGTTCACCTTTTTTAGGAGTCAGGGCTGGGAGCAGGTATTCTGCTTAAGTTTTATGTGGTGTCTTTATTTTCAGAAAACAAAATGTTGAACATAATCTTTATTTCAAGCTTCTATAGGCTTTTAATTGCTCTAGAAAAATCTTCCACTGGGGGGAGGGTAGCTCAGTGGTAGAGCCTGCGCTTAGCATGCACAAGGTCCTGGGTTTGATCCCCAGTACTTCCACTAAAAGTAAAAAAAAATACATACCTTAATAAACACAAATTAAGGTCATTAAAAAAGAATCTCCAACGGTTTCTTAGCAAAACAGGGTGCGTAGTAGCACATAACAGCTGAGCCTGATGTGGAAGAATTGCTTTCATTGAGTGGACCTGGTGAGAGAGTGGCACATGAAAGGCAGCTGGCCTCAGTTACAGGGTTGTGGCCATCTGTATAATGGGACCGGTACCTCACCTATCTGGTGCACTCACCACGATGAGGCTCCCAAGTACCCATGGAGGGCGATGGTCACTTCTGATGGATGCTGACCTCACAAAGGTTTCCAGGGGGAAAAACCCTGCAAGCATCATTTCAAGAATTCCAAAGCAGTTTCACAGTTCTGATTCTAGGAGAGGTCTGATCTGAAGCGGGACTCAATCAGCATCATCTCCTGCCTTTGTTCTATAGATGTTAGTAATTATCTTTTTGGAAAAAAAAATAGAAGTGAGTTATAAACTGTATCTTAAGGATTTTAGTTTATTTTGAAGAATTTTTAATCAGCTGGTTGTTTTTTTTTTTTTCACCCTAGCCCTTCAGTAGCTTGCTTCAGGTCCCAATGACTAGGCAACATGGAGATAATAGTGAAATAGTCCAGCTTTTTGTAAGAGATGTTATTTGAGGGGGGGTTATGAATACATAATAAACTTAGGAATACATAAGTAGTTTTCTCTGAACCTACCTGACTTTTTGAACAGGAGAAAAGATGATTTTTAGGCATAATGGGGCACAAAGTAATGAATGAATGTCTCTAAAGATATTTTAAATCTATTAACAAAACATAAATATCTATGCAAAATGGATCGAGTTCTGAACCTTGATGCTTTCAGGCGTGCGTTATTATCAGGTGGCTTGTAAAGCACATGGTTAATCAGATCTGTTGTGTTTCCCGCAGAATTCCACCGAAAGGTGTGCATGGCTTCACATCCCCCTTGGGAGAGGGGACAGCAAAACAGAAACTTGATAGAAATACTAAGGAGGGAAGGAGATAAAGCCACCGCGGCACCTGGGCCTCCTTCTTTTATTTCCTTCCTATCTCTGCCTCTTTGAGACGTTCTTCGAGAAGATGGGGTCATCACCCTGGGTCTCCCTGTGCCTCAGGATTTGGGGACGGGAGCGGCTCGGCACTTGGGGTTCCTTCCCCAAATCCTAGTGCTGACTCGCCCTGTCCCCAGCTTTCCAGGGAAGGCCTGGGAGGAGGCAGAACAGGGTGGGTGCTGAGAGAGTGCCTCCCCCTGTCCCCTGGGCCACTGGGGAAAGAGCCACTTTCTGGAAAGGGGTGCAGGGAGGGGGCCAGGGAGTGGGAATATGGAGCAGAGGGTGGAGGGACCAAGGGCAGTTACTGCCATTGTTTCCGCACAGACCAGGCTCGGAAGTTTGTTGTCCTGACTGTTGGCTTTTCCTCTTCAGATTTTGGCATCCGGTGACTGCGCTCGATACATTGACGGTTCACTCACATGACTATGATATGTGTGTGCACTTCTGGGGTGGTGACTAGGCAGTAAAGCGAAGGCAGACAACTAAGCAGCCAGTGCTAAGATAGATGTTTTCCTGATAAATTGAAAGGAGCCTCACTGGCCAGAGCGTGGGGGTCATTTGCCCAAACTACTAGTCATTTTTTGTTTGGTCTCTTAAAAGCAATCACTCGGAGGAGGGAGTGGAGGCTTCAGTTCTGCTTTCTGCTCTCTCTGTGATGCTGGAAGCAAAGGATGGGAGGTGACTCCTCCTCTTCCTCTCCCTGCCCCGGAGCCACGGCTTCGGCTTCGGTTTTTAGAGGCTAGGCCTGGTGCTACGCCCATCGGTGGTATTTTAAAGTATGTCTCAGTCGTTTTTAGGATTATCGGTCATCGCTCGCAGGGTTCCTTTTCATTTTCAAGGGCATCCAGTATAAGCGTTTAGCTCCCTTTCAATAGCCTCCCTCCCTCACTCAGGCCCAGTCAGGAAGATTAATAATGTTAACTGATTTACTGGCGCTGCAAAAAAAGCATTAGTTAATTAGACTTTTACACCTCAGTCAGATAGCATTAGACACTCTTTGTGCAATTTAACTCAAGGATGTTAAAGACCTAAATCTTTGAGAAAAAAGAAAAGAAAGAGAAAGGACAGGCACTTTTCCAGTTTAAGCTGCATGTTGGTCCATGTTAATTAGGCATTTGTCCCTGAGTCTGGAGGTGATAGAAAATGCCAGTTACTGTGGTATTTAACTGACATCAAACTCCTGTCCAAATAATTCCATCGGGCCAGGCCTCCTCTCTTAATTGGTGGGAAGGAAAACTTCCAGCACACAACCAGAATAAGGAGGAAACTGTTATTTACATTTAACATTTAAAAATTTCATGCTGAAGGATCTGAAGAACGCTTGTATATATATATATTTTATTAACCATCCAGTTGAGCTTTTTAAAAACAGTAACAACAGAATCTCCCCTCACACTTGAGCTTTGCCAAATGATTGGCTTTTATAAGTCTTTAATAAATGAAACTTTAGTAATTGTTGTTATCCAAGGTCGAAAAGTGGTTGGTGTTATTTAGGGCCTTTATAGATTCATATATCTGCTTGGCACTGTTTTTAAAAATTGGCATTTAATTTTCTAGCTTAAAGTAAGATTTCTTTATCAATACTAGTAATTCACAAGTGGGTTAAGGCACCAGGCAATATGCATATTTTAAAAGCCAATATTTAGTGGCATATTAAAAGAAAAAGGACATGATGGTTTTGGAGGAGTAATGAGATGAAATGTGCTTTTTTTAATTTTAAAGATTTTAAGCAACTTCTTTGTAGTTCTTGGAGAAGGTAATTCTCAGTGACAGAGGGTAGTTTACCTTATTCATGAGGTATGTAAAACAATTCCAAAAATAATGAAGAGATTTTTTTTTCCTAACTAGGGGTAGCCTTATTTGACTTTAAACCTTACTGGCTTTGTCTGTGGTCTCTAGCCAAAGGTTCACACTTTTGAGAGCACTTCATTTTCAGTACTGAACTACTTTTTCGTGTACTGAATGAATGCAATATGTTAACACTCCTCTACGTCGGCTGCTCCTTGGCCTGCCTGCCTGGTACTGGCTGAAAAGGTACCATTGTTTGTTCTGCAAACACTGGGTGATGTTTGTTTCCAAGGTGACTGGTTCTATTGCTGCCCTTTAAGCAAGGGGAGGGGGGATGGGAAGAGAGAAAGTTGGCTTTAAACACCTGAGAGCATCCTGTTCTGGATACAGTCTGTGTGTGTATGTGTGTAAGTTGAAATATTATTTTAACTGAGGTAATGGGAGAAAAAGGGATAGTGTGGAAATAGAGAAAGATAGCTTAACAGGAAGTTCTGATATAATGATATACTTAGAGGGAAGGTATGGTATAAGAAATGTTAGAATTAAAGATCTGATTAGACTGAAGTTGGCTGTTTTTACATTTGAAAAAGTAAAGAGTCAAGGGAAGGAAGAGTATTTTAGATGGTATCCAGCGAAATGTTAAAAATTTATTTTTGTATGAAATATAGTTCTTCAGCTGTAACTTGTAAGCAGCTATTCAAATGAATAAATGTTGGAGAGTAAGCAGTGTCATTAAAATTGGTTACTGATCCGGTGGCTGGGCCTTCCGGAAAAAGTCGGAGAGAATGAGATACAAGGAGATTCATTTCTGTTTTAAGGTCTGAAAAGTTTAGAAAAACGTTGAACGAATTATTTGTGTCGAAAACATTCCAGAAAGATAACAAAAAAGATTAAAAGCATCTTTTGGTGATGTGTAACTGACTTTTTCATCAGTGAGAGGTTTCAAGTTCAGATTAGTAGGAAGAAAAGAAGATTCCTCCGTTCTTGGTCCTCTGCCTCCTTTTTATTTTTTCTTTTTTAATAATTGTGCGTGGATGCTGTTAACAGAACTTTGCCTTTTCACTCCTATCAGGTTTAGTACAGTTCATACGCAGGTTTCAGTAAACATTAACTACTTTTATCAGGGCTTGCAGTGTGTTGAATGGCTCGCAGAGAGAGTGTACTGCGAGAGACAGATGAAAATGAGAGAGTCCAAGGTCACATGGATGTTGCGTTTTTAAAAACTTGAGAATTTAGGGAGAGGACATAGCCTATCTTCAGTTATGTCGGCCTAAGGGAAAGCCACTCTGCCTGGCCTTTCTATGTAGTGGGGTTAAAACACATTTCTTCAGATGATCCCTTTGAATGGCGAGGCAAGTGACTTTAAAACTTTTTTTTTTTAATGAAAGGAAAGGAAAAAAAAAAATCTCATGACTGCTTTCTAGGATGAAAGGTTCTCAAGGTCCCAGCAAAGAAGTACTGTAACATATATCGTGACGATTCAGAAGATCTCTTTGATTTCATAGGGATCTCCTCTTTTTCCCCTTTCTCAGATTATTTGAGATTGCCCTCTGATCCTAATTTCGTTTCCGGAGTTAGCAGTTAGGTCGTAAATCGAGGGCTAGGAAGAAATGTTGCCGAATACAACGTGCTCGTCTGGGAAATCGTGTAATATTCTAAAACTTTCGCCAGTGTCTCCTTTCCGAAGATAGGAATGTGATTTGTGCTTCTCTGTAGGGAAAAGGATCTGCACGGTCGAAAAACTGCTGAGACAGTAGGAACTGGCCTCTTCCTGCCGTTCCCTGAGTGGGGCTGCCCTTGGGCATCGGCGGCAGGCCGAGGCGCGCGCCGCCCCCGAGGGTCGTGCCCCTCCCGGAGGCACCGAATCCCGGCTGTCAGGATGGATTTCGGGCCGGGCTCCCCGCGGCCGGGCCGGGAGGGCGCGGCGGCAGGGGCCGGCCCTCCTCGGGCCGTGGAACCTTCGGGCACAGGGGCGCCGTCTGAGCAGAAGGACTGTCGCACAGCAGCGAGCGCGGCGGCCCTCGTCCTGGGAATCGCCCGTTGCCCGTCCCGTCCCGGCAGCCCCTGGGAAGCGGGCGGACGACGGCCGGGCGGCGGGGTCGCAGGGCGCTGGTCCAGCCCGGGCCTCCGCGCCGCCAGCCCACCTCGGCGCCCGCGCGGGGCCGCCCCGTGAGCGGCCGGCCGGGCCGTCAGTCAGGGCGGCGGGCGCCGATTGGCCGGCCGGCCGGCGGGGGCGGGGCTCTGGCCGCCTTCCCGTGGGCCGCGCCGGCGTCGCTTCCACGAAGACCTTGACGCGCTCCCCTCTGCCCGCGGCGGCCGGGCGGCAATTCGTGAACAGCCGGAGGCCTTGGAGCAGCCCGTTCAGTAACTGAGCTCGTGTTTTAGAAATGGATTCCCCTCAGGGAGATGAGAAAATGTGCGCATCCTGAGTGATGTTTTCCCTCTTTTCTTTTTTTTTTGTGTGTGTGTGGCTAATTTGAGGCCATTTGGCCTGTGACCACTGTAAAATTTTGAGAAGTTTTGCATAGGCGTGAGCGTGCCCACTCGTGTTTCGTAGGCATTGCCCAGGATGAGTCCATGTTAAAAGGTTTGGTTTACCTGAAGGCTGTTGTAATGAGAACAGCATGTGTCTGCAAGTGTCCGAAAAGCCCTTGGTGGGATGAGGGGGAGGAGGACGAGGACCAGGAGGAAGATGAGGACGAGGAGAAGGGTGAAGACCAGAGGGAGGAGTGGACCAGGAGGAACATGAGGAGGAGGAGGACAGGACCAGGAAGGGGTGCAGACATCCGTACGGGCGAACCCCGGCGAGGGAAAGGAGTGAGTGGAGGAGGGGCAAGGGCAGCTTCTGTGCGACAGGACGCCAGGCGCCCAGCGAGAAGCAGGGCAGCGTGGTCCTGTCTGTCCTTCACTGTTGAGTGTTGGCCACCTGTTGTCTCTTTCTGATGGGACCCGCCTTCTGCAAACGGAGGCTGAGGGGCAGCACAGAACCAAACAAGCCACCGTGGCCTCAGATTTTGAATCCCCCTCTTCCCAGTAGTGCTGGCGGCCACCCCAGGCACCTGTCCCCAGACCCCTCCAGGGTCCATGTGGTCCTAGTAGTGATGAGCCCAGTGAGCTGGGGCTCTGTCTCCGTGTTCTGTGCCGGCCCCCCACCAGGGAGGACAGCAGGGCGTGTGGGAGTGCTCGGACTTGCTCCTGGGGGCTGAAGCCTGCCTGCCACCAGGTGCCCTGACGAGTGTCCCCTGCAGGCTCTGTGCTGAGCTGGCACAGTGGGCATGTGTGCATGTGTGTCATTGGGTGATGGGAGCAGTGCTGGAGGTGGCCAGCTCACCCACCCAGGGCGCTGCCACCAACACCCAGGATTCCTCATCCCCCTGCCATGAGCAACTTAGTACCCAGAATACTTCCAGTGAGCCCCCTGCTCTGTGATTTGTCTCATATTTGGTGTGCCTTCTTCGGTGATCGCTCTTCACTGGGCCCCACCATCCAAAACAGATTCCTAAAACCAGGGGATTCAGATTCAGTAGGCCTGTTGCGAGGCTGGGGCTTGTTCATTTGAAAAAGCATCACCGGGTAATTCTAATGAAGACGCCTCATAATAAGCTTTCAAAATTGTATTTATAAAAAGGTTATTTGTACATTTATGTCTGGTGAAACAATTGAATATATTTGAGCCACTGGAATTTTTTTTTAATAGAGTTAGGAAATGACACATAAACCTTGCAATTCCCCCATCTGATGCTTGCTTGTTGCAATCCTGAGTTTCCTATTAAGCGAGGCATTGTGGTACCTGTGCTAGACCCCTGATAGGCCGTCTGCACTGGCAGGTGTAAATGCCACTAATTAATTTTTTAAGGAGTTGGCGCTCTGACAATTATCAGGGATGCTGAGTAGCTGGTACCAGATGTTTCTTTTGTTAAGGCTGTGGAGAGGTAATGTCACAGGCAGTAAAGCTGCGGATGTTTAATCCCTTGGTCTGAGGCTATGGATTTGGGGGTGCTGAATATTTTCTTTAAGAAAGGTTGGGGAGGGTGTCCTTTCTCGTTTCTACTCGGCCTCTTCCCATCCCCCACTGCTCTTGCGGTATTATCTTATGTAGAGGCGTTTACTCAATTATCATCGGGCCCAGCTCTTGTTAGAAGAGGGTAAATGGTACTTGGGCCTCTTTATCTAGACCCTCTTGCTCACCATTTTGCCACAGCTGAAGGGACAGCCTGTGCCTCTTAACTGAATTCAGTCTTTTTTTTTCACTCCTTTACTGTGAAACAACAGGAAAGTCGGCCGCTCATCATTTCGTGTGCAGACTTTACAGCCTCTGAACAGCCTCTGCTTTTGCAGTTTATGAATGCACCATTTGTTGTTCTGAGCACAACTGTTAGATGCCACTGGCCTTGTAGCCCACTCTGCCTGCGACCAGAGTGCATCACTGTGGTCTTTTTTTCCCCCTTTCTTTCCCTTTTTTTTTTTTTTTTTTGTTTCTGCATAGGCCAGATTTTTGCTTTCAATACCACCATTTTGTCCACACTACAGTTTCTTCCACCCAGCTTACATTTTTCAAATGTAAGTTTCAGAAATAAGGTTTAATTTGCGCAAACTGTTAGTATAGGGGTTCTGAATAAGTGTTAAGTGTTTTACTTAATTGAAGGAGATTATTTTTGTGGCCTGGTTTTACATACATGCCTTTTTTTTTTTTTTAAACAATCTCAACCATGGAACTGAAATTTTATTTTAAATTGCATTGAAGTTAGAAAGTTTGTTTTTCCCCTAGATAGCTATATTTCCTAAGCTTTACACAGAATTTCTTTGTCATCAAGTAGTGTCTTCAGTTTAGATTTTAAGGGAAGCTGTTAAAAGCAGACTGTACCAGGTGGTTTTAAGGGAGCTGTTTCTAGAGTATTTGAATATTATCATTACAAATTACTGTTCAATCATTCTTTTCTCTTAAAACAGAGTTCTATCCAAAAATAATACCATTAATGTTAAAATTTCACTTCTGTTTTGTTTCTCTCTCCTATGCATTCTTTGGTCCTGTAATTATGTATGTGTTACATATACATACATTGGCATCCTTCCTCCTTTGCATTTTATTTAGTTGTATTTTAGGTAAAAGAGTACATTAACATATTTTTCTGCTCTGCTTTACATATTCACCAACTGGACCAGATTGTTAGTTCTAATTGCTTTTAGGCCTTGCTCTGGTTAAGGAGACACATTTCTGTTAGAACAGCAGTAAACATCCTACATCAACCAACTCTGCACACCTTGGCATCCTGGAGCTTCCAAAAATGAAACAGTCACTTGCTGAAAATGAAGAAGCTTTCTGTATCTGAATTTTATAGTAGATATTTAGGTTGTGAGGATTTTATTCAGTTGTCTTTCAAAGAGGATATGGAGGCCCGGGTTACACTTGCATTTTTCTTAAAATTGAGACATACAGATATGTTGAAGGAAGAAGGTGTAATTGTTTGTGAGATTCATGCTTTCCTTCTCATCTCATCATCTGGGTGGTGGGGAGAGATCTGTCTTTTTTTAAAGATTGCCTCCCACCACCTGAAGGGTCTTTAGTCAACATAAAGCCGCTACAGACAAGTTAAGGGGCAAGAGAACCCAGGTTTTAGGGCTTCGAAGAACAGTTTTCCCCACCTGGAGTCTGCTCCTAACTTCCAGAACACGTTTTCCTTACTCAGCCCAGTGTTTTCATGCTTGGTTTTGATCTGCACCTTTAAGCTAGGTAAACTCTCATTGGACTTTTCTCCTTTTACCATGGTTTCTTGACTACTCTTCTCATGTGATTAATAGGTATGTTGCTTAAAATGGCAACTGAAACATCACCAGGTATTTTCTCCAGGTAGAAACTGCTTTTCCTGTGTCAAAACAACCAATGTGGCTTAGTTGATGCTTCTGTTGCTAAGCAGGTAAATTTCTGGTCTGCAGGCTGTATGTTAACCCCATAAATGCCTAATGTCAAGCCAAAAACAACAAGAAGAAAAACCAATCTTTGTTTCCTTCTTACACAGTGCTTTGTCCCAGTGCCTGAAAACTGGGCCTAGCTCAACCTCACCTCCACTAAGCTGCTTGTGAGCCCTAACCTCGGTTTCCATATTTTCGAGGTGAGGAGGAGAGTTAGGAGATGGAGAGGGTTGGGAAGTTGGTAGAGAAGACGGTTCCAGGCGCTGGCAGTGAAGGTCTCACACTGTGAGATTCAAATTATGGGTTTGAGTCCAGTCAGGAATGGGTTTGGCCTTTTTCTTTGGGACTTTTCTCTGTAAGGCTGCCTTAAATTGTGGCTTGGCTATGGGGGAAAGAAGAAAGAAAAGGGTTGATGTGTGCATCCATTTGCCAGAAAGGAGTTAACAGCACACCGCAGAACAGGTTGAGCAAGACTGTTAAAGCCAGTGATGAAGCCTTCCCCCTTCTGTCTCTCTCTCTCTCTCTCTCTCTCTTCCTCTCCTGCCTCCTCTGTTCCCAGGACTTTCAGACATCTTCAGATTATTCCCTGCTCCGCCGCCCCCTCCCCACTTCAGTGTCTGGCTTTCCCCCTAGCGGGTAGGACATTTGATGTGATGAAAATACTTTGCGGCAATGAGGAGCCTGTGCGAGAGGCCTCAGCCTTGCCAGCTGTTTCTGGAGAGATCGATGTCTGTGTGCCCTTCGTCATGTAACATAGGCCCCATTCAGCAGAGACATTCTTGAGCGCGCGTTTAGGCCTCTGTGGGGCTGCGGGGTGGGCAGCCTGTGGGGGGAGTGGGCGGCGGCGGGCGGGGGAGGCGAGGTCGGGACGGGGACGAGGAGGGCGGCGAGGGGGAGCCCCCATGCCCAGAGTGCCCGTGAGTCATGAGCTGTTGCTTCTTGAAGCATCTGAAGTTTGCGTGGACTCAGGGGCTCTCTTGTGGCCGTAAGCACGGAGAAACCGAGCTCCTGGCAAAGCCAGCTCTGGTCTGACACGAGTGCGGCGTGGTGTTTGCGTCTCATCCCCGTAAACACACCATATATAGTCACGCCGCGCTCGCTATAGCACCCGCCGCAGGGGAGCGGCCCGCGACGCACGGCCGGCGCTCAGGCCGGCTCGGGCTATTTCTGGTGCCGCCGCCGCCGCCGCCGCCGGCTTTTTTCTCTTATGGACGGAGGGGGAGGGGGCTTTTTTCCTTTCCATCTTCACGCTCTTTGAAACATGTTTCTGGTCCTCGTGTGTCTGGCTCTGTGAAAACTCAAGAAACCGTATTGTCACGTGAGGAGAAGCTGGATTCTCTTTGTACATCTGTTTTAGAATAAAACTCCTGTTTCCCTTAGTATCTCTCACACCACACACGTTTCTCATTTTATGGTCCCCGGTCTTCAGCTGCTTGTTTTTGGAGCGTCCCTTAACGCCGTGAAGGGGAGCTGTCCCCTGCAACGTGTTGTTGGCGCCGGCGGAGAAGCTGGGTTCACGGTCCCCGGCTCCCCTCCGCACCCTCCTGCGTTTGCAGCTCTGCACCTTGGCTGTGCCCGAGCAGGGCGCCCGCTCTCCGCAGGGCTGGTGGCAGCTGCGTCCCGCTTGGCGGGGCTGGGTCTGTGGAGCAGAGAGGAGCCGGTAATAAGAAAGAAATGCAGTTGGCTTTTTTTTTTTTTTCCTTCTCCCAAGGATACCTAGGATACAGCACTTCAGCTTGGCGTGAGCAGCGGGAGGCATTTGTGGTTCGGACAAGAGACTTCTTCCTCTCCTTCTCTTATTTTCTTTTCCTTCCTTCCCCCTTCCGTGCAAAGGCTACTGCTTTTCTTCTCAAGACAAATGTATCGATAAGAATTGAAGAAAAGGTGGTTTGCAAGTCTGGGATGTTCGGGTTTTATGTAGACACAAGATGGGCACTTTCTTTGCCTTGTTTTCTTTCATTGGCCTCATCAGAGTGAATTATATCTGACTGTGTGACAGTTAATTGTACCATCCTTCCCGTTTCTTAAGCTGATAAGCCCCTTTCTGTCTGCCTCCATCAAGCCTCTTTGTTTGAGAAGTTCCTAATGCAGTAGAACAAAGTGACAGTTTTCTTATTTACTGAAGTCTCTAAAGCACAATTCATTATACTCTTCATTGTATCTTTTTTAGAACTATACTTCTTTAACTTACATATGAATTGTTCCAAGTAGTACAGACTTAAAACTTCCTTAAAAATATCAGTGAGTCCAGAAAAAAATTTTTTTTAAATTTTTTTAGGCTATGTGTTTTCACTTCAAGCTCTCAACAGTGCTTGGTAGATACTGTTCAGAGTAAGACGCGGGGCACTGCCAGAGCACCAGTTACCAGTTATGGAAACAGCAGTTGCTTAGCTAGTATTCAGTTGACTCAAAAGTAATATATCACTTATGTAGAGGTCACTTATTTGGCATTCGTAGGTCCAGAATATTTAGCATGTGAGTGAGGAGGAACCAGCGGGGTGTGGGGCTGGGGGCAGGGGTATGCAGAATAAAGCTTTCAAGAGCCTGGCAGGTGTAGGAAGTCCTGGTACTGATACTCCTCCCCTTGATTCGTGATGGTCCTTTGAGGCCCACACTTTAGCACTACTCATTCTCACTGGAGCAAGGGCCCTGACCACCTTGTCTTCCGTTTTCCACTCAACAAAAAATTAGAGGCCAGAATTGGTGGTTTGGGAAGAAAAGCCAAAAGAAGGAGACACACTGGGAGCAGCAAAAAAAGGATGTCAGGGGATGAGACAGGAGAATTCAGACAGTACGGGTTACCACTGGGGGACACTGGGCCAAGTGACCAGGGGAGCCGGCTATCTTATTTCTTACAACTGCATGTATCCCTGCTTGCTGTCAGTAAAAACCTCAGTTAAAAAAAAAAGCATGGCTGACTGAGGCCGTGTGGTACAGGAGCAAAACTGAAGTAGGAGGGATGTTACCCTAGTTCCCGAGGGCAGTTTGGGTAATAGTTGTTCATTGTAGTGATCCTGAGTCATCGCCCAAAAAGTTCGGGTTAATCATACGTTGATTCACCACGCTCCGCTTGAGGAGATGGGGAAGTTTGAGAGCTACTTGAGAGTGATTTACACCCAGGAGTTGTATATATGGAAAATTAATTTCTGATACTTCCCCCCCCCACAGCTCTCCTCAGTGATGTCCAGCTGCTTTATAGTTAACATGAAGTGTTAGAATAAATCTTCCAGTGTGTTTAGATATATACTAACATTATTTATTTTGCCCAGATAATGAAGGAAAAAAAAAGAAGTGGTTCATTAGCAGATTCAAATGATATCCAAATACCATTATTAGGTTGCTTATCTGTATTCCAAATGTGAATTGTTCTTTTATATTTTTAATTGAAATAATCCATGAAGCATCATGGATTTTTTTTTTTAAACCAGGGATAGAGAAGACTCTCTTTGGTGGGTACCAGAGAAGTCACAGATGCCCTGGGAGACGCAGTCTCTATAGAAAAGGAGCTCCAAGCTTTAAAGAACACCTCGGACAACGTAAATACTTACAAAATTTTAATTGTAAGCCATCAAATGACAAATGGAAGGAAGGAGTGATTTTTTTTTCCCCCTGGTCCCAACTATAGGGTTATTCTAAGAACTACAGAATTTAGAGCTGGAAGGGACTTTAAAGGTCATTTGCCTGTTTTTATGAGTTTGCCTTCATTTTACTCAATATTCTTCCCCAGTTCACGTCTGTGCCCAGAATGGACCATGTCACCTGGAGTAGTGCTCATGTGGCTTCTTTGGCAGGAGGACTAATCCTAACTTGAAAAATGAAAGGTGCTTACAGAGATGATTATATTTGGGGGGTTTATTTGTTAATTTTATTCTCAATAGATCCATTTACAGGTGGAGACCTCTGCAGCACTCCATGGTGGTACATCTAAAATCTCTCTTGGCATCATTAACTATTTTTGGACATTTTCGTGGAAATCCTGTGGTTGAAAACTCCATGGCTAATACCTGCTCGTAGTTCTCAAGCATTTTGAGTTTACTGCTTAAGTATGGAGCATTGTGGGCCTAGATTTCAATAATCATATTCATAGATACATTTTAAATACTTATCTGTTAGCTTCTAATGGTATTAAATGAAGTCTTTAGTTCACTTAGATTGTTGTAATGCATAGTTAACAAATAAAACAGTTGGTGTAGACTTCTGCTCCTGAATCAAATAGGTTTTGTGTTTTGTGTTGTGGTTTTGGGGTTTTGTTTTGTTTTGTGGGATTTTTGGGGTTTTTTTTTTTTTTTCAACTAAGAGAAATTGTTCCCTTTGAAAATGTAATTAAGTTTTGAAATTTGTTCTTCTGGGTATGCATGGAAACTATCCCTCCTGCTTGCCATCCTGAAGGTGGAAAGCATTCTCTTACAGTTAAGACATTTGTCTCTGTCAGGGAAGGGAAATATGTATGAATTGCATATAAGAAATAAGAGTTAGTTCTCTGGATGTTAGATTCTCACAGCAGATGGAAAGGTAATAAAAACCATTACTTCCCAGGAAGCAAGGAGCAGGTCTTCATGCTGGCTTTCTGGGGTGTGGACAGAGCAGAGAGGGCTTGCAGGAGGGGAGGGATGTAGGTGAGGGTGGAAGGGCTTGTGTCTCCTGTGAAACAGCTCCTTGCGCTGGCTCAGTTGAGATGGTGTGCTTCAGCATCCACTGGGTAGGCTGGCCTCAAGGACACCTGTTGAGAGGTTGGGATGGTGGGGCTAGAGGTGCAGGGACGGAAGCATCCGGGCATGGACTTGAACAGCTGCTGGCTGCCTGGAGCTCAGCCTCCAGGAATCACAGGCGCAGAGAACTCAGGTGGGGGTCTGGAGGCCCGGCCGTGGAGAGGGAAGGGAGCATGCATTCAGTCAATACTCTGCCCCCAGAGCACTTTAAAGGCACTGTGGAAATTTGCGGGTCAGTTATTAGCATCTCAGTCCCTAATGTTCATTGTTTGTTTAAATGCTTTATCCCCTTCACATAACCCTAATCTTTTATTTAAAGTAAGTGCTATGGATCTTCTTTAAAAGCTGGCTAAAATGGCTTTTACTGGACATTGCCTTATTTATAAGGGGGGAGTTGAGACCCGCAGAGAAGAATTTGGTCAATTGATTTAAGGTTGTTGGAGGTTTGAAGTGTTACTTGATTGCTGGTCTTATCCAGGATTTTGAGATTTCAAGGAAAAGTGGACAATGCTTGCTTGTATCCGAGGGATTTCTGCAGTCATATGATGTGCAGACCAGCCCCGGGGGCAGCAGGCGCAGGCAATCTCTGTGCCGAGGCGTCCACGGAGAGAAGGAGCCTCGGAGTACGTGGGATGTGCTGGCTTGGGAGTCATTTAGCCGAGAACTGGTTTTGGTCATAGCCTTAGGTCTGCATAAAAGTTGCACATCACAGGGACGTGACATTTGTATGGCCTGAGATTTATTACTTGGGTGCAAGTTGGAGGAGGCAGCAGAGTGTGAGGCGAGCGGCCGCAGGCCCTGCTCCTAGCCGGGGCCTGCGGGGCTGGCAGGGGAACGGGGAGAACCGGCCTGTTACGCCCTCACATAAATCCAGGACACGTGGACAGTGTGTAGAAAGAAGTCTACAACCACAAGCCTCTTTGGGCATAAGTAATGGAATGGGGCTTTTGGCTACATAAAGCATCGTGTTTATAAACTCCCGGGACTTCACTTACAACTTGATTCTCTCATTATGAACATGATTATGGAAGAAATAAACTGAGCAAGTTAGACTCCAGAAATCATATGAGATCGCTTTTCCATGGCTTTCATTTTCTAAATGTGGATGTTCCCATCATGTCTCTCTGGCAGATGTACACAGGGTGACTCTGATGTGCAGATACATTATGAGCGAGGGTTATACAATCAACTTGCTAAATAAGAAGGAGTTTTCAGGGGCCTTACAGGAGAGTACTAGCAGGATGCGATGCCGAGTTTCTTTAGCTCTGTGATTAGTAATAGATCCTCCTGTTATCTGATTGCACATTATTCCTGTTATCCCTGGTCCTAAGAGAAGGTCCCCCAGTGTTAGCTCCTTAACAAAAAGTAAAGAAATAATCCTGTTTTAGGATATACATGGACACTTTATTGGGCTCCCCAGTGTTTTCACGGTAGTATGGCATAAGATTTAAAAAAAATAGATATGTTTAGATTTTCCTGTTTTTACTTTTTTAAGTGACTTTTTCATGTCTCCTGAAAGAAATGAAAAAGAAAATCTCATCAATAAAACCCAGCAGTTGCTGAATAGCTATAAAACATATTAGAGAAATTAGTATTGGGGCCTTTTTATTGTTTTCAACTCTGATTTTACAGTTGAGTTATAATATGTGACCAAATGCATTATATGAGTGTTTGCCTTTTTTTTTTCTTTTTGGCCACGTGGAGGCACCTCAAGAGGTGGAGTGTGACACACCCAGAGCATGAGGTGCTCAAGGGCCGAGGAGCTTGGGGACACCAGGGCAGCAGGGTCCTTCCCCTCCACCGTAGCTTCACCAGTGCCAACTGGGGAAGAGAGAGCCACTGAGCCCCTTTGGAGATGAATTTTTAAGTGTGTGTGTATGTGTTCATGTTCACAGGGGGATTGTTTGCCTGCCCTCTGTAGAAAGGGCTAGGGAGAATTCTAGCAAGAAATTACCCCACCTTTGAGATTTGTTGTAAATCCCACTCAACTGAAATCCTCAGAGAGGGCCCTCCAGAGAAGTGCTGTTTGCGCCACAGACCAAGAGGGACCTGTGTGATTCTGTTACATGTTTTAAAACTCTCTCTCCCCAGTTCTTTTAATTTTGTGCATTTCATTAATTTTCTACTTTGAGTTGTTGAGTTGTTCTAGATTACATTTTGTTTTGGCTGTGTGTGTGCTGGGTTGGTGGTAATTTTTAATGAGAGGAGTATCTTTAGAATGTTTAATTCCACACAGTCTGGAAAGGAGTATACTGTGGACAGTTCATTACCTGCATGTTAAATTGCAGATTTTCCTAGGCTGACTAGAAATCATGATTTTTTTAAGAGTAGTTTTGTGTTTAAATGGTGATGCTTTTACATATTTGTGCAAAATAGCGTATCAATTTGCACATGATTTAATAAGTAAAATTGAAACCCTTTCCTTCTGGCCAGCCTTTTAGAGTCAAGGGATTCTGGTTTTGTGTGTGTGTGTGTGTGTGTGTGTGTGTGCGTGCGCGCACGCATGTGTATACACATGCACACCCGCTTTGTTTCATGAGGCTTTTAATCCAAGTCGTTCAGTGTATTTACTTTTCACATGTTCAGTACTTCTGAGCATATTTAGCATTCTAAATTATTGGCAACTGTTACATAATCATGTTGCAGTGAAGAATTTTTATATCTGGTGAAAAACAGACCCAAAATGGGAGGATTAAAAAAAAAAACAACTCATGTATTTCATGAACTGAATGAGAGTAGGGTAGAAATCCTAGCTGATTTTGTTATAAAATACCTCACATCTGTGTTTGATAGGTTGGACTTAAGACTGAGGTGAAGGTCCTTCCTGTGACGATGGCAGGAATTGTTTTAGTGGAGTTAAGCTAAGCTATGCTGAAGTATCAAACAGACTTTAAAATCTCAGTGGATCAGCTCATAAATTGTCGTTGCTTTTCCTGTGGAATCCGCGGCGGGTCCAGCAGCTCAGCTCGCTAGGATAGCTCCCTTCCAAGCAGCCACCCAGCTCTCCTCTGCCAGCCACCCCTGCCCCCGCACAGGCTTCCAGGTTGCCGAGGCGAGGAGAGGGCCGGCAGGCCACACAGCAGCTTTTAAAAGCTTCAGCTTGGAAGGGGCGTGTGTCATCTTTGCTCAGGGCCCATTGGCCAGACCCTGTCACGTGACCTGCTGCATGCGGAGGCCCAGGCGGTGTGGAAGAACAGGTGGATGTCCCCTGAGCAGTCAACGGCTCTGACACTCTCCTTCATCTCTCTCAGGCCCAGTGCAGATGAATAGACTCAGTAAAGCCACGGCCTGAAGCATCGAACCCAAGGAGTTAACTGGTCCTAGAGCAGTGGTTCTCAAAGTGTGCGCCCCCGACCAGAGCCCCCTGGGACTTGCTAGAAAGGCAAATTCTTAGGCCCCACCCCAGACCTTCTGAGTCAGAGACTGGAGGGGGGGCCCAGAAATCTGCTGCTGTACGCTGTCTGGAGGCTCGCTGAAGTTGGAGGGTGACGGCCCTCGATGAGCGGAGTGTCTTGGGCACCCGTCGAACTGATAGTGAATCTGCGCTGCGGCGTCGGCCGGCGCCTGCTGCTGTGCGTACGCAGCAGCGCGCGTCCGCCGGGTGGGCGCCCCGGGGGCGCTCGTACCCTGCGTGCCCGGCTGCGTCTGGGCGCTCGCTCCGCAGACGGAAGTCCTCTGTTTCTCACAACAGCCTCTCGAAGTAGGGCCTGCCGTTGTCTCCTCACAGATGAGGAAACCGAGGCAGAGAGCGGTTCTGTCACGAAGGGCGGTGCCGCCACCGCTGGCACGTGGAGGAGGCGGGCTGTGAACCCGGGCGGCGTGGCGCCCGAGTCCACTCCTTACCTGCCGGGCGATCCTGCCAGCTGGCCCCGCGGGCCCAGCCTGCTGTGGGCTTTCACTTGTTCTTGAATGGAGACAGCCTGCCAGAAGCAGCAGGAAGTGTGGTGTGTGGTGGCAGTTCCCGTCGCCAGCCCGGCCCCCTCACCGCAGCTCCACTGTTGGTGGTTTGCGTGTGTGCTGGGGGGCCGACAGCCTCCGCCAGCCCCCGCCAGCCCCGCGGAGCCGGGCGAGGCGGCAGCGGCCCGGCCACTTAGACCCGAGCCGTCCACGGGGCGGGATGTCGGAAGTGCCTGCTCGGAGTGAGGCAGTTGGGTTACACCCGGGAGCATCTTCTTCAGTTAACCTGCGTGTAACTGTGAGAGAAGCCCTGCTCTCACCCCATTCCCTTCTGATCCTTCTCCAGTTTTCGTCTTCCATCATCTCTGCTCTCTCCAAGATGCCCATCTGAGGCCTGATTCCACGGGATGGTCTGAGGTCAAGCTTTCTGAGCTTGGATAGAGAAAGTATGCTTTTTTCTTCCAAGAAAATTGATCAGAGGGTTCTCCTTCCACTTGGGAAAATCAGATCAAGTTAGATGCGATCGAACCTTCTGAATTTTGAGATGATTGAAAAGGATTTTCCAGATGGCACTGAGAGCTGGTTTTCAAGCAGTTCCGTTTCCTTGCATCCTTCACAAATTTTTAATGATTAACTGCATTTTCTTGCTTCCAGGTGGGTCTGTTGTGTGTTGTCGCTTAGGTTTGCTCTGGTGGCCCCTGCATCCCCATGCCTACTTTGTCTCTTGTGCTCAGCAGCCTAGAACTGAACCGGATCCTGGGCAGCCCTGCGCAGGTTGGTACCAGCCGACTGTAGGTAGAGGATAAAGACAGCAGCTCCCTTTCTGGCTTTCACGTTGGCTGGAGCAGCTGCGGGGCTTTGTATAGCTCTGAACAGCACATTTCATCCCAGAATTGCCGACATTTTTAGTTTTCTGCAAGCCGGAGCTTAACCATGGGGTTTTCACATTCAGACTTTGTCTGGAGTTTTCCTGTGAGAAGCAGTTGCTTGTCTAGTTCAGTAATTTAAAGAGAGCAGAGATGGGGTGGGGGAGGGAGGAGACCATTTGTATATGTTTCTTTAAAGACCCCAGTCCTTCCTTTCCCTTCATCACTCCATTTGCCTTTATCACTTTAAACGATTTAATGTGTTTAGGTACTCTAACAGAGGTGTAGATAATTGAAGTAAATCTTGAGTCAGATCTAAACAAAAGAAGAAAGAACTGACCTAAAAAGGAGCAACTGAACTCCCACTAATTGAATCACCGAGCCCTGCGGGCCGAGTTGCCGGGACCAGCTGACCCCAGAAGAAGGCGGGCCGTGTGCCCCATAAGAACAATTCCTGGGTCCCGTGCGGGTTCCCGGCTGCATTCCGCACCCGGGCGCATCTGGGTTAGAGCTGCAAAGTTCAGCCTGGGGAACAAAAACCCGTGAAGGCCATTTTGGGTGGGTTGGGTGTTTAGAAAATTTTCTCTCCTCTTGGAGACGTGGTGCCGTTGGTGTTTGCAGATAGAATCCACTTGTTTACTGTTGAGGAGAGCAGCTACATGTGTGAATTGGGCATCTTTTGGAAGAAACATAGCAGGCTTGCCTCAAATAGCAGGAATAAAAGATGCAACCATTTGAAATAACACGGTTTTCCTCCCTTCTCCTCAGCCAGCCATCCAGAGTAGGAAACAGGAAGCCAGACTCACCCTGAGTAGGAGGAGGGGGTTCCAGGGGGCCGCCCATTCCTGTTCCCCAGCACCTGGAGATCACGTGGCTGTGAATTCCTTAGCTGACTAAGGGCCCCCCTCTTCTGCCACTGGGCTCCCTCCCGCAGGCCCCCTGGGGTCCTTTGCTCCTGAAGCCATCAGTTCCCCTTTTCTCTTCCTCCTCCTCACAGCATATGACCCACTGCCTGTTTTCTGGAGATTACTAATCAGTAGGTTCGTTGAGTGCCCACTGTGTACTCAGAATGAAGGCCATCCAGCTGAAGATGTGCCTGCCCTAGAGCTCCGCCTCAGGTGCTTCCTTCACTCTTACATCTTTCCAGACTTAGAAGGGTTATGCCCCTCCGTTGCTTATGCTTTCGCAGTTACTCTCGTCCTTCCTGGGGACCTCTTTCCTACCAGACCTTGTTCCTGTGTCTGTGGCTCAAAGTGGGTGTTCTTCACGTTCTGCTCTGGACCCTCTCATCTCTGAGTCTCAGCTCACCAGGCTCAGCCATTCCCCCCACTGGGAGGGGTCAGTTTCCACCTGCACTCACTAGCCCCCATTTCTCACCGGTACCCTAACCCCAAGCACCAAGACCTTCCCGTCTCATTCTACTCCATTTCTTCAGTTGCCAAGCATCTGAAAAATATTTTAGTTCAACCCCCTCAACAGTTGAAAACTTCTTCCCATCACTGTGCTGGGGAAGTGGAGCTTGCAGCAAGAGAGACTTCCTCCGTAGCTCCCTGTGCTCTTAGCAGGATCATCCGGCCTGCTTCCAGGCCTCTGCAGTTCTTTGAAAGGCATTCAGGTTTATCTTTGCCTCTCTTTTCCCTTTGTTCCCATTTCTAGTCTGGTCTTCCTCCCCTGAGGTCCCATTCCGTGTTCAGACAGGTTTTCTCAAAACTCTGACATCACCTTCTCATGCCCGCACCAAGCCAACACCCCTACGCCCCATCCCAGCCCTCCCGACTCCGCGTGACTGCCCCGCGCGCCCTCTGTAAGCAGAACCTGGCTCCAGGGCTTCTCGTGGTCCTTTCCGGGATGTTCCTTCCATCCTCTCTTCCACCTCTGGTACCCCTTCTGTCCATGCCAGTGTTCTTCCTGGACTTAAAATCGGTATTGCATAGACAGCACTTACTCTCTTACCTTCTCATGTTTTCTTTTTCCTTCTCAGCTTGTGAGCTCCTGGACACCTCTTGCCCCCAGCCCCGCCAGCCCCGTCCCCCATTCTCGTAGCAGAGGGATTGTTACTCATTGGAATGTTTAAGGGCCCTAGGTGGAGTATTATCTCCCCTTCAACCCCCACCCCACCCCCACCTTTTGAAGGGCGATCGCAGGTCCCATTTGTTTATTTTTTCAGACAGATTTTTTTTGACCTTTAACAGCTTGAAGGCCAGAAGAAATCGGTTAGTTTTCACCTTCAAAGGACACACTGAAGGCCAGCAGCCCCTCCCTCAACACCTTTTAATCTGTCTCTTTTCCTCCTCCCCTGGTTGTGACTCTTGAATTTTATAGTTTATATAATCTTCCCTTTTATAGCCAATTTATTTTATTTATACATTTAAATTTAAGTGCAAACTATTCAGTGCATAGAGGGACTCGGTTTTAATTCTTAGTTTCTATTTAAAAGGCTCACTAATGCCTCCATTACCTTTTGTTGATTGCAAAACAAACATCCTCTCCAAGATCACCCCCTGTTCTGGGGCCACTTCGAGATTCCCGGGAACTGCTAGTACTCGGGCCACATTTACACCCACATGTGGATCTTGCAGAAGACCTCCTTCATGCCTTTGGTGGCCTAGAGATGGTGGTGATATGCACTCAGATGTAACCTGATAGCATCCAGAAACTAACTTGGTTCCATCAGTTATCTCTGGAGTAACAGAGGGACAGAACAAAACCACGTAAACACAGGACAGAGTCATCTTCCCCCATGCCCTTTCTGTAGGTGGAATTCTGTGCCAACATTGTGCCTGTTTATAACGCACATTGGGAGCTTGTTGAGGGCATTGGTTTCACTAACTTTTTTTGAGTTATTGCCATGAATCAGACACTGTTTGAAGTGAATTACATGGTTAATTTCATCTTCACAAGAGAAAGGAAGATTTGAAAATCTATTCAAATTTATAGACTCCTCCCGCCAATGAATACAAAATAAATGTTACAGTTTCAAGGGTATGAATCTTGTGCTTGTCTGTAGAGCAGGGCTTATCAGCCTGAGCATATCACCCCTAATTCATGACCCAAAATAGGCACATATTTATAGGATGAACTGAAAAACCCACTGTGAGCCAGGCACTGGGCTGTGACTAAAGATACATATATTTCAAAAAGGAGGGAGGGAGGGAACAGTTTCACATCTTAAGAAGGAATGCCATTTGATTACTTTCTTTCTTGTGTCTTTAAAAAAAAAAAAACTTGAAATTACAAAAATCAAATTTACGGTGATGTTAAATTATACTTTCATTTTTAAAGACTCACTATATTCCCATGACACTTCAGGTTGCCTCTTCCAGCCTTTAAATAGGTTATAACATAGAATGCTTAAACGTATTAACTTGTTTTTTTAACCTTGGTCTAGCTTGTAAACATTTTCCCATGTTTTCACACGTTGACCTTCAGGTGTGAGGTGGGACCAGGCCCGAGCAGGTTCTGGGCAGATGGGGCAGGGTGCTGGTGACTCACCGGGAAGAAGTCCGCCTCGGTCAGCAGACTTCCCTCTTGTTGTTTGATGGGTTATGTCCCTTCATACAGACTCTATGAAATCCTGCAAAGAATGGGGAATCATAGCAAAATGAGTTACTTCTGGGCTCAGCTGATCGTCCTCCCGCGCTTGCAGGGGAAACCGTGCTGGATCAGCTTTGTTCCTGATCTAGGGCTTGAGGACCCTAGGAGGCCTGTAAACTAAGGACTCCAGTCCAGTAACTCAGAGTCACTGAAGGAAAAAACCGCGCAGTCCTGCAGTGTCTAACACAACCGCCTGCTAGCCACATGTGGCTATTTAAATTTAAATTTAACTGAAATAAAAATTTAAAATGTCGTTCCTTGGTCACATCAGCCTCCTGTCAAGTGCTCAGCAGCCACGCGTGGCTTGAACCTACCAGACTGGACAGCACAGATTCTTCTCACAGTTGCAGAAGTTTCAGCTGGACAGCACTGCTCTGGACCACATTGACTCAATAAAATGCTTAACCAGCATCTAACATGTTCGTTCTATAGGCAGGGCTCTTTGAAAGCGAGAGAAGGATGGATTTTGTTTTTCTCTTGTTTCGTATTTGGTAAAGTTTTGTGTGTAACCTGTAGGTTAAGGCTTTTGAAGCGCTTCCCCCGCATCAGCGGTCGATTTGACAATGAGTACATACATTTGTATGGCTGCATATGTTATGTATTCTGTTTGACCACAAATGTTTCGTCTTCCTGTGCCCAGCAGCCCCCACCCCCCACCCCACCCCGGCACTTTTTTCCCACCTCCTCCAGAACCTTCTCCCTTTTCCCATCTGCTCCTTCCTGGCTAGGGACAGTCTTTGGTTTTCTTTTAAACAGAACTCCTTGCTTACTCCTGCTACTCAGTAACCAGTCACTTCCTGCTGTATTCTCTTTGTTCCCTCCTGTACTGGGAATTTTTCCCGCATCGTGGCTAACTGCCTTGTGGCCCACTCTGTTGCCAATGCGGGAAGCCCAGCGCCTCCCTGACGTTCGCCCTCACTCCTCTCAGCCAGGTTGGTCCCTCGCCGATGTTTTCCTGACCCCTGGGCTCCTCCTGTCTGTCCCTCCTACTGGGGTGATGTGCCTCTAATTGTCAATTTTTAAAACTGCTGCCAAGAGTTTTTTTAAATATGCTTATGATTATTTCATCCCTGAGTTTTTTTTTTAAAGGGAGGTTGGGGCTTCAGTGGGTTCCCACAGCGCAGGGTAGAGTTTGTCCCTGTGAGGTAGAGCCTCAACCCCAGCCTCACTCTGCCGTTGCCCTCACTCCATGCTCCTTCCTTCCACACAACGCGCTGGTGTCTCGTGGCTCCCAAGGGTTTTGTTTGCATGGGGCAGGCACCTAAGGCCAAACTTTGACAGTTACACATGGGATTGCCATGTTTTTCTTTTGCTCTTACTTTTGTCAAGTAAGGTCATTAAAAAAAGTCTCAATTATCTACTGTCTTTATCATTTCATCTTAAAAGGGGGCATTTTAGCCTAAAAAAAGAAAGCACTCAGCATTGTAAGAATCTCAGTAACTCGTCTTGACTTTCCTCATTTCGCTGGAGGAGGGTGGAAACGTAGGCATTTAGGGTGTGGAGACGCCACATCCCGTCTGGATGGCCCTCCAGGTCTCCGTGCATTTCCTACTGCCTGGCGTGCCCTGTGTTCTGAAGGCCGATCTTTCCCCCACGTTCAGGTTTGCTTCCGCCCCACTGCCATCACCCTTGAGGACTTACACCCCCGAGGAGCCCTATGGCCCCTAAAGTTTGGGCTCATAATCCAGTTTCCCTCGGATTGGACTGTACCTCTTTGTGTCCTGTCTGCTCTGTCTCCCCAGCCCTAAGCATCAGCCTTGGAGGCCAGGGGGCTCTGCCTTTCAGCTCCGGGTGGTCGTGGTGTCTGGAGCCTTAGAAGACATGTCTGAGAATGATCGTCATTCCATTTCAGAGTTTCACCTTTGATACCAAATCTTGCTGTACGTCTCGGTTACAAAAATAATATAGGGCATCCAACCAATCTGAACCCCTTGCAGAGAATGCACATTTTCTATGCCTTCTTCTAGGCTTTGGCTTGAGCACCTTGGAAGCAGCACGGATGGTCCTGGAGCTCAACCTGCAGGAAACTGAAAGACACTCAGTTTTTAAATAAACCCTGTTTGGTGCCTGAAGCAGTAGAAATGATAAATGGGAAGAAGCCGTGAATATTTTAGGCCCCAGCAACTTTGAGGATTAATATGTCCATTTGTTTTCTGTTTCTCCAAGCTAAAAAAAAAGTTTTTTTAAAGCATTTGCCTAATGTTGTGAAGGCGAATAATAACATTTGACTATAAATTTGGGTTATTCAGAATATGTAACTGGCACCAATCGCCTGGTACTTTCAAAATCTTCAAGTAAGCCGGGTGGAACCAGAATTACTTTGCATATCCATCTTCAGAAAGTCTGGTGCCATTACTTGACTCTTGGCTAAGAGGGTAGAAGAAGTCATTGCCACAATTAGTAGTTTACCGTGGGTGAAGCCTTAAAGAGGTTCTTCTTGCCTTGGGCAGAGCACAGCATTAGGGGTAACTACAAAAGTAAAGAGACAGGGGTTGCTTGTTTTAGTTTTTTCTCTCACATTCCCATCTTTCCTGCAAACAGCATTTTCACTGTGGCCAGGTAACAAATTGTTGTATAATCTGTTAGACTTTTTTTTCCCCCCTCCCTTTAGGAAAATTCTGTTTTCAGATTGGAAACCTGCTAGTTTTGGAAACGTGTCAGTTACAATTCAGATCTGTTAAGTCACCAGGACCACTCTCTCGAGCTGTGTTTTCTGACTTCTGCGTTCTAGCTGTGGGGCCGGCAGGGCATGAAGTCGGGTTTGTGTGCACATGTGTGTGCCTGGGTGCAGTGGGCTGCGTTTTCTTTCCAGAATTGTGGTGAAGCATCTTCAAGGGCTTTGGGAAGCTTTCCTCGGGCGTATTCTGGGAGCACGGTAGGTGCCGTTGTTTCGCAAGTTTCCTATTTTCTTTGTCTGTACAGGTTGTTCCTGACTTCATGGCTGGGAGGAAATTGAGGATGTTGAGCCCTTGCCGTTTGGCTGGTGGGGCCGAACTGGTTAGCTGGCTCCTGTTCTCAGACGGGCCGGTGGCAGGGCCGGGCCCTGTGGGGGCAGGAGAGGGGCCACATGGAAGGCAGCGCTCTGTGGGTTGCGTGGGGGCAGCCTGGCTGCGCGGGTCTCTGCACGCCCTCTTCCACTCTGTTATCTTGCCTCATTAAAAAAGATCCGAAGAACACCAGCTCCATTTTGGAGCGCTGGCAAAGGAATTGGTGTCATGGGTTTAATGCATAACCTGGCCTCTGTCACTCATTTGCTACCATTTTCTCTGTGGCCTTGCGTATGTCATCACTCCGTCAGCTTTCTCCCAGCCAGCCCTCTTACCTCTGAGATTGTGTGGGGCTATGGGATGTTTGTTTAGGCCAGGAAGTTTTTCTTTTCTTTAATTGGCCTTGGGAAGATTCCTTATTCCCCAGAAAGGAACTCTGGGGGACTGTTTTAAACATCTGATCTTATCATCCTCAGAACCCATTAACTTCACATATGCTGGTGCGATGCCAAGAAAATGGGGGTGCTGGCCTTGAACGCAGGGAGTCCGGGTCCTCTGTGCCCTGATGTGTGGGCTCCCTCTGGGCGTCCCACCCCGTCAGTGGCACACAGCCCCACATCTGCCTCGATTCATTAAGAGGCGGGCTTTGCTGCTTTTCCTGATCCTGGACGGTCACAGGAACGCTTGTAGCACTAGGCAGGCGGAAGTGCCTTTGGGACCAGCCCTAGAAACACCCAGGCACCCCAGCAGGGCTGAGCTTCATCTGAGGGTTAGGCCTGGAAGGACGTCAAAGACCATGGCCTGTCCTCACCCTGCAGGCGAGGTGCCTGGTGTATCCCAGGCTGTTTGCTTATGATGCAAGGAAGCACGTGGTGTGCTGCCTGCGTTCCAGTGGTTAAGGGATGTTATTAAATGCTACTGAATTATTTTAATAATAGCAATATAAACTCAGGGTTTAACTGGAGCTACTGTAACTAACTTCTGGGGTTTCTGGACTTAGATGAAGGGAGCTCTTAGGTTTGCCGCGGACAGAAAGCAAATGTATAATATACATGAGCCCGGAAAGCGAGTTCTCCTTCTTGGAAGCAGCAAGTCTCTCCCACACGGAGGCACAGGGAGTGCTGGTACACTGCACTTGGAGGCTTTTAAAGCTGGAGCTGAAATGGATGCTGGGTGGGTGTTGCTCGGCATTGTTCCAAGGTTTTGGAGGCCAGTCATATTTTAAACAAGTCAAACAGCCCCTTCAGGCGAGCTGCAGGAAATCCAGCCCCTGGCTTCATGTTATTCTGTGGTCAAGTCAGGGAGATAAAAGGCCGGACTGTTGGAGGCAAGGCCCCTCCTATCACTGGATGGCAAACTGTTAAGGGAAGATAAAAGGGAAGAGCAGGGATGTTCTTTTTGAACAACACGAGGGAGCCTTTATCACAGGCGTTCAGGTAGAGCCAGGGAGCGAGCAAGAGACCCTCTGCTTTATGGTTGAGAGTGTGTCAGAGAACTCTGCTTGAGGAGCCGCACGTGGTTTCCCCAAAACACGAGAACAACCTTGTGTCGTGGAAACGCTGGTCGAGGCCAGTCTCTTTCGACCACAGTGGTCCATTTGACCGGGAATGCTTGTACTACATCTGCTTAAGTTAAATGGGCCTTAGCGTGGGTTTCCCAGTCTTTGTGCCCCAGAGGTTTCCCTGTGGAGGTGTGGGACCCGTAGGGCAGGGGGGGAAGCGTCAGGCTAGTGGGGGGCTGAGCAGCAGCAGAGCCAGCGGGCGCGCAGGCCGGCACTGGCTCCTTGATTTCTCCACGGTGTGTCCTCTCCTCTTGGGTTCCTTCCTGGTGCTGGCTGAGTTCTCACTCAGGTATGAGAGCCTGAGGGGAGGGACCTGTCCGACTGGTGCTGGTCTCCAGTTGGAGATCCTCCTTCCTGTTCTTTGTGACTTTAGGCGGAGTTTCTGGGTGGGGGGGATTCGGGGCTTGCAAAGGGTAGCTGCTTCTCAGGGTGGGGCTTGTAAAATGTGGACCCATGTTGAAGAGCCCAGGCATGGTCAGTGCCCAGCGTGGGCTCAGTCAGACCCACACAACAAATGTGTTCTGGGCGCAGTGTGCTTGTTTCAGGCCTTGGGGGCTGGGGGCTCAGCCCTTGGTGTGGGTTCACTTAGACACCCCACGGAGTGCAGTTGTCATGAACTAATCACGCTCCTAGCAGCTGGGGAGAAGTGCCAAGAGGGTCTGTGTGCCTCTGACTTCCTCCAGGACCTGCTGATCCACCACCACCTTCCTTCCCAGGTGCCCCTGCAGGTCAGCTCGTTAGAGCTGGGGCTGGGGGACAGTGGCCCCACGTGCCCCCTTCCCTCGCAGCGCCCCATCCTGCCCTGAGGCAGCTTTTGGGTTTTACTCAGTTTACTTTAAGAAAAACCATTTGCTTGCTAGTGTTTTTGGTTGGTTGGCTTGTGATAAACACATATCAACCACTTATATCTCCGTGAATCTGTTTTTCTTCGTGGATACAGTGGTGAATAATTTTCTTAGAGGCAAAAACAGAGGGGGAAATGGTCGCCCGTTAGGAGGCATAGCGGGCAGCCCTTGGAGCCTGGGTCTTTGGGCACAGTAAACTCACAGTCATTCTCAGCTGACAGTTGGTAATGTCTGATCTCCCACTGTGAAATTTTGACCCCAGCCGACTTGCCTTTCCAATGGACTAGGGATGGGCTGGGCGGGGAAAGATGCGATCCCCTCCTTCCACTGAGCTGTTTGGGCAGAAGCATTTCCAACAACACTTTTATCTTCCACGAAGCAATTCTAGTTTCATAAGAGGTGTCGTGCTGAACCCACCCTGAATTCTGGGAATGTGCAGCCCAGATCCTAGGTTAGCCACCTGCCCTGGGGGTGCTCAGCCTGCATCCAGCTCTTCCTCAGGGGAAAAGTAGACACTCCTGTTTCTGCAGCCACTGACCCTTTACCCGGGCTTGTCGGAGAGGCCAAGCCCCACCACCTCGGGGCCTGTGAAAGAGTTGCAGGATATTGCCCAAACCCCTCTGCAAACTGCAAACTACTGAACTTTACCCCAGCTTCCTCCCCGAGCTGTAAATGTGACTGAAGCCACGTCAGAGGAGTGGCCAGGACAGCCCAATCGCTGCTGCCCAGTGGCCCGAGAGGCCAGGCAGTTGCTGGGTGTCAGCGGCACTGGGTGCAGGCTCTAGCGCTGGGAGGGAAGCAGTGCTGGGGATGGTGGGGCAGAGGAAGCAGGTCCTCGTGGGAGCCGGCAGTGCAGACTTGCCTGGTGAGGCGAGTGTGAAGCTGACCAGGACTTGTTTCAGTGGGACCAGAAGCCGGAGGCGTTCTGTTTCCTGCTGGCCGTGCAGCACTGTGAGCTGGCGGCAGCTGCTCTCCTCCTAATTGTCCACGGGATTGCATTTGTGATAAGCTCAATTATATTTATATTTCATTGTTAAACTTGGGGGCTGGAGCAGATTTTTTTTTTAAGACCATCAAACTGGGCTCTGCCCTCCAAGCTTTGGCCATTCAAAGGGGGAGTCCTGTAGGGGATCGAGGAGCTGGGGAAAGCTGGCCCGGGGTCACCAGCTCAGAGTGCTGGGAGGTGAATAGTGCAACGTCGGTAACTCGTGCCGGAGCATGCCGTGCTGTTTGTAAAGTGTTTAATTAATATTCCTTTGATTGATTTCTGCACTGTGAAGTGTGGAGGGTCTGTATTGCTAGCTTCATTTTCCGGATGAGAGAACTGAGGCTCAGAGACTTAAAAGTAGCTCCACTGGTTGCAAACCAAGTTTCCAGTCCAAGATTTCAGACTCCGCATCATGTGCCCTGAGAGCTATGCTGCTGTAGTTTATCCTCCAGGTGGTGGGGCTGGCCTCCCCTTCAGAATCTTACAGTGGGATGGAAAAGACTGTCCTCTTAGAAGTAAAGCACTGAGCCTGGCAGTCAGGAGGATGATCTGATTTGGTCTCCCACCCACTGCAGGTTGTGGTGGTCCACCCTCTGCTTGAATACTTCCAGAGATAGCAAGCTCGTTACTTTATAAGGCCTCATTCCATCTGAATTGTTCAAAGCTCTGGTGTAAAGAATCATGGAGTCCCAGACCATCTTCTTTGTGCTTCCTCCCCAAACCTCATTCCTGCCGTGAGGGACACAGGGAAGAGTGTGCCCCCCCCCACCCCTGCACCAGGCTTTCAGATGTCTCCTGTCCCTTCAGCCATGCCTTGGTTTCCCAGTCCCCTAGCTTGCTAGTCACCTTTCTCTGAATGGCTTTTCCGTGATGCTCTCTGCGGCGTGATAAAGCACAGGAATTTCGTAGTCAGACATCCCTGGGCTGGAATCCTGGCCCTGCCCATAAAGAGCAGTGTGATAGCCAGCGAGTAACCTAACATCGCCTTAGATGATTTGGGGGAGGATTAAATATATGTAAAGTGCCTGACACGTGTTCTGGCCCAGAGTTTATGCCCCCAGTAAGCTGTGAGAGAAGGGGTACTCTGAAAGACACGTAATTGGGTAAACACTAGACTTCTGACATCCTCTGACTTAAATCCTGTTTTCTTTCTCAGCAGTAGCCTTCTTCTCTATTTTTAAATTCCTCAGCCAAGGTATGATGTGGGCCTCTCCCCACTCTTCCTGATAAGCCGGCAAGAACAGATCTAAGGGTGGGGTAGGGTGGGTTCTCCTAACTCTTATCCCCTTCAGGGTACTCTTGTGAGACATCTTCTGCCTTAGGGAAGGCCCTGCCCTGGACATGGGTGTGGGTGCCCTGGGACCTCTGCCCCTCCATTCAGCTTGAGGCCTCCTCCCAGGCCACCCACCTCCTTTCTCACCAACTTTCTTGGTAGAGTAGAGAACCGTGCAGGTTTCTGCCAAGTTGGGCAAGAAGGTGATGATATGCCAGACCCTGGTGGCTAGGAAAAGACTGGCTCACCTGGGGAGAGGGACAGGGCTCACCCAAGGGCTGCCAGGCCCCTCCCAGAAGACTGGCCATGGGAACAAATGGGTGCCACGTGGCAGCTGCAGAAGTCGTGGCTCCCAGTCTGGCAGTAGTGAGATGAGATCCTGTCAGTAAGACGTGTTCCAGGTGGGGAAGAGGGCAGAGCTGCAGGAGTGGAGTCAGCTCTTTACAGGAAAGCATATCATTGGGACTTGGCCCCATTTCCTCCCTGCAGAGAAGCCACGAGCCCTGGGGAGGGATGCGGGAAGGAGAATGGGTACCACAGGACGGTTTTATCTAGTGTGTACCAGAAAATCTCCCACCTTTCCAGCAGTTCCCATTTTAAATCGTCAGTTTACTGTGACTCACGTAGATAGGTTTGGTGAGCAAGAACCCTGTCTTCAGAGTCGACACTTGCTTTCCTTTTGAAATTTTAGTTAATGTAACCAAATGTCCAAGTGGTTTTTATTTTTAAGAGAGAAACTGCCTCCAGCATGGAGCCTGTCCCGCTCCCATAAGCTGCCCCTGCCCCCCTATGCTTCACTGAATATTAAAGTGTCCCTTTACGTAAGGACAGTGGACATTCCTTTTGAAAGGCAGCATCAGCAGCCTGTTATTCCTGGTATCCACTGGGGCCCTTGCATCCTGGGCAGGAAGGGGCAGCCGCTCTAGGAACCATCTCCATTCTGTTTCTCTTCCTCCACCGTGGTCCCATTAAGAGAGAGACCACAGCGGTTGGTGAGGCTGTGGGGAGCTGTGGGGCTGCCTTCCTGCCCCTGTGGCGGGTTTACTGGCAGGAGCAACAGAGGAGGGAAGGGGTCTAGGGGGTCTGTGGGGGTGGCCAGGGCCACCAGAAAGCCTAGCCGAATGGTTCAACCTTGGAGACCGTCCCACAGCACCCTTGAAGGAGCTTTTCCATGAGCCACACGAGCTTGGTGAGTGTGGCAGCTGGAGAGGGGGCTTGGAGGACCCAGAGCTGCCCAGGTGCCCAGGTGGAGTGGGTTTGCAATTCTGCGCACTGCAGGCTGGCCCTGCTGCCTTGTCTGGAGCTCACATCCCACACATCTCCAGTCCCAGGGAAGCTAACACAGGCCCTGCGTAGGTTGATCCCTCCCTCTCCACTTATTTATTTATTTTTTATTATTTCTTTGTGGTCAGTAAAGCTGAAGTTAGAACTGGGATCTGCATCTCTGCTCCAGCACCTTGATTTTTGCTCCATCAGTCGTGATAAACCAGTGGCTTCTTCTAAGTCCTCTTAGAAGGAAAGTTTTTCAGGGAGATCCTTGGTTTTGTGTCGCCCTTCTTCCAGAATTCTATGTGAAGACGTAAAGTGCAGGTTCTCGAAACCGAATCTAATGCCCTGGGAGCCAGCACAGCCTACAGGGCCTGCCCCCAGGGGAGCTTCTGATGGCGGCAGCTGTGGGTGGCACCTGAGAACCTGCATTTCTCCTTCCAGTTTTATTGAGATGTAATTGACACACAACACAGCGTCATTTTAAGGTGTGTAGCATAATGATTGACTCACGTTTATTGAGGTCCATGATGGACCTTGGGTGCCTTTTTCCTGCCCAGAAACAGGCAGAAATGGGAGGCCAGGTGCTGAGCAGTGGATGGGGACGTCTCTTTGGGGTAGCTGTGTCGGAGGGAGGGTCCATAGTGGTGACCCTCAGTGACTAGACAAGCCTGTAAGATTTCTTCACATGCTGTTTGCTTAACTTTTGGTCTGTGCGGTTCTGGCTACTCACTCCCCACTGCCTATGCTCCCCATCTGCTGCCCCCCAGTACTTCCTATATGCACATCTCCTTGGAACCCCAGGACAAGAAAGTGGGAACTCCAGGCCTGCATTCGATTTGCATGGAAACACAGCGGCCTAGGGGGGCTCGAGCTCACATTGGCGGATCAGTTGGATCCAGTCTCTCAGGATTGGGCTGGTGGGGATTTCAGGAGCCTGGTGGCTTCCTTCCAGTCTCCTGTGTGGGGAGCGGCAGGCTGTAGATCATGGAGCTCCCCCATCCCTTTGCACAGCAGGGGCAGCGCGTGGACACAGGCTCTACGATGAACTTTGTAGTCTGGGGTGGAAGTCCAGTCCTGCCTCCTGCCGGAGGGGAAGGCAGAGGTGCCTTTTTCCTGCCCAGAAACGGGCGGAAATGGGAGGCCAGGCGCTGAGCAGTCTGGAAAGGCAGAGATGACTCAGAGTCTGATTGTTCAGAGTCAGAGAACGTGACTGAGGGAGCGCATCTGTGCTCTCAAGCCCTGTGCCAGAAGTCATGGAATTTTGTCCAGAAGAAACTTAGCAGAGTTGAGAATCTAGATTTGCTTTGCTCTCCCTCTGTGGTCTTGGGGGCTGCACAGTCGGTCGAACCCTCACCGGGCTGTTGTTACGAGGACTAAACGGGAGAACGCACTTAGCATGTGGCAGGCAGTGGTCAAAAACTGCCCACGGCTCTCGTCCTCATCAGTCTTCATCCCAGCCTTGTAGTCTTGGAGTTGCAGACTTAGAGTTCCAAACAGGCCATGGGTCAGATCAGAGAGGCTTCCTGTGAAAAGCAGCCCCTAGGGGATAGGATGGGGAAGGGTGCAGATGTACATTCTGGGGGAGAAACTGAACAGAGTATGGGGACCTGTGGCAGGAAGGCCTGAAAGCAGACTGAGGCCAGCGCAGGGAGAGCTTGAATGGCAGGTTAGAAAGTCTGCCGTTAAAAGGGGACATGTTTTGGGGGCAGAGCTCAGAAGACAACCCAACTGGAGGCCACATACACCACCTTAGGACCCAGGGTTCCTGCCCTCCCCTCACCTCCCGGCTTTGCTCTCTTGAACGTGAGCTGTGCCAAGGGATGCATCATCCCCCCGTTCTTAGTGACCCCTCCTCACCCAGGGAGGAGGATCCAGTACTGGCTGGAGCAGCTCACGGTGCCTGGTTGTCCCGGGCCTGCTCGAATGCTCTACATGACACTGCAAGGCTCCATTTGACCAAAGCCCCTGCCAGCAACGGGGGCGGGGGGGGGGCACGCACGAGTTGCCGCCCTACCCAAGGCATAGACTGAACCCTCAGCCAAGAAACACATCAACTTCCTGGAACTCAGAGCCGTCATCCCAGCTGTCAGCCTTCAGAGCACACGCGAGGCTGGCCTGGTCAGAGGAGACAGTTCTGCCCCGAGCTTCGCAGGCACAGCCACGGTGCAGCGGCTAGATTGGCTGGGGTTCCATCCCCAGCCTAGCCAAGACTTTCTGCCTCAGCCCGTCCTCAGAGAGATGTCCTTGCCCTCACAGCCCAGAGCATTTCAATGTCTGAACCCCTCTTAACTCACACTCTTCCAGCCCATCCTGGGTTGGCCCAAACCGGCCAGCGAGGCTGTTCACTGGGCTTTTCCAGTCAGGGGATCAACCATCCCAAGTATGCGCGGACATCTGTGTCAGCCAGGCATCGCCGCCGCCCCAGCTTGGTGTTGTGAAACTCATCGCTGTACGGTTTGGGGGCTTCTGCTTTCATCCTTGGCATCCGGGCTTACCCCGTCTTTCCTGGGGGCCTCAGGACGGATTTCACATTTCACTTCAAGAAACCTCCGGGTTTTCATAAGCTGGGAAGCTTTGTTTCTAGACCATCTTTCCTTTATCTTTCATCTCTTCTTTGCTGTCTCATTGGACCTGGAGACAGGATCCTTAATCTTTTCTTTCTGGCTTCACATAGCATTGTTCCTTATCTCTGCTGGGGCTGGGGCTGGGGCTGGGGCTGGCCTTCCCCTCCCCCCATCCCCACCTAGGGACCTCTGCCCTCTCTCAGCTGTCCTGCTTCCATCGGATCTGGGCAAAGCCTGTGTGGGAATGCAGATCCAGAAGCTCAGGACCCTCCCTCGAGCTGGAGACCCACCCCTCCTAGAGGTGTTCTGTCACATCACCCCTACAGGAGTCATCCTCTAGGGTATGACCCCTCCTCATGGGCCTTTTTTTTCTTTCTTTTTCTTGAGGCAGTGGCGATAGAGGTAAGGGGTGTCTTGAACTTTCTTCCAAGAGCTGTCCTGTACCTTTCCGCTGTCTGGGTTCTGTGAATCCCTTAGGCCTGGTGGAACCCAAAACAAACAGGGTAGGGACTCTTGTTTCTCAGCTTAATTGCAAGACTTTCTTGATATTCGGATCGTTTTCGTCCTAGAGCAGAGGATGGATGTTCCAGGGTCAAGTCTGCCAGGATGGCCCTGTCCTCCCCTTGGCTCCCTTTGTGGATTGCAGAGGTTCCTTGGTTGGACTTTTAAAGGCATCTTTTCTAAATGAGGGGAAGGAGAGGGTCCAAATTTCAATGAGAGTGTTAGTTATATGCTGGAAACTTTTAATTCCAGAGACTTGTTTCTCTGACGTGTGTTTTTATTAATTATGTATAGAAATATAGTTCATTTTTCTTATTTGGAGATCTTGGCAGTTTCTAAGAAAAAACCATGGAGGTACGCCTCTCCAGACTTTCTTCCTAATAATTCTTGCCCTTAATATACAAATGAAAAACAATGTAGGGAAACTTGGCTTGCCCTTTTTTTTTTTTTTAAACAGCATGTAATTTCACCTTAGGCATCTTTAAATTTAGATGGGTGGGGAGGATCTGAAAGGATGTTTTGTTTGTGCATTTCTGAAACCTCATGGGAATTTTAGTAAAACTGACTTGGTTCGTAGTTTAAAGGAAGGTGGATTATATAGCAAGTAAAACTGAGTCTTACCCTACTAATCCCAGATGAGTTTCCGGTGCCCCTGACCCGCCTGATACTGAAGGAAAATGTTGGGTATAGAGTAGGTATTTTTCTGTGAGAGGGTCCATAATTTTCATCAGATCCTCAAGGAGGGTCTTGCCCCCAAGAAGCCATCGAGTATGAAATTTCCTTGAAGCTTAAGGGGGTCTCTGGCCCGTTCAGGGGCTGTCCTTAAGAGTTACTCCTTATCTCTTGATACTTTATTCAAAATCAGAACTTTTCAAAAGAGAATGGCCCAAAGAAAAAGATGGAGAACTGAAGCAGTGAGGTGCAAAGAGAGAGAGCCAGAAATCACTGAGGAGCTGCTTCTGATCGTGGAGGGGGCTGGTGCAGCTTTTACCCCCAATCAGAGCAGTCCAGCAGGGGCATGCCCACCTCAGGTGCTTGGGAGCTGTGGACAAAGTGAGTAAGATTCAGGAGGATAACTGGGCGTGCGATGTATTGGACAGCTTTTCTGCAGACACTCTGAAAGGGTTTGATAAAAAACGTTTTACATCAAGGAAACGTTTCTCGACAGGTTTTGTCCGCGTGGCAGTTACTTTACTTCTTCCCCTGTCTCGCTTTGCACTCTTCAGAGGCTGCTTTAGAAACAGAATGTGGCTGAGCATGTAGCACTGGGAAATGCTTTCTTCCAGTTTGCTCTCACTTCGCAGAGGGCCAGACACAGCGTTCTCCCGGGTCAGGGATTTGAGGCCCCTGGCACTCCCAGAGCAAACTTCCTCAAACTCTTGAAAGGAGTGTGCAGTTTGAGTTTCCTGTATCTTCCCTACAGAAAGGAAAAGATCTGCCTTTGTTCCTATTTGAACTCTCCCCCTCACTCAGGAAAAAGTGTAGCAGTCACTCCTTTACAAATTAGGGGGCTGTTTTAGTCCCATCTGTTTACTTTCAGCACTCTTCCTTTTCCCTCTCTGTGTTTCTGATGGCACTCACTGCTGTCTTTTCTTCTCCACCCTTTAAACCGGTGGTCCGTCAGCATCTGCTGTCAGCGAGCCATTAAGACGGTCAGAGCTCCACGTGGGGCCCCTGGAGGTCTTGGCCGTTCCCGCGGGTGTTGCCGTTGCAGCTGTTGGGGTGCTTTGGGGTTCCTGTCCGTCCAAGTCACACTTGATCCGGTCCCTCTTGCCCAAGTGGAGCTGACCTAGTTGCTGGAAGCGTGCTTGTAAGTGCGGGCAGGGGTGGGATATGCTCTGTTGTCCTTAATTTGTAACTCCCGGTGGTGTAAGTGGAGAAAATAGTACTGAGACAGGACCCTTTCCTGCCTGGACTTCCTCTTAATGTCACCTTTTCTTGTTTTTGCAGGTTGCTCCAATCTGCTCCAGAGGTGGTGGCTTTGAGGTGTGACCCTGCCCACGCTTGGGCCCAGCCAGCGCCAGCTCCTCAGTAAGGAGGGCCAGCTTTTTAAGACAAAGGAAACAGGTCCGTTAAATCTCGCTGACTTTGCTTGAGTCACAGTCGCTTTGAGTGTTGTCTTCCCTCTCCTCTCCCTTCCCCGCTGAGTGGCCTCCCCTCTGTTTGGGGTCCTCCTGAGGCTTCGATGCAGGACCACAGTGACAGTATACCTGTGAGCTGCTGGTTCTTCCTGACCCAATGGCCTGGGGTGTCGGGTGAGGAGTCTCAGAGGGGTGCAGAGGGTCTGGCTCCCAGGAAGCAGCACTGCAGACACCCCCGTTCCCTGCTTTTCCCTTCCCACCCCAAAGTTCAGACTGTCTGTGTTCAGAACTGGACCACCAGGCCAGTCCACTTGGCCGAGTCAGTGGAGACAACGATTTCCTTTCGCATCTGTGACTTGGGAGCCCCATCTGGGCTCCCTGCCTTCTGGTCCCAGCTGGAGGAGGTCATACTAGAATGGGGCCCGTGAGTTTTATTTTCACTCTGTTCATTGTGGCTGTCGTTGTTTTCCTACTTGCAGTGGCGGGGCTGATGTGTAGGATGGTGTCAGGGAGCAAAGGAGGGAATGGAAATATTAAGACTGTAAACACCTGTAAAGAAAAACGTGCTCTGTAAATGGACCTTAACCTCTTAAACCAGTCTTTCATCCTCTGAGGCCGAGTATCAGAAGGTGTAGGTTGGTCGGTTTGGGTTCTGCTCTAGTGTGGTCCAGAGTCGGGCATGGGGGAGAACTGACCAGTCCAGGCCACTAGCTTCTGCTTAAATTAGTGGATAAATGCACCTTAGCGTGAAGGTGGATTTGTTTTTTCTGACCTGGAATAATGAGCTATATTGTTTTATACCAAGTCTGTTCCCTTCTTCCTGCTCCATCCTCCCAAAAGGAGAACTCAAGTGTAAGACACAAGCCGCAAGCTGGAGGAAAATCTCAGAATAGCTCCAAGAGGCTGGTGGGGGTTGCTTCTGAAGCAGCTCTTCAGGGATGAGTCCAGGGACCTGTTCTTCTTTTCAACCGTGTAACTGGGAATTTCATTCTGTTAATTACACTTTCCGATCAGAAATGGTTTACTTACATTTAAACTAGGAAAAGGAAGTGAATGTGGGTGATCTTGGCGTCATCAGTGGGTAGTGTCACACTTCACACTTTATCCCAGAGGAGGAAATAAATTTAGCAAATGTCTTCCTGTCCAGACAAAATGGGAAATAGCGAGTTTGCATGACTTTTCTCCTTTTCCAGTTGGGATTTGAGCCCTTGCAACTCTCAGCCCTTAGGTGGGTTAACTATTGTGACTATTGCTGGGTATTCTATATTTGGGACATTTATGTAGTTTGCAAGAATGTATCTTTGATGTTACAATGATTGTGACAAAAATTCTTACTGGCACTTTGCCTCTTTTTGGTGAATATATTTTTGTTAGTTTTCATATCGAGTGTTTCCAGTCTCCATTTTCTTTCCCTACTCAGTAAAAGAATTAGAATATATATTTTGTAACTTACAATTTTATATTTGTCCGAAAGGTGTTTGCCCTAATCTATTCCTAGTCTGAGTAAACTCTACCACATTTTTCTTCTCTAAGTGTAGAAGTGTAGGACGAAAGTTCATCTAAACTACTGTAAACTGGGGGAAGGTTAACTTTCTCTTTGCCGACATAATATAATTACAATAGAGAAGATTCCTAGTCAGTTACTTCATAATTTGCTATACGTTAAAACTATGGAGGACTTATGTTTAAAAGAATGAGAGGGCTTTGGTATTGAAGGCGTCTGCTTATTTGAATCAAGCAAGCAGTCATACGCGGATTGATGGTAACAGTTCAGGGGAACTGGTGATACTTCCGTTAGAAATCCTTTAAGAAAGAAGGGAGGGGTGTGTGTGCTTATGTGTGTCTACTTGTGTTGAAAGTTTTTTTATTTCCTAGAGAGGAGTCTCCCAAATAAACTTTCAAAGTCAGTCAAAATGGGAAGTTCGGAAGCACAATTTTTAATAAGTTTAAATGGTCTTCCGTAGGGGGGAAGCTTCATGGAAAGACAGTAGCTTTGTTTTTATTTATTTATTTTTTAAATTTTGGACCTAGGTTCCTTCTTTTCACAGGAAAGATGTGAGGGGTGAAACTGGGCCCACTGGATCAGTGGTCTGAAGTTTCATGTTTGTGTAGTTCGTCCTTTTACTTACCATGTGGAAAACCTGTAGGTTTGTATCTTAGAAGCATCTGCTGACGAGGAAGGCTCATTTTGTCTCTCGACAAAGACAGAGCTGCTCCTGAGGTTCTCTCTGGCTGTTGGGAAGGTCTTAGCTCAGGGCTTCTCAGCTGATGGCAGCGTCAGTTAGTAAAGCTCTGTCCCCAGGCTCTCCTGCAGGACATGTTTGCAGCTGCTCTGGGTGTTACCATTTATCACATCCTAGGTCACTTCCCTTAGAGTTGGAGGAGGAACCGCAAGAAGACATGTTCTTTCTTGTGTTGCTCCTAAGTATTCACTTTGCTCCTGAGATAATGAGTTTGAGTTTTGACGGCAGCTGTGGACTTGCAGAATTTAGTGCACACTGTAGGGGAACAGGGCACGTGGCTCACCGGCAGGGTTTTGCTAGAGAATGTCTTCCCGGATAAAATAAGGGAACAGTTTGCCTGGAGACTTATTTCTGGCTGTTCCTACAGCCATAGCACTTCTCGGGAAGGAATGTAGCTAAGAAAGGTTTGGAGATGTGTCCACGGGCCATAGTTTTCCTTTGGGTCATCCTGTTCGTATTACCAGGTTTTCTAAAGGGCTGACCTAATTCCTTCTGGACTCTGAGCCTTGAGTGAATTCTCTTACTGCCTTGTCTTTGGTCAGCTTTAGGTAGAGACTGGAGGTGGGTGACGTGGGAGTCTGAGAGTCCTTGTGGGGCGCAGGGGTGGACTATAAAACAAAATTCACCGTGTGTATAAATATGAGCCACAGCAAGTAAAATACCACAGAATCGTTTTGGCTGTTGGGAGTGAGGGTGACAGCACCATAGGGAACATCAGTTAAGGGTGAAAAACAACCACAGAATGTGGTTTTGGAAGAAAAAGAAGACTTTGACATCGCCTCTCATAGCTCCCTGTAGTCTCATGAATATACTGGTCTGAGATTACGGCAGACAAATGATTTCCGTTTTTTCTTCACTAAGTGAAGAGACACTCACTTAATCTTCTTGCCTTTGCTTCCCTACCAGTGTCAGCAAGTGTTACCAAGAGAAGAAAAAAAAGAAGTGAACCAGCCTCACTTCCTGCTCCCCGTGGATGATAGCTGTAGCAGGGGAAGGTCTCGCAGGCTGTCGGCTGGGGCAGAGAATGGAGGTAATTGGCAGTGGAGGCTGGGTTTCCCTTCTGTCCATTTTCTGGGGTTCAGGTATATTACCTACTTGAATGTTTTAAGAAACAGTCTTTTTTATGCTGATTTGAAATTTGGTTGTAATTCTGAAAGCACTGGCTTCTCAGTTGTCTTGCACGGTTTGGGCTCCCCATTAAAATCACAGCATTGAAGCCTGGAGTTGAGCGAAAGCCGAGGTTTCTCATCACTAGTTGTTGGTCTAGAACATGCACGGAGTGGTAGTGAGTTAGGCTAGGAGGAGGGAGCTGGCGGCCCCTGGGCTTCTTAATCGTTGTAACCTTTCCCACTCTGCCTAATGAAAGAGTGGGAAGGGCAAACAGGCCCGCCTCAGGCCACTTTGTCAGGTGGCGCATGCTCAGAAAGGAAGCAAGGTTATCAGTTGGTCTTTGCTGGGACAGCACATGGTTTAGATGCCATATGGGCAGGAAGGTCAGCGTGAAGTGAAGAAGGAGCGCTTTAGGGGTTTTGACCCAACTCGCAGTGACGGGAGCCGTGGCCGTGCCACCTGGCTCTGACAGACGCCGACACTTCCCAGCCGTCACATCAGCAATTTCCGATTTTCAGTTCTGTGGCCGAGGCTTCCTGGAAGATTAAACCATTGTCCCAATGACGTCAAGTTCGCCCGTTGGCTTGGAAGGTTCAGACTTGTCTTCCATCAACACCATGATGTCAGCGGTAATGAACGTAGGGAAGGTCGCCGAAAATGGCGGGAGCCCCCAGAGCATCAAGTCCCCCGCGAAGCCTCCAGGACCAAATCGGATTGGCCGAAGGAACCAGGTAAGCGTCGGTGCGCCCCGCGGTGACGTCTGCGAGGGTGTTGGGAGCAGGCTATTCCCCTGAGCCCCAGCTTCCTAAGCCGAACCTTGGACGCGTTGGGAACTAAACAGACACGCCCAGAGGCCGCAGTCCTTTTTCAAGAGCAAACTTCTCGTAGCGCGTGTCAGTATCCTCTCATGGAGGGAGTATTCTGAGCTGTGGTGTCATCATTGGTGAAAACGCCTTTATTATTCTCTGCTCCGTAATTTGATTTGAACACAAGCTTTCTTCACGAGACAGACAAGGCAGAGAACTCAACTCATTTCTCTCCTGTGACGTGAATCCTTTCCTCATTCACGCAGCTGGTTGGTTGGGTTTCTGATGCCACCTCCTTGATACTTTTGAAGAGTCTCTGGGTGAGGTGGTGGTAGTTCCTGACTGTGCTCCTCAACGTCCCATCCTGGACCAAGCACACGGTTTGGCTCCAGAGAACTCCGCTCAAGATGTGATTTATTCCTCTTGAGTTTTCAGAGGGCATCGGATCAGGGGCGGGTGGGGAAGAGCACATGGGAGCAGGGACAGTGTGAAAGTCCCCATCTACTCCCTTGGAAAGTAAGATGAGCCTTCTAATTAACGTACAAACGGGGCACTGGAGAAGCGGTTGCTGTCCCGTCAGCAGAGTGCTGCACGGCACTCGAAGCTCGAGCAGTGAGGTGAGCAGTTCCCCTTTGCTCTGGGTCCATGCGATAGGAACGTTCAGTATTTGGCATCACTGATTTAATGGGTCCTTCCACACCCCCAGGAGAAGGCAGTCTTCTGAGTTTGCCTAGATTCCAGGGGAGGACAGGAAAGTAACCCTGTTGGGCTTTTGTGAGTTAATTTTCTTTTTTATTAATAACCCTACAGTGGCTGTCATTATACAGAATTGTCTGAGCGCAGCCGTGATGTTCTCTAAATTCACAGAAGTACCACATGGGTTACGGCTTTTGACACAATGTGCCCTCCAGGGAGAGTTGTGCCAGCCTAAAATCCCTCCGGCAGCGTGGGAGTGTCCGTTTTCTCCACCTCTTTCTCAAGGCCGAAGACCTGGCAGAGTTAAATGATGCTTTAGAGTTGGGGCATTGATGCTTTTTCTCTTTTTTTTCCTTGCTTCCACGTGCCTCTCTTCCTATGGGTACCTGAGAAAATTCTCAGCCTGTATGACTGTGGCCTGAGCCAAGAAGGAGCGCTAGCTCTGGGAAGAAAAGGTTTATTTCCACTCTCACATGACTGTCCATCCATCCATCTATCCGTCCATCTCTCCATCCATCCCCCCATTTCACAATATACACCTGGCTCCTACTTCCAACCAGGTACTACACCCGGGGCCATGCTCTTCCTTAAAGAGCCCAGCACAGGCAAAGTCGGCCCAAGTCCAGGCTTTCGTCCCTTCCCAGTGGTTCAGAGACAGGAGGTAGGGCTGTAGAAGGGACCCCCGGCACTTCCGTCCCCGCATGGTGAGTGGAGGTGACTCTGCAGAGATGTCTAGGCCATTTTCCATCCAGCTCCTATGTCTTCCAGGGTTCCTCGAGGCCCTGGCTTAGTTTTTGAAAGGCGATCTGGGCCAGAGGAAGGATAGGAAAGACAGTTCATTAGGGGGAAAAAAAAAGTCAAGTGCGGTGCAGGAGAGACAGTGCATCATCCGCACCTGGGACGGGCGGGAGGGCTGAGAGGGTGCCGGGGGAGGAGTCCCAGCAGCTCACACAGTTCCAGGGCAGATTAGCCACAGCCGGACGCCGACAGGGGTGCCAGATTGTTTCATTACGGAATGGTTAGTTATCACATTAGCTGCTAATTTTATCTGTCAGCTCAGGAAGCACGCTCCTTCCTTCCACCAGCGCGGCCGCGGTAACTGGATTCAGCACTCTCCAGTAGGGCCTCTTCCAGCGTCACGATGCTCCCTTTTCTGTTTGATTTGTTTTTAAAAATTAAATCTGAGTCTGGAGACTTCCTTCTCCCAGACCACGTGGACTTCGTGGACCTGCGCTGCGGTCTGCAGTGCACCGCTGCCCGCCCCAGAGAAGGATTGGGCTCCGGTTCATGGTCAACCCCGAGTCAATCCCTTAGCCTCGGAGGCTGCTCGGTGTGTCCGTATCTGCCTCAAGGTGAATGCAAGGTGGTTTTTTTAAAAGAATTTGCCTCCTCAAGAGGCTGGCCACTTGGAGGCCTGGCTTTTTAACATTTATTTCCCTCCCACCAAAGAATCCCTTTTTTGAAAAAAAAATTTGTTTGATCTATACTATTGCTAACCTAATAATTTAACAAAAATGCCCCAGAGACTGAGTCTTTGCCCAGCTGTGAGGCATCCCTCGTTCTACGCGAGCCCTTGCTTTGCTGTTCACGCTGGAGTTTGGCATCTGTGTTTGGTGGTTCTTGGCCAGCTCCGCTGCGACTGCAGCCCAGCGGCTGAGAGGGTGCGACCCCGCTCCCTACGCCCAGGCCCACCAGACACACACGTTGTGCCTCTGGCAGGAGTGGAAGTGTGTGATGATTCGGTGAGGCTGCAGGGTCTTTTTTTGTTTGTTTTTTAATTGTCTTTGGGTTAATCAACTTCCTTAGAATTCATATTTGTGATTTTTTAAAATTTGAGAGTGAAAAAAATGTGTTGCATACCTAGTTCTCAGACCTAAGACTAGGAGAAGGTGTGTGTTGCTTAAAGTGGGGCTTTTTCAAAGTCTTTAAAGAGTGAGAGGCTGGGAGGGGAGAAATTGGGAGTTTGAGATTCACAGATACTAACTACTGTATATAAAATAGATAAACAACAAGTCTATACTGCCTAGCACAGGGCAGTATAGTGACCTGCAGTGAAAAGGAATATATGTACGCACAGATATGACTAAAAATTGTGCTGTGCACTGGAAATTGACACAACACTGTAAACTGACTTCACTTCAGTTAAAGAAAAAAAAGTGAGAGGGAACCACGGTAGGAACCATGTCCTAGACCCATCATGCATTCACTCCACCGCATCTGGTGTATGCTTCCATTTGTTTTTATGGTCTTCAGGGTGACTTTCATTTTCATCATCTCTCATGAGCCAACCATGAGGGTGTCTCCTTTCTGTGCCTTGGGGTGAATCCTTTCGGGGCCAGGCTTACATGGAGCACAGTGGTTATGTGCATGGGCTGTTGAGCGCTGGCCTGAGCCTGGATCCTGGCTCCACTGCTTCATAGTTCTCTGATTTGGGGCCACTTGCTTGCCTCTCTGAACCCCAGTTTCCTCATCCAGAAAACGGAATCTGTAATAGTAGCTATCTCTTACGGCGGTAGGGAAAAAACACTATTCTACATGTACAGAGTTTAGCACATAGTAAGTGTTCAATAACTGGTGTCATTAGCAAGGAACCAGAAACTTATTAAATAAGAACAAGTAAAAAGGTGCCGGAGGGTCCAGCCCTAGAGACGGCACCCTCGGTGCCATCCCCTCTCTCAGGCTGCCTGGGTGCCCACTTCCGTTAGTGCTGCCGGCTTCCCCAGCTACACTTTTGTGGCCTGGGCTCACCACAGTGCTGGGTCCCACCCCAACTCTGCATGAACTTTCACATTACCTAACTTAGTCACTTCGTCACCCCCAAAACTGGCAGGAGTCATCCTCTCCTGGGGACTTGTGGAACCCAGATTTCTGAGGCTCAGCTCCTGTCCTGCCCTAGTGATTCAGATTCAGCATGCCACGAGTCTGGTCTAGAAATCTGGGTTTCACAAAGCTCCCCGGGTGATTCTACTGATCTTTGGAAACCCCCTGACCTCAGTCTCTAAGCATCTCCGTTCCAAATCCTGGGAGAGGCCTTCAAGCCTTGATATCCCATTAATTTTGGGGTGAGGAACAGAGAGCTGTGCTGCACAGGGACCGCGTGGGTGAGGAGGTGACAGCAGGCACCACCATGGCACTGTCCGGGAACTCTCTGGAAGGAGGAGCTGTCGCATGTGGTTAGAGCTCATCCTTTTCCTTAAAACCGCAAACTGTGGTGCTTGAGGGAAGCCTGTCCTGTGTGTTTGGAGGGAGCACAAAATGAGCCACCTTGCCGAGCAGTGAGCTGGTTCTCTTGTCACTCTGGGAGTCCTCAGGTTGGGCTGTCATTCCCTGTCACAGTTTCTTACTCTCACTCCTGTTTCTTATGTATGAGCAGTGGCACCAGGGGCTGGCAGCGAGTGGAAGGGCCCGCTTGATGTCTGTTGGGTGCACACTGGGCACTGAGCCCTTCCGCCCTCAGGAGGGTGGGTTTTTGTCGTAAGAACTCCATTATCACTCGTGTGTCTCGAGGGCCTCAGGACCAGGTGGAAAATTGTGACTGGAGCCTGGGTCAGACGTGGGGAGAAATACACCCCTTTTCTGGCTCAGCTGTAACTTGATGCTTAATTTTTCACCATCCCTGGTGATTCAACTAAATAGTGTCTAACGAGAACACTAATATTTTTTGAGCTCTTACTGGGCACTATTCCAGTGCCTTCCATGCACTAATGGGTTTAATCCTCATCACACCCTGATGTGGGAGGTGCTGTTACTTCCCCCATTTTACAAATGAGGAAACTGAGGGCAGACAGGACGGCCACTCACCCAGAGCTCATACCCAGCCATGCTCCAGAGCCCATGCTCCAGCTGTTCTGTGGCTGCCACTCTTGAGACCCGGATGATCATAACACAAACAAGGGGCACTGGTTCACTGAGCTGAAATAGAGTCTCCCTTTTATTCTGTCTTTTCAGGAAACAAAAGAGGAAAAGTCTTCCTACAACTGCCCCCTGTGTGAGAAGATTTGCACTACGCAGCATCAGTTAACTATGCACATCCGCCAGGTTTGCTGCTGCCTTTGTGTTTTTGTTTTAAATCATTCCTCATTAGGGGAGGGCAAGGTAACTTTATTTTAACAGATGAGTTGTGGCTGTGTTTAACTTAGATTTAATATTCTAATAATTTTGAGGGGCAATTATGAAACAATTTTTCTGTGTCCATGCTATTGTGACAAAGTCCCAGGTCAACACAGAATACCTTTTCAGAATTTAGCAAACATCTGGTTAACTGACCACATATTGCAGAAGACTTTCCATCATACATGACTTGCCAGCAGGAACCCAGTCTCATCACAGTACAGTGAGGTTGTAGATGGAGACCCCTCTTCTATACCTTGCTGTGAACTTACGTCATGCAGCAGGGAGTTTCCTTGATGTGGGATCTCTTCTGGCTTTTCTTCTTTACCATGAGATTTATCCTTTTCCCTTGCCTGCTATGGCTGGTTCCTGACCAAGTATTCATGAATCTAGGGCAGTGAAGGACTGACAGTTTTCAAATCATAACATGGTACTGAATAATAACATCATTTAGTAACTTGGGTTTGGATAGAAGTGTTCCTTCTTAACATATTTCAGAGGCCAGAACTCTCTGAACTGGGCAGGTTTCAGTTCTCTTTTTCTGACAGCTAGACTGAGTCATCAGACTAGAAGAATTAACGTGAGGACCATATTTCATGTTTGCCTCATAGTGAATCTTAATGCTCATGTTAATATTTGTGGTCAGTTAATCTATATGTGTCTCCAAGAAAAAGACTCCACTTCTTTCTGAAGTTTGCAGAAGTATTTGTCAAAACTGGAACATGGGAACAGAAGATTGTACCAAATATTTATTTGCCTGTGGTCCTGATAGATTTTGATGTTCGGGAAGGTATTGAAAATGACACAGAAAAAAATAGCTGAGAAGCATTACTGTTTTGGGTTTTGTTTTTCTTTAAATAAAGCTCTGAATTTGCATTTCATAATCATCAAGTTTTAACCCATCTTTCTAAGTGACCACTGCGATGATTACTTCCTGCAGCATAACACGGACACTGGAGGGGCAGACCATTCATGTAGCATCTGCGGGAAGTCGCTGAGCTCGGCCAGCTCCCTGGACCGCCACATGCTGGTGCACTCTGGAGAGAGGCCTTACAAGTGCACTGTGTGTGGGCAGTCTTTTACCACCAACGGGAACATGCACAGGTGGGTGAGGGCAGCCTTTGCCTGCTGGCTGGAGTTGACAGAAGGTTGACAGAAAGCAAAGTGGCCTTTGAGCCATCTTACCTACAGAGTTCCCTATTCTGTTCACTGTATGAAACAGCCAGAGATGGTTTTGTTTGCCTCTGCATACAATCTCCAGTGTATCTGATGTGTCTGCTCCTGGGAAATGCAAGTACCTGGGCTAGGTCTCTGGCCAGTGGGGGAGTCTTCAGGGTGACCCTCTGCCAGTTGGAGTTTCTTTGTTTAGGAGCCAGAGGTGGGCAGCTTATCAGATACAGAGGAGCCCTCGAGGATTAGCATGGTACCTCTTGCCTTTTTAGAACTGTTTGCACATGCCTACCAGATTCCCTGCAAGGTGAAAAATTTCTGGAGCGCTGAATAAATAGTTAAGTGGGCTGGTCCCAGAGCTTCAGGATGAGATAGGATAAAATGAAGAAAAAGAAAATCTGATAAATGTCAGGAATTTACTTCCTGAGGGAGAGAGAGGCTCCTTCAGAAGTGGGAGAGAGCTCAGTGGTGGGCATGTTAAAATTTTGTGGGAGGAACCAATGGAAATGTACTTTCTAGAATGATTTCTTATGTTTTTAGGGGTTAGAACAGACTTTTTTAATGCTTTTTTTTTTTTTTTTTGCACAAATATTTTGGAACTCTAGGAAAATGTTTTAAAGGGACTCAAAATTTCTCCTTCTCAGAAAATCAGGCTATTTTAATTTTCCTGTATTTCCTTTTAGGTGTTATATTGATTTCTTTTTTAAAAGTTGACTTAACATTTTTTAATGTATTTATTTCAAAAGAAAACTTTAAATAGTTATTGTGAAAATGTTATTTTATTATGTCTAAATACTGAAATGAGATGGTCCAGTTTATTCCACCTAAAATCATTTTATGATCCACTGATGATGTACTTGGGACGTACTGGGAATGGTGGTAAATTTCCAGATTTTGGAATTAAGCTCCTGATTTCTCATCTTAACTCTGGAACTTTTAAATTTCCCATTCTTGCACAAGTCACTTAACCTTTGTGCCTCAGTTTCCTCCTCTTTAAAATGAGATTTTTTAATAGTATCCACTTCACTGGACTAGGAGGAGGGATGGGAGAAAATGGGTCCAGCACATGGTAGGCCCTCAGCCAGTGTTACTTATTATTATTATTATTTGCATTTCTGAATAATCCCACAAGAATTGGAAGTCTGTGGAGTTCTCATTCTGAACCCCAGGAAGGAAGGTGTAGAGTATCAGTATTTTAAAGAATTTTTATAAAGAGTTTTACTCTCTTTCCCCATATACCTTCCAACCCCCACTGCTCCTCATCTCCTAGGAGTGTTTGAGGTACAAAGAAGGAAGTTAATACTGTCACCGATTTTCAATATGCTCGTACATTTTAGCTTTTTGCTTTCTTACCTCCACATCAGCCTGTTAGTGTCATTTCGCCTTCTGTTGGCCATTTGTTTTATTTTGCCTGCTCCTTCTGTCCCCACTGGCAAAAAAAAAATTTTTTTAAAGGTCCTCCTTTGCATACTTAGGCTCTCAAAATCGGGTCCTCGATGTGTTATGCGCTTCCTTCGCAGGTGGTTTCCCCGCTTTCTCCCACTCGATTTGAGGACATTTTCATCCCCTCAGAACGAACCCCCAAACCTGTTAGGAGCCACTTCCTGTTACTTCCCACCCTCCAGCCCTCCTTTCCCTCTGTGGTTTTGCCTGTTCTGGACTTTGCATATAAACAGATTCATATAACGCGTGGTCTTTTGTGGATAGCTTCTTTCACTTAGCATTGATGTTTTCAAGATCCATGTATGGTGGAGCATGCATCAGTAGTCTGTTATTCTTTTTTATTGTCAAGTAACAGCCCGTCATATGGACACACCACAGCTTGTTTACCTCTTCATCAGCTAGTGGACGTTTGAGTCGTTTTCGCTGTGTGGCCTTTATGAATGATGCTGCCGTGAACATTCTTGTACAGCTTTTTGTGTGGATACGTGTTTCCATTTCTTTTGGAATTTCACTTAGGAGTGGAATTGCTGGGTCACGTGATAACTCCAGGTTAACATTTTGAGGAACCGCCAAGCTGTTTTCCAAAGCAGGTGCATCATTTTACAGCCCCACCAGCCCCGTGGGTGTTCCAGTTTGACACATCCTTGCCAACACTTGTTACTATCAGTCTGTTTCATTACAGCCACCCCAGTAGGTGTGAAGTGAAATCCCATGAGTTCACAATTTTAGTTCTTACGTTTAGGTCTACAATTAAGTTCTGAGTTAGTATTTGTGTGTATAGTCTAAGGATGGAGTCCGAGTTGTCTTTTGTACTGTTTGTTTAAAAATTTCTCTTTCCCTGTTGAATTGTCTTACCACCTTTATCAAAATTCAATTGACCATTAATGTAAGGGTTTATTTCTGTACTCTTAAGTTCTGCTCCACTGATCTGTGTATCTATCCTAAGGCCTAACACTGTATTGATTACTGTAGCTTTTTGTTAAGTTTCAAAATCTGGATCTGTGAATCCTCAAACTTAGATCTTTTTCTAGGTTGTTTTGGCTGTTCTTGGTTGTTTGCATTTCTGTATGAATTTTTGCAAAAAAAAAAAGGGGGGGGTATCTGGGATAGGCATAGAGATTGCAAAATGTGTAGGTCATTTTGGGGGCTTTGCCTCCTTAACTATTAAATCTTTGATCATGAGATAGTTTCCATTTATTTAGGTCTTAATGGATTCTTTCAACTATGTTTACCGTTTTCAGAGTACAAGTTTCATATTTATCTTGTTAAATTTATTCCAACGTGTTTTATTCTCTTCAGTGGTATTAATAGAATTGTGTTCTAATTTCGTTTTTTGATTGTTCATTGCTAGGGTATAGAAGTACAATTCAAATTTTACATTGATCTTGTTTCTTGTAACCCTGCTGACCTTGTCTGTGCATTCTGATTGTTACTTGGTGGATTCTTTGGATTTTCTATATCTAAGATCCTGTCATCTGCAGAGAGAGTTTTACTTCCTCCTTTGAAGCTAATCTGGAAGCCTCTTCTTTATTTTTATTTCCAGCCCTGGCTAGACCCTCCAGTATGATATTCAATAGAAGTGAAAAGAATGGATATCCTTGTCTTATTTCTGATCTTACGGAGAAAGCATTTAGTCTTTTCCCATTAAATATGTTGTTAGTTGTAGGTTTTTCATAAATGCCCTTTGTCAGTTTGAGGAAGTTCCTTTCTGTTCCTAATTTGCTGGGTGTTTTTATCGCGAACGGGTGTTGGATTTTGTCACGTGCTTTTTCTGCATCTATTAAGATGATCAAGTTGTTTTTGTCCTTTATTCTATTTTGAGTGTTAAACTAACCTTATTCCTGAGATAAATCCCACTGGGTCACAGTGTGTAATCATTTTCTCATATGTTGATGGATTGGGTTTGCTGGTATTTTGTTAAAAGATTTTTGTCTGTATTCATAGACAAAGAGATGCTAGTGTGTAGTTTTTTTGCGATGTCCTGTCTGGTTTTTATATCAGGGTAATACTAGCCTCGCAGAGTGAGTTGGGAAATATTCCCACTTCCTCTGTTTTTTAGGAGAGTTTGGTGTTAGGTCTTATTTAAATGTGTGGTGGAATCACCACTGAAGCCACCTGGGCTTTTCTTTATGAGAAGTTTTAAAATCACTGGTTCTGTCTCTTTACTTGTGGTTGGCTTGTCCACATTTTCTATTTCTTCCTGAGTCAGTTTAGGTACTTTATGTCTTTTCTAGAAATGGAGCCATTTTGTCTGAGTCATCTACTTGTTTGGCACGTGGGTGTTCGCAGTGTCCCCTCACAATCCTCATTATTCTGTAGGGTCAGTAGTGATGTGTCTCCTCTTTCATTCCTGATTTTAATAACTTGAGTCTTCTCTATTTTATTTCTGAAGTCAGTCTAGCTAAACATCTGTTAACTTTTATCGGTCATTTCAAAGAAACAGCTTTTGGTTTTGTTGATTTTCTTCTGCTGCTTTTCTGTTTTCTGTCTCATTAATTTTCCATCCTAAGCGTGATTATTTCCCCCCCCCCCATCTGCTTGCTTCAGGTTTAGTTTGCTCTTCTCTTTACAGTGTTTTAAGGTAGAAGATTTTACTATTGATTTGAGAACTTCTTACTTAGTAGAGGCACTTACAGCTATAAATTTCCCATTGCTTTAGTTGCATAAGTTTTTTTATATATTGTGTTTTCTTTTTCATTCATCTCAAAGCATTTTCTAATCTCCCTGTGATTTCTTCGTTGGTCATTTAGGAGTGTGTTCAGTTTCCACAGACTTGAGACTTCCCAGACTTCTTTCTGTTACTAATTTCTAATTTCATTTTATTGTAGTTGGAGAACATACTTTCTATGATTTCAGTTCTTTTAAACTTACTGAGGCTGGTTTTTATGGCCTAACATGCTCTGTCCTGGAGTATGTCTGGTGTCTGAGAAGGACATGCATTCTGCTGTTGTTGGCTGAAGTGTTCTCTGGTTGGACTGTCCAGTCTAGCTACATTATTTATACATTGTTCAAGTCTTCTGTTTCCACGCTGATCTTCATGTATCTTTGTGTGCTCCCCCTGTAAGGTTTGTATGGTTATCATCCCACTTTGCAGATGAGGAGACTTGCTTAGGATCAGAGTCAGTGCTAAGGCTTAAACACAGGCTGCCAGGCTTAGAGGCCATGATAAATCATTGGTGTAGCTTTCATGTCTCTTTGAATATAAGGAAAAAAGCACTCTTTCAAGCTTTACCCTCTTCCAAAACAATTTCTTATTGTTGTGGAATGTTGTTGTCCATGTTAAACTATTTCAGCCATCTTACTAGCAGAGTACACTCTACCTGGTGAGCATGGAATTGCTTTTTATTGAATCTCATAACAGTGTGTTGTTTGGGTATAAATGCATAGACAGAAATGACCTTGAATTTTTTATAGCACAACCCTTGATATTACCCTAAGATACGTTTCTCATTTATGAACAATGTATAGTGGAGTCGTTTGTAAATTACTATTTATAAGTGTTTTTTTTTTTTTAATTAAGCAGGCCTTAGGGATGTTTGTGCTAATTTTGGATTTTGTGCTGATTTTATTTATTGTGAGTCATCTTAATTTGGAGGAGAGGACTAATTGTTGCGGGCTTAGTTCTAGTCCCAATTCTGCAGCACTTTTCAGAAATCTCTTGATTTTTCTATACTTTACCAAAATGGCATGGTAAAATCTCATTTAGAACTTGTACTCAAATGCAGTATTTGTGAAAGCATTCTGAAGGCTTACAGTGTACTATAGAAATGTCTTGGGTCAGGAATGTTTCTGAATTTATATAGTTGGAGCTGAAAGCACATATGTGTAATCTTCGAGTGGTGTGCCTTTCTAGCTGTGTGACCCTGGACAGGTTAATTGACTTCTCTGTTTCTTGGTTACTTCATCTGTGTAAGGCAGTAAGTGATATCTGTACCAATGGGAACATTGTGGGGATTCAAGGATTCAATACATGTAAAGCACTTAGGATAGTGTTAGTTAATTAGTAATTATAAATAAGTTTAAATAAATGGTTGCTAATATTATTGTTATTGTTGTATGTGCCACTGAGAAAAATATAACGACTAAACATTTATATAATGCCAGAAAATAAATGAAGAGGTTGTTTTTTCTTTCTTTTTTTTGGCTATACTAAACCTGTAACTTAAATAACAAAAACTTATTTAGAAGATTTGAGTTTGTCACACTACATTTATTTTGTCTTCTGCAGAAAATTGCGAACAATGGTTTAAAAGAACATTTGTTTTCGATAATTAGTCACAAACATTACCACCTTCCTTTGTTGGTGAAACTGTACTTTTAGAAAGAAAAACTTATAAAAATGTGAAAACACTTACAAAAATGTGCCAGAGAGAGTAGAGTTAGGTTTATTTGTCCCAGTGGGTCTGTTCCAGAATCTGATACTCAAACGGTGAGCTGTGGTCTCTCCTAAGCACATACCTGTGTTACATTAATCAGGGGCCGGAGCTGCCCTGGGATGTGTGTGCGGGAACTAAAAAGAAGAGTGAGAACCCAAACCCTGATGAGCTCCATCCTCGCTTGATTTTCAGAGCATGGAAGGGAGTCAGTGGACTGTGTGTTGGGTGCTCGAGACCAACATTCTGTTTCTCATTTTCCTACTGCTGCTGCCGCTTTCCAAGGTCTGTGGCAGCAGCTGGGATCAGTGGAGCCAGGAGCCCACGGGCGGGGCCTCTGGAGCCCACACGGAGCCCACGGCTGTGCATCCTGGACACCCACCTGCGTCCCTGTTCTGCCTTGTTTATAACCTGCCTGGGGCCCTCTTTCCTGTGCCGGTTTCATGTGACATGGATCTGTGCCCTGATTTTCAGTCCCTCCCCTCGGCGGTGGGGCTGGATTCAGTGAGACCCCTGCTGTGACCTGATTCCACAAGGCTGGTCTGGGAACTGGTGCACCTTCCCGCGGCCTCCTGCTCACCCCCGTCCCAAGGTTGTCCCTGCCGCTCGCGTGCTGCACGCCTCCGTGTGTGTGAGTTCTGGGTAAGCCCTGCCTTCCCCGCGTTTACTGCTGAGCAGGGTGCTGCAGGAGGCCGGTCTGGGCTCCACCCGAGTTTTGTTGCTTCAGCACCCAGAGGGCCTCCTTATGCATCTCGCAACATGGACCCCACGAACGAACGGCATCCTTTTCAATTTCAGGTTACTCCTAGCTGATGGCGAGGTACTCTGTGCAGCCACCCACTTTATACAGCGCCTCACTTTGCCCACTGGTCATTTTATGAGAGGGTTATCTTTGTTTATTAGGCTAATCGGTCTTTTTGTAGAGGTTCCCTTACCTTAGTTTTATAGAGGACCACCAACACATAATCAACTCAGAATTGTCATATTAGTAAGAGAAAATACACTTCATAGAATCAGGTAGCAGATTAAATTATGTTATCTGTTGTCATGTTGATAGTTGCCGTGTAGCTCTGACACAGCCCATAACGTATTATAATTTAATTCCAGTAAATACATTTAAATGATATTTTAAAGTAATTGTATATTTGGTAAATAGGGAGACTAAAGTGATGCGAATTCCCGCTCATTCTGAAAAAGGTCGGAGAGAGACCTTCTCAGTTTATTACCATTTCTGGTACAGTTTTCAAGTTGTTACTTCCCTGTCTGCGGGTTCTCATGTTTTTGAGGTTTGAAAATCCTTTATCCCAAACCTTTCTAACCACAGCTCAGTTCCTGAGCAGAATAATAGGCTGCAATCACAGTGCAAAACGTGTCTCACGGAAACATCACCGTGGCTTCAGCTTTTAACTTCCCAGAACTCTTTTATCAGTTGCTCCCATGTTGAAAATTTGGATTGAGCGGCACTTGTCTTCCAAAACAAACTTGGGAAACTGAGCCAGAACACGCCCTCTGGGAGACCTTCAGTGTAGGAAAAAGGGCATTGAGCTTTGCAAGTTGCAAAACTTTCCAGAAAGTGCTGGATGGCAGAGCTGTGAAGAAGTGACAGTACTTGAAAGAGAGAATTGAAACGGGTCTCATTTGGAAGGAATCTGACCTCTGAAATGGGTATTTTCCTTTTGCAGATTGTAATTGCCTTGGGAAAATAGGAAGTTCATTTCCACTTTGCTCCTCATCTTACTGACTGTAGGCTTTTAAGCTATAAAGAGAGTCATGGAGTGCGTGTCCTGGCAGGGGCATGCAGAAGAGAGACCCTGGCCAAGCAAGCTTTCCTAACTAACTTCTCCATTCTTTGGACAGTACATCCTTTGGAGGATAACACGTCCCCCAAAGAGCAGGGCTGTGTTATCATTTCGGCTGCGTCTAGAAGCTGAAGGTGAGGCATGGAGGGCCGTGGCATGCCATCTGGTCATTCGCTCTCCTCCTGCAGCGGGCACGCCTTTTCTGTCGCTAAGTGCAGGAGGCACAGGCCCTGAGGATGTCGCTGGGTGATGGACAGTCTTCAGGAACAGAGGCTTATGTGTTCCCATTATGCTGGAAGCACACATTCACTGCACAGAAATGTGACCTGCTCCATGACAAATGAGACCACAGAGGCTCTGAATTTAGCGCACTGCTCTCAGATGCTTGGGCCCAGTCGGCCCTTGGCATGCACGACTGAACGGGGGTGTCTGGACAGGCGGCTGGCGTTAAAGGACGGTGGGAGCAGAGGTAGACAGTGTCTCAGGAGGGGATGAGCCCTCCGTCGCCCCTGGAGCCCAGCCAAAGGAAGGGCCCTGTGAGCGTCTGTCGGGGTAACAGTCGAGTTTCTGAGGGTGCCCTGTGGCTAGTTTTGTCCCTGCTACCTCTCAGAAGTGGAGGTGAGCACCCAGAGGCTCAGCCGGTCCCGTCTTGACATCTGTTTTAATCACAGGTGCCTGCTCCCTGGCACGGTCCTTTGCAGGAAGGAAGGTATCAGGTCAGTTCACAGGGGAAGAAATTATTTGTGGGATAAAAATCCGTGGGCCACCCTCCCCAGTGCTATATGAACATTTTGTTCCCTTTGCAATGTTTCTGTGAAAAAGAAGGGGGGAAATGAATCACATTTTTCTTATCTACAGCCAAGTGCCTGCCCTTGAGAGGGAAAGACGAGCCAGAAGGAAATACCGTTCAGGGTGCTCTTGACATGGTCAGGTCCACTTAGAAGACGATAAATGTTGCAGCCCCTAAGACACTTGTCGAGGGGTTTGTGCAAATGAGATTTTAGTGTCTGGAGCTCCGTCGGTGTGACAGCGTAGACTGTGCCGGACACACGATCCTCACGTCTGGTGGGCACTCGGTGAATATTTGGTAGTTTCATGATAGGACGTGAGCATCAAGGCAGTTCCTGTGTCTTTAGTGCTCTGTACTGAAATAGTCAGACATACTTCAGGTGTGGTTGAGAAAGCAATGTCTTCAGCATGGGTCGAAACTTCTTTTTCACCAGGAAAAAAAAATAAAGGCAAGTAAGTATGCTACCTCGTTCTCTGATTGTTCCACTTAATATGCTTTTTACTCTCCTGAGAGTCTGCATCATTGAGAGGCCCAGACTTTTCCCCTGGAGAGTGAACACTTGCCAATCTATTTATCACAGCAAAATGTCTAAGTTACTGGTTTCTCCCAATAGCATTATTAATCTTTCACCAAGTGAGTGTATTGTTTGATTGTATTTAAACATTGTTAGCCTTTCTTTACATCTCATTGACTAGAACTGAGACATGTATGCTTTTACTTTAACTTCATTAGTTGTCCAGATAAAAAGGTGGTCTCTCTGTGGGTGCTCTGAGAGCTCCTCCATCCTCCCTGGCCATGGCTGATAAGGATGCTCCTCAGAACGGGGAGGAGACCCTCCATTTCTCCATCTTACATAACAGGAGTGGCGCTTTGCTCAGAGTTTGTGCTGTGAGGATTAGATACTATGGTATGTATCCATACCTCTGGCCCACATAAGATGTTCTGCAAATTGTAGTTCATTTCTTTTCTTTCTGAGGGCAGTTTAACCCGCTGGTCCTTTCTCCATGCCGGTGAGCAGGTATATTTACAACCCCAGGGAAATAGACTCCGTGCCCTTGGACCACAAGGCTGTCTAGCTGCATGCTGAGCACCTGACGGTCTGGGAGCAGCGTTCCGTAGAGTAACTGTGTGCCACACACTGTTTCTGAATTGTACGGATCCTCATTATTATTTGAGCACTTCTTTTTTTTTTTTTTTTTTTTTTATTGCTTGTTGTGTGGCATTTCTACCTTTTTTGCATGGATTTGCATGAGAGTCTGGTCCTTTTCAGAATTCTGACTTTACATTTTAGAAATCTGTACATGGTAGAGAGCTCCCACTCTTCTCCGAGGAAAAGAACAGGTCAGAGTGATTTGTCACAGAATTTTATTCTTTACATAAGACACAAAACCTAAGCACCTAGCAAAGCTGGAAGTTGGCCCTTTTCCGTCAACAGTCCCTTGTGCAGCCTGTCCTGTGTTGGCTAGACTGGCGTTCTCCAAAACACTCTTCCTTCCACTTTGTGTTTTCTCTTTCCTGATACCCCTTTAACAGTCAGCAGAGCTTTTTTCATTTTTTTGGAAAGGATATCTAAAAAATGTCCTCGTGGCCGTCTCTCGCCTTTGATTCAGCGTTTTCCTCTGAAGACGCGGTTCAGGTTCAGTTACGCCAGAGAGAGCTTGCGCACAGGACCGTCCCAGCGCAGGGGGGCGGTGAGCGCCCGCCGGGCGCTTTCCATTGTGTCACTGTTTCCCACGTTTGTGATCTGCCTTGCAGTTCGGTCGTTTCTAATCGCTTGGCCAGCTGGATGCTGAGGTTTCTAAGTTAGGTTTTTTTCTGAGACGGTGTTTGTCTATCAGTGTGTGTTTGGCGATGAAGCAGATGCAGAAGAAATGTTGAGTGTGGGTGGTGTATTTTGGACCTATCTTGTTGAAATATTTCGAACGCTCGGTTGCACCAGGTAAAACTGGTAAATGGCATCAAAATCTGGAGCGTCCTGGCTTGCCTACACTTGAGCAGCCTGGCAGTCAAAGCTGGAAATCAGGTCACGGGAGGCAAGACGTGTGCTTGCTGGGGTGGGATGCGGCATGGGGAGCTGGCCCTGCCCGCTTCACCCCTGCTTGCCCCCCGCCTCCCCCGGCTGACGGCCTGAGAACTCCAAGCAGACCCTGAGTGCCTGTCTGTCCCGTTTAGTTTTATAACGTGAAAGTAGTGAAGTGAGGAGGAAGCAGGGAGAGGAGAGCGAGCCTGACTGCCAGTGTCAGATCACAAACTTAAACCTGCAGGGCGCTGGCTTCGGGCGCACAGCACTCCTGCTTTATACCTTGAATTTTTCCGCCTTTGTTTAAATATTCAACCTGTCTAACCTGTTTGGGCTGAGCAAGCTGGTGCTAGCAAACATCGAAACTGTCAACGTTTTTCTGATTTGTTAAGGAAGGTGATTAGCAGCAAATTCTGCAACACTCCCCCACTAACCACCCCCCCCCCCCAATACGAACAAGCAGCACAGAAATCCTAGCACGTGCATTTACCACACTGGGTCCCTACTCTGCTCCCACTGGCGGGCGTGTGTATGTGTGTGTGCGTGTCCGTCCGTGTGCTGGTGGCCTTTCTCCTCTGCTCCCTTCAGGGCTCTGGGTTGATGGAGAGCTTGTTGGCCTTCAGTGGGGAGAGATTTTGTGTTTCCTCAAACCGGAGGTTCGGTTGCATAATGGGCGCATTGGTATGCCGTGACCGCGCTGCAGACTCGCTCTTCACGCTTATATAACCCATCGCCCTCGGGAGGGCTGTGCCAGTTCTGCAGGCGGGAAGACTGAGGTTCGCAGTGTCATGCTGAGGGGTCCAGCTAAGATCATAAGCACATCGTGGACCCTCCTTCCTCCCTGCTTCTCTCCCTGGGTTCCAGTCCATAGAACAGCGTGCTGCTCCCCCCGCAGCACATCGTGTGAGCCTCTGTCCCCCCGGCAAGCAGAGGCCTGTGTGCATCACATTCGTCCCACTTAGATAGCAGGGGACTGGGGACGCTGTGGGCACAAACGAGGGCTCAGCAGCCCTGCTGGCTTTTGCAGGTGCGGTTTCTCTTTGGAGTCCTCTTCATTTTCTTCCGTCCCAGACCTACCCCATTGCCTCTCAGCTGTCTCTCACTGGCCCCCTGCGTTACAGGGTGTGGTGTCCCCATAGCGGTGGTGACTTCCCTGCACCCACGCCCACACCTGCCGCCTCCCTCTGGTGCTTGGTGGGCCGTCCTGCATGGCCCAGCCCAGGCACTTCTGGTGCCTCTTTTGGAAAGGGCCGGGGAGCAGCACACAGGGACTTGGCACCCCCCTCCTTGTGGAGATAGTCATCTCTTCCTCCTTGGCCAAATGAAAAAGGATGTGAATGCAGGTCCTGCTGTCAGGGAAGAAGGCTAAGGGCTAACCTCCCTCAGGGCTGAGGTGAGGAAAGGGCGCACTGACTTGAGTGTTCCCATTCTACTGTGAAACCCAGGCTTGGGAGTTGGCTTGCCTGTGCTTTTTTAGCTGTTTGCCACGGAAAGGCGTTCTCTAGGGGTGGGGGAGTGGCAGTTGCTTCCCTCAGAGGTGGTGGCTCCAGGCTGAGGGAGGGCCTCCATCACCTAAGACACTGGGTCCTGAGTCACCCCTGGGACGGAGCCAGCTCTGGGTGTGGGCGTGGCCCCCAGCTGGATGGGGAGGCCGAAGACGTGGAGGAGTTTAGCCCTGGGGCGGGGGGAAGAGCCCAGTACGACGACCGCTGCCCTGAAATACCTAAGGGGCTGTTCGGGGGGCCGTGGTCCCTGCGCGTGTGGGTTCCCTGGGTTAACACAGGAGGGCCCGGCAGGCCGGTTTCAGCTCTGGGGAATGAGAGTTCTTGCATGAGAGAGAAGCCAGCTCCTCCAACCTCTGAGGCCTTTTGTTTGTTTTTTTCAGATTCTGTAATTTTACATGGAAATATGTACTGAGTATCTTTGAAGGTATTGTAAACAAGTATCCAGGGAGCCAGTAAGGCATGGAGAGTGTTACAACAGGTGAAAAGTATTTCAGCAAAACAAGGGCAGGCGAAGGGGGAAAAGCACAAGAGGGCTCAGAGCTTTTGGATTCAAAGGCATGGCAGTTGGAAACGGTCTAGAATGAAGATTTTTTTACAGGTTGATATTTATTGACATGGGCCGACTGCCAAGCTCCCTGCCTGGATTTGAAAGTCAGGGGAGGAGGAAGGGGCTTGAGAGCCAGCAGTGCGGGCCCTCTGTTTTCTGAGTGGTCTGTCAATAACCAGAGAACGTTGTACCTCAGTTCTGTTGTGCAGTCAGCGGCTTCCAGGGTCAGCGTGGACATGGGGAGGGAATGCCGCAGCCGGAGACGGCTTCCCTCCCACCTGAGGGTGGCGGGGAGGGTGGGGACAGGAGGGAAAACACTCTTCAGGCATCATAACCCCAGCTCTGTCCATCAGTGAGGAAGTATTTGTACCAGAGTGTCACAAGACCATGGAACCGCCTCCTCCATCACTACAGAGGAACCCAGAGGTGGGACGGGGGCACCAGGGGGAAGAACTCAGGTCCAGCCAGAGCTGGAGCCCCGAGTCGGGGTTGGAGAGCCTCTCTGGGCTGGGGAGCAGTGGGAGAGGCGAGCTCAAAGGTGTTTGTTAATGAGTAACATGGACCTGGACCCCTGGTACACCCTGCTCTGAATTAAGATTCCTTAACTTTGCCCACAGTTTCGAGTTATCTTTGCACTGGCAGCACCAGCGTGCCAGGCTGTGGTCAGCAAGAGGAGAGAAACTCTCTGCTCTTGGGGTGTGTCGCTAGTGTTGCAGGGGAAGAGGAGCTGTGGGGAAAAGCCGACGGCATGGGACGTGGTCTTTCAGGACACCTCCCTCATCTGTTGGCCCTGGGTGGAGGCAGAGGCAGGAGGAGTCAGCTTCCTTTGTCGTGGCCTCTTCCAGCCACGTGGCCAGTGTCGGAGGCCCACGTCGGAGGCCCACGATGGGGGTGCAGCGTCCGGGCGTTTCACTGAGAGCATCCCGAGCCCTGGGCGCAGCCTGGTAGAGGCACGCCCCCAGCCGGCCCGCAGACGGCCGGAGACGCCTCTCTGAGGTTTGTGCCTCACACCAGGCTGCCTTCTAGACTGTTCCGAGAGCTTCTCTCTGGTCAGCAAGGCTGCTTACACCATCGTCTAACCTTCCTCCACATCCTGGCACAGCTGGCGTGCCCTGCCTTCTGGATAAGCATGACTGAGCCTGAACGACACCTGAATTACTCGAAGGTGCCTTTGAGCTCACAGGTGGGGCCCCTGGGGGACTAGCTCCCCCACCCCCCGCTCCTCGTCCACCTCTGTCTTCTCCCCCCATCCCCTCATTTGCTGCCACGGGACTTGATTGGCTTACAGGTGTCACGCTCGGCTCTGCACCCTGAAACTCCTCCCCTAAACATCTGTTAGGGAAAACGCACACAAATCTTTCTGGAGACTGACTCTTCTTTGGCCCAAAATGTAGGTTGTCGAACTGTGATGCCTCTTAATCTCATTCATTCCCTCTTTGGTTATCACAAGGCTTTGCTGGAAAAGCAAAGCTAGCACCAGGAGCGGGCGGGGATGTGTCTGCAATCAGGCCGTAAAAACCTGTGTAAACCTGTTGACTTCAGTCTGGCAGGGCCCCGGGTGGTGCCGGGTGCTGTGTGTGGTTCGTGTTCTGTTAACTGAAAGAGTGGCCTTCCTTGTGATGCCGTTCACTCAAAGGATCAAATAATTCAGCCCCTGGATTAGTAAAACCTATGAGGAAACTCAGACTGAGAGGTTAGCAAACATTGGGAGCGTCTAGATCTGGCTGGAGCTTTGACCTTCACTTGTAAGTTAGATATGAGAAAGCTTAGAGAACCTGCCACGGGGGCACCTTCTAGGGAATCCTTTAAATTTGAGAGTTTCCTAAAGGAGTTTACCCCCAGGATAATCTTAAGAATGTTAAATCTCCCAGTTTTTTTGTTACGTCTTCATACCTGGTAACTTGTGCAGGGCTGCTGGTCTACAGCAGACTGAGCCTGAGTGTGAGCCTGGGGGAGGTTTAATGCTTACATCCAAATGCATGTATCCAAAAAAGGCAACATCCTGGTCTGACAGTTAACTGATCTGGGAACAGTGCGAAGGGTTAAAGAATTTAACTGTGAGCCAGTGGTTGTCACACTTGAGCAGGCAGGGGTATCACTGGTGTGGACCCTGGGGTGTTGGGTCCTGGTTCAGAGTCTCTGAGACTGCAGGTCTGGGGCTGAGCCCGAGGACTGCCATTTGTAACAAGCTCCCGGGGGATGCCAGTGCTGCTGGTCCGAGGACCACAGTTTGCAAACCAGCGCTCTGGGAGACTGGTGGTGGTACCCTCATTTTACAGACGTGGAAACTGAGTGAGATACCTGAGTAAGGAGTGGAGTCTCCGTGGTTACTAGATGGCAGAACCAGGACGTGCCGTCTAGAAGGGCACGGTGCTCTGAGCTGCCCTGTTTGGTGTCTCCACCTGCTGCACCATCGTCCCGCTCAGATCTGCCTTTCCGTCTACCTGAATTCTTGCTTGCTTCTCAGAGCAGGCCAGTGCTTGAATGGTTAGGAGCTTCCCTCTGATTCCGAATCATACCTAGGAAAGGTGAGCGGAAAGTTCTTGTCCTTGGAAGTGGAATCGAGGAAGTTCGGGAAGGAAGGGAGGGTGTGCTTCAGGAGTCGGTCTGTCTCCTTGCAGCCCCTGGACTGGCGTTCAGCTCTTGTGCAAGGTGTATTTGTCTTTGCTCTGCTGTGTTCGGTGTTCTTACAGATGGCCCACCCTAGCTAAACCCGGTCTTTTCGCACTTCAGGAGATAAATGATAACATTGACAGGAGGAAGACTTTGAGCTGAAAATACACATCGACCTCAGAACTCGGAGTGGGCTTCTTTCAGTGCTAAAAAGTACTCAGATTTAGGTTTTCTCCGTAGTTTTAAAAACACCTGCAATATTATTATTATTATTGTTCATTACTGTGAAGCTCACTAACCCCAGTGGGGGGTGGTGTTAGGAATGGGAGAAAATTTCACTTGACTCCTCGAGTTGTGATAAAATTCCTTCCTTAGACCACGATAGGGCAGAATTTCTACAACTGACGTGGCGTGCCTCCAAAGGAAAACTAGAATTTTATGTGAAAAGCAGATGTTTACTTTGACTTTCCATGGACTGCTCTTTGCTGTGGATGTAGGTGTAGTTTTGAATGCATAAACACAGATGAATTCCAGTAAGGGAACACGTCAGCCCAGTCCTCCGTGTTCGTCTTTGGGATGTTCTTCATCGACGTCTCATCACTGTGGCACTGGCTTCTCACATACAGTTTGCTCATGTTAAATCCTGGTGAGGTGAGTGAGAAAGGTGCCTTGGAACCTGAGGATGTTGTTGTAGCAGGGATGCGAGTGTCGCAGCTTTTCTGCCTCCACTTCAGCCAGCCCGCCAGCCGTGCCGTGACTCAGCAGTCACGGAGGTGCTCGTTTGCTCATCCATCCAGCCGCTGGGCAGATATTTACTGACCACCTACTGCATGCCGCCAGGGGCGAGTGCAGAGGACAAGAAAGACAAGGTTATAATGAAACTTATTTTCAACTGGAGCCAAGGAGACAGCCAAACAAGTAAATACATGATATTTCCAGTTACTAGTATGTGCTGTAAAGAAAATAAAACTGGGAGGGGTAGGCTGGAGAGCATCTACTTGAGTGGGCTGGGATGCTTGACTTGATGGCAGGAGCCAGCCCTGGAAGGTCTGGGGTGGGGCAGCCCAGGCAGAGGGAGCAGCAGGTGCTGTGGCCCTGGGGCCGGACTGGTTGGATGAGTTTGAGGAGCCCAGAGAGAGCATGCATGTCTGAGAGGGCCTTGGGACTGGGGCAGGGTGCCAACAGAGGGGGCCCGAGGAATAAGCAGATCTAAGGATGGGCCGTCAGAGGCCTTTAAGCAGAGGAGTGTATTGTTTGATTCATGTTTTAGAAGCTTGCTCTGGCTGCCTTGTAGAGAATGGGCGAGAGGGGGCGAGAGGGGAAGCAGGGCGGCCGGTTTACAATGTTAAGACCAGCCAGTCGAGGATCTTGTGGTGGTTGGTGTTTTTGCAGTGTATCCGTCTGTGAGTTACAACAATATGTCTGTCCTTGTGCATAGGTCTTTGCACTTTTGTCCTGTTACTGGTCTTCAAATTTCTAAACGTGGAATTACTGGAATAAAGGGCATATGTATTTAAAATTTGGATCCCTGTTGCTCAGCCACTTTGCAGAAAGGTTGCTGCCAGTTTTCATTCCCATCCACAGTGTGTGAGAGCCATCTTTCTGCACCACACCAACACCGCCCATTTCTGTCTCATGCTTGCCCACCTGGAAAGTGAGAAGCCGTTCCCTCTCAGGTGCAGGATGGAGGATGCACAGCTTGGCAGCAGTGTAAGTGAAGAAATCACGGGAATCTGAGGGTGTAACACTGCTGTTAAAAGTGCGCAAAGACCCCAGCTCCATTTACACAACCTTGGAACATGGTCATCCCAGCCCGGTACCCTGTGCTCAGACCACATCCAAGAGAAACTTGGGAGAAGCGTAGACCTCACCGTGAACTATCTGAAGGGCCCCCCTGCAGAGGAGAGTGGGGACTGACTCTCTGTTGCCCCTGAGGACAGGCATTTAAAGGCAGAATGGAATTTCTGACCCAATGTGGGGAAGATGGTTTTAACAGTTGGCCCTATTGACAACGGAGTCTTCAAGCAGAATCAAACGCTGGTCTTGCCAGCACGCTGTGCAGAGGGCTGTTCTGTGCTGCATGGGAGGCTGTATAGCAGCTCACCTCCCTGCCAGTCCTGAGGCTCATTGTAATTTGTTAATTCTTAGGGTGCACGGAAACTAGATGAATTAGCCCTTGACATAAAACCTGAGAAGAAACCAGACCCAAGCCTTCTAAAGGAGAAACAGCACTGTCTCCTCTGGCCACCCTCCTCTCTGTTTTGGCTATGCTCTGTGGGGAAGAGGCCATTAGTGGCTCATCATGGTGGCTCGCCCCACTTCCTGTGAGTGTCTGGGAGGAAATGGACAGCTCATGTGGCCACTCCTGCTGTTGGGAGGCAGGGGAAAAGAAGGGGTGGGGGCAGGGAGAGTCTTTAACTGCAGGTCACATCCAGCTTCAGAAATGGCCGGAGCTCCCAGCACCTGGCAGCTCAGTTATGGACTGAACTGAGTTCTTAAATGAGCCTACAGCGGCTGGTCACCACGTGGCTGGAAGGACAGACTAGGAACCCCCAGGTCTTGGCCAACAAATGGAGATTTAACTGTAAATGGAGCATTGCTTGAGCTTTGAACTGAGGCCCCCGCTGGGCTTGGCTGGAGAGTCAGAGTGGCTGGTGTGTTCAGAAGCCTGGCACTTGTCATCCAAGCCCCAGAGACGGTCTCGCTCTGGCCTGTCTCCCTGCCTCTGGTGGTAACGCAGGACTGGGGGTGGGAGTGTTCCAGGCCTAAGCTGTGGACCCTTCGTTTTCCTGTTGAAATTAGGTTAGGATTTGGTACCAACTGCAAGACTGGGGGCCACAGTCACTGCGAGGGGAAGCGTCCAGGGTTTCGGGGTAGAGCCGTAGATCCCGGCCCGTGATCTGGAACAGCTGTGCCGAGGCTCTCTCTTGGGAGGCGGTTTAGGGGAAAGCACAGGCTGGAATCGGCACACCTGGGCCCGTCCCGTGAGGCCTTGGCGTGTCCGCCTCTCTGCACCTCAACGGCCTCCTCTGCAAAATGGGAGTAATAATACAGGCACAGTTCCCAGCAGATCATCACTGAGTGTCACCCCAGGCCCTCCTCTTCCTCTGCTCTGTGAAAACAGCTGCTGCCATAAATCCCAGGAGCTAGATGACAAAGCACCATTTTATAAATATTAGTGTCATATGATAGAAACGATGGAGCTTGACCCAAGCCAGTGAACTACTTAGGCTGTCTGTCTGATTCCCAATATCCTCACAGGCTGCTGGAGCCTCATGTTACCTGCACAAGTGACCTATCGGCTGTAGAAAAGGGTACTTGTTTTTAAAGTTAATTTTGAGTGATTTACTGAAAGGATAGGTTCTAGTACCAACTTACACTCCTTAGTATCACTGTACTTCCTCAATTCTTAGATGCTTTAAAAAAGGTTTTTTTTCATTTCTAAAATTGGAATGTGCCTTGCAGTAAATGTCCAAAGAAACTTGCCAGCCTCTCTTTTTTTCTCTAAACACTGATTTTAAGTGATGGTCTTCTTAAATCCCAGTGACCTTGGAATAGAGGGTGCACTTAGAAAAGGCTGTTTGTCTCCAGTAACTTTCTTAAGGCTTTAGGTGACCAGGAACTAATCACAAAGCATCCTTCCCTCGTAGCCTCAGCGAGGAGTTACATGCGCGTGAGCGTGATGGTTGTCTGTGAGTCTTTTCCGTTTTCCCCACTAGACCTTTCCACTCCACCACACTGGTCCCCCAAGAGAACAGAGGTTTGGCCTGAGCCTCCTTCCTGAGGCCCATTTCCTCAAAGGGCAGGGCCACATCTAACCTGCTGGTGGACGGCTGGGCTGGCACGCCTTATGGGGAGGGGGGTAGCAGGTCAGGGGCTGACGTGGAGGGTGTGTGTGTAGAACCAGGCAAGTCCAGGGTCTCACCTGCACGACCGCGTTGCTGCTCATGGTGCTCACGAGCTTCTTAGGCCTTTCCTTCAGCCTGCGGAGCTCCTGCACGGACGGTGCGGCAACAAGTGAGCTGAGCTGAGTGAACCTCTTTTTTTAGAAGTGTGACAGTGTTGCTTGTGAAAACGTGGCTGTCTTTTCCCTTTCCTGAGAGCGTCTCCAGTAAGATAATCCTATACAAGAGTTGTTTATAAAAAGCTGTGGCTCCATTCCCACACCTGGCACCGTTTAACCCGATCAGAGATGCCGCTGCTGACGGTAATGGTCATTAGGAAAACTAGCCCTTTAATGTCACAAAGCAAGGAAATCGAGACTGACTGTCTTTCTGTAAAATGCTGTTCTTTCTTTTCCTATAGCTCTTGAGACTTTGTTTCCTGCAATGTTTGTTTTAGAACTTGATAAAGTAAGGTCACTTAAGTCAGGTCACCCCTAAAACTCCTTTTTTGGGGGGAGCGGACGTACGCATACAAACGTAACACCTTCTTATGAGCATTCCTCGTCTGCCGCTGTCAGGGTTGCCGCGTGTAACGTATCCCATTGTCCCGGCTACTCTGATGATCTCCGAATGCGTGTAAGACCACAAATAGCACGGGAAGGCTTTCAGGCCTCAGGCCCTTCAGACACTTGCTCTGTCAGCACTCCTCACATTTGACCCCCAGCATGCTTCCAAAGACAGAATAGGGAGTTCACATTCTAGTAGACAGGGAGTGTGTGCTGGAGTCAAATACAGAGCGATCTCTCGGTTTACGAACTCATGGTATCTGGGAAGTCTTTATTCTATAGAATTATGTGCCCTAAAATAGTACAGTTTGTCTGAGCGAGTAGAACAGAGCATCAGATTGTTTGTCTTCACTCTCATTAGTGCCAGCGAAGTTCGTGAATATCTCCCAACAGACGGCACGGCACTGAGCCACGTTTTTGGATAGCACTTGGTTGTGAGAGCTTTAAGAGGGGTTCAAGGAGATTATAAGGGTTTAAAAAGAAGTTCCCGTGTGAATTCTACCCGATTCTCTCTTAACTAAGGACAATTTAAGCGCCAACGCCCAGATAGAAAATATAAAACGTTTTACATAAGCCAGCTCAGTTTTCGGCTGCCTCACGCTGTGTGCCTGTGTGTGCTTTGCAGACACATGAAGATTCACGAGAAGGACCCCAGCAGCACTACCGCTGCAGCCCCTCCGTCCCCACTGAAGCGCAGGCGGCTGTCCTCCAAGAGGAAACTGAGTCACGACGCGGAGGCAGAGAAGGAAGACCCAGCGCCTGCTAAAAAGGTCCCCTCTGGGCACGGGGCTCTTGGCAGGAATCCGTCCGGCCTTTATTTTCACAGTCTGGGGACTTGTCAGACACCCACGCTCAGCTCTCAACCTGTGTGTTCCCACACCGTCTCATGAGGTGTCTGGAGAAGAGAGCGTGCGGTGGCTCTTCCTTTGCAGAACCCCCAGCTGAGCCCACTGACGGAGTGACGAGCTTGTTTCATTGTTCCTGGGCTTTTTTTTGTTTTTCCAGCTAGAAGGGGTGTTTCCTAAGCTCTAGGGACCCTTTGTCCTCACTGTTTTACCCCCAGTGCCCGGCCGATGCTAGGTGCGCCATGAACGTCTGTTGAGTGGATGAGTGGGTAGAGGGCGAGTGGGTGAGTGGGTGGACAGGAGGGTGGCAGCGTTCTGTGAGATTTTGTTCCTCAAAGGGCTGGTCAGTAGCATCCTTAACGCCGAGGGGGGAGATGTCCGTTTCCTTTTAGTCTCTGGATCTGTTGTCGGCTTCTCCTCTGAAGCAGACCCCTGTGGGAGGCCTCCCTTGTGACTTGACGTTCTTCCTTTCCCCTAAGATGGTAGAAGACGGGCAGTCGGGTGACGGGGAGAACAAAGCTGATGAAGTGTTTCACTGCCCACTGTGTTTCAAGGAGTTCGTGTGCAAGTACGGGCTGGAGACCCACATGGAGACCCACTCGGATAACCCGCTGAGGTAGGTGCCCGGGTGGGACGGGCCTGCGCTCCACGGCTCTTCCTCATGAAGTGTGACGCACCTCGCCTCCCGTGACTCCAGCCTGTGCTCCGGGTTGGGGTGGCTGGTGTTGCGAGCAGAAGCGGGGCGAGGAGGAGTCAGCGCAGGTGGCTGCAGCCCCAGGAGGGTTCACCAGCACAGGTCGCTGTGCTGCCTTCTGGCGGGGACCCTGGGCGATCGCCTCAACCCCTGTGCACATGGAGCCGCCTGTCACGCTTCACAGAAGGCGTTGCAATCTGAGTGCTTGTTAGCTGCGCGCACATGTGGCAAGGACAGGAAGGGCAGGTCAGGCGCTCGCAGAGTTTGGACTGGGCTGGTAGCGCAGAAACCCAAGAAAGCATCTGGGGTTCTTTCAGAAGACGAAGTTCTGCCGTGCAGCACGTGGGAGCTGAAGTGAAGCCTGTCGCAGCAGCAGTGATGGGTGGTGGTTCTGCTGGTCCAGGCTTGGTTGTCGGTCTTCTCTGGCTCCAGTTTCCTGATGCTCAGCCGTCACAGGCGGGGAGTGTGGGTGGCAGTAAGACCTCCAGCAGATTTCGGGGTTGGGATGGGGAGAACTTGACTTTCTTTCCCGACCTTCTTGGAGAACTTTTCCACCAGGCAGAAAGCCGTGTTTTGCTGCATGGGTACCCTTTTCCTGTAGAGCTGCCACCTTGAGAATGCTGCTGTGTGATTTTTAAGTTGCTCTAGGGGAGCCTCAGGCAATGTGAGACTTGAAAGTAGCAGGTCCTGAGAAGCCCAGCTGAAGGTTCACAGAGCAGAGACGAGCTCATACGTGGTTTCAGCTTTGGGTTTCAGAAGACAGCTTGGGAGGGTAGAAATCTGGACATCTGTTTGTCTGACTCACCGATACGTGGACCAGATTTCCGTCCTGGGGACACGTGTTTGGTTGTGACTTAGGAGTGCAGAGGTCTGTGCCAGCTAAAGACGTTTGTGTTTGGGGGGAAAAGCCTAATTGTCCAGTAACTTAAAGCCGTGTCACATATCCTTATCCTTAATCACATTAGCTTGACATTTTTCCATTAGAGGGAAAAAAAGAATCTACAAAGAGATTAAACTCTAAGCAATTAAAATGTTAGAAGATGTCTTTAGGTGACTCCCGGTCTCAGGAAATGGCACAGTACGTCAGGTGGGCGTGGGCTGGTGGTCAGGACCCTGGGTCCCAGCTCCCCCTCTGCTCACAAGGGGCCTGGACAGGGCGCCTGACCTGCCCTTCCTGTCCTTGCCACATGTGTGCACAGCTAACAAGCTGCATCTGAACCTGGAAGGAGAGCTGGACCAGCTCATTCCCTTGTCCCTTCCAGGCCTAAAATTCTGTGACTCTGAAACCTGCTTCTTAACAGTCGTTCTTCTGTCTACCAAGAAAAAGCACTTGCCTCTTCCTTTTGTAGGCCCTGTCATTCTGAGAGATTCAGGAACTTGACTTAATGGTTTCATTAACGTCCACAGCATCCCCAGGATGTGGGCTGGTGGTGGGTGGCGACTATTGAAATAGTTCTCTAGACCCGGGACCTAAGCAGGCGGAGGTGAAGTCACCAGATGAGCCCCCTGTGGTGAGTCGTGGGCAGAGGCAGGAACAGAAGCTGCGGCCCCCGACCCCCGTCGGTGCTTCTAACCTGGCACTGCAGGGTGCCTGAGCTCACTCACCACTGCCGCTGGGTTCCTCCCGGGGTTTTCTTTCACTTCGTGTTTTATTCTCTGATCAGATGCCGTCTTAGGAACTACCCGCTTGCCCTCTTCCAGATGACTCTATCTGACAGAGGAAATAATTGGACTCTCAGGAGAGATGTCTGGGCAGCCGGAGCTGCACAGCACGGTGTGTAGCGGTGACAGAGGAAGAGCTCATGTCCCCGCTCACATGCCGGCCGGGCCCAGGGTGTGGGTGCTCCTGGGTGAGCACCTAAGCCGGGGCTGGGCTGGGCTTCCCACTCGAGAGGAGGAGACGGGGAATTGCCTTGGACACTGATTCGCTGTTTCACACAGTTTGATGCATAATTCGCTTGCCGTGACTGCAAGGCTGTGACATTAAACCTCCAGCCCCGCCGCTTTCCTTGCCCACTCAGGAACAGCGCCCTTTGTTTGGGGAGGAGGGGCTGGAGGAGTTGTGTAGTCTGGCAGGGAACTCAGCGCCTCCTGGCTGTGGCGTAAGAAGTTGCTTTGCATCCCTGGTGGGGGCCAGGGTCCGTCCCCTGTCTGGTGGCTGTTGCTGTGTGGGTGGGGCTTGCGTCTAGAAACCAAAGGAGTTGATTACAGAACATAGTTAATTTCCCTCTTCTCCTCTCTGCTCTGCCCTCCACATAATAGCCTGCTATCAGAGGATGCTGTGGGGGCAGGCATGAGCCGGCAGGGCCCAGCCAGGCAGTGAACTGTGACAGTAGCTGGTGGGAGAGATTGCTTGTTAACCCAGAGCTAAAATAGGCACCAACTCCATTTGCAAACCCCAAAGGCAGCAGAACCACAGTGGGATGCTACCAGTTTAGACAGAAAGTTTATAACTCAAAACAGCTGTTGGCTTTTCTCTCTCCTGCCTGTACCCCGCACCCCCCAAAGCTGGCAAGATGCCCGCTGTTCCTTAATAAAAAGTGTTGGAAATCCAAACTCGTGTAAATGCTGAGGGCACTCCCCTGCTGTCCCCTGCATTTCAAGTTAACGACACGTGAGTGTGGAGCACAACAAAGGCACGAAGCCGCTGTAGCGATCAAGGCTCTGAGTGTTGACCAGCAGTAACTCGGCTGCTCTGTACAGCCCCCGGACAAGGAGAATCACAGGCTCTTTGAGAGCTGGCACTTGGAACTAGAGGTGACGGACAGAGTGTTCAGCGAGCAGGTGGATGCAGAGAGGACATCCCTGTGTGAGGATGTCTCGGTGTTGAATGTCGTGCTTGGTTATAAGAATAGAACAGAGTAACAGGCCGTCCGCTGCCGTGAGCAAACTTAGCTGAGAGGGAAGTCCAGGTCAGCACCGACTGATGCAAATGGGGGAGAGCCACCAGTGTCATTTTCAATTTGCTGATATACCAGTATATCCAAAATATAACTTCAACATAATCAACACAAAAATGGTCGGTGATGTGTTTTACATTCTCATTTTCAGAGCTTCTGCAGTCTGGGGTACAACCACAGCCCATCTCAGTTGCAACAGACATGTTGAGCCTGCAGCAGCCTGCTGTGCAGGTGGGGGCCTGTGGCTGGGAGGGCTTTGTCCTGGAGGCCCCCGCCTTCTCTCTAAATGACTCGTCTGCAGCTGGTGGGGGCTGGGCCCCGAGTGGGGACAAGTTAGGTGGTCGTGGTGGCAGTGTGGCAAAATTTGGCAAAAGTTACTGTATAATCTCACATGGCTTCTTGATTAAAGGCGACCAGGTAATAAATGTTTTAAAATTATTTCAGTTAAAATGTGTCCAGTAAATGACTAAGGGCTTGTGTGCCAGGCCTTGACCAGACTTAAGAAAAAAGCAGACACAGGGCCCCTCAAGGGCCATCAGAAAACAGTAAGTGAGCGATTGTAACGGAGCAGAGTGGGTCAGTTCAGGGCCCGACGGGCCTGTGGCCTGGGGTCCAAGCAGAGGGAGCCGGGTCGGTTGGCAGGAAGCTTCTCTCGGCTTTTTGCGTCAGATGCCGTGGCTCTTCCCTGCACTTGCCCGGGTGGGCCCTCCTCGGTCCCATCCGACTATTGGTCCTGGGTGTCTGTGAGCAAATTTTAAGGCAATGCCCTTAAATCCACATTGGGAGTCGGGGTGCAGGGAACTGAGTAGGCTCTGTGTGCAAGGCGGCACAGGTGTCTGGGTGTGGAGGGCGGGCTGAGAGGTGGGGAGGTGTGCCAGAACCTTCTTCTGGATTCCCAAGTTTTCCAAGGAATGTGGACTCCCTCGCTGCACCCCATTCTCCGCATACACATCCCCAGCACCTGCAGGGAAGCCCTAAACTGATTCTCATGGAACTGGTTCACACTTGTCAAATAATGCTAACAGCAGGGAAAGGTAGAACAAAGTGTCCATCAGTGTCTTGTATTGAAGAGGCCCAGGGGTCTGAGCTTCAGCCAGGTGGAGGCAGATTTAAAATAAAGCTAGGGGCTGAGGAAGGGGAGGACGCGTCCCCTGGCTGGCCGGAAGCTGGGGGCGCCTTTGTCAGGACTGCCCCCTCCCCCGCTGCCTGAGGGGCCTCCCCATGAGGTGGCCGTGCAGAGCGGGAATGGCCACCGGCTTCTGGGGAGACCTGCGCAGCCTCGCGCTGCACTGCTGTAGCCGAACAGCCCTAGGAGGGCATCGGGACGGGCGTGCACCTGGTGGATCCCTGGGCGCGGGGTGGGCGGGCTGCCCGCTGGCCGGGCCTGTCACAGGGCCGTCACTGTTGCTCCCAGCAACGGGAGAGATTAGTGCAGCTGTTGGATGTCAGTCCTCTGGCCGGGATGGGAGCGGGGGAAGGGGGCAGGAGGGGCGAGGAATGTCTGAACCGGGTGGGGCTCCGAGGGGAGGTTGTTTGCACTCATCCCTTCTTGCCTCTGGAGACAGACAGGAAGAATGAAGCATGAAATCCCTTTAAAAAAGGAATGTCAGTCTCGCAATTAAACCACTATACTGAACAAGAAATTCAGTATCTCAAGGAAGTAGCCAAGGGTGCTGCCGCTTTCTCAGCAAGGTATTTCACAGGTTCTGGTGACAGGGCCAGGCCTGCTGCCGCTCAGGAGTGTCAGAAAGACTCCCAGTTGGGCCGCTGTCCAGCCACCAGGCATTAAGGATGACACGGGTTGTAGAAGGAGCTGGGGCATCTGCGGTAAGGGTCCTCGGAATGGACAGCGTCGCAGGGTCGCAGAGGGGAGGTAAGGCAGCCGACTGCAGCCTCACCTGCGCCTGGCATCTCTGTGACCCTAGGCTCAGTTTCCCCGTCTGGAAAACGGACTTGGGGACTGTCCTAGGGATGAAGGGGGCACCCACAGCCCTCGGACTGTAACGCTTCGTGAGTGTTTACTTCTGATACTGTTATTTAGAACAGGTGCCTTTTTAAATATTGTAAACCATGTGACACCTACAGTTTGTGTCGCTCTCTGGGAATCCTGTTCCAGTGAAGTAGAGCAGGGGCCAACTCCGGGCTTCTCCTGGGTTCCCTTTTGATGACAGAGAACGTGAAAGCCGTTGGCCTTTAGCCTTCATGGTTATAAAGAGCCACTTTTACCTAACTTTGCTTTTGTAAAGATTGAGTAATTGAGTGGCTATTTAAATGTGGTTTGAGTGTTACCTCCCAAATGTTGTGACCCAACTGTGTGGAAACCCAGACAGTTAGAAGCTGAAGAGGACTTGATACCTTTGAATTCTAGAACCGCACATCGTTTCCCTTAGATTCTTAGGGAAACCTGAGAACCTAAAGAAATGTGTTTCCTGATGTTTGAAATTTGCCAAAGCAATCTTTCGAAAATATGTTTGGTGTAGCGGGGAAAAAAATTGCTTTTTAACCCTTTCTTGGTGATGGCGGTCATCTGTCTGTCCCCTGACTCCCGATGGCAGACTTGATAGGATAATGTGAAAGTAAGGCGCCCCCAGAAAGCACTGGGTGGGGGGGGGGGTCCTCTTCACTTTATTGTTGACTTCAGGGTTTTCATCTTGCTCTGGAGAGTTAAGGTCACCAGATGAGCAGAGGATTACTGCAGCAAACCCTGGGAGGAGCCAGTCCCAGAACTGTTTAGCCCCAAGGTCAAAAAAAAATTTTTGTAAGCATTTTAGCGGCCTTGTTTTCCATTTCTGTAGATCCTGCAGCTGGTGAATTTGCCTCCACATTGATCCTGGCTTGATTCCTGGGTGCACACGCGCTCCCCTCCCACTGTAGGTTCTTCAGGAAGGTTATTCGGGAAACCCGCTCCGGTTAGCGGTTACCCGTTCCTTGTTGCACGTCTGATGCCTTTAATGGTGAGAGTTACTCCTGACAAGTCACTGCTGCGCTGCTGTGAACCGCTCTGTGGACGGCTTCCTGTACCCTTCCTCCCCACCCAGAGCACCCACACCCTGGTAGCATGTTTATCACACACATGTCTCCCCCAGCCCAGAATTAGGCCGTTTTCTTCTACAAAATAAATAAGAAGGAAGGATGCAGTGTCTCCCCACAGGGGCCTGTCTTGTAAAAGAGCGGGTTCTGCAGTGTCGTGCCTGGGTAGGTGGTGTCAGGCCTCAGTCCAGCGACTGCCGTTGGCTTTTTCTGAGACTAGTACGGACCTGGGCCTGCCCAGGAACAACATTCGTTTGCATTAAACCCCCAGCTAACAAAGGAGAGGAGTTCCTGGACCTCCGGTGGCCAGCCCGATCGGCCCCGGCCTTGCTGTGTGACCACGTTAACCGTGTGCTCTTTCCAGCTCGGCCAATGTCAAGGCCAGAGCCAGTGTGCCGAGGGGTGGTGCGCATCCGTTTGATTTCTGAAGGAGGAGGGACTGTGGGTCGAGCATGTGGTGAGGGCTCTCTGGGATCTCAGTGCCTCCCTCCAGCCCCCATCCTGCCACCTGTGCCTTTGTACTCCGGGGGCCACAGTGGAAACTTGGCTCACTCCCCTGCATGCCGCCAGGAGGCACTTCCCTCCCCTGGGACCCCCACCCCAGCCCCCCGTCTCTGCTTCACACCTGCCCTGCCCCCCTCAGTGACACTGCGGGTGCTGCTACAGCAGGCAGAGAGGACAACTAGACGGCTGCTTCTCCCCTCTGCTTCTAGAAGCCCAGACTCTGCACACCCCAGAACCTCAGCTCCCCCCACCCACCCACCTCCATCAGAGCCACTGGAGCCCTGCCCCGGGGACCAAGCAGCCCTGCCAGAGGCCGGACCCCTGCCAGAGGCAGGAACCCTAGCGCCGAGAGTAGGGATGGAAACACCTACCCTGGTGTTCTGCACTCCGTGTTCTTACTCTCGCATAGAAGCATTTGCTAACACATGGAATTCAGGTGTCCTCTGGGAGGAGTGGCTCTGGTGAACTGCCTTGGGCACAGAAACACGCTTTTCTGTGAGCAGAGATTTGGAGTTCACCTACAGGTGGTCATCCTTCCGGAAGCCGAGGGCAGGCTGGGTGTCCACGTTAGCCTTTGTCCCTGTGTCTCACCTTAAATTGTCCTTTGGAGTTTTTTCCATTGGTGCATTTTTGTTTTCCTTATGGAAATCCGTTTCAGTATGTGATTTAAAAAGAAAAAAAAAAGTTTTGTTCTCAAAGAGTAGATGGAATTTTACTAGCTTCTTTAAATCCTACATGTAGATACACTTTCCCCCACTAACTGCATTTATCTTACTGACAGCAAAGTTAGTTTCCATTTGGAAAAGTTACCCTCAGTTTCCAACTTAGGGGCCCACTCTGTTGCCAGAAAAATCTGAAAGCAGCCTCTCGGATCTGTAAAATCTCCCTCTGGCACGTCGTCTGATCACTTGCGAAATGAACTCGTCCTCCGGCACTCCCCTCTCCTGTGACTCTAAGTGCAGTTCCACTCCATCTAAATATTTTACAGCGTGCTGTTCACGAGTTCCTGGCAGGGTTGTGAGATCCCCCAAGCCTGGGGTGAGGGGAGAGTGGTGGGGACCACCCGACCAATGGCCGGGCCGTGATGGAGCTGACAGACCCAAGTAAGGTCAGAAGAAGCCACAGTCAGTGCCTGCAGCCAGCAGCATCGCTGCGCATTTGCAGTGACCTCCACTGGGCTGTGGGGGTGTCTGGCTGACGGGCGATCTGAACATCTCTGGGTGACAGTTTTCCACGATGGGAGGCAGTGTTTTTCCGTGAGGGTTTTTTTCCTTCTTTTTAACCAGCCTCTTGTTGTGCTTCTGATTTCAGAGTAGGTCTTTTTTTTTTCCCCTCTATCACTTTTGAGAAGTTTGTTTGTGAGATGACATTCTGTATCTTTTCAGAAGACAGATACATAGGTTGAAATTCTGTGGAAACAAAGGTGGGTGGACGGTGGCCTTGCCTGGACGTCACGAGAAGGCTCTGCGTGCATGTGCGGGCCGTGGCCGCAGGAGGGGTGCAGGCGAGATGCTGAAGCAGGGGGTGCAGGGCAGAGGCATAACTATAGAGAACACACATTTCTCCCTGCGAGTCTCAAGATTAAACAACAGCTGTGAAGTTCTCGAGAGCAAGAGGAGAGAGTGCATCCTTCTGAGATGAAAATTCCATTTTTCCTGCATTTCTGTGTTTGCTGTGATTGCCAGGAAATGGGTTATTCCTGGTTTCTTTTGTTCCCAGCACTATAAAATAATGGTTAAATGTGGTCTAGTACTTGGTAGTTCTCCGAGCATGTTGTTAACCTGTTACTCACAGTAACTCTCAAGGTCCCCAAACACAGAAGGAGGATGAGGCTCACAGCAGGGAGGGGCGAGAGCTCTCCCCAGCTCGTAGCCTAAGTTGTTCATAGATTCGAACTGCTTACTTCTTTCTCACTGTAATTTATTTTCCAAACTTGTCTGACTGTAAGAGGCACCTGGTGTGCTTGTTCATATACAGATGCCTAGGTCCATCCTCCAGTCATTCTGATTATAGTCCAACTGCAGTGGCCCCAGGTATCCAGTTTTTTAACAAGGTCATGAGGGGATTCTTATCTCAGGCACATTTGGGGAATTTTACACAGCAGGCGGCTGAGATACGTCCAAGGTCACCCAGTCTGACTCCCCTTTCCCCACGTCTCTGGTCCCTGAGACCATCCCCCTCAGAGGACACAGCCTGTGGCTGGCGCTGGTTAATTCTGCCACGTGTGTATCAAGTGCCTATTGGGTGTGAAACTCAGTCCTAGATGCCAGAAACAGGGATTTGAAGGTGAACAAGAGAATGGAGGAGGAGGTAGATATGTCAAGATAAATGGTGCAGTCTCGGTGTTAAGATTTTATTTAATTTATTTTTGCAGAGGAGAGGTAATTAGGTCTACTTATTTATTTTTGGAGGAAGTACTGGGGGTTGAACCCAGGACCTCCTGCATACTGAGCATGCGCTCTACCACTTGAGCTATACCCTTCCCCTGCAAACTCAGTGTTTAGGATGAGTAAATTCTCATTGCCGGATTCCAAGACCCTCTCCATTCCCTCATGTAAACCTACACGTACGTGATGCCCTCACGCAGAATACTCACTTCACGGCCAGTAGACCCTGCCCTAGTGCCATAGTCTCAAAAGAGGAGGGTGTTCAGAAAGATCTCTGAGACACAAGAGCAAAATAATAGAACTTTTCTTTGCTCACACTTTAAAATTTTCTGGTTTTCTATTTTATGATAGACCTGGTATATTACATATGCATGCAAATATATGTATGCGTATAAACACATGAAGATGCATAATCTACACGATTCTCAAACAAACCGACATGGAATGCATGCTCAAAAACACTTTAAATAACTATAAGGTGGCGTGCGGCTCAAGAAGCTTGCAGCCCAGTGCTCAGGCCCACCGGCTCACCTCCTGCAGGAGACTCTCAGGCTCCCAGGAGTCAGTATTACCCCTTCCCAACCTTTTGATGTCTGTTATACTTGTAATTATTTGCTGTATTTTAATTAAAATTTGTACAAGCCAGTGAAATACTTTTTTGGGGGGTTTTTTTAAGAGTAATCCCTGAAAACTGAATTGGGCAGACTTGTATATAATCCTGATTGGACAGTTTTGTTTGTTTGTTTAAATGACGATACTGGGGATAGAACCCAGGACCTCGTGCATGCTGAGCACACGCTCTACCGCTGAGCTGTTCTCCCCCTCCTTTTGTTTGTTTTTTTGCTATCAAATTTAGGGTGGGCAAGACACCTGTGAACAGTTGAGAAATAATCATAAAAACCTAGGATGCTGCTTTAATTTAGTTTGCAAAAATCTAAGTTCATGCTAGGCCTTAAAGAATCTAAAAGTAGTGACAGCAACTTGGATCATCACTTGGTGGAACGAGACTCAAGTGTAAGTCCTTGGCCTTCCATGAGAAGATGGGCCAATCAAGTGTGCAGTGGGTTTTTGTTACTCACAGTAGTTAATGTTCTGTGAAGTCTCCACAAACACAGAATCAGTGGACACTGAACCATCATTCCTGGGGGAAACAGGGTTAGCTTCCTATGAGCCTCTGGTCACATTTTTATCAACTGATCCAGACATAACTTTTTATTAAGTGCATTTCTGCTTAAAGACAGTATTTAGTATATGCCGTTGACTCATCCACAGTGGATGAGTGCTGCCTGCACGGCAGCTCACACCTGAGCTCAGCTCAGCTCACACACGTCTTCTCTGTGAAGCACGTCACAGGCTTCTTGCCCTTAGGGACACCAGACAGCACTTCAGCACCACGCCTGGGCACCAGTTTAAACAGCAGAATCGTAAGAAGCAGCATTAAAACACTAGAGACATGGCACCATGCAGACGGTGGAAAGGAGGCTCATTGACAGCAGGCACTGAAACGAGAAGGCAGAGCATCTCCTTGTCCGAGCCCAGTGGGAACGTGCGTGGCAGGGACGTTCCTCCCGCCCTGCTGTGCTGCGAGTCCAGGAACGCTGGGAGCGTTGGTTCAGGTTTACAGATACTCGTTATCAAGCAGGCAAATTCACAAACACAGAATCCACAGCTAATGAGGAGCCACTGAGCATGTTTTAGGTTGAGTGAAATATTGAACGTGTTCGTGACTTTTTTTATGTGGCCCCCCGGTTACCTGACGTTGATTAACGAGCCCTGTTCTGCTAGACAGAGGCAGCCGTGCTGTGTTCCCAGGGCAAGCGAGACCAGGCCTGGACTTCGGCGTAGGGGGACAGTCGGCACTCCCTGGGTCATCGGGATGAAACGAGCTGAAGGATTTGTTGCAATGTCCCAGCGCTGGTAGAAAGTAATTTTAAACCCTTTGCAAATACTCTACATGAAGTCCGTGTAGTCGGTGCCGACTGCTCATTCGGGAAGAGTGAGCTATCGTGGACGTCAGGTGGGACCGGCCTGGCGCCCCGGGTGATGGCTCTCTAGCTGCCTTTTCACTTGTCCAGTCTTTCCTGTCCTCTGAGTCTCGTTTCTCAGGGAAGGCACCGACAGGCCTCCAGCTCCCACAGCTCCCTGGACTTCACCTGCTTCCGGCCCAGCCAGAACAGAGGGGGAAGAGGACAGGGTTGGGGAGAGAAAGTCTGAACAATGCCAGGGGTTACCAGGAGCGGAGCTGGGAGAGAAGGAAGCTGCTCAGTGCGGGCCGGGGCTGTGAGAACTTGGGGCACCAGTGAGCTTAAGCGGAAGTCCCTCAAAAGGAGTTTGTGCTTTGAGTGGCTCGTGGGAGCCCAGCCGGCTGAATTTAATTGCACGATGACAGGAATCTTGACGGTGAGATGTGGCCGCCTCAGCGGCGGGGTCAGGAGGCTGGGGTCCCGGGGCGGCTGCGACGGCCACCGCCCACTAGGGGGACAGAGCCACACACACGTGGCACTTGTCTCAGTGCCACACAGATGCCAGCTCAGCTGCTTCACAGGTGATCCCGTTAGCACTTTTATTTCCAGGGAAGAATTTCAAAGCGGAAAAAGCTTCCATTAAGGTGTGTGTGGTGTAAGCCTGATCAGGCTGCTTTACCCTCTGGGCCCCAGATTCCTTCTCTGTAAAACAGGAATAAGACCCCCTTAAGGGTTTTTGGGGGGGTAAAATGTGTCTGGACATGTGAATCCTTAGGACGATGCCGGGCACGTGGTGCTGTCCAGCGGGATTCTGGTGATCCTGGAGTGCCTGGTACATTTGAGCCCGTGAGACAGGGCTCATGTGACTGAGGACATTTTATTTACATTTAAATGTAAATAGCCATGTGTGTCTCTCGCGGCTACTGTATTCACAGGTCTAAAGGATATGGATGATCTCATAGTGATAGTTGGTTATTAAGATGGTTCTCAGTGAAGACCTAGAAGACAACACTGGTGTGACCCATGGAGGAAATGAGACGTCATTACAGAGTGGACTTTGTTGCGCATCTGCGCGGCCCTGAACTGTTAAGATACATGCGGTCGTCTCTGAAGCGAAGCGTGATGCAGTCTTAGATAGACCGCGTTTGTCAGAGTCTTTCTAGGATAGGGAGACGGCTCTGCGGTAGGTGAGGGTGGGAGTAGGACCAGGGCTCACGTTTTGTCTTTGCTTCTTACTGGCTGTGTGACCTCAACCACGTGGCTTAACATTTTTTGAGCCTCAGTGCTTTCATCTGGAAGATGAAGGTCAGGATGCCCACCCCACCTGCCAGGTCGTGGGGTGCCCTTGACTTAGCATGGGCTCAATACTTGGGGGCTCCGCTTGTTTCTTAAATAATAGGAGGTAATGATACCAGAATTGAAGACACAGTCGTTGTCATGTGCGGCTAACTCAGTTGGAGAATTTATCGTGTTATCCCAGTCACACACCAGGGGTGCTGACGTGATTGCTCTAGCTGCTGTGTAAATTTTGGCTTTTGAATGTTCTTGATAATCAGAATCCACAGAGCCAGGGTGGGGGAAGTTCTCTCCACATGGCGTAAGGTAGGTAAGAGCAGGTGGCCCCAGGTTCCCACCTGGGCCGTCTGCAAAGACCGGATATCCAGAGTCTGGAAGGACATAGGTGATTTTTTTTTTTAAAAAGGAAGAGGTTTTTGTTGCTCACTGGCTTCTTGATGTCCTCTCGTCTTTCTGCTGCTCAGTCGAGGTGAAGCAGCAGAAAACAGAAAACACAGGCTAACGGACAGGTGGAAACTGACCTGGCTGCCTCCTCACGTCCCGCCCTGTCTTCTTGTAGGTGTGACATTTGCTGCGTCACCTTTCGAACACATCGAGGGCTGCTCCGCCACAACGCACTTGTCCACAAGCAGCTTCCCAGGGACGCGGTGGGGAGGCCTTTCATCCAGAACAACCCCTCCATCCCTGCCGGCTTCCACGACCTGGGCTTCACCGACTTCTCCTGCAGGAAGTTTCCTCGAATTTCTCAGGTATCCCAGTCCGCCCGTGACCGGCAGCCACCTCCGCGCTCCGCGGGGCTGGACGGGACTTCCTCCCCCGGGGGTTCCTCTCCTTAAAATGCTGTCATTTGGGTTTTGTCTCTTTAACAACACCTGTCCCTTGAAATGCAGCTTGGCCCTTTCTGTCTCATTGGGTTGTTGAGGTCAGAGGGGTAGGTGGCCTTTTACTTTGTGTTGAATGTCATGTTAACTGGTGTATGAGTCCTGCTCATCAGTGCGTTTTGGGGGCAATTAGGTTTAAAGTGAATTATTCCCTACCCCGCCCAGATCTCGCTGAATTGAATTTGTAAGTTTTAAGTATCTCCTGAATATCTGTATCACAATCAATTTCCAATGTTGTAGTTTCTACAAAAATATTTTGGGTCATTAGTAACCTGAACTGTATTTGTTCTTTGCTTATAAAACACCTGCTAAAATTACTTTGGAACTGTTTTTATCAGCAGTGAAATTGTTCCAGTGCAGAAGCCCCAAGCTCAATGACTTATTCCTTGTGGATGTGCCCATAAGCACATGTCCATGTGTGTACACCCGAAAGTGACCCATATGCATATGTCCATGTGTGTGCACTCATGTGCCCCCCCCGTGACGCTCCCTCATGCCCCTCCCCAAGGCAGCGCCCTCCCCCACAGTCACGTTTGAAGAGAATTCACCCTACCTCTGTGGTATTACTACTTTGGGGCACCTCAGTGCTTCTCTGCTCAGATTCCCTGAGGCCAGGTGTCGTGCCTCAAGCTGATAGGACTCGAAAGATGCTTTGTTGCTTTCCTTACTTGGTCCCGGAGGTAGCGAGCAGGGGAAGGTCGACGCCCTCCCTGCTGTGGAGAAGGTCCAGGTCCCAGGGCAGCTGTACTTCTGCATCTCAGCTCGTGATCATTTCTAAATGCTGCTCTCTGTTCCCTTGCTTTCGCCCGGCTTCCATGCAGGCCTGGTGTGAGACGAACCTGCGCAGGTGCATCAGCGAGCAGCACCGTTATGTCTGCGACACGTGTGACAAGGCCTTCCCCATGCTCTCCTCGCTCGCCCTGCACAAGCAGACCCACGGCGCTGCCGACCAGGGACGGGAGCGGCTGCAAGCCAGGGCCCTGCCCGGCGACGCCCTGGACCAGAAGGTCTTCCTGGCCTTGCTGGGCCTGCAGCACACCGCCGACGCCAGGCCAGCCCCGGCCGAGGAGCCGCTGCCGGATGACAACCAAGCAATACAGCTCCAGACACTCAAGTGTCAGCTACCTCAGGACCCCGGCTGCGCCAGCTTGCTGAGTCTGTCTCCTTTCGAAGCTGCTTCCCTGGGCGGTTCTCTCACCGTCCTCCCGGCCACCAAGGAGAGCATGAAGCATCTGTCCCTGCAGCCCTTCCAGAAGGGCTTCCTCATCCAGCCTGACAGCAGTATTGTGGTCAAGCCCATCTCCGGAGAGTCGGCCATCGAGCTGGCAGACATCCAGCAGATCCTGAAGATGGCGGCCTCCGCCCCTCCTCAGATCAGTCTTCCGCCTCTGTCCAAGGCCCCCGCTGCCCCTCTGCAGGCCATCTTCAAACACATGCCCCCCCTGAAGCCAAAGCCCCTGGTCACCCCGCGTACGGTGGTGGCCACCTCCACACCCCCGCCCCTGGTCAACGCGCAGCAGGCCTCCCCGGGCTGCATCAGCCCCAGCCTGCCACCGCCGCCGCTGAAGCTGCTCAAGGGCTCAGTGGAGGCGGCCTCCAACGCCCACCTGCTGCAGTCCAAGTCGGGGGCCGCGCCGAACGCGGCTGCCCCACTCTTCCTGCAGCAGCCGCGCGCCGAGCTGCCAGGCCAGGCCGAGATGAAGACGCAGCTGGAGCAGGACAGCATCATCGAGGCCCTGCTACCCCTGAGCATGGAGGCCAAGGTCAAACAGGAGATCACGGAGGGGGACCTCAAGGCCATCATGACGGGGCCCGGCGGCAAGAAGACGCCCGCCATGCGCAAGGTGCTCTACCCCTGCCGCTTCTGCAACCAGGTGTTCGCCTTCTCGGGGGTGCTGCGCGCACACGTGCGCTCCCACCTGGGCATCTCGCCCTACCAGTGCAACATCTGTGACTACATCGCCGCCGACAAGGCCGCGCTCATCCGCCACCTGCGCACGCACAGCGGCGAGCGACCCTACATCTGCAAGATCTGCCACTACCCCTTCACGGTCAAGGCCAACTGCGAGCGGCACCTGCGCAAGAAGCACCTCAAGGCCACGCGCAAGGACATCGAGAAGAACATAGAGTACGTGACCAGCAGCGCGGCCGAGATGGTGGACGCCTTCTGCTCCCCCGACACGGTGTGCCGGCTCTGCGGCGAGGACCTGAAGCACTACCGCGCGCTCCGCATCCACATGCGCGCGCACTGCGGCCGCGGCCTGGGCGGCTGCCCCAAGGCCCGCAAGCCCTTCGAGTGCAAGGAGTGCAACGCTGCCTTCTCGGCGAAGCGCAACTGCATCCACCACGTCCTCAAGCAGCACCTGCACGTGCCCGAGCGCGACATCGAGAGCTACGTCCTGGCGGCCGATGGCCTGGGCCCCGCCGACGGGTCTGCCGAGGCCCCGGGGAGGGCGGAGGAGGGCGGCGATGCCTTGGGCGAGCGCAAACCCCTGGCCACTTTCCTGGAGTCCCAAAACGGCTTTCTTCACGGAGGCCCCACCCAGCCTCTGCCCCACCACGTCGCGGTCAAGGTGGAACCCGCCAGCAACTTCACAGTGGACTTCAATGAGCCCCTGGACTTTTCCCAGAAGGGCCTGGCCCTGGTCCAGGTGAAGCAGGAGAACGTGGCCTCCTTCCTGAGCCCCTCGGCCTCGGCTCCTTACGACTGCTCCCTGGAGCCCATCGACCTGTCCATCCCCAAGAACTTCAGGAGGGGAGACCAGGATGCGGCCGCCCCTGGATTAGCCAAGAAGCCTGAGCAGGAACCGGGGAGCAGCGAGCAGACCTCTCCCTGCCCACCAGCCTGCCCCACCCAGCCGGTGACCGTGGGGCCCAGCGGAGTCCTGGAAAAGTCTGAGGCCCCTGCAGCAGCCTCAGCAGCCAGCACTCTGGAAGCCCCGGCTCCATCCCTGCAGGGCTCCGTTCAGCTGGCCGTTCCCATCTACTCCTCAGCCCTGGTCAACAGCTCCCCAGTCTTGGGCAACTCCACCCTCATCAGCAGCCCAGCCTTGCTGCGGCCACTGCGCCCCAAGCCCCCACTGCTCTTGCCAAAGCCCCCCATGACAGAAGAGCTGCCCCCGCTGGCCTCCATCGCCCAGATCATCTCATCCGTGTCCTCAGCCCCCACCTTGCTGAAAACCAAGGTGGCAGACCCAGGGCCTGCGAACACTGGCAGTAACACCACCGCTTCCGACAGCGTAGGGGCCACCATCCCCAAAGCCACCACCGACACCACCAGCCCAAAAGAATCCAGCGACCCACCCCCGGCCGCCAACAGCCCAGAGGCAGCCTCACCCACAGAGCAGGGACCGGCTGGCTTGTCAAAGAAGAGAGGCCGGAAAAGGGGGACGAGGAGCCGGCTACGTGGCAGCGGTGGGGTGGACCTAGACTCCAGTGGGGAGTTCGCCAGCATCGAGAAGATGCTGGCCACCACGGACACCAACAAGTTCAGTCCTTTTCTGCAGAGCGCAGAGGACGGCGCTCAGGATGAGGTGGCTGCGGCCCCCGCAGACCACAACGGGCCCAGTGATGAGGAGCAGGGCAGCCCCCCGGAAGACAAGCTGCTGCGGGCCAAGCGGAACTCCTACGCCAACTGCCTCCAGAAGATCAGCTGCCCCCACTGCCCGCGGGTCTTCCCCTGGGCCAGCTCCCTGCAGAGGCACATGCTCACACACACTGGTAAGAGGGCCCGTCGCCCTGGGCTGCGCTTCCTCGCGGGGAGGCCGGGGCTCGCCAGCAGGGGCGAGGAGGCAGCAAGGGGTGGGTGGAAAGTGGGGCCCTCTTCCCACATCCCCATTCCTAGCTTCTCTTCTTCAGACTCAAAAGCAGGGGGCTTGCCTGATGGGGCCAAGAGTTCTCCCCCTGTGCTCTTGTAACCAGAGTGGCCTGTTCCCGTCGCCTGGGCCTCCGAGGGCTGCTGGTGAAGGGAGGTGTTCAACAGGGTGTTTTTAGGTGAAATGGTCTTGGGCCATCAGATCCCTCACCGAGTCTCAAGATTATCTACTTGGTTATGCACAGGAGGCAGCTAGGGAGATGGGGGACTTTGGCAGAAGAATTTGCATCCTCAAAGCAGCTTTTAAAATTCTAAACATTCCATGAAGTTCTTTCCACTGCCATGTATTCATAAAGGGAAATATTGCAAATTTTGCAGCTACCTTTCAGTTCACTAAGGCAATCACATCTTCCCCTGTTTATTGTGAACATCAGTGACAGAATAGTTTTAGAATTTTTTAAAATTTTTGTTTATGCTGAAATTGTCAGCTATTCCAAAGAGACATGCAAATATAAATATTATTCTAAGTTGCAGGCTTAAGTTGCCAAAAAGATATCCCGAAAGTATTTTTCAAATGTTTTTATGTGTTAATTTTTTAAGAGAAGTTTAAGATAAGAAATACACTTTAAATAATTTTATACCAAGTACTTAGTAGTCAAATGACCATACAGTTCTCATCTTAATTCTGAATATTCAAACAGGATTTATATCTTTGGAGTAAGGACAAACTGGGCGAGACCTTTAACCTTTTGGAGATTACTGTGCAAATATTAATTGATAGGACCTAAAACCAAACAAAGAATTGTATGGTATAGGATTGCCAGATAAAATGCAGGATACCAACTAAATTTTGAATTTAAAATAAGCAACAAGTAATTTTCAGTATAAATATTTCCCATGCACTATTTGGGATATAGTGAAGACATATTTGTTGTATATCTGAAGTTCAGATTTAACTGGGCCTCCTGTATTTTTCGTTGCTCAATCCAGCAACCCCAGGTAGCTTGGAGACTTAGGATGGTGTGGCCAGGGGGAGATGGTAGCTGGGTGTGAGCCACACTCTCTACCCATATGGAAATGCTTCATTCAGGGTGGACCATCCGTGAAGATTTGAGAAGCCCAAGGAAGGCTGTTTCTACTTTCAAGGTGGAACATTGGGAGGGAGTGGCAGTTGTCCCTGGGAAACGAGGGTGCAGGGGAGACAGGGAGGGTAGGGCCCGCCGCAGGGTCTCTCTGAGGCTGGCCGCCGTGTGGACATGGCTTTTCTTCCTGGCATGGTGAGGCTTCGAACCCAGGCATCGAATGGTGGCCGGTCAGGAGGGCCTGTCCACAGAGGATTCATTTAACGGGAGCCAGAATTCCTAGCTTTGTGGAGTATGTGCTGCATTTTCAAGCCATCATTTCCTCACCTTTTTGAGATCATTGAAGCCTGACAAAGTAAAGCAACAATTCTAATGAAGAAAGCAGTTCTCTCTTGCTACCCTTTTTTGGGTGACACCTGTTTGTCGCCTGCAGTCTCTGGAGAAGTGAGTATTCCTCTCACCAGATGGTCTGGATCTGACAATGAGTGTCCTTGTCCTGCCTCGCCCTGCACGCCCCACTCTCACCGCCTCCTCCGGCTAGGAGCCCTTTGCTCAGAGGGTACCATTTATGCCCAGACGTTCCCTTCCCGGCCAGCAGCCGGTAGTTCCTCTCAAGAGCCATGCCTGTGTCTTCGCTGGTGCCTGATAGAAGTTCCCACTGGTGAATCCAGTCACTTCCATGGCCTGGCTTTTGAATGCCAAAGTGTCCTCACTGGTTTAAAACTTGGTGATGTCTGAAGTGAGCCGGGAAGATGGGAGTTTGTTGAGTACGGGTTGGATGGGTATAAGTAGAAGTGTGTTTTGCCACCTCTCCCCCTGCAGTCACTGTTCCCTTAGTGGCCGTGTCTGCTTCTGCCCCGTCCCTGACATCCCGTGTTCCCATCGTGGGGGCTGCAGGCCTCGTCTCTTGAGGGGAGCATTCAGGGTGGGTAGAGAAATCTTTCAGAGTTAGTCTTGGTGACAGTCCCATGAGGGTGATGTTATCCGCATTTTGCCATGACGAAATCGAGGCTTAGAGAGGCTTAAGTAATTTGCTTACAGGCATTTGGGCATGAGCAGTCATGCTGGAGTTCAGAGCCAGGGTCAAGTTCCCTGCAGCTGCCCCATGGTCTGGCCCCAGGGGTGTGTCTGCTGGGTGCCTCTTCTGCCTCCCTGTGTCCTGACACGTCCCAATGCAGAGGATTGGGAAGTGCTTTGAGATAAGGTCGAACCCAGATGTGGACCAGCATGCCGTTGACCAGAGACCTCATGACCACGGGGTGGTGTTAGCCACACGCCTGGGCCTGGGTGAAGGCTGGCGCCCAGGGGGCTCAGTTAACTTCCTCTGCTGTCCCGATCCCAGCCTCACCTCTGTGAAGCAATAGTATAGAGCACTTGGCCACGTCTGGTGCTGTGTTAGAGGTGAACAGGGCCTGGGAGATGACCCGACCTGCCCCTCCTCCAGCACACTGAGGTCCTCCTCGTAGACGGCTCTGCTGTGGAATCCCCCAGTGCCTGGCCCCCAGCTCCCTCCTTAGTCCTGAAATCGGACACATAAGAGGACAGAAATTAAACATGAACTCTGGAATGACCCTGAAAAGGACCCATTTTTCCTGTCTTCTCCCCTCGCCCTCCTCCTTCTCTGGTGATGTTAAAATCTAGCTGTGTTCCAGCCAGAAGCTTTGAGCAGTGTACGGTTTTAAATTGCATTGAGGCAAACTGTGGATCTCGAGAGTTAGTTTTCTCCAGCCTCTCGGCGAGTGCATACCATTCTGACATCTACATGTCATCTCGTGGACATGTTTCCAGTGCGCCCTGCCTCCCGAACGGGCAGCGTTAAGTAGCCCAGATGTCAAGTGTCCAGCCAGGGGTTTGCTGTTGCTCAGGCAATGGGCACGTGGCTTCAGCCCTTTGTTTGCCTGGCCAGGTTCTAGGAATCGTGTCTTAAGAGGAAGTGGGCGTCTGCTGGCATATTTCATGTCCTGGCGTGGTCTGCACACACGGCTGAGTTTCCTCTTCCACTCCTCTGCTAGCCCGTGCCGTCCTGTTGATGGGGGACAGTCGTGGTTCCTTCTCAGCCTCAACAGTGCCACCTTTTCAGGAGAAGACAGCTAACTGTTCATTCCTCTTCCCCTCGGGAGCATTCCATGTGTTTTTAGGCCACCGGTGGAGGAGAGAACACCAGGAAACAGTCCATTTCAGCCCCGTCCCCAACTTTCTCCTCGTGAGCTGGAGAGGTCGGGACCCTGTGGTGGCTGAGGTGCCCTCCAGCTCTGACATTCCTGGTCCCCTTCCTTGCTCACTTTCTCACGGTTGGTTTTACTGCCCCTTTTTGCCAGCCCGGGGCCCTCCCCACCCACCCCTCTCACCCACTGCTCACAGGCAACAGGCACCGGAGTTGAAATCAGTAAGATGTGCAGACCTGAGCATGGAAAGCACTTCTGACAACAGCTGTGTTGGCTGCTTTTAACTTTCTTAAGTGGCAGCTCTGAACGCATTTCACCTGGCCGGCTCCGTGCACCTCTGCCGGGTGCAGAAAGGCAGGCAATATGGAAAGAAGGAAGCCTGGACCGCAAGGCTGGTGGGGGCGGCGGGGGCGATGGAGGGAGGCCTGAGGGGGTGCAGTGTGAGCCATCAGACTTAGTTTCATTGTTCGCCCTTCACTCCCTCCTGCCCTGGTGCCTGCCAGACAGCTCTCTTTGTTTCTCGACTGTTTGGTGAGACTGAAATGACTGGCTGACATGGGGGGGTGGAGGGTACCATAGGTCTTAGGTGCAAAGGTAACTCCTTGTGGTTACAGGTACATTTAGAAACACCCTTGCTAAAGCAGTCTTTTGTGGCTGTTACCAAATAAACAAAATCACTGGATACTTTCCACATAGATTACCAGTCAGCAAGGTTGTTTTGTAACCTGTATGATTATAAAATACTAAAAGGGCTCTTGTTTCCCTCGGTCCATGCAGCCTGGAGAGCACACTGCTGCTTAGACTGTGTGACTTACGCAGGGAAGTGGGAACTTTTAAAGACTCCTGTTAGTTGTCACTTCCGGAATCTTCCTAATTGGATGCAGTACTTTCAGGTCATTGAATTGTTTTCTAAATTTAACCTTAACAAGAATCTTCATCATCATGGGACATCAGCCTGGCTATTCAAACCAGCTGTAAAAGTGAAGCATTTACCAGTGTGAAAATGACGGAGTAAATCATGTAATAGGAAGAAGCAAGAAGCCACTTGCTTTGTTTGAGATCAGGAACCGGATCACAGTTCGCCGTCACAGCTTCGGACTTGTTTTCCTCTCAGCCCGGTTCTCTTGCTTTCAAACTGGCCTGACTCAGAGAAGCCGTGACGCTGCCTCTGCAGATAAAATGTTGAAGGAAAAGTATTTTCTTCTTCCTTCAAACAGAGCCTGAATAATTATTAAATATTGTGTTCAACTTGTAGCGAAGTGGGGAAATGGGGAAATTTGAAGGATACACAAAAAAGGTTAAAATACTTTACAACTAGTCTTCATGCAAAAAGCGCATTTAAAAAAAAATGGGCATTTTTATAAATTTAGCAGAAAACACCTAGGAGCTTTGTGAAGCAGTCGGTGGGTTTTCCACTACATCCTCTGGGTCCCAGGTGGGTAGAGCGCCTTCAAAGTGCATGTGCCGCATTTCCCAGTGTCTGACTCGACCCTTCCCAGGCTCTGACTCCGTGGTCTTTGATGGTTCTAGGCATCTGTGGTCTTAAAAAGCACCATGAGTGATTTGGAACCATTGCCCAGAGCGAGTGGCTGTCCCCTTTCTTGGATTACTGCTGATGCTCAAACTTGGCGGTGTGGGGGTTTGGGCGGGGCCGGGCCGCACGCGGCGTGCTCCGTGTGAACAGCGCTCCCAAGTGGAGCGGCCCTTCCTCTCCTGCGAGCTCTGGGTGCCTGGGCTTGTGCACCTGCGCTGGTCCTGAGGTCCGTTGATGCTCACCTGAATGCACACGGAAGGCTGAAGGCCCCCTAGTTGGTGTTTGGAGGCAGCTGTGCTGGTTGACTTTCCCCATTTCCTGACGTGTGTTTGATTGTAGCAACCCTGGGGTTACAAGACAGAAGTGCTGGCTGCAGCTCTGAGTCCTGTTTGTTGGCACACAAAACCTTTTCCCTGTAAAATCAGAAACTGGGACTTAGGATGTGGCACTTGGGGGAAAACAGAAGAATCCAGTGATGCAGTAAATGATACCCCCCCCCCAACCAAAGCCCACATACTCTCTTCCCTGGTCCCCTCCTGCTTTCCTTCTGTCCGGCCTCACTTTCTGCCCTTGCTTTGCCCTCTTGTCCATCCATGCAGACCCGGGACCAGGTGCAGCCTGCAAAAGGAACCCGAATGGAAGGAGAGGAGAGGCCAGCAGCCAAAGCAGATAACTGCAGGCGAGGGACGGGCAGGCTGCCCGTTTGTGGGGTCGGTGGGATTGGAGGCTGCTCGGTGCTAGCTTCCCACATGGGTTGCTGAGTGGAGTTCATGGTCTCTGATAGGTGACTCAGGGACTTGGTCACCTGTCAGCCACCAGCCAGAGCGTAGAGCACTGGGTCAGAGAACCTTTGTGCACTGAGCAGACCTTCCCGATCTTGATGGCTAGGACCACAGTGACCTTGCACAGAAATCAGGCTGGAGGCATCCTGGGAAGTCAGAATTCAGTGCTTCTGGTCCAAGGTGGGAGAGCTAGACCCACCAAGGACAGGAAGGGGGCTGGCCCCTGACACTTCCAGGGGCTTCAAGGTTTCCCTGGGGGCCCAGGCACCACCCTTCATCCCGTTGGCCTCCCCACATCCATGGTCCTGGCCAGGCTGGAAGTGGCCACAGCGTCTCCTCTCTGTGGTAGGGCAGGTGTTTTCCTGCCGGGCTCTGAAGTCCCTTCACTCACTGTTGTGTGAGGTTTTTAATTGTAATGCTGTTATTTTACTTTAAACTTACGTATCTTGGTTTCACTGTTAACTTTAAGTACTTTGAAGACAAAGCCTTCATCCCACTCAGGATAAAGGAAGGTGACTATTTGAGTTGTTGATGTTCTCAGTATATTTTTTTAAATGTGTTTTGTTCACTTTCTTAAAAGAAAAGGGTGGAGGAGGGGGAAACAAATGCCAGTAATCCCTGGAGAACGAATTGAAAGGGACTTTTTCTTCTTAACGTTGCAGTAGAAAGCCAGATAAATATGTATTTTTCTTCCTGCTTCAGGTCAGAAACCCTTCCCTTGTCAAAAGTGCGGTGCCTTCTTTTCCACCAAATCTAACTGTGAACGCCACCAGTTGCGCAAACACGGAGTTCCCGCCTGTTCCCTGAGAAGAAACGGGCTTATCCCCCAGTCAAAAGAGAGTGATGTTGGAGCCCAGGATAGCACAGGTAGTGCTTCCAGGTGACGGAGAGGAGGGCCTCCCCTTCTCTGCAGGACCCGAGCCCATCCCAGCAGGGCGCCTGCAGCAGGTCTGGCGTGTGGGGGCCTCGGCCGCCCCGGCCGCTTCTCCCAGCTGCTAGGGAAGACATGCCCCCCAGCTGATGCCGGCGGTGCCGCTGGCCCCCTGGAGGCGGGCTGTGTGGGTAGGAACATGTGTAACAGGGATGTGGAACCTCTCGGGGTTGTTTCCTGAAACCCCAGCCTCCGCCACATCCTACAGAGCAGGGATGGGCTCGCTCAGACGTCAGGGTTTTGCAGGAACTAGTGATGCCCAGGCCTCCACAGGGAGGGGCAGGCGGGGCGGGGTGTTTTTCTTTTCAATAACTCTCTTCCCAGTAAAAAAAGAAAAAAACTTTGTCTTGTTTGAAAAAGCACTCTGCATGTCCTTTCTTTAATCACATCTCTGCTTGACCTGAATCCGGGCATTATTCTCCTGTGCTGCCACGTGCTTCCTTCCTCCGGCCCGTACAGAGCAATTAACGGCTGCCCCATGCGTCTCCTGCCACCTTTCTTCCCCTCACAGCTTCTCTATTTACTCATGTCCCTCTTCATACATTCCGTCATCTCCAGCTGCTGGGGTTTTGGGCCCTCCCCACTCCCAAAACAAAGAAACAAACAGACAGGCTGCTGTGGGTTACGCAGACACATGGCTGGTTGGCCACTGCGGGATAACTGTTGCAGGAATGGGTTCAGTTCGACACATCTTGAAAGCTTGACATTTCCCTGTTGCTTGAAACTGAGGAGATTGCCCCCCACCCCACCCCAAGAGTGTTTTTCTAGGGCTGTAATTGTGGCCTGTGTTCTTTCCTCAGCCTTGGGTGGGGTGGGGTGCTGTGTTGTCTGGGGGCCCCCTCTCCTGCACTGGGAGTCAGTGTGGACTCGAGGGTCGGGCTTTAACCCCCAGCCCCCTTGTCCTTATCTCAGTCCCGGGGGAAGAGGGTGCAGTGAATGCATAGCATTTCCAGGGAGAGGACTTGGTCCGGTGCCCTCTGCTCCTTACCCCCACCCCGCACTGAGCCTGCTGTCCCCAGCCCTTGAACTGCCAGGCCCTGGGTTCCCGTCACACCCTCTTGGGGTATAAAAGCATAGGCCAGTTTGCCACCTCCCGCCTGCAGCTTCCATGTCCACGTAACTCGCCAAGATCTTTGAGTAGAGAAAGGTCCAGGTGCCCACGGAGTCGTCTTGCCATGACTTGTCGCCGGGTGACCTGCGACTGAACCCCGGGAAGCCAGCCGCCAGGCCAGCAGAGCACACCTTTGCTGCAGATGACCCCTCAGTGTCTGAGCCAGCGGCGCGTCACTGTCTTCCCGGCCCATTTTCTCATGGCCCAGCTTAAGAAAGCAGCTGTGATTCCACCCACCGTGGTGCCGAAGGAGGGGAAGCAGCTGAGGATTGAGGGAGTCAGGGGAAGGGGGGTGGCCCTTGATTTCCCGTGCTCGCAGACAAGCCTTAAAGTGAGACCACCCCGTGGCAGGTGCTCACTTGGGGTCCAGCACCTCGATGGTCCAGAGGAGTGAGCATGCCCCGCCCCCGGGCTCCTGCTCACGGCGGAGGGCAGCCAGAGAAGCCCTTGGACACGAAGCTCAAGGGGACTCACGTCTTAGCTTCGAGGCGGCACCACGTCTTCATGGTGGGTGGGTTTGTTTTTTAAATTGCAGTTAGGAGTTTTGTTTTTCCGAGTCCCGTCAGCATCCTTCGTGCCCCTACCCTACCCAGAGGCTGTGCAGGTTGGCTTTGAGGGGCAAAGCCTCTGGAAGAGACAGATCAGTGAGAGCTGAAACGTGAAACCAGCAAAGAGAAAATACAGGTTTGGTTTAATTGTGGTCACCATGCATGGTAAGAAAGACTGAGATGCAAGCCGGGAAGGAGGAGGGGCAGGGAGGCGGAGTTCAGTGATTTGAAGGAGAGGTTTTAAAGCCAGGTGAGCGTGATGGAGGGAGGGAAGGTCTCTCTCTGGCTCCCTCCCATGAAGTTAAAAGTGAGGTTTGGAGGAGGACCATAAAGACACAAAGGCAGGAAATGACCAAGGCGGCTCTTGAGGTCTTTCTAGGTTGCATTTTCTTAAAAATCCCTGGATGTGTTTTGTAATGTCAGTCTGACTTTTTCAATCACGTAGGGTCTCACAAAAATGAACCCTAGATTTTTTTTCCCCCAAAGGAATGCTAAAAATGCTCTGATGGGGGCAGTTTTAGCTGATAGGGGCATGTTGATCATTCAAAGTTAAACTGAAACTTTGATTCACTCTCTTGTGGGCAGAGGTGCCCTGGCCCCCTTTGCCCCTGGGGGACGCTCCTGGTTCCTCCTCCTGCAGGAGCCTTCATGCTTGTGGGCACCTACATGTGACTTTTCAAACCAGGCTAAACGTGGTCATTTAAAAGCTGTCCCTCAAACTGTCCCCCTGCTGGCGTGGACTCAGCGCAGGAAATGCCGCCCCAGGTGACGTGGAGACGGAGCTGAGGCCGACAGTGGCTGACAGCATATTACTCAGCTGAGTAACACAGAGTTGCCAGGAAGCAGCTGAGCTGAAGGGAAGTCCACTTTCCCATAGGAGGCGCTTTGGGTTTCTTATCTTCTAGGACCTTCAGATTCCGTCCACTTCCTCTAGCAATTTTCTTAGATTAGCGTCACAAATGAGGGACTGGCTGATGGGGACAGAAAACCCACACATTTTAAAAGTAGCAGTGCTTACACAAGGCACCGGCTCAGCTGCCTGTGTTTGGAAGGGCGGGTGCTTGAGGAGGGCAGGATCAAGACAGGACTTGGCATTATGAGTTGGACGTTAGTGAGACAAGAGGTGAAGTCTGTTCCCAGAAAGTGCCAAGAACTTGGACTCCTGCTGCCTGCTAAATACGCCCCCCTAGTGGACATTTGGTAAGAGCACACAGACAAGTCCCCTCTGTTCAGAGGCGGTGAGTTGGCTTTTCATTGCCTTTAGGGTGAACTCTCCATTATCCACAGCAAGGAAGGGCCCTGGAGTGAGAATGATCTGATCTTAGTATATTTACTTGGATTTGGTTTCAGAATTCACTATGAATTTTTTTCAAAGTTTGCCATCTTAAATATATTACACTGCAGGTAAAATTTTAAGTAACACATGTTCTTTGGTAAAAAAAATTTAATTATTAAATAAAACAGCCTAGAATATACTGGGACAAGCAGAAAGTAATCAGAGATCAACCCTTTTTTTGTTTTGTTTTCAGGTTTTGGTTTTTGTTTTAATGTAACTACCCACGAGTCAACAAATAAGAATCTGAGCATTCTGAATTTTTTATTGTGGAACTTACACCACAATCCATTCACTAGGTGCTCTCTATTTGAATGATTCAAGAAAACGAGCATCCAGTTTTCTCCTTGGAATATGGCCTAGACGTTGGTGTGTATATCTCAGGAATCATCATCTTTAATTAAGCTTTTGGATAATTGTCAAAAAATCGTATATTGTCAGAAATTTTATATTCACACCACAAACTGTTTCCCTCTGAAACCTTTTACTCAGTGGCCGCCAAAGAGTAGTCAGAATAATGCCAGTGAAGTGTGGTTCAGTAGGATTGCTGTGTAGACAGTCGGAGTTAAGCCGAGAGCCCCAGGCAGTGTGACTGTGGCGGGACTGGTACAGCCCTTTCACCCCCAGCCTGGGGCCGCCTTGACGGCAAGTCATGAACCATGTTTCTCAGAAAGAGCCGTGGACACGGGTCGGCGCGGTGGTGAGGGTCCAGGTTAGACATGTGAACCTGTGGTCAGAGACCTGGCCTACCGAGGGAGGTGCATATCCTGTGTGTGCCGTGAAATAATGAATTTTGTCAGCCTGATGCTGCAGCGATAGGTTGGCCACTGCACCTGTGGTTAAATAGTGGGCGCAGCAGAGCCCTTAAAATCATTAGGACCTTGTTCAACCTGAATGGAGAGGAGATGGTGCTTTGGATAAATACTGTCATCTCTTTGGTGTCGATAACGTCACCACAGTGCCAGCCCTTAAGAAGGCCGTTAAAAACCAGTGGACTGTCCACAGCTGGTTTTGCGGTGGAGAGTGGATAAGCAGGAACAAATTGAGAGATAGGAAATGTTTCTGCTCCCTCCATGGGGTCCTGACAGCAGCCGGGGGCCTGCAGGTGTGCATACAGGTGTGCATGAATCTCCTGTTACCTGAGACTTCTTACCTGGAAACCAGCGTGTGTACCATACACACAGAGTATCTGCTCTGGGCCACTTCCTGTGAGCGGCTCCCCGGAGTTGGGGGGTGGTCCTGTGTATGTTGCATGTGTATTCCACCTCTTTGCACTGGACAATAACTTCTGCGGCTCAGCTTCCTCAACCTCCCTCGTGCTGCGAGTCTCTGGAATGCACCAGCTGTCCTCTCTCGCCATCCCTTCTGTCTGGCGGACCTGAGCCGCTCGCCCCTTCCTGGGGGCCCGGAGCATCCCTGTGTGGGGCCGTGGAGGGGCCCGCACGGCTGGCAGGCAGTGGGAAGGCAGGAGTTGCAGGCGCAGCAGCCCTGTGACGCCAGCCCGTGTGTGTATGTAGGCTCCTTTTGCCTTTTTAAAGTCAACCCCAGGTTCATCTTGGCGCTTGAGGGGTGTGAGGGGTGACGAGGACTTGGGGTGAGAGAAGTCCTTGCTGGGATCGGGAGACAGGCCCCGGGGGTGGGTCCCGCCGAGCGCCGCGGCAGAGCCCGCGGAAGGGGCGTGTCTGGCGGCCGAGGTCTCAGCCGCCGCCGTGTGCTTGCCCCCGCAGACAGCCAGTCCGACGTGGAGGCCTTGGGCGCCGGAGGCGAAGTGCTAGACCTCACGTCTCGGGAGAGAGAGCAGCCGACCCCCGAGGGAGCCGCGGAGCCCAGCCAGGCCCCGGAAGAGCTCCCAGCAGAGGAGGTGAAGGGGGCCGCGGCGGACGGGGAGGAGAGGGCGGCCGAGCCGGGCCCGGAGCCCGAGGAGGAGCGCGCGGAGGAGGAGGAGCGGGACGAGGACACGGACGGCCCCGAGGAGGACGCGGTCAGCAACAAGAGCCTGGACCTCAACCTGGCCAGCAAGCTGATGGGCTTCAAGCTGGCCGAGGGCGAGGCCGGGGCCGGCGCGGGCCCGGCCCCGCACGACCTGAAGCACTCCTGCCACATCTGCGGCAAGAGCTTCAAGTTCCTCGGGACCCTCAGCCGCCACCGGAAGGCGCACGGCCGCGGGGAGCCCGGGGACGACAGCGTGCTGCCCCAGGAGGCCGAGGGGCCGCCGCCCCCCACGTGCCCGACCCCCGAGCCCCTAGGGACCCAGGCCCCCGCCCAGGGGGAGGCCCCGTCCGAAGCCACAGAGAAGCGGAGCGAGGAGGCGGAGGGCCCCTCGGACGGGGACGGGGAGGGCCCCGCCGAGAAGAAGTCCCCCGAGAAGAGTGACGATGACAAGAAGCCAAAGACAGACTCCCCCAGGAGCGCAGCCAGCAAGGCGGACAAGAGGAAGAAGGTGTGCAGCGTGTGCAGCAAGCGGTTCTGGTCCCTGCAGGACCTGACCCGGCACATGAGGTCGCACACAGGTGAGGCCGCCAGCGGCGGGGTCGCTTCCCCGTGGCGGGGGAGGGAGGGCACGGAGAACTGAACAGCCGGCACCTGCCGCAGGGCCCGGGAAGTCCTGACAGGTGTCCTCTTAGTGCTTGAAGCGCACCCGCTGGCGCGGTGGGCAGTGGAGTGTTTTCAAACACATTTTAAGCAGCGCATCAGCCCTCTGAGCCTTAGCCTTCCTGTGTCCAGACTGGGGATGGTAGCTGCCCTGTCTCATAGCAGGATCCGTAACAATGTAGGTGCTGGGCATTTGGGGCCTGGGGGCGTGGCCTTGGGAGCAGACTGCGGGGCTCCGGCCCATGGCCCTGTGGGGAGGACACCTGAGTTTTCTCCTCAGCTGATGGGTGTTGGGTTGGCAGAGCAGCAAGGGGCTTGTCCCTCCTCGGCTTTGCAGCAGCCAGGCTGACAAGTGAACCGGATGGTCACCCAGCTGCCCATGGCCACACCCTTGTTCCTCCCTGGAACCCACCATCAACAGGATGGAGGCTCCAAACCCCAGAGCAGGGCTGTTGATCAGTAGAGAGGAGATCTGGACGTACTCGTGACACCAGAAGACACAAGCATTTCTTCCCCCACCAAACAAAGCACACGCCTGTGTCTTGGTCTCCTCCCTCCCCTCCCTGGGCTGCGGTGCACACATCCCCCCACACACCCTCAGCCCTGTGCTGGGACTCGGAGACTCCGGTGTTTGGCTCCCGGGCTCCTGGGAGCTCCAGGCAGGTGGTGCCCTCAGCTGCTCTCGGTGTGTGTCAGCAAGAGGGCAGCCCCAGCCGGCCCGAGTCAGAACACACGTGTCTCTGCAGCTTGGCCTTGGGAGGGGCCTCTGCCCTGCAGAGCCTTGGCAGCGGTGCCCGTGCCGGCCTGGGGAGGGCCACCACCACTGTCCTTCCCCGGGGTTCTCTCGGGCCTGTCTGGGTGCCCCTGAGGTTCGGCTTCCAGGACTCCAGTTCCTGGATCTGTGTGAGAAGCCAGGGTCAAGGGACAAGGAGGCAGATCCATGCCGGCCCCTGCCCTCCTCCTGCCCCATTTTGCCAGTTCAGACAAATCAGGCTTCCTGGGAGTGAGGGGAGGCCCGGCCTGGCCTGGCCCCTGCCACCCTTCCCCTTGGTCTTCACTGGCTCCTGTGCGAAGCAGGGTGGTCAGTGCTGGTGGCCTTCCTAACAGACATGAATCTCTCCTCGTCCTCCAGGAGAGAGGCCGTACAAATGTCAGACCTGCGAGCGTACCTTCACCTTGAAGCACAGCCTGGTTCGCCACCAGCGAGTCCACCAGAAAGCCCGGCGCGCCGAACAGCCCGGGAAGGACAGCGACAGGGAGGAGCGGGGCGAGGAGGACAGCGGGAGCGAGTCCACCCACAGCGGCAACAACCCCCCATCAGAGAGCGAGGCGGACTCGGCCCTGCTCGCCAGCAATCGCATGTCTGTCACCCGGAGCCGGAAGGAGAGTCTGGCTGCCAAGGATGCCAGCCGCAGGGAGGAGAGGGCAGCGGGTCGGACAGCGGGTGCCGGCCACAGCGAGGCCGGCAGGAGTGCTCCCAGGGCTGCTCCCATGGGCAGCTCCAAGGAGCAGGCATCTCAGGGTGACCCTGACCGGGAGAGCCCAGCGGCCCTCGGGCAGGACCTGCCGGAGCTGCCCAGCAAGCGGCCTGCCCCCTCCATCCTCGCCACTGCCGACAGCGCCTCACTTCTGGGCATGGAATGACAGCCCGCCCTGCCCCCAGCGCACAGACGAAAGCCAGCGGAGCAGAGTGTCCTGAACCGATATTTCACGAGGGGTCCTCAGTGCTTCAGCCGCCGGGGGAGAGAATGGAGGTCGTGGGGGAGCAGGGCGGGCTGCCTCGCTCGGTGCCCTAGCCTTACGGACCCGTGCAGAGGCGCAGCACGGACCATTCGAGTGCCTTAACTACTTACAGTCCTTTGGTGTCGTCCTGGGTGTTGTGTTTTCCCCAAATGACTTTTTAAAAAAGCAAATGTTTTAATGAATTATTTGGAGAGGACCTTTTCATTTAAGCATTAACATTACCTTCTGTCTTGGTGTGTGTGAGCTTGTTCTTGCAAATCTGTGATAGTAACGTTTGTTCTGTGAGCTGGAAACAGAAGGAAAAAAAATGCCCTTGGATACCCACGGCCAATAACTGGAAGAAAGTGATGTGAATTTCATGTAAATTCCCAGAGGAAATGTGGATAAGATGCTCATTTCTCAAATAGACTTCTTTTCTGTTTGCTACATGGTGGAGCTGTAATTTGGTCCTCGGTATACTGCAGGATGTGGTTGATGAAGGTTTCCAATTTGGTTCAGGCCAAAACCAGGAAAGATTCTAGCTTCGACCTCATACATGTTTCCACTCTCTCAGCGTTAGATGTGTTATTACTGTTCCAGTTTCAAGACATCTGTTCCTAACTTACAGAGAAGAGTTACCCTGGCAACTGAACCGACGGAAAACATGCATAGGTGTCATGTATCTGATCCCCCCCCTTTCAGTATATGTATTAATATTATTATTATTATTATTATTTGTAGTTCATCAGTTTGCTGGTCTCTGCAGTCAGCAGAAACAAATGGACAATATTTGTCCTGGGAGACCTGGGATGGCCCCAGGTCCCCGCATGAGCGTCTGCCCGCAGCCCTCCTCGGCTCCATCGGGCGGTAGCTCTTCTACTGTACTTACGAGAAGCCTTTCTTCTGCGACTGCAGAGCCCAGCGGGGGCCGTGCGGTCCCCCCGCCCACCCGTGGGGCGGAGGGGCAGCCCCGGGAGGGGAGGCGAGGGTGCGAGCCGGGGCTTCTGGGGAAGCCAGGCAGAAGACCTGTCACTCGCTGGTCTTCCTGCCAAACCCAGCCCAGGCCTCACCCGCCTGTGCTCCTGTCCTTTGCAGAGCGAGGAAATACTACTACTGGTAATAAAACTGCACATGCGAGATTGAAGAAGAAAAACAGATGTATATTTACCTTCCTGTGATTTGGGGTTGGTGCTTGAAGATAAACACGTTTCTAGTTTCTGAAATCGCCTGAACCCCTGGGTGCACAAAGGCAGGATTTTCTTTCATGAGCAGTGTATGCAGGCAATAGACCCCCCCTCACTGTAGCCGCCAGCAGTGAAAAGAGACATGTCCTACTGTAGCTGGGCTGTGCTCAGCGTCCTGTCCTTCAGCCAGACCTCTGGGCTGCCCGAGCCGTCGTGCGGCGGGGCCTCCCGTGCTGCTGCGCCGTGCAGACCCTCGCTGCCCCTTGGGGGCTCTGCGCCTGACTGGCCCTCCTGGGACCCTCGCGTCTTCTGGTCCCCAGTGCCCCTCCTGCCTTTCCGTGTGTGCCCACCACAGAGACCCCCCTTTCTCTCCACTTCCTCCCCAGTTCCTGGTGGCCAAAATCCAACCGCCCAGACTTCAAAGGAAGATATATATTCTTGACATAATGAAAAAGTGGTATCTTTGCATGTGAAAGGAAAAAGGTTGAGGTATATATGACTTGTAACTGTATTAGGGATGTGTGACCCAGTTTCAAAACAAGGTTTTCTTTACTCTAGGTGAACACACGTCAGAACCAACGAGCCCCCCGTATCACTTGAGACCAGGCTTGGTCCGCTCAGTTAAAACCAGCTCACGCATCCCTCACTTCTTTGCGGCGGCCGTCGCCATTGTTTTCATTGTTAATTATTATTTGGGGTTTCTTGTGTTTTGTTTTCCTTTGCAGCTCTCCACACTAAAACTTGGAACGTTGTGGGGAGAAGCCGTGACTTAACTCTACGCTGGGGTGAGATGTAGCAGGAACCAGCCCCCGCAGCACGGCCGGGGCTGCCGCTCGCAATAATCACTATTGATTTAAAGCTTTATCTAGCCCTCATCTGTACCCTCGTAGTCGATAAGGTCTTGCCACGTTTTATTAGGTTGAGAGATGTATCATTTGTTTGTTCTGTCCCCTCCCCCAATATTAAACTGTGAAATTTGTGATTTGTTTAAACTCTGGGTGAATCATAGCTTAGTTTGCATGTCCAGCTAATTTGTTTCTATACATTTTGTTTGATTCTCTTTCTCCTCTCAGGGCTTTTACAAAAAATATATATATATGGATCTTCTGAAAAGTTTTTTGAGGTGCAAGTTTCTCTTTTGTTTTTCTCTTTGATTTATGGACACGATGCTGAGATTCAATCACTACATGAAACTCCCGGCTGTGAAAACAAAACAAAAAACCCGAAGGGCTGTTTTTTTTTCCCACCAGCCCCCGGGGAAGCTACGTGACAGTCGGATGCTGGTTTCAGAAAGATTCACCGTTCTTTCCACCCTCTGTTCCTCTCTTTCCTCCAGAAGGAAGTTGATCCTAGAGATTTCAGCCCATGCATTAAACAGGAAACAATAATAAATGTGTAGAATTCATATTTTTCTAAAGGGAACTTAAAAACTGCTGCTACATGTTATGTACAAGACTGGTTTATGCCACATGAACAGAGAATCACACGTTCGGTTTCGGTACTTTCGTTCCTCTTTGTATTCAGTTGTATAGTACTTCCAAATTCAAAATGAGAAGAAAACCTATTCTGTATCAAACCATCTAAGCAATAAATGTTATATTTTAAAAACGGCAGGTTGCTGGTCACATGGCCGTCCTCTGATTTGCTGTAGTGCTATCAGCTTGTCTCGCCACCCCCCTCCCCAGGCCACAAGAGGGTCATTGGGGGCCACTGGGGGGGTCCTCAGACCTGCTCGGCATCTGCTCAGCACTGGCTCAGCACCCATGGTCCCCACGAGAGCTGTCACCCAGGCGGCCTTCCCAAAGCCACCCCATGACCTCGTCCTGGCTCACCCAGGATAGTCTGCCAGGGCCTGGAGTGGCGGTGGCAGCAACAGGGTCCCCGGAGGACTCCTGTAGCTCTGAATCCGCTAGTGCAGGCAGGGGCAGGGCCTGGACAGCACTGCAAGCCAGGGACTGGGGGACGGAGCAGGTGGAACCCACGCTTAGGGGATCTGCTGGAGGAAAGCAGTGAATGGACAAAGTCCCAAATCCCCTAAGACGGGAGTGGTTCTCAAAGCAGCTCTGAAGGAAGCTGGGTTCAGGGGAAGCGGATTGTAGGCAATGCTTAACATGCGTTGACCGTGTTACGTTATGAGCACCAGGGCCCAGCAAGACAAGAGAGTTAAGTGCTCTGGTCCTTAAGGCCTTCAGGCTCCTCTGTAGGGGCCCCCTTGCAACTGCCCCTCACCCCCACACACAGATCCAGCCCCAGGAGACTGGCTGTGATGAGACCCAATGGGGGAGTCCTGAGTTGCATTAACAGAACAACCGAATAGCTCAGAAATGGTTATAAACAGGCAGCTCACAGGAGACCAGCCTCTGATCTCTCCAATTGTTGGGGGGTAAGGTGGCTCCTGGCCACTGAAGAGCCACATTTACAGTTCCTCCCCTTCCCTGTGGATGAGGCGTTCCTGGCTGGGAACTTGGACTGTTTGTGGTAGCTCCTATGGAATAGGAGAGAAAAAACACGGGGTGCAGACCCCAGGAAATTCCCCTCCACCCACTGGACGCCTGCATGTATCTAGCACAACCCCTGGGTCTGGGCAACGTTGGGAAAAGCATATAGGAGGTGAGAAGGTGGAATTTATCAGGAGTAAGGCTGTTACTTAAGAGATGAAGTACTTCTGCACTGTCACCTCCTGTGCTTGGGGCTGTCAGCCGGCTGGGGCCCCCTCCCTTTATTGTAAATCAACTGGACTTCAATTTTAAAAAAGGGAGGGGATAATTCGAGGAATCTTTTAAGCATTTGTAAAAAGAAAAAAAATGAGAACACTGAATAAGAAAATTATGTATTTTTTAGAGTGTATGGAAGGAAGAAAAAAAATAACCAGTTTTTCCCTCTTTAAGGAAAAAAAAAAAAAGAATGATGTGTTTATTAGGTAAATGAGTCGGCTTGGGTTTTCTACTGTGCCTTCAAAGAATCCCAGGCAAGCCCAGGTGACCCAAGGGAACCAAGGACCATCTTGGCTGAAGCCCTGCTTCTCCCATTAGAAACCCCTTCTCGATTTCACTTCCCTGTTAGAAGATGGAGAAGAGGAAAGACATGTGTTTAAAAATCAGTTTTGCTTTTGCAGCTGTCAACATGGATCAGGCCTTGCACCGAATGGAGTTTTGGGGGCGTTTTGCCTGTTTCCTCCCAGGACCCAGGACCCAGGCCCCCTGACTGGGCATTTATTCAACAAAGTGTATCCGGGGCCACCGCTGTGCTTGGCTCTGTCCTTGGCACCGAGCACATGGTGGGGAACAAGACGGAAGTTTCCCTGTGGGATGTAGGTTTTAACGACGGGTGACAGGAAACAGACCAGACCAGGAAGATGCCGAGTCAGTAAGTCCGAGGGAAAGGTAGCCACGAGGGGGCAGGGCATGGTGGCCTGAGAGATCAGGACACAAGCACTCAGAAAGTCACCCAGGCAGGCGGACCCAGAGTGGAGGAGAAGGCCCCCGGGGGCCACCTGGCCCCTGCAGGAGCCACTGAGGTGGGAGTAGAAGCAGCAGGGAGGGGCTGGGATGACAGCAGACGGGCCGCGGGGGCACGTATGGACGGGGGGTGACAGGACAAGGGCGCTGCAGCAAAACCCCCAAGAGGCAGTCACAGGGGTGCAGGCAAGGGATGGCAGTGGCCTGGAGCAGGGATGGGGACAGGTGTTGAGAAGGGGTTGGATTTAGACTCTCTTTTCAAGTGGCACCAACAGGATTGAAGGACACGTCAGAGAGGTCAAAGTTCAGAGGTCAGCCCTGACTCCGGAGGTCCGGAATTAACTTTTAAAAGAGGGGGCTTCACTCCCTTAAAAGTAACTTTGAGCGTATGTCGCCAAGGAAAAGGAAAAAAGTTCTTGATCCTTCTGTCCCCACCCCAACATGCACCCCATCAGACGTGCCTGCTGACAGCCCTGTGACCCGGCGCCCGTGAGACTTTCTGGGGAGGGTCCCAAAGGAACAGCAGCGACACCCCCCCCCCCCAGCGTGCTCCCGTGCTGTCCTGCCCACCTGTCCTGGGAGGGTCGGGCTGCGGTTGGTCGCCCTTGGCCTAGCCATTCCCTGTGAATGTGAGTGAGGACCAAGGGGCACCCCAGACCGAGGGGAGGGGAAGCCTTAGGGTTTCCAGCTCCTGACTGCAGCCCCTGGCTCTAGCTGAGCAAGGCGAGTTTGAGGGGCTGGTGGACGTTAATCCAAACGGCCCGGCCCTCGATCTCTGATCGCCGTTCCCCAGTGGGGAACCAGCACAGGCTCACAGACGACCGAACACGTCCGTCACCTGTTTGTGCTGATCAGCCCCCAGGTTTGGCCCTCGCTGGAGGAGCCATCAAATGGTGGGGCTGGGCTTGCCCTTGACTTGCTTGACTCCAAAGTCAGTGCTCCTGACTGCAAGGCGCCCATCAGCCCCTGTGCTTTGAGGGTTTAGGTCGGGGCAGGGCTTGTGGGCTGTCCCGTTGTCACTGTCTCCCATTCCCCAGAAGCAGCATGAAGGAGTGCTGACCTCTTGCCACTGGTCTCAGGTTAGAACAGCACATGTTGTGTTCAGGTGTGATTGAATAATCTTGTGATTTACCATCTTAACCTTCAAGGGAGCAGCTCAGAGGCACGAAGTGCCTTCTCACTGCTGTGTAGCCACCAGCACCATCGGTCCATGGGGCTATTCTAATCCTCCCCAGTTGAGACTGTCCCCATTAAACACTCGCTCCCCCAGCCCCCGGCCCCCATCACCTTACTTTCCTTCTCCGAGACTTTGACTGCCCTGAGTTCTGTATAAGTAGAGCACAAGTTTGAATGAGAATGTAATCAACACATGTTTCCTGAGGGCCTGACATGCAGGATCTGAGACACAGGATGTGCAAGCCTGGAGTTCATCCAGGGGGCAGGTGGAGGGGAGCCTGCCCTGGGTGGAGGGTCCTCCCACCTGAAGATACAGTTTGCCACTGACTCTGCGTCGGAGACAGGAGTGGAGGGATGGCCCAGAGCTGGGTCTGGGGGTGAGCTGGCAGGCGTGCAAATCCCTCTGTGCCTTATGCCTGGGGAATGGCCTGGGGCCTCAGATTCCCCACCCCTGAGAAGGGGGGTAACCAAGGTCTCTGCCTCGTGGGATTGCCGTGCAGACTCAGTGAGTTAATGGAGAATATTAACAGCAACTGCTGCCCAATTAGCACTGCGGGAGAATCCGCATCACTTGTTATTGTTGCTAAAGACGCCTCCTCCTTATAACGCCTCGTCCTCGCGATGCCCTGAAGATCTCTTGGCGGCCTGACTGAAGGAGGAGGCTGGGCCGGGGAAGCACGGGGTCGTGACCTCACCCAAATGCTCCCTGCAGAGGAGGGTCCCAGATAGCACCGGCCTCCCTGGCCCTGTGGTCCAAAACCTCCTGCTCAAGGCCAGCCGCATTGTGGCCTTGGGGTTTATCAGACCAGCAGACCAGGAGCTCTCCTCCCTCCCACCCCACACAGCACCCCAGGACGGCTTGTCACTGCCTCCTCTGGGCAGTGCAGGCCAGGTGGGGGTGCAGGTGAACCCTGGGATGGGGTCCAGCCCTGCCGCCAAGTCAACCAAAGTGCAGGTTGAGGACCTGCAGCTCCAGCCTCCCCGGGAGCTCTTAGAAATGAGCCCCAGGGCCCTCCCAGACCCGCAGAGCCAGCACCTTTGTGGGAAAGAGAGCCCAGAGAACAACTGCGCAGCGAAGGTGTGAGTCTGATCCCAGGAAACCACCTACCGTCTCAGGGGGAGGGAGGTGAGGAGCAGACAGGATTTTGGACTGTGGGGATTCTGGGCCCGGCTGGCTGCTCCTCCCCGAGTTCCTGCTTCTGCCACAGCCTGAACACAAACCATCCCAAAAACTTGCTCGAGTGTCTGCTTTTTTGCCCTACTCAGAGGCTCCAAAGGCTCCTGGAAGGGGCCGAAAAGCAACAAGGACACTCCAGGGCATTGCCGACAGCCAGCTCCTCGTCTGGACGCCCAGCGGCCTTGGCCCCTTTCCATCACCAGCTCCTGGAGAGGCCAGGCCCCAGGGAGAGGACTGGGTTTATTTTAAACTTGAAATTGAAGGTTGCTTTGTAACAACAACAAAATAGGCCCCTCCAATTCTCGGCTGCCAAATCAGTGTCCTAAATAAGAAACCAGCGGGTGCTCCTTTCCCGGTTTGGGGGGAAGGAAGCCACAGCCCCGGGAGGGAGGGAGGTACCTGGCTGGGTGCTGGCAGCCTCCACCCTGCCTGGCTGTCAGGGCTGGAGGCAGGGAGGCCGGCGAGGGTGCAGTGTCTCTCCAGCCCTGCCTTTGTCCATGGACCCAGGGCAGCTCTTTTAAATAAAAGTGATGCCTGCTCAGCTTGGAAAATGTGGGCGCTGCAGGAAAACATGGGGAAAAAATTAAAGCCATCATCCTGTTTCTCAGTACTATTTTTATTCATTGACTGTTGCTGCTTTAGCTGGGCCCAGTTTCCGTTCCTTCCTCACTCTCGGACGTGTTTATCCGGCACTTGCACGTTGCAGCTTCTGCTCCTGTGGGGTTTGTTTCGTGTCTTCACCCATGTCCAGTGAGCTGGGAAGGAAAAAAAATCCTTATCACCTTAGAGCGGAGACCAGGCTGAAATGATTCAAGGCCAATGAGTGGCCTTGTGAGGATGAAATTGCCCACCAGAAAAGCTAAAACAAAAGGTGAGTGTCGTGGGGTCTGTGATGGTGTGCGGTGTCCCCTGAAAGGACAGTTACGGAAAACCACGTGCTGCTGAGGCATGGAAGCAGATGTGATGTGGGTGCCATCCAGGTATTCCCAGGGTCATTCAGTGAATTTCCAGCTGTTCCAGTTTTTTTGCTGCAAAGCAGCGACCCCAGAACTTGATGGCAGGATTCTGTGGGTGGGCACGGCTCTGCACGGCCAACTCATCTTCACTCCCTAAGAGGGCAGTCAGGGCAGAACCTCCAAGCTGAGGGTCTTCAGCTTCTCGGTGTGGATAACCCACCCCCCACACACACACCCACCACCCCACACAGCCAAGCTCCTCCCCCCCACCACTAAAGAGAATTCCTAGGTTGCTTGTTAAAAATTCCACTTCCTATCTGCTGTCTCAGGATCTCAGGAGGTGGGACCCATCTGTAGGCTGGTGACAGCCAGCTCTGCCCTGTGTGGCCTGTGCCCACTCCTCGAGGTTGCTGTCCTCCCAGCTCTGGGCCGTGTGGGCCCTGGGGCCATATGAACTAGCAGGACTGCCGACCTGCCTTGCCCACGTCCTTCTAGAATCTTCCAGAGCATTCCCACCTGTTTTCTCTCCCAGCTCACCAGCGCCAGGGCCTCAGCCCAGCCCTCCCTCCCTGAGGTAGGTGCTCACTCGCCAGGGTTTGGATCCTGCAGAAAATGTGGGGCCGAAACTTGCCGGCGTTGTGACTGTGAGTGAAGGGACAAGGGGACCCGCCAGGCTGAGAGGGGAGTGAAAGCAGAGGCGGGGAGAGGGTGGGCTGAGCTGGGGGAAGGGCGTGGGCAGAGCTGGTGTGGGTGTGGGGTGAGCTGGGGAAAGCGCGTGACATGGTGAGCTCGAAAGGAGGTATACACGTGAGAATTTTTATTGAAACTAAACTGCACCAGGCCAGCTTTTCCTATTGTCTTTTTCAGTAACACAATTTTTTAAAGAATAGTTTTGGGCTCACAGCAAAATTGAGAAGGTGCAGAGATTTCCCGCATGACCTCTGCCCCCCTCCCCCCATCCTCACATCCCCACCGCGGGGGCGTTTATATGACGGGTGAACCTGCAGGGTCACGGTCACCGCTGCCCACAATGCGCTGTTTACACGCGGGCTCGCTCTCGCTCTCGGTCCGGTGGGTTTGGACAAACGTGCCCGACGTGGATCCGCCTTCGCAGTATCACATGGACTAGTTTCATTCCCTAAAAATCCTCCACGCTCCGCCTGGTCATCCCTCCCCGCTGCATTGCCTTTTTTTTTTTTTTTTTTTTTTTTTTTTAACGTTTTTGTTTAATTGGGGGAAAGAAAGGACCAAAAAAGTGCAGGTAGTCGTCTTGGAGGTGAATTTCACAAGGATTTCACCGGGATCTCCGAAAGGGGCTGAGGGGCCAGGCCGGGGAGGAGTCACCTGGAAGGGGCGGGGCGGGGCAGGACCTGGAGGCGCGTGGTGGGCGTGTCCTTCCCGCCTTCACTCCGCCACTTCCTGCGGACGCCGGGACGCGCGGGCCCAGGTAGGAAACGCAAAGGTGCGGGGGTCTCGGGGGAACGTGCAGGCCAGTCACCCCCGGAGGGGACGACGTTGTGAAGTAGCCCCGGGGTGCTCGGGGGCGGGGCGGGGACGGCGAGAAGCGCACGTGGGGCACGGGAGTCGAGCTGCGGGTGTGGAAGGAGAGCGCCGTCCTGGCAGCAGGTGGGGTCGATGACGGTCTGTTACGGGAGCAGAGCTGGCTCTAGAAACGTCCCGCGGCAGAGTGCAGGGCGGCGGAGCCCGAGGCCCAGCCAGGAAGCTGCTCAGGTCGTGCGGGCCCAGGTGAGGAGGTGGAAGTGGGACGAGCAGCCGCATGGGCTGCGGTCTGGGTCTGAGGAGGGCCGCCGGGAGCTTGTTCCAGGAGCTTTTGAAAGCAAGTGACAAAAACCCAGCTTAGACCAACTCAGGCCAAAATGGGACAGTGTTGTGAACTGCCCTTTGGAAGGTTCCCCAGAGGAGAACGCCGGGGGCTGCCACCAGCAGGAGGGGGAGTTTGCTGGGCCCACTGCAGGCGTCCAGGTGGGGTGGGCTGTAGCTCAGGGAACAGGTCAGTCCACAGCAGGATCTGAGTCCTGTGGGAGCTGAAGCTCTAGGAGTGAATGAGACCATCATGGTGGAAGGGGTGGGTGCTGAAGCAGCTTTACCAGGTTCCCCCTGGGCGGAACAACCGACACTTCCTCTGCCTGCAGGAAACAGCACACTCCGTCCCTGGGAAAGGCTCACCTCCTTTACGCTGAAGCGTGTGTGTAAGGGATTCAGGCAGGGCTGGCAGTCGCCTGTCCCTCCCGGAGTGCACCCCCCACAAGGGTCTTCCTCTGGCGCCCTCCCTGCCCAATACCCCCGGGGAGCACTTACTTGGTTCTTATCTTATGCTGGAATATATTTGTCCTTTCTTCTCCTTTTTCTACATTTAGCTGAGCTGTGTCTCCTCAGCTAGTCTGGAGGACACAGCAGAGCAAATACTCTGTTCTGTGTCTCCTCCAGCACTAAGCCCGGTGCCTGCACATTTTAGTGACTCAATACCTGTGTTTTTGCAGATGGGAACAAAGCCCTGATTGGCAGGCCCTGTGGGCTGTGTGGTTTGGGCAGAGAGACCAGGTTTGGGCCTCACCTCCCGAGGAGGCCGGCATCAGGGCCAGGGTTTCTGCCCAGGCCACGTGGACCCGAGAGTTTTCCGTGAATGGCTCCCACTCTGCCTACCAGGGCACTTTCTGCGGCTCTGACCTTCCCAGGTGCAGCCTGGGGAAGGCAGGGCTTCTCTGCCGTGACTGCTCAGTAGAGTCACCTGGGGACCCACCCCAGGCCCATTAAACAGAGCCTTTGGGGTGGGGCAACTCGGTGAGAACTGTTAAAGCTCCCTGGAGCTTGCTAGTGCGCAGTAGGCTGGGCCCGTCCATCTCCCAGTGTCCTGAGGGTGACACGGGGCAAAACTTACAGGATTTGGAGTCAGACAGCCCTGGGTTCAAACCCAGCCCCACTCTGTGATTCAGCACCACTGGACTTGACGTTCTTAGCTCCAAAATGGGTACAAAGTGCCCGTTTCCCAGAACGCCAGGTGCAGGCCGAGCTTCAGAGCGTAGAGGCCGCCCTAAATACTAGTCCCTGTGTCTTGTTGAGAACTTAGGCCTTCACTGAGGTGGACCCTCAGCCTCTGTCTCAGGGCTACGTGGGGACCAACAGTGAGTCCCTTTAGAAGGGTGCTGTGACTGGGACAATGGCAGCTGTAGTCACACGGAGCTGGGAAAGAAAGCTTTGATTTTTACTTCTGACTGTAGGGGAAAGGGTTCATTGCCTCCCCTAGTGTGGCCTGTCTACGTGGCATTCAAAATGATCATCTAGCATCTACTCATTCCAGAATTTTTTGTTTTCCAAGAGGCAGGGGGAAACCCTGAGTCGGGGAGGTAGCATCTCTGTTCTGCGTGGCTCTCCCCAGGCTCTGACCAGGAAGGGTCCCCAACTCCTCGTGGGTCCAGGAGGGAGTGTGGGCCCTTCCTCTCATGCCTGAGGAGGCGGGCAGTTGCTGACACACAGTGGGTGTGTGAGGACTGTTTGCCGACAGGGGGCCTGAGCTCCTCTGTGTCCAGGGCTTTGGGTGAAGCCCCCCGTGTTGCATCACCCCTTGTGGCGGGTGACAGCTGGGGTATCCTGGGCCCGGCGTTGAACTTTACATGGATACCAAAGGGAGGCTCACCAAGAAGCCGCTTAGAATTCCAAAAGTGCCAAGAGTTTGGAGTCTGCAAATATTCTGTGTGTATCTGAAGGTAAAATTACCTGGATCATGAGGTAAGGAAGGGCAGCTCAAGCTTGAGAGATGGCACTTGATTTATCATTCAAAGCCCATCACCACACACACGTCTGCAGGAGAGGACAGGAAACACTGCCTGTCACTGGCTGAATTGTGTTCCCCCAAATTCAACCCCCAGCAGCTCAGAATGGGACTGTATTTGGAGGTGGGCCTTTAAAGAGGTGATTAAGTTAAAAGGAGGCCCTCAAGGTGGCCCTAATCTGATCTGACCCATGTCCTTAAGAAATTTGGACACAGAGACACCAAGGACGTGCGTGCACAGGAGAGAGACCACGTGAGGACACGGGGAGAAGACCATCGTCTACACACCCACCCTGCTGACACCTCGAGCTCAGCCCCGCAGCCTGCCAGACCAGGAGGGAACCCCGCCATCTCAGCCCCAGGCTGGGGCTGCTTGTTACAGCCGCCCGAGCTGACATTGCCCTGGTTTTGTTTTCTGCGTGTGGCTGGCACCACCGACAAGCGGGTTATTCCACGTTAGAGGACAAGAAAGACACCGGGTTTCAGGAGCCCCTGGCTGCGAAGCTCGCACGTCGGGGACCGTGACTGGTGTTGCTGGAAGAACGGTCATCTCGAAGTTCACGTGCAGGACGCGCGGTCCAGGTTCCGAGGAGTGGGCCACGTGAGTCAAATCTCCACGGGGCACCAGCGGCGCCAGACGGGGTCCCTGAAGGGCAGCACTTGTCCTCGTCTCTTCCTCTCATTTCATTAAACGTATCTTTTTAGAATTCGGAGAAACAAGAAGTGTTTTGCTTGGTGGTTTTCGGAAAGGCAAGAAATCCCCCTGGTCTGGAACTGGAGACTCCCTGCCTGTGGCTCGCGTCTCTCTGCGTGGAGTACGTACTCGTTCACAGGAGCCTCTCCAGCTCTGGGCCCGGCTGGAAGGTGGTGCTCATGGCCCACCTGCCCATTTAAATAGCAAACGCCTGTGGAAACCAGAGTGAGGGGATGAGGAGAACAGGCTTTAGCACCCCTCTCCTCTCCCGCCCATCCACCCTAACCTGCTGTGTGGCCTTGAGAAAGTCACTTGACATCTCTGTTGGGGTTTGACAGGTGTTCCAGAGAGCTCTGCCGAGGGGCAGCCAGGGTAGCACCTGAGACCTTGGGGAAAGCAGGCCATCTCTGGATGCAGGAATCGAGGCATCACATGACTCCTGGGAAACACTTCGAAGTGGCCTCTCAGGCCTGCTTGGGAGACGGCATGACCCGGAGCCCCCACCCCAGAGCGGCCCAGCCAGGACCCCGGGCAGCTTGGCTGGGGTGCCCCACCTTCCGATCAGGGAGCATCGGGCATGGCATTGCATGATTTTACTAAGCACACCACCCCTGTCCCAGAGGGCCTGGACCTAGGATGGACAGACAGTTATGGAAGATGTGTCCTCAGGGCCTCAGAAGAGCAGGTGGGGCTGCTGTCAGTCTGGCTGGAATCTTCCGGAGCTCACAGATCATCTCCTCTTCAGAATTGCCCGTGTCCCCACAGCACCACCATCGCCCACCAGGAGCCCATCAGCAAAGCCAACGCCTGGAGCTCCGGGAGGGCCTGGGAGCCCCTCCATGGAGGCCGATGTGCACCGAGGGCCCCTCGGCTCAGGACTGACCCTGAGGCTCCCCCGTCACCCCGCCCCCGTCAGGGGGTCTCTGACTAACACAAGTCCACTTGTGGAGCTTGACTTAAAATGCAGATTCCTGGGCCTGCTCCTGAAACTCTGCTGCAGGTATGGGGGCCGTTCTAGGGGATTCCACGCATGGGGTTCACAGGCCACAGGTGAGATGTGCTTCCTCCACGTGAACGTGTCTGCACACATGTGGCCGCATCTGCTGGCTGAATCCGCTTCATCCCTGTCTCTTCTGCTCCTCAGACATGGTGCGCCCTGGCCCCTGGCCTTCCCTGCCCACCGTGTCCCCTCTCCCGCCTGCTCTGCTCCTGCAGGCTCAGCTCGGAGCATCCCCGCCCCAGGTCCCTCCCCGCTATCCCCCACGAGTTCCTGCCACAGCATCACAGCCACGGCCCGGCTGGTGCAGACACAGGGGTGGTCCTGTGTGTCCCTGACCCCCCCCCCCAGAGCCGGGCGCTCAGCAAGAGATACATATTCTTGGATATAACTTTCAATTCAATTTATTTCCATCCAATTCAGTTCAGTGCAGTTCACCTTGATTCATGTCAGCACAACAAGGAGCCATGGGAGCCCATGAGGAGCCCAACACACAGAAGCCGGCCTTGGACGCGGGAAGGCCTGGATGCGGGGAAGGACCATGTGGCCTGATTCTCACCCAAAGCATCACCCAGCTTGGCGCCTAGCCCTCCTCCGCCCAGGCCTACTCAGAACCCTGGTGGCCAGCCCTTTTGGGGACACTTCCCCACCTGGTGCATCTCCAGAGGTCCCCAACGATGACACCAGAAGCTGCTCAGGTGTGTTGCAGCCACCACATCACAGACTGGCGTCCCACCTGGGTCACTATCTGGGTGATGGGGCAGAGCAGGCAGGAAGGAGGACCCGGCCGCAGATCCCAGGGTCCACCCTTCCCACTGACGGGGACCCAGAGAAGGAAATCTCTACTCAGATGTCACGCACAGCAGCTGTCCTGCAAACGCTACCAAGCCTGGGTCACACAACCGTCCCTGCGGTGGCTTCTCCGTGGAGCCAGCCAGGGGTCCCGCTGAGGGGTCCAAAGTTTAATGAATAGCACGGTGTAGGGAGGGATGGATCTCCAGGGTCTTCCCGTAGCAGCCTTGGCGGCGCAGCCGGATCCCGCATCACTGTCAGTGCGTCTCCCTCCTCCTGCGTCTGAAACGACAGAGGGAGCCGGTCAGGCCCTGGGAGGCTGGGGACAGTCCTCCGATTGCCTCCCGGCCGGTGCCTGGTGGCTGGGCCGCGGCCTTGGGGCCCAATGACATCTCGTGCTGCTCTTTCGGGTCCAGATACTTCTCGCGATAAAAGACCCAGAGGCCTCCCCTTCACTCCCACACCCTGCCCGCAGGAAGAGACATGGGAAAATCTAGGATTGGGGTTCAGTTTCTAAAATGAGTCCATTCTGGGATGCCCAAAAGGAAGGATAACTGCTGTGCCTTTTCTCTGGGATTTAGTCAAACTTCCATGCTTTCAGTGAGAATCTGGCATAAAAAGAAACCCGAAAACATAGCCATGCTCCATGCAGAAAGCAAAACCCACCAGGACTTGGCTGGGGAGATCTGGAGGGTTTTGCTTTGGGAGTAACTCAGCTCCCAGCTCATCTCACTCATTCTCTCATTCGCTCGACAGACATGTACCAAGCACCTCCTCCGGGCCAGGCTGGGCTGGGAGCTGAGCAAGAGTGGGGCCTGGCTCCCTGGAAGCTGCAGGAGGTGGGGTGCAGGCGCACTGCCTGGGTTTGGGCAGGTCAATGCCCAGGACGTGATGGAACGGACCCCCGACCCGACCATGGGAGCCTGGGGCGGGGGTCCTGAGAAAGCTTCCTTCGAGGAGGAAACAGGAAACGGAGGTTGGAAAACTGAGTAAGACCCCACCTTTGCCACAGCATCAGTGTCAACATCCCCACAAGGACTGGCCAGCAGCGCTGGGGGCCCGGGGCTGAGCGGGGCCGGGCGCCGCTCCGGAAGGGCGTGATCCAAGTCCCCCAGTCACGACGACACGCAGAGCCACCAGCCCGCACTCCTTAAAAGCACCGGTGTCGTGAGGAACTGTCTGGATCCAAGGAGGCTAAGGAGACACGACAAGTGACGTGACCGTGGAAAACCAGCTGTGGGGGGCAGGGCGGGGCGGGTGCTGGGGCTGACTGCCGCCTGCCGGCTGGAGTCGCAGCTTCAGGGTTCCACTTGCTGGTCCTGGTCCCTATGACCTGGTTCCGTAAGAGAACACGTGTTCTCAGCTGACCGCGCAGGGCCCGATGTCGAGTAGGTTGGTCAGTGTCTGCACGGCTGCGCGTCTGTGTGTGACCAGGTGTCAGCATGACCTGGTGAAGGTGGAAGGTACAGGGAATGTCTTTGTAGTGTTTTACAACTTTTCTCCAAGTTCAAAATTATATCAAGGTTAAAGAGCCCCCCCAAACTAGGTGCCGGGACGGCAGGTGTGGCAGGCGCCAGCGCCCTCATCCAGGAAGAGGTTGGGGGCCCAGGTTCAGAGTGCGGGCTGGTGGGGGATTGGGTTCGAAGGTCATGGGGAGGCCAACGGTGGAAGTGGAGGTCCTCGTCCTGCAGACTGTGGGGGGTCAGTTCATCTTCCGAGGGTCACGGCGGCAGCTCATGCCTGATGGCGGAGGGGACAAGACTGGAAGCAGCTTGGGTCACAGAACCCGGGGACCCACCCACGTCCACTCAGGATGAGGACCAGGACAGGGAGGTGTCACGGGGACAGGGAGAGCTGGGTGGAGGAGGCTGTGAGGAGGTGAGATGGACGGGGACCCGTCAAAAGGGAGTTTCCTGTGGAGGTGACAGCACCCACGGAGGCGGGGAAGAGGTTCCGGGAAGGGATGACCACCTCCCGTGTTGAGTTCAAGGCGTCTGTGGGGCGTCCGGTGATTGCCTGGACGGGTCTGACGCCCCCAGGAGAGGGCCAGGTTCTGCGGCAGAGCGACAGGCAGGGCTCCTGGGGGCAGCCTGCCTGTGTCCTGCGCCAGGGCGGCCTCTCTCTCCCCTACTAGCTGGGTGACCTGGGCAGGTGGCTTTATTGATCTGCACCTGCAATTCCTCAGCTGTAACACAGCGACAGCAGATCCTCCCTCGTACAGGACAGGGTGGTCTGAGCGGTAAGAGTGAACACAAGTGGGGGTGTGATGATAGCTCGGTGGGAGAGCGCGTGCTCAGCATGCACGAGGTCCTGGATTCTAGCCCGGCTACCTCCATTAAAAAAAAAGTGAACACGAGTGAAACGCTTCCAAGAGCCCCTGGCTCTGAGAAGTGCTCAAAAGGGTCACCTGCTGCCACTGCCCCCTCAACACAATCACCACCACCACGACCACGAAGCAGCCCCACTTCTGTACCAGGGAGAGGAGGCTGCTCCGGCTGTGGGGCGCGTGCTGTCCTGCCGCACGGCTAGTGGGGGACTTCCTGGGGGCAGGAAGGCAGGCTGGCTCAAGATTTCACAGCCAGCAGCCCCTTTGGGGGAAACCCAGACTCTCCGGGGAATGTTCTGTAGTGTGGTCATGGGAGCACCTGTGGCGCTCATCAAATGCAGATTCCTGGGCGCCAGCCCAGAGCTAGAATCAGCAGCTCTGGGAACACCCACAAAGCAGACGTCCCCTGCACCCACCCCATCTTAGGGGTAGCGAAGTTGCCGAATGCTGCCTGAGAGCAAGAAGTCGTTGCTGGAGTGATACATTCTGGGGGGAGAACGCATGGTGGTTATTTACATCTTTTAGCTCAAGTAATTGTTGGGACCCTGCAAATTACATTATTCGGTACGGTAAGGTTTTAAGTGGGCAGACATCATCTTAATTCCCAACATCTTAATAAAGGCACTGTTTCCTAAGGGGAAAATTTATGGGAATATTTTAGGGGAAAAAAAATCAATGTAGGTTGAGGTGGTCATTACTGATTTTTACCTGAGCCTGGATAAAAGATGCTTTTTGACATAGGAGGAGGTGATAGCGGTCTTCAGATACACCGAGGACCATTATGAGATAGAGAGGATGTTTTCTAAGATGATCTGGGGAGCAGAACCAGGACACAGACCACAAGAAGGTCCATGTGGTTCAAGAAAGAACTAGGAGCTGAGCTGTCCAGGGGTGGGATGGGCCCCCCGGCCAGGTGGGCAGAAAGCTGGCCTGCAGGACTCATCAGATTCTTTCCAACGTTAATATAATGTGAGGCTCTGTTAAGTACGGGGAGAAAAGAAAAAAAGAACCACACCTTTTAAATGGAATTTCAGTTCTAGGAAAGAAAAAAAGCTGCTGCTAATGGTTTTCGGTTGGCTGACAGATGAACACTGCTTATGTAATGAGAAGAAACACCCCTAGTGGTGAAAATGAGGTTACTCTGGGCCAGGCCCAGGGATCAGCCTTTTTTTTTTTTTTTTTTTTTTTTTTGACACGCAGTATCTTTAGAAACTTCAGCCACACACTTGGCACATAGTGAGGGCTTTCTAACCGTTGAGTATTAGTAACTAGTTTTTTAGAGAATAGGCCGAGACCAGTTAAGTGACTTGCCTAAGACGGCCCGCCCCGAAGTGGGTGGGACTTGCTTCGAACAAGGGCTCCGAACCAGCACACCACGCCCACGTCCAGTGACCAGTCCCCCGGAAGTAAGCGTGCGTGGACGTGGAGGGGGCAAAGCACGGGGGCGGCGGCTTGTCCAAGAGCTGTTCCTCCTGGCTGCCGAGGTGACCCCGTAGAGCACATTCTGAGCGTTGCCGGCCAGCTCCCCACATGACCCCGCGGGGTGACTCTCACAGCTTTCATCTTCCTCTGACAGGATCACGCAGCTTAAATCCGAATCATCCCCTTGACGTCTTAGCAAAAGCAGCGTTTTCCCTTCAGTGTGATGTCCTGGGGCGGGGCCGGAGCGCAGGAGGCACGGGCTGGTGGGCCTGCGGCGGCCCGAGCAGGTGGCTTGCTTTGGGAGAGAAGGGTCGCGGACAGTCCCTCGGTCCCAACGCTCCGCCCCCAACCCCTCGGGCAGCCCTGGGAAGGCGCCGTCCCTGCCGCCCCGCCCGCGGGCAGCAGAGGGCGGCAGCGACACACCCGCGCCCACGGCTTCCAGGGGCCCGGGAATACCCGTCAAGCCCTAAAATGTCTCCCTGTCGTTCGGAAAATTCTTGCAGAGGAGGAATACTACTGATTTAAAGCTATAAAACCAAAACACAGACGTAAGTAATGAGTTACTCCCTTATAAGAAATCAGTAATTTTTTTAAAAAGTCTTATTAGTGATACAGCTAGTCCTTGACTTGAAACACGGCTTGAAAGGACCTGCGCTCCGCGGAGCTTCCTTTGGTCTCTTTCCTCGTGGTGTCCTTGTAACCAGGTGGGCAGCTTTTATCACCTCAGGTAGCTTATTTAATTGTCTCAGTTTGATATCATTTGCTAAGCTTGTACTATGCATTTAATGAAAAAATACTTAAGATTACAATTCGCTCACAATTTGGGAACCAGCTTCACTTTGACGCTATGGCTGTGATGTCCCCATTGTGTCACTTCCTTTTCTAGAACTCACCTACGGGATCTGACCTGAGCCACCCTGCCGGTGACTCCGGGCACTTGCGCCAGTTTCCTTGGTTTTTTGGTAAGTGCTTCCTGGTGGCACAGCCAGGAGGCCACTGAGCCGCCGTTTCTCCCTAGAATCCTCCGGGGCTTGTGAGCCGGGAAGTTCTGGTCAATACGTGCACAGTGGAGGCTGAGACGTGGGCAGGTGTGAACCCAGGGCCGGTAATTCAGCCTGTTTTCTCCTGGGTTTTCAGTGACTGGTGACCAGGCGGCCACCTGGAGACCTTCCGGATTAGGAGGGAGGCAACAGAATTGGGTGAAGGTTCTGGGCAGACAAGCTTGCAGCCACCCAAGGCTGACCGACCTCCAGATGTTACGGAGCCTGTGCACTCGGCTTCCTTGTCTGCAGGACGGGGTGTACCTGCTTCACTGTGTGGCTGGGACACCAACTCCTGTTTATTAAACACCTGCCACTTGCCAGGTGTTCTTTCAAGACTTGGTGATCTGGTAACTTAAAATTCTTGCCGTCAGGAAGTTTACAGTGCAAAAGGGGGTGACAGGCAACTTCAGACAGTGGAGAGGGCGCGAAGACTCAGGGTGGTGTGAGGCACTGCGTGCGGGGATGCCCTGGATGAGGGACGCTGGTCGGGGAAGGCTGACCGGCAGGGGCCGTTGTGGGGGTGAGCCCAGCAGAGGGAGTCCTGCCGAGGCCCAAGAGGGGAGGGTGGGAGGAGAAGCAGGTGAGGAGCAGGTCACCTGGGGGTGACGGTGGGTCTCTGGGTCGGCCTACATGCAGCTGGAGGCAGAGGAGGGTTTCCAGCGGGCCGGGCTGGGCAGGGCTGGAGCCACAGGCTGCGTGGGCGCCAAGACTGGTGGTGGTGGTGGGGGGGGGGGGAAGCACTGAGCGCAGAGCCTGGCACAGGCCCCGATGCAGGTGGTTTATTAATTTAAAGACCTAACAGACTAGAAGCCAGCTGGGGTTCCTTTCAAGGATTTTCTGCCAGTAATCTATCTTGATTTTCTCTGAATGTGTAAAGTGACAAAAACATCTCACTTTTTAAATGGGCTCACTTTCTGTACGGGCTGCAGCGAAGCTGCCCACGACCACTGTGACTGTTACACTCATCGTAGGAGGCTCAGATAAATTGAACATTTATATTTATTTCTTCCATTATAAAATATAAGCACATTACATTTTGAAAAGAAGAAGAAAATCCACCACCCTACCACAAAAATGGCTTTAACATTTTGTGTATTTCTTTTCGGACTTGGGAATAATCTGAACTTTAAGGAATACTGAGTGTTTCAAGCACTGTCGAGAAGAAATTAAAACGCTGATTCTTACTGCCCTAGTATTTTTTGATTCACTTCCTTTCAGCAGAAAGGACTGAAACATCACATAGTTACAAAGACTAAATCTCCAAAGTGTGCACCACCTCTAATCAGAAGCTACTTTTTCTACAATGAACATGTTAATGCAGCTCTACTGTTTACAGCGAGATCCTGGACAGAAGGAAGCGCTAGGCACTGACTCACTGACATACTGATGAAGTTAAACCAAAAATGCATCTCTGCTTGCTTAAAAATGTTTAAGTGTCTAAATACTGGGAACCAAAAATCTTGGGAGGGAGGTGCCTTTGACCATCATTTGAAAAGTCAAACAGCTGACAGCCAGACAGCACGTGTGGAACGCACCTTAAGTCATCTTCATTCTGAAACCAGACTTTGTTACTTGAAACGTCTGCATTGCATATGCTGAAAATGTGCGAAGCCTTTTACAAGTTCCCGGGGGAAGTTAAGAGCAAGATTGTAGTTTTCTCTTTTGCTTATTATTTTTAGATGCACTCTATGCTTCTCAAAGACCTCCACCCCCAGCAGGGAAGTGCGCTGGCACTTTAGGAATCGTTTCACATTGCACACAAATACTTTCAAAATCGGCTTTAACTAGAGATGTGAGTAAAAGAGCTGCATCTGAGAGCACAGAGCACCAGCTAAGACGCACGTCTGACCGACGGGGACAACCAAGGAAAGGGAGCTCTTGGTTTACTAACCTGGAGAAACTGCCATTTCCAGATACTCACAGAGCGGGAACGTTTCTCCACTGTCTCATCTAGTCAGTCCTAAAGGTGGCTAGGCATTCTCAGACACAGTCACCAGATAAAACCCACACTGCAGAAGCACGTTTTATCCTAAACAGGCCTGATTAAAATGCACTGCCAGAAACCACATTTCAAGTTAGCAAGCACCAGGATTCAAACAGCAAACCCAAGACCTGCAGTGAATTAGCAAATGTAAAAAAGTATTTTGAACCAGAGGTATTTTTGCCTGTACTGAACGGATTCAGATTTCTGAAAAGTTCTTAAAACTGTTAAGATTTTGAAATGGGGGGGAGAGAGCTGAAGTCTAATTTCGTTCCTTGCAGAGGTAAAATCTAAGCATGTATTGACTACGTGGGCCTCTGTGACGCTGGATAAACGGGCGTCTCGTTACTGAAGGACAGGAAGTCAGAGGGAGAGATTTAAGGAGAGAAGTAAGTGTGACTTGTTGGTCTGGGGTTACAATAAAAAATTAAGTGAAACTGAATCACCGGCCGTGAGAACGACACAGAACCGAGGCCGGTGTCCAGGGCGCAGGCGCGCAGGCGGGGGCTGGGGACAGAGCCCCGGAAGTGGCCAGGCGGCAGCGTTCGGTCCTAAGAGGATCCCTGGGGTTAGAATCTAAGTTGAAAGTTGGAAGACTGACGGCCCAATGAAGAAAAGGAAGCCGAGAGAGCACAGGGTGCAGCTGCAGGGCCACGCGCTGCGCAGGGCAGAGGGCGGGAGGGCCCCGGTACAGGCGGGCACGACACGCTGGGGCCGAGGTGCTGAGGACGCCGGGCAGGGGCCTGCATGCTCGTCTCCCGGGAACCAGGCGACCTGGTGACAGGACCCAAGCCTAGCTCTGAGCGCCCCGGGTGGGCGTCCGGGCACAGGAAAGCCCTCGCGGCAGACACGGCCGGCCGGGCCAGCAGCCGGGGCAGACCCTTAACCCCTAGTTCCTGAAACGACAGGGCTTCAGGGCCAACCCGACTCGTTCCCCGGAGGCATCCAGCTGCGCAGTCAAGATCCAGCACTCATCCCCTCCGTGGGCACAGAGTGCCACCAGCTTGTAGGGGCGGATTTTATAAAGACAGAATCAGTATTTAGCCCTGAAAAGGTCCCTCAGCCATGATGAGATGTAAAACGCAAGACCCGGGAGGACCCTCAGCTCCAACAATAAACTGCCCAGGGGTGGGAGGGGCGCCGCGGGCCTGCTCTGCTCTCGTGGGGCCTCTGAAGAGAGCCGCCTCCCAGAGCACTGACACGGGTGCCGTGACTCCCGGCCACCACCGCGTTGAAGCAGACGCAGCAGGGACCCGCCTCAGAGGAAGAAACATCAAGCAAATCTGAGCGCCGCGACCAGCGCGCAGGTGAGGATTCGGTGCGCACCTGTGAACCTCCTCCCCGCGACAGCTCTGGGCCAGGCGTGCGGCGGGGGTGCCTCTGGGCAGATGGACAGGGTTGTCCGGGGGCCAGGGGTGAGGATTAATGCGCATCTGTGTGGAAGAGCCCAGGGCAGATGCTTGACAGAACCCTACTCAACCCCGATCCCTGACTAGAACATCTCACACTCCTTTCTAAAATGCTTTTAGAACTTGAACACCTATTTTGACAACTGTGATTAAAGTGGGTGACCAGACGGCTGGATTTCTGCAAAAATGCAAGGCCGACAATCTCTGGGTGGCTCACGGCCTGAGGGTTTAAGGAACTGAGAGGAGTCTCAAAACTCTTCTGAATAGCCCTGGCGTCACGGGGACACGTCCAGCCTCTCCAAGTTTCTGGAAAAGGTGATTCTGGACTGGGATGCAGGTCCTCGCAGACCTAGTACGAGCACAGACACCCCTTGGCAGCCCTAGTCCTCGGGTTCATCATTAAATCCACAGAGCCAGCCGCCTTCCACGCCCACCTTAAGGCTTTTTAATTAGGAAGCACTTTAACTTTTTTGTTCAGTAGATTTTACCTATGGCTCCACACTGAAGTCCAGCAGGTGGCAGCCACACCCTCTCTCGTACGCGTCCTGGGGTGCCGTTAGCAGGCGCTGCTCAGTCGCTCACATGGCCCCCTGGGGGCCAGGCCACGTTCTAGGCACCTGCCACCCCAGGAGGCAGGCTCCCCAAGCTGAGGCCCAGTGCCTCCAACTAAGAAGGGGGAGCTGGGATTTGAACCCAGGCAGTCTGACGCGAGTCCATTCCACACCTTAGTCCCTTTCCTTTAGCCAAGTAAGCTAGATTCCAGGGAAGAACCACTTAGTAACATTGTACTAGGCAGAGGTACCTATCACACAGTCTGGGACTGGCACGTCAAGTATTTTTCAATTTAAAAAGAACCAACCGGGAGTCCAGAGATGAGCTGCCTTCTCCAGGTCACTGCTGGTCAGCGGCCAGGCTGACCGCAGCCTGGCCCCAGGCTTCCCGCACGCCACCCCCATCTCTGTTCAACCTCACAGGGCTGCCAGTGCCCCTGGGTGACCAGCGGACCACCTCTGAGCAATGAAAACCTGCCCACGTCGTCTTGTCTTCTTTAAACCCCCGTGACAGGTTTCCACGCCACGACCATAAAGGAGGCCAGCAGGATACAGAGCCCGCACCCGGGCAGAGGGACGGCCACGCCAAGGGGGCCCGTCGTCACAGGTATGTTAACAGAGTCTGCACGAGGGACAGCGGGGGAGCAAGGCCTAGTCAGGTCACCTGCAGCTGTGATCTGCGGACCTGAAATAAGGCCTGTCCTTCATGTGTTCTCTGGGTGACCCCAGACTTTCTTTTTAGTGCTCCATTGTGCCTCTTGAGGGAAGTTCCTACTTGAACAGAAAGACCCCAGCCCCCACCCTGTCTGGCTAAATGACCCAGGAACAGAGAGGCTTTAGTCTCACCTCTAACACGAAGCTGAATCTTACAATCCTTGAAAATCCAATCAAACTAGAAAGTCTACCTTGAAGAAAATGGTTTTAAAGGCCATGATTTTGAAATAAATAACTACGAGGTTAAATGTGAACTTGCCAGTTGCTGGATTCTGGAAAATCAACTATTTGTAAGCTTTGTAAACCAAACGCTTGGTTTTGCAGTTCCCTCTTAAACACGGTGCAGAAGAGAGAACAGGGGAGTTTTCGAGTAAGACAGGTGTGAATCCACACTTAACGTACAGCCTCGCACAAGCTGCTTCAACTCGGGAGCTGCTGCTTTTTTCCCCGCGTATAAACGAGAACAGCGTCACCTCCTGCCAGTGGGCTGTTGTGAAGGCTTGTGAGACGGGAAAGGCCCAGCACAGCACAGCGCGTGGCAGACGCTTAGCAAATGAATTGTTTTCCTACTGCCTTAAGATGCAGCTCAACGGCATCCAGACCTTAAGGGTCGTATTCCTGTGTGACGCCGAAGTCTAAAAGAAAAACTCCAAAACTTCAGACACTTAACTACAGTAAAATCCAGGCTTTTGTGTAAAGGAAAAACGATAAAATCCTAAGAGTCCTAAAGAAATTTAGATGTTTACAAGCCAGTTCCCAGTTCTGCTCCTCCCTCCTGTCACCTTCTAAGGACGATGGGCTCAGGGACATGTGAGCTGGACAGCAGGCCCTGCGCTCCACTCACACCGACACCAGGGTTCTGTGCGTGTGTGACGCTGCTCGTCACCGAGCTGCGGGTGCTGGTTCAAAGAAAAATAGGATTTTACTCAACTAGAGCAAATTTACTAATTTTATAGCTATAAATGATGCTGTCCCAAACTGTGGTAAATTACTTCAAGTGTATCTGGAAATGTCTTTAAATTCATGGGTATCACTTATCAAAATCTTGTAGGAATGATGGTATTGCCAAGTTTCAGGGTTTAAAAAAAGTACATTATTTAAATGTGCTAATAACCAAATAAATGTTCTTCACACCAAGGGCGTGGATGTGACAGCATCACAGGGGATGCGCGCTGTACAGCAGCCTCACGTTTTAGCACACTTATCTATTCCTCTAGCTCCAAAATGACACAAGTCATTGGAGAAAGATTTCAGTGTCAAGCCACCACCATCTGCTGCTTCCCAGCAGAGCTAAAATAATTTCAGGCTGATGCACTGCAAACACACCTTTGCAGTGGCTTTTAAATTTGTTTTTTAAGATCTAAATTTGACTTTTCAAAGTCACTATTTTCTGAAGCTTATTTAAAATTAAAAACTTCGCTAAAGTCAAGCCACAGCCCCCGCCTTCCAACGTGTTCTTTCCTCAGGCTTCTCCTTGGAAGTCCCAGGTCCCTCCCACCCAAGGGGGCAGGGAGAGTCTTACAAGTCACCTCCTACGTGAGGCCATGGAATGAATGATGCGGCTGCACAACCAAGGTGAGATCCATGCTTTATGAACACGCCATCTCTCACGTCCCCAGGACAGGCTTGATACACAAGTTTTTCAGCTCATTTTACAGACTCTGGAACCAAGTTGTTCAAAAGGTGAATTCTGAAACCATGGTTGGTGTAGCAAATTAATATATCAAAACAAAAACTTCATCCATATATTTACATTTAAAAAAGACATTTAAAAAACAGGCTACTTATTAAGTGTGCTTGAACAAACCATGTGTGGAATTGAATTCCATTCATTATGGAGTTAGTTTCTGCTAACACTGACACTACAGAGACCTCGGCCTCCGAGGACCGAGGCGTTTAAGTGTTCCCAACCTATGCTAAAAAATAGAACACAGTAAGCACTACCGTGAAGCTCAGAAGTGGGCGGGCTAGTACCCGGCATGGCCTCGCACCGCCTGCGGGCCACCAGGAATTCGGAAACGCTCCACGGAGGTCACTGAACTTCTGTAGTCACACCTCACTTCACTAGGCCCTATACTTTCACAGACTTGGACGTTCACAACAGTGTTCTGAAATCCATTCCTTGAGAAGGTGGAGGGTCTCCTACGTTACATCAAACAAAAACTCATGCAGTTTCCGAGAGCTCACAGAGCTTTTTCAAAATAAACTACTGATCATCCAGCCTAATTAAAAACTCAACACTTGACATGACAGGTGCAGGAAGTGTACAGCTCAGCACTGCCAATATAGTTCACTCGACACCTCAGCCCCTACTTGCAAAGCAATTAACAGCTATACAGTAACTTCTGTTTTATTGTCATTGGCTTTGGCTCAGATGTTTAAATACTTCAACAACCTGGAAAGATTTTTCATATGCGTGTTCTGTTTTTTTTGTGTGGGCTTGGGTGCAGGTGGGGACTATAATAAAGGGGGGTCAGTTCATTATAATGAAGACATTATCAGTAATTAAACAGCCACTAAAATTTCACTTACCATTTCCGTACAAAATATACACGGGAGAATATGGCTTAGAGACAGAGGGGAAAAGCCTCTCATTTGTTCACACTATTTTACTGTTCCACCTATCCAGTCTGACAATAATGCCAAACTTAATTTACTACCTAGGGCAAAGGTAACTAAGAGGAATTTTATGAAGTCCAATTAATTTTGGTTCTGAGATCTTAAGTGCTTAAAAATTGGGAATTCTTCAGACCAAAAAAAATTTTTTTTACCAACAACCAAAATACCCAAAAGATCAGATAAAACATAACTGATTAACCATTAAAAATTCTCCAACTCTTTACTACATTAGGGTTAGTCGGAATTTTGCTTAGTCTGTAGACCAAGGCAACTTTTCTTAAGCAAGATGCTTCTAATATGATCTCTTAAAAAAAAAAAGCTCATCCCAGAGCTATCTCGGGTCAGAAATAGAACAATGGACACCAACTCCGTTTCTATAAATGTACCATTTCCCCTTTTTTTTTTTTTTAAAAAGAAAACAAGAGGGGTTGGTTTTATATATCAAAATCAGAATTTTCATGTTTCACAATCTTGGTACTAGAGATCCCCAAATTCCTTGCACTCATTTGGGAAGTTTTCTGAAGGTGCACATTACAGGAAACAGCAGCAAAGTACCAAAACAATTCTAGTGCTAAAAAGCAGCCACCCCTGCGCGTGCCTCGAGAATACTAGATGAAAGACAAACAGTGTGCTAATCTGTGCTAGCAGTCGGGACTTGAGCTAGTCTAAGGAAGAAACAATTGTTTTCTTTAATCAGTCCACGGCAGGACATCTGTAATCATCTTGGGCAAATACCAAGTTTTGGGGGAAAATGTCCAAAAGGAAGAGACAACAGCATTACAGTTGGTATTCTTAAGGCACGCTGCAGGGAGTCCAACAATGACTCTCATAAGACCAACCGCTCGCATACATGCACACGCACACACACAGATTTTAATGGTTTAAAAAAACCAAATTTGTTACTTTAGAAAAATAAATGCAGTGCATTTTCAGCAATATTATCGCCACAGACTCTGCTCAGTCCACACACGGTAGTAGCTGCCGCCTATGGTGACACGGCTTCTCTGCACTAATTCCCATCAGGCCGAAAAACATTAGGGCAGGTTACGTAAAGACCGAATTGTTGCACAAAGAACATTTACTCATCAGATCCCACTGATCTCTTCTGTGCCCGTTTCCTGGGCAACCTTCTTGGTGAAGCTTTATCTGGAAGAAAAGAGAAAGTTTTAACTTGCCTGACTATTATATATGTGTTCAACAGAAACACTCTCCTTCAGCTTTACCCTTAAACTCAAAAAACGAACACACGTGCAAGACCAGGCCTCTTACCCAGCATAGGTTTCTTAACTAACCTTTCAAATAATCCTTCAAGAGGTAACTCAAAGTAAAACTTTATGCATTTGAAAGTTGCTGTAAGTCAACCTTAGAAGTTTTCATCACAAGAAAAAAATGTTTTGGTAACTCTGTATGGGGACAGACAGTAACTAGCTTTACTGTGGTAATCATTTCCCAGTGTCTACAAATATCCATCATGTTGTGCACCTGAAATTAACACAGCATTATATTATATGTCAATTAAAAAACCTATGCAATTAGGGCGATAAAAGATCTAATCTTCATCACTACTGTTGAAGCTACCATACAAAATCTTCTGGAATTCTACAATTTAGCATGTTTATATTTCTTTAGGGAGAACATTTAAAAATTTTATATTGCTTAGAAATTAAAGACTTAATATCTACAAATACAGCCAGGCAGTTTGTGTAATTTTTGGCAATTTCATAAATTCACCTGGAATGAGCAGCAGGTTAAAGGAGTTATCGATTCTATAAAAAGTGAAAGGCTGTCTTCTCTCTGACCACTTTGTCTTATTTTCTAGGAGCTCCTAACATAATAGGAAGATACGTCCTTGGTGGAATATGTTACAAACCATAATTATTTTTCCAGTTTAAAAACTAAAGTGAAAGGGCTGGAAAAGATGTTTTCACCAAAGTATGGGGTTTGTTTCATGAATGACGATACCAAAAAATTTGCCTGAAAGATCTTAATTTTTATTTTCCAAAATTATTAGATCACCATACCTAGATTTAAAAAACAGAAAGTAAATGTTTACCAAGAATATGTAGAACCTAAAAATTCTTTCTTAAAATCTGCTTAAGAGTTAATGACTGAAATATTAAGACTGAGTCTAAAAAATCACATGAAAACTGACCTCAGTGCTTTATTAAGTAGGTTAATAATGATGTGTTAAGAGGGTTCCATGTGCCTAAAACTGAGCACAGAAGCATTTTTCTGATGAAGACAGCCTACAACTTTCACCAAATTTTCAAAAAGGTTAGACTACAAATTACTGCCTTTTCTATTTCTGAATAATCTTCAAAAATAAACAATATGCTGAATATAGCCTTTTTCCAAAAACCACTTCAGAATCTCGTTGCTGTCTGTGTGGACACGGCTGTCACCAGGCCGATGTGAGGTGGGCATTACTGACTCCTGACAGCATCCCCCCACAGCAGGGCTTTAAATACAGGAGCACGTGGGAGCCTCGGAGGACCTGCAGCGCCTGCTCATTCACTACACGGGCTGCACCGCAGCAGTAAGACAGCCGATCAACTCTCCTTAACTATGAGTCCACAACCTTCACCACCCACCTGCCTAGCACATCACAAAATAAACCAGACAAATGAGACACTGAGTGAGAGAGCAACTTAAGAGTCATTCAGGTTTGGGGACAATGGCTCCAAATGCCTTAACAGCCTAGAAAGCGGCATTTTATTTCAGCAGAGAACACTGTAACTGGTGTGTATAACGATGCTTTTCAGCCATCAAAGGAAAACCACCCCCTCTTATCACTCCCTCCCCAAACCCTAAAAAACTTGGGGAAACCCCCCCCCGCCCACTAAAAAAAGACATTCAAGAAAGTCACCTGACTAAGCTGTAGTAAAACTCACGGCACCGCGTTCACTTCAGAGAACACGGAGCGCCAGCAGACGGCCACACCGGCCCCTCTCCCCTTCCTGGGGCCACGTCTCGCCTAGCCTCCTGCCTCACCTGCGGGACGTGCAACGCAGGTGACTCTCAGGCGGGCTGTTTTAAGTTAATAAGCTATGCCCCAGTTTTCTAACAAGTCCCTAAGCCAAACTGCACAGAAAACTTCATGCTTATAGCTTCTGACTAAGGTTTCCCTAGACAGGCATATCCCTAGTATTTAGCAAAAATCCTATAATTTTCTACTAAAATCAGCTAACCTAGCACTAACAGTTAAAAGACTTCAGGGAAGCTGAAGCACCCTACTCTGAAATGTAAGACACAGGAGGCAACTTCTCAGTCACGGCTCGAATTGTTGCAAACCACCCTCGTTCCTTTACACTCTGAGTGAGAATCACCCTCTGAGAGCTGCGAAAAATGAGAAAAAGCTCCTGCCGGACAGGCCCAGGCCTCCTGGACCTGCTGGTCCTCACACACCTGAGGAGGCTTCCACCATCTTCAACAGTTCTCCTGCTTTCTGTCCTCAAATATGCAAAGTCCATGTCCTATCTTTGAAAGAAATGGCTCTGGCTAAATTACCTTCAGTTTGGTTCAACCCCTTTACTCTAAAAAAACACGTCCTAAGACCATGGTTCTCAAAGTGCGATCTGGATCAGCAGCTTCAAAATCACTGAGAACACAGCTTTTAAGTTCACGAATAACAATGTCAGGGAGAAAGATACTCTGAAACCAACCCCTCAACCTACACGAGTTAATTCTGAGGCACCGCAGGGCCTACACTTCAACCCGATTCCGCCTGCTGCTTCACTGAATGCCAGCATGATGCGGGGAGGTCGTCCTTCCAGAGAAGGAGCATGTACAGCGCTGAGGCCCTGGGACCTGCACTGTGCGTCCCAGTGCCTCCACATCTTAATTTGCTTCTGCTCAACACAGCTTTCACACGCTTACTGGACACACCCTTACGTGACAGTTTCATGGGCTCCTCACACTGGCCAGATCCAGCCCAAACTCAGCCCTCCCAGCACACGGGCACCCCCATCCTCCTAACGTTACTGGGTCATCCCGCTGCCTAAACTCAGTACTCTGACTCCCTCCTTTCCTAAAACAACCAGAAAGACACTGAGAGCCCAATTGGCTCCACTTCTAAAATGCCTTCTATTCCCTTTTATTCCCAGGCCTCAGCCCAGGCCCTGGTCATTTCTCGTTTTGTGGAAAATATCTAACTGCGGTCCCTGTGTCCAGGAGCTCCTGCTGGTCAGCCAGCCTCCACACAACTATGAATTTTTTTTTTAAAGATAACTTTATTATTTTTCTGCTTTAAAGTATCTGATAGCTGCCATTTACCTAGAAGGAAAGTCAGAAGTGCTGAGCAGAGCATGTAACACCTTAAAGACTCCTCACAGAACGCAAGAATCCGGCCAAATGTCCACCCCTTCTGGGAACGACTCCCTTCCTCTCCTGGATGGGGAAGGTCCCTCCCTGCGCCCTCACTAAAGCTGCCTACCATACTGCACTTCTGTTTCCATAGACAGACAGAGTTCACTGAAAGTAATGATAACAACAATTTAACTTGCAAACCTGGAAATGACCTGAGCAGCCAATTCACAGAAAAAGAAATACTAAGTGGTCAATCAAGTATGTGTGAAGATGCCAGACCTCATTCTTAACCATAAATGAAAAATGAGATACTATTTTGTATCATTTTGACAAACTGAAACACTGATAATACTTGCGAATGACTAGCGAGAGGGGAGGAGAACAGGCAACATTGCACCTTCTTGAGAACATAAACTGGCACCATCTTTGGGAGGGAAATGGGACACTTTCCATAAAAATTAAAATGTACATGATCTTAGACATAACTATTCGGCTTTTAAAAAACTATCCCAGGTAGGGGAGTGGACAAAATAGGAACAGGGTGCCAAAAGGCACAAGCTTCCAGTTATAAAATAAGTTACAAGGATGTAACATACAGCATGGTGACTACAGTTAGCAACACTGTATGTATATCTGAAAGTTGCCAAAAGACTAGATCTTAAAAGTTCTCATCAAAAGAAAAATAAAATCTGTAACTGTGTGGAATGGTGTTGACTAGACAATGTGATGATCACATCACAATATATACAAATATCAAAACCATTCTGTTGTACATTCAAAATTAATGTTATGTCAATTATACCTCAATCAAAAAAGGAAATTATCCCATAAGTTTATATATAAGAATATTCAATACAGTTTTAATTTTAAGACCAAAAAGCTGGAAATAACAAACATCTTTCAGTGTAGAACAGGCTTAATCAATCATGACACACTTTATTAAAAAGAATGAGGTAAACATACAATTATCACAAAAAGCCAAGACAGAGAACTCAGGTTGCAGACCGGTGTGTGCCGCGTGATGCCGTCTGTGTAAACATGTACACAGAACAACAGACAGACATGCCAATGTCTGCACAGAAAACACTCAGAATAACACGGCAACACCAATTATTTATGGAAAATGGGATTAGTAGAGCCAGGAGGTCGTCTTAGTTTTTCACTACTTTTTTTGCCCTTCAATGAGACCATACTGCTTCAGTGTTTTGAAAAAGTCCATTTTCAACTGGAGGAAAAAAAAACCTACATTCTTCTATAAAGATTAACATTTAACCAACTGCATATATAATAAAACTGAAATATATGTTAGGTAAACTACTGGGCAGTATTGTAGGTTTATCCTTTCACATATGGTGGGCAGCTGGCAGTTAGTTTTTCTAATAGAGTGCTAGAGAACAGTCCCGTTACCCATTACACTTATTGTAAAGTAGTCACATGCTATACAAGAGCCCCCAGGACTGTATCAAACACCATAAAGAAATTAATCGCCTCACCTCTTCTACTCTGCACTGAAGCAACAGGAAAGAAAAGAGATAGGAAAAGGTTAGGAATACAGAGAATTCACACATTTGTATACAAACTGCAGATCTGGAAGCATTTCTAAGTTAAAGCACAGACATAGTACACAGTAAAATTTTAAAGCATTCTTTGCAAGTAATGAAAAGATAAGTGGTAATCAGCATTGACCAAGCATTTTTTGCTAAACCTAAGATATTTAATTTCCACTTAAGAGAAAAATTTTCTAGCCAGTTTGTAAGAGTACTTACTGATCTGATTCAAAGTTTCCTGAGGAATCCAGCTCATGTCAACATCATTCTGACTTGATGTACCCATCTCTACCTTCTGTATGGGTCTCTTGCGCTAAAAGAACATAAAACCATTATTTTAAAGGAGATCTGTTATACTGTTTACTATAATTTTAAAAAGACCTAACAGATTACCCATTTAAATATCTTAGTAGATAAACATGTACTCTTCTAATTCTAAAACATATTCCTCAAATATTTTTTAACTAGACAAGGAAAATCATGTCTACACCAATAAAGAATAATGAAGAATAAATCTTCACAACAATTATTTTCAGCCTCTAAAGACCTTTTCCTCTGCTATAAAGCTTCATCATACAATTGACAGATCAAGTAATAATTTGTTTATACAATGATTTTCATTCCTTTTGGGAATCAAATATTAAAGAATAAATTTATTTCCACATTCAACAAAATTTGGGATAATTACTGAAATGTTGCATGCAGGCAGATTCCTGCATTGTTAGCTAAATATACTTAAGCAGTTGGTATAGATAAAACAAAACAAAAACATAAAATGTCATCTATGCTAACCACCTCAAAATTTGTTCCTTCAGTATTTGCAGCAAAACAGCTAGAAAGTAGGAAAGTTATTTAATTCCACTGTTTAGTCCTATTTTTGAAAAAAACCCAAACAACCCACCTATTTACATAAGAAACAGAATATTAATTTTATAGTGCAAAAATTAGATTCTGAATACACAGAAATACAGCTGAAAAAATGGCTTATACCTAATACATAAATTTATAGCAAAAAGCTATTATAAAAATGAGGTAAAGAAAGTCATGAAAATTAGCATTTAAGTATAAGGTATTTCTCTTTTAAAGAGTAAGGATTTATTAATATCATTTACTGCTAATTTTATACAGATTTGACTACCTGACTCCCTGCTTCATGGAGATTAACCAAAATGTCTACCAACTGTTTAGGGTCTAGTGGATCCCAGTATATCTGGCGATTTTAAATCATGCTATACATTAAGAGGGTCAGTGTGGGTTATTTTGTTTTGGGGTTGTGGGGGGCAGGGGGAGGGCGGAGACGAGGACATGGCGGCAGAGTCAGCTGCCACGCTCAGAGACAGGAAGGCAGGATTAGAGCCGGCTTCAATGTTACCACTTACTAGTCTAACAAGGAAACAGAACTTTGACTGATAAAACCAATACAGCGAAATTCATTCTTTCTTTTTCAAATGAAGACTCATTTAAACGCTAATTAGGAATCAGCCTTATAGTAAAAAATATTACTGCTTACAGATAAAATAACATATCCATGAAAAAGTACAATAAACAGACGTATGAAATCTTATGTCTGAGTTTTAAAACTTTCAGCATAATTTAGAGTTACACTAATAATAAAAAAGTAAGGATCACTCTGGAGGTTGTGGACAGAGGACACTAACTGCAAGTCTAAACAAACCCAAATCACACTCAAGGTCTCATCTTCAGGCTTTATTTTAAAAATGGACAACCAACCTGTGAACATACAAACCCACAGTGAGAGTAAGAAGCCACGAACAACGAGACGGTATTGTACGCAGAACTGTGACAGCTCCTGGAGCAGAGCTGTGGGGGCTGCTCGTCCACCTTCACACTTACCTTTCTCGATTCTAGGAGCTGATGAAGGCCAACAACCACCAAGAGCCCAAGGCCAGCCAGAAACATGTACATAAAGATTCTGATATAAAAAGGAGAAAATACAAACTGGTTTTAGTTCCTAAGAAATACCACAGCTTATTAAAACTATAACTGTGCTTTAACTCTTAAGAATTATGAGTTAACTCCAACTATAATCCTAACAAGATATAAGTTTTCCAAATAATTTGTGGAGAAAAGAATAAATTATTTTAAATTCAACTTAGATCCAGGTAGTAAAGTTTGGTAAGAAATCTACCTTTACTTTAAGAACAATTAGTCCAAAGGGAGAAAACGCAATCATATGATCTAAAATAAATGACTTTATAGTCTCATATTCAAAGGTCAGTTATATTAAAATAACTGCACTAGGTTTTGTCTTCCTTAAATATTAGATTTTGCACAACTTTATTTCAAAATGACTTTTCGTGAACTACATATCAGAACATAGTGCAAAATGAATCATCATTCACAAAGAACATGTTTTTTGAGATAAAACCTTCCAACTTTCTAATTTATGTTCTCAGTAGCAATTTTAGAGGTATACAACCTAGATGAGGCTACTACCAGCTTAAGAGGATGGGGTGGAAAACAATTTTAAAAAGGAAGAACAAAAAACCAACTTTCCTTTTAAAACAATTTTTTGTTAGTTTTGACTATCTTTCCTAACTTGGAACCATCAAAGTACAGATTTAAGTAGTCAGGATTTCACTCAATCTCCAGCCTGCTCCATTTTCACCATTAAAAAAATATGACAGAAGCAAGCCTTCTGGTCCCACCTTTTAAGATCAAGATCTACATACTGCAACTTTCACTTACGTCTCTCCGTCTAACCCATCTTCTCTCTCAATAATTGTAACTGTTTGATTGAAGACAGCATCTTGGAATACATTGCCCTGTTGAAAAAAAAAATCCCAAAAATATGAAATGCATTGGGGAAAAAATGCACTGATTAGAATGAAAGCTTACAAGATTTCTTAGAACTGTCACCTTATCTACAGCTTTCTCATCACTTGGGTCAGTAAGACTCAGCAGAGTCATGTAACTGCACTAGTGCAATGCCAGGGACTTAACATTATGTTACTTTCTCCTATAAAAGAAAAAATGGCTGCAAATTTTCATGTTCTACATTGACAATGGATTGGAACTCAGTTTATATTAGATAGGCTAAGGACTTTCAATGCCAAAACATTTTTCTGTGGTGGTCTCAAAATAATTTTGTCAGCTCAACACAATTTCAGTTTTCAAATACGTGAGTCACTTGGAAAAAACACAGATAGCTGTGTCCAGTGTTTTATGTGAAGCATCAAGGTAGCACTTTTTCAAAACTGTCACTTACCAAATGCTAAACTGTGATAATTTAAGTTTTATTCCAGGCTCTCTCAATTACCATTCCTCTCACAGGCAATTCCAAGATGAAACAAACATTCAAAAAGGAACTGAAACTACATATGTGCTTGTTGGATTAAGTTTAATTCTGCTTGAAAACAAGATGAACTCTATAATCCTTCAAGCTACTTACTATAAAACTGAGAAAGTATAATAACGTTGCTTTGAAGATAAGAATGAAAAAAAACGTTCTCACCTTCCACTAAGTAGTTTTCAAAAAAAGGGAAAACTTAATGGCAGCATGAGAAATTTAACTCAAACATAAGGTAAATATGCTGACACCAGGGTATCAAAAAAAAGTTGAATAAGCTTCCAAGAGAGGATGGAATTTCCTTCTCTGAAGACTTTTTGAAAAGGGAATGGTTCAGATGTGCTCTCATCTGAAGGGGGATGTAATGGCTGGCAGCTAGAGGTCAACCCCCAGCAATGAGATTCGCCGGGCTTCTCTCATTGATTCATTCATTCCTTTGGTGCACAAATACTATAGACAGCAAAATGTCATGAGAAAGACAACAGAGCTTATCTATGGCCATTTGGTTCTTATAAACCATAAGCCTTACTAATATCCTAAAAATCTTTGGTTATATTTTTATTTACGAGTATATAAAATGATAGAAAAACAGTCTTTAATACTTAACGACAGAAGCCGTAAAATGGGCAAAATGCAAGCAACAAAAGGAGGTAAAAAAATTATTCAACATCTGTTAACATCTGGATAAGCAGCAAATCCCGCTGTGTGGCTTACTGTTCCTTTTCCGTCAGGGCCCAGCTGAGTCACTTCCACTCTCGTTGCCCTACACTCACCTCTAGGAGGTACCGCTTTCACGCTGTGATGCTGTTTGCATCCAGCTGCCCCAGCGCCTCACAGAGCTGAAGGCGGGAATGTGCATTTTATCTCTGCCTCCCCACTGCCTATCAGTTTCAACCACAAAAAAGGCACTTGAATGAATAAACAGAATATTCATTAAACAATGTCAACTATCCTCATCCATCCCTAACTTAAAAAAAGAAGAAGAAAAAGAAGACAGTTTAGAGGGGCTTACATTCAGATCTTTGTAGTTCAGATTGATGACCAGACCAAAGGGCCGTCCGCCCATGGGCTCTGCAGGGATGAAAGAGTACTCAAAAGTGGCCTGTCTCTGGGGCGGCACTACAGTGTTCAGAGGAAGAGCTGTGAAATTCTGGATGTAAAACTGGTAGTCCTGAGGGTATCGAAATGAGGCGTCCAGAGATTCAACAATAAAATCTTCTGTACCCTTGTTTGTAAAGCCTACCAGGAACTTCACAATGTTATTTGCTGGAAAATCTAAGAAACCAAAAAAGAGACAGGAAGATTAGAAACATTCAAAGGGTACAAAATAAGCAGACATTACAAACGGATTTTTGTAACATACAGATTTCCTGCTACATACAGACCTGGCTTCAGAACCCTTTTCAGTAGAGCACTCCAGACATCCGCTAACTGGCAACTCACTAGCCTGCACATCAGCTGAAACCTGTGTCTGTACACCAGCATTCCAGCTCAAGAGCTGAGATGAGCATCTCAACTGCAGACCAGATCACTTCCAAGCTACATGTCTAAGAAGGAGCTGTGTGCTTTCAGCAGTAAGATTTTCTTGCAGTGGGGCTACAGGACTTGATGGAGTCACCTTCACCTCCAATTCAGTGCCTGCTATCTGTGCAGACAGTGGAGGAAGAATGGCAACGTCTAAGAGGCTCACCTGAAAGGTGCAGTATCTGTTTGAACATAAAAAAGCGAATCGAGCTTTAAGCAATGAGTCAAAATGCAAATCTGAATAAGACCCAAGTAGGCAGCTACAAAAAAAAAAGGAAAAAAAATCCTCTTAATGAAAATATACTGTGTAGGTACACAGTTGGAAAGTACCTGGGAATAAAACAGAAAACTTGAGAAGACCAAGAAAATGAATAACTTCCAATAATAAGCCTTCGATGATCATCCTGTGGTCTACAGAGCGGTTCTATCTACTACAGCACAAGCTCTGGGGTCAAACAGATCTGGGTCTGAATCCTGTGTCCACACTGCGTGAGTAACCTGGACACACCCTGGCCCCTCTAAACCTCAGTTTAACAACAGTAACTCTTCTCTCAGGGGTCCTGTTAGGACTGAATAATGCAAGCAAAACAGTGAAAACAGTGCCTGCCACAGCACTCAGTAAATCCAAGCCTTTAGTCCATTTTCTTTTAATGCGACGGAGGCTCTAATCAAGGCCTAACTGTAAAGATTTAATATTTCACTAATGTTTACACCCAAAATATGAATGCTGTTATACTACAGCAGTTTGAAAACATTTTAAAAACAGTATCCTTCAAAGGGACATTCAATTTCTAGTTAGAGAGGACAGTATTTTTTCCCCTTAGTTTTACAGATACGAGCATTCACACACAGAAGAGGGTTTCCGCCGCCGTGTGTCTGCACTATGCTCGTAATGGAAACTTGTAAAACAGTAAAATCTTAATCATTATTAACACTTCCTCTAAAAGCAAGCCTGTCATTTTTAAAATTCCCATATCTGAGTGAAAACCAACAATTCTCTCACCTTCTCCTTTCACAAACAGGATGGTTGTATCTGCACTCGGTGAGGCTTCGGGTTCCCCAGATACATCTTCTTCCTCTTTATCTTCAACCTAAGAAAAACATGAAAAACAGATTACTATGAGGGAAAAACACATCATTTAAGAATAATGACTTCACTAGATTTGGGACAAAATACACTGCTTCCCCAACACTGCGTTGGGACCAAGAGTGGAATGAATTTCATTGTATCTCATCAGTTAAAATACAACTTCGATAGCAGCGTATCTCACACAGAAATGTGCAGAGCGATCCCCCTGGCGCCCCTGCAGCCATGATTCAGGCCTAGGAAGCCCGAGATTCTCCATTTCTAACAAGCACCCAGGAAAAGCCAACGACGCTGGTACTCAGACCACACTTTGCAATGCAAGGTTCTGAGTGTGGGTTGGTAAATTTTCAGTAACGTTTGAAAAAGAGTTTAAAAACAGTATCTTTCAAAGGGACATTTAATTTCTAGTTAAAATAGATTTTATTTTTCCCCCTTAGTTTAAATCCCAGGAATACTATCCTCCAGGAAGAGAGAAAGTCCCATACTCAGTCTTTGCTGACATCCCTGAAGAAACAAGGCCTGGAAGGTGGTGCCGGCCTGAGGACTCAGACAAAATGCTTTCTGTTTTGGGAACCACGAGGCCCCTGCTGTGATTAGTGACCTGCGGCGGCAGCATGAAAGCGTCCAGAGACAGCAGGCAGAGGCCTGGGCATGGCTGGCCCGCAGCCACGCATTGCCCCCCGTCTAGGGCCTGGGTATCCCCGAAAAGATTTTCCATCCCGATTAACAAAAGAATTTCCCTGTGAGAAGTCTTCACACAACTTGGAAGAAATGGTTTTCAAAAAAAAAACCACGACCAGGGAGAACTGGGGAGATGTCCTGTAACTCAGGGAGACTTGCACAACTTGCAACGTTTACTGTTAATCACTGACCTGCATGCTTAAAATGAGCAAATATCAAGTGTAAATTATATTTCAATAACATTGTTAAAACATGTCAACAAATTTTAATTAAAAAATTTAAACCCCAGTGCAGTATTTCTCCAGGCATCAATAAGAATTACAGATATTCAAATATTTGAAGTGTCCAGGCCCTTAATAAATGGAGATGTTGAAGGGCACCACTGCTTACTGCCATTTTATTTTTCATTTAAGTAAATATTCTCTCCCAATAGACAGACCTCTCAAGAGCAAAGACTGTCTTATAGTTAAAAAATTCCACATGCAGCTCATATGCTTAAGAGAAGGCACTCAAATCATTTGTTCGATGACTGTGCAACTGTATTACAAGTTACATTTTAAGCATCTTTAATGATACATATTTTCAGTATCTTTAGTAATACCTTCATCTAGTAACAGTGAGTTTCTACTTTTGGGAAAACAGACCCACGAGTAGGAAAACAGACCCACGAGTAGGAAAACAGACCGGAGTCAGGAAGGTAAGAACCATAAGCCGTAAGAATAAGGAAAAAAGGAAGTATTTGAGAAACAGTTAAGAGAAATCATCCCTAAGATTTGATCAGTAGGTTGTGGAATAAAAAAGAAATGTAAGCAACAGGGTAAAAGCTTGAAGCATGGAGACATATCAATAAAGGAAATAATTCATGGAGGTAAGCTGGGTGGGAAATGCTGCGTTCTGTTTTGGACGTTTAAGATTTGAGGTACTTATGGAACCTCCAGATGTGCTGTCCTGCAAAGAGCTGGAAGCAGAGGTACGGAGCTCAGTAAGGCAGGGGGCTAGAAACGAGATCTGGAAGTCATCTATATAAGATGGCTGTGGTTAAAACCACAGGTTTTATCCACAGAAAGAGAGAGAGAGAAGGTAGTAGAAACCAGGCAGCAGCCACTGGAACAGAGAAAACCGAGGAATGTGGGGGGGTGCGCGACAGAAGGCAACATGAGGGGAATCAAGGAAGGGGTACTCGGCAGATGCTAAAGAGGGCACACAGGATAACAACGGACGACAGGCCAGGAATTCTGCAATCAGATCACTGGTGACTTAGCAAGAACAGTTTCACCAGATACATGGGACCAGACTAACCACAGTTAGAGAACAAATGTGAAATGAGCAGAAGAGAAAGCTGCAGTTTACTCTTTCAAGGAGTGTGCTGGTAAAGAAAAGAAAATGTGTAGCAACTTAAGGTGGAGGAACACAAAGCAGAGGATGTGAAGACATTTGTAGTTTTACACAACCAAGTCACTGAGAAGACTCAATGCTTCAAGCTACAGAAAGAAAGAGGGTAATTAACAAGATCCCACAGGACGAGGTGAGGAGAAGGTGGCATGGCCAGCCTTAGAAGAAAGACAACTCACTGTTAAACAAGAGATGTAGAAAAGATGGGTGAATAATACATTTAAAAGTAGATGGCAGAAAATCTGTTAAGAGTTCACACCTGATGGTCTCCACTTCCGACATCGATGGCAATGTTGTTGCTAAGACTTCACAGAGAGAACTGATTTTGGAGTTTAAAAGTGGTTAAACAGTACGGAGATTTCTTAAAAAACTAAAAATAGACTTACCGTATGATCCAGCAAGCCCACTCCTGGGCATATACCCAGAGAAAAATAAACTTCAAAAAGACACAGGCACTCCAATGTTCACAGCAGCACTATTTACAATAGCCAAGACATGGAAACAACCCAAATGTCCATCAACAGATGACTGGATAAAGAAAATGTGGTATATACATATATAATGGAATACTACCCAGCCATAAAAATAAAATAATGCTATTTGGAGCAACATGGATGGACATGGAGATCGTCATACTAAGTAAGCCAGAAAGAGAAAGAAAAATGCCATATCACTTATATGAATAATCTTTCTTTAAAAAAGGGACACAAATGAACTACTTATTATTTATAACGTAGATGACTGATTTCTTAAATATGTGTAAGCACATTTCACGGTCCTTTATGATTGGACTACTCCATTCTGTTGATTCTTATTTTGCAGTTGGCTTTATTCTTTCGGTAACTATGTAAGTTTAAAAAGCTAAAGCCCTAAACTATTCTCAGAAACAATGAACAGTACATATATGTAAATTAAAAAAAATATGAACAGCATGTTGTATATATGTGTTTACACGCAATATATTGTATGTCAGTCAAATTGTAACAATTCTAATAAAACTGAAAAAAAAAAAGTGGCTAAACAAAAATCCTGTGTAGGATAAACTACAGTAGTCCAAGAGAGAAAAATAAAATTCGCTAGAAGCATGCTGCAACGATCCTAACTCTAGCATAGTATTTTACTGTCATACTATAATTTTACAGTAAAAGTTTCAGAGCTGGACAACTTCTAAGAGATCTTCTTTAAGCCCCTTCTTTTCTCAGGACGTATCTTATGTATTTATTATTGTCTGCTCCTCACTCCTTGCCACCAAAATACATACACGCTGCCCCAAGAACATGAGAGAGCAGAGAGACTATCTGGTTTCTTAGGAAATTAAGACCCAGAGAGGTAAGTTACCCAAGGTCAGAAAGTTTAGTATGTATCCCAAATCCATCAGCAAGTGATCCAGTGGTCCCGCCATTTTACCCTCACAGACTCATGTTGACATAATTTTGGATTGTTATCTGTTTCACGTCTCCTTCCTTGTGCTAAGAAAATACTTACAATCCATCCTCAGTGACTGGCCCTATTCTCCCAATTTCAATCCACTTTGATCCCATTAATAAACCTCTAAAAGCAAGAATCTTAATACCAAATTTGTCTATAAAAGGGATAAACCCTATTATATACACATATTAAACCGAGTGCAGCACTAACCAAATCTGTGGGCTCGTCTTCTTCTACCTCTGCCTCATCGTCTTCATCTTCAATTATAGAATCTTCCACTGTTTCTTCATCTTCCGTAAGATCTTGAGCCGCTGCTAATGAGCCTAACAATAAAATACGAAACAAGCAGTTAACCTTTACCCTGGGATGTCAATGTTTTTAAATCTCAGGTATAGGCAATGAAAATTTTCCCTCAGAATAACTGAACCTCCCAGTTCACTTGAATGATGCCAAATTACAATACATCTAAGAACATTCATGCGATTTTATCTTACTGGTAATCTTACCAACTGCATGTTAGTTTTAATGAGGAATGCTGTTTAATTTTAAAAAATGTCTAAGAGTTGGAAAAATGAACTGCTAAAACTAAAGATGCCCTAAAGCCCAAATAAAGAATTCAAGCAATTTTGTTAAGCAAATTAAGGAAAGATCGTCTTAAAAGGAAGAAACTCCAAAAGCTACCCTGTCATTAACCATAAAAAAATGAAAAAATTCTAAAGGAAAACAGTGACCCAAATACTTAGACAAGAAACACCGTTAAAAGTGCTGACTACAGCTCAAAACCCTTAGTACTGGACAGCACGTAATTCCAAGGAACAAATATCTCTACGACATCCATGGTGAAAACCGGCTCGCATAAAACACACTTGGTTTAGTAAAAACTGTACTGGTAACTTCAGGGTTGACAGCAGAGAAAGCATGGGTTTACTTTTGCATACAGCTTCAAACATGTTTTAAGACATTTTTTATTTCCCCTACACTCAATTTCTAAGTAAAAGTTAAGCATAACTCTAATGCCAAGAAATTATAAACTATAATTTTATAAGCAAAAGTACTCTAGATAAGTCATATTAAATCTATTTCAGGCCAGACCCTCAAGAGAAATATCAAAGTACTAGTAACTCTCCCAACGTTTCTCAGAAAGAATGATGATGTGGCAATTCAGTAGAGAAAAAAATATGGGAAAGGAAGCATGTGCACATGCCAGAATACCCAGGAGAAACAATATATACTAAGAACTACTCATTTGAAGTCTTTTCCACTGCATGTTAAGATTTATGCAAAATACTAAAGAACATTTAACCACATTTCATGAACCGAGAAACAGCGTCTACTGCTTGCTGAACAAAAAGACTAAAACAGTGCATTCATAACTTACAAGTCATTTTCTAAAAAAAAAAAAACTGACATAAAATTTAAAGTTGTACTTAAATTTCAAGATTTCTCAATATTTACAACGGTTTCCACCCTGTTTATTTATTTTTATTCTTTTTTGTTCACCCTAAGTTTATTAAACAATTTGTTTTAATGCTAACCAGTAACAATTTTGTGCCTATAAGGTCTAACAGTTTGCTATTGGAAAAATTAAGAGAATCATCTTTTGAAAGATAGGTCATTCAGCACACACACAAAAATGTTCACAGAAATTGTTAAATTTAGATACTGAATTGATGTTTCTTAGTGTTCTAAAGCCTTTAAAAATATAGTTTAGATTTCAGACAAAAACGATTATCAAATATTCGTAAAGAAAGTGAAAACAAAGCAACTCCTAATTGAAAAGAATCCCTTTTTAAACTTGCAAGTGACTTAACAGTTTGGTTAATTCTCCCACTTGGTTTCCTATCCAGTATACAGAAGTCAGTCAGTGCACTCCTCTTCTTTTGAACTCACGGATACCTGTCACTCATTCATTTTGCTACACAGCTTACTTAAACTTACAGAATAAAAGGAATTCCAGCAATTATTTAGACTAAATTTCACGGAGGAAAAGTTCATGATAGAAGCGGGGCATGAAGCCAAGTGTCCACATTTTTAACGTTCTAAGTTACTTTCACACCAGGTTAACCGGCGGAAGGAATAAACCTACAGGAAAAAACGGAAAACTCCAAGTAGTTTATATTTTTTCAGGACAGTGCGATGCTTCCACAAAACAAAACAAAACAAAACAAAAACAGTTACAAAAGAAAAGGGAGAGAAAAAGGAGGGCTCAAGTAACGGACACCCCCTGAGATTCTTTACCCAGCCGGGGAGTAGGGCTGGACAAGCAGGGGAGGATGGGGCGATCGGGGAAAATCAAGACCCCCGGTGACGCTGGGCTCAGGGGCCATAAACCGGGAGGGGGCCACTAGAAAGGCCGCTCTGAGAGTCTAGGCGAGCAGACAACCAGGGTTTCCGCGAATGAATGAAGGATCTCCCGGCGTGGAAGCTAAAGACACGTCAGCCCAGCGCCAGGGGGCGGGGGTGGAGCCGGCGGCCGGGAGCTCCAGAGGCCGCAGCGCGCTCGGGCGCAGCCGTGCCCCCGGCTCTCGCTGCCCTGCTCGCCCGCCGGCCGCCCGCCCCGGCCCCGGCTGCGGGCGCGGGGAGCCCGAGCCTCAGGCGGCCCCAAGCCAGATCGCGAGCCCCGACCCCGCGCTCGCGTGCAGGGGCCCCGCTGCGGGCCGGGGGCCGCGGGGACGAGGAGAAAGGTCGGCGGGGGGACGCCGGACCCGCGGGACGAAGGACCCCGGAGCCGCCGCCGCCCCCAGCTTCCTCCAACTCTCCCCCCGGCCGAGCCCCGTCACCCACTCCCCTCGCCTCACCTCCAGGGCCGCCTCGGAGCAGCAGCGTGGCGGGGAACACAAGCAGGAGGAGCAGAAGCAGGCGAGGAAGGAACCTCATGGCGCGACCGGTCCGACGTCCAGACCCCGTCCGCGAGGGCTCTCGGCAGCTCCGGCGGTAATGGCGTTACTCTTCATCCGGGCTCCGGGCGGCGAGGGGTGGGGCACGCACCACGCACGGCCGTCGCCACGCCCCCTCCCCGGCCGAGGAACTCCGCCAACGTGGCTGCTCCGCTGCGAGAACCGCGGGGAGCGCGACCGGCCCGGGAGTCACGTGGCCGGTTGCTAGGGCCCCTTAGATTCCCGCGAGAGTCCGCCTCCCGTCCTAGTCCCTGGCGGCAACCTGCGGTTTGGCGCTGGCCCCGCCCCCTTCCCTCCAATTAATTAGCGTCGTTAGTGGTTACTTTATTTAAATGACCATCTGCTTAGTGCCCTGCGCCATAAAGTCTCATACAATTTTAAATAATAGTGCTATAAATAACATGAACTGCCTGTATGTGGCACTGGAGAGCAAAAATATGTTTTGGGAGAAAAAAGTGAAATAATGCCATTTGCAGCAGCATGGATGGACCTAGAGATGATCATATTAAGTAAGTCAGAGAAAGACAAATACGATATCATTTATACATACAATCTAAAAAAATGATACAAATGAATTTATTTACTAAACAAAAACAGACATAGGAAACAAACTCTTGTTACTAAAGGGGGGAGGGGAGGAAGGATAAATTAGGAGTTTGGGATTAACAGACACACATTACTATATATAAAATAGATAAGCAACAAGGACCTACTCTATAGCACATGGAACTATATTCAATATCCTGTAATAGCCTAATGGAAAAGAATCTGAAAAAGAGTATATGTATGTATAACTGAATTACTTTGCTGTATACCAGAATCGAATACAAAATTGTAAACCAACTATATTTCAATGTAAAAAACTGGAATATATAATTTTTTTTTTGAACAAGAAGCATTAAAAAGTACACAGTGGAAAATCCGGTCCTCTCTCTGCAGACACCCTCACGCACAGTTAAATAGGGACAGTTTTTAAATTCTGATCTGACAGTTTCAGAATTGTAAGTCACCTAGAACAGTGGCTGGAATAGAGTAAGCATTTTGGAAATACATAGTGGGGGCAGCAATGGCTGGACTGTTTCCTTCAGTTTCCTTTTCATCTAGTTGGACTTTGGGTCACTACCAATAATCCGGTGTGTCATGCAATTACAACGTGAATTCCAGTGACCGTTGGACTGGACCAGCGTGAGATGTCATGTGGATGATGAAACAAATAAGCTAACACTTGTGTGCTTACTACTGCCAACCCCTGTCACTTAATCTCTGAAAATCCTTTAATGTTGGATATTATTTACTGAAAAGAAAACCAAGACATAGAAAGTGTGGTAACTTACCCAAGCTTAAAAGCTACTCAATGGCAGGTGCAGGGTTTGAACCTGGCAGTCTGACTCCAGACTCTGTGTTCCCCTGGCCTAGGACACCTGCTGCTCTCCTCCTGCACTGGCTCTGCTCAAGGCCTCCTTGCCCTGGGGCTCCTGGAAATGCAGCTTGCGATTGCTGCTGGCACTGTCTAATTCTGTCTGCTAATGTCACTGCCTGACAGTGCTGGTCTCGACCAGCTTGGCTCTGCTCCACCAGTGCCACCAGTGCCACCACCGCTGCAGCAGCTAAGGCACCTGGGAGAAGTGGAGGCACTCCCTGAGGAAGCAGCCCCCCACTGTGCTGAGGCCTCCCACCTGCACACGGCTACCAAAGCCGCCACGCTGTGCCAAAGCCATCAGGACTGCCGACACCACTTTGATGTGGCTGAACCTTGCTGAGTTCTCTACTGGCAGAGGAAGAATCTCCCTCCCCAACTTTGAGGCACTGTCCTTTTCGTGAGTTTCAGATCAGACCTGCTCTGGGTTCCTGATGCCTGACAGGTTTTTTGAGAAACATGTCCTTCTGTTTAATTTGCTACTGCTCCCCACACCAGAATATGCTGCGGATGCTCAGCATCATTAACAAATGGGTCTATTAAGCCCCAGTTTCTGTTTCGATGTATTATCCCCCCAGGTAACCAGGTAGCTAAGGAACTTCCTCATGTCCTTAAACCTTTGCTCAGCTGTCACCTCCTCAGTGAGGCTCACCCTCACTCCCAGTTTAAAATTACAGCCCCGCAGACACTCCCTCGCACGCCAGATTTCTACTCTCCTCTTTTTTTCATAGCATTTTGAATCTTCTGACACAATCTGTAGTTTATAACAGCCCCTGTCTGTCTCATCTTGAGGCCAGGGATCTTGGTGACTTTAGTCAGTGTTACAGCACAGTGCCTGCCACCAGTGATAATTCAAAAAACGTTTGTTGAATTTGTTGTATTGTTACAAGTGATATCTTTCCTCCATAAATTCGCAACCTAAATTCAATTGTAGACCTAGTACCAGATGAAAAACTACCAAGCCAAAAAAAAAAAAGTTATGTTGATTATATGCAAGCAAAGATGTGTTTTCACCTAGCAAGGGCTAAAAAGTGAATTAGGTATTTTTGTACCATACTTTACTTCTGAAAGAAAAAAATTCTTTTGTGATCCTTGTGTAATGGATGAGTTATGGGGGGAAAAGAAACAGAAAATAAGCTCTCACCCCCCACCCGGACCTCTGCCCAGCTCGTATTTCCTGAAAAAGAACAAAGTTACAACCACCTGATCACTCAGCACCAGAACCCACACTTTCCCCCGTCTGTGCCCTCTCTGCCCTCCCCTCTATTCCAACAAAAAAATGTTTACGGGCCCATCAAAGGTCGCCCACCATTTTTCGTTTGGTCTCATCTTCTGCTCACACCATCTGATTCTGAAAACAGCCCCCTCTTCTCTACCGTATCACAAATTTCAACCTCTCCAATTCCTGGCTTCCGTCCACATACGAATAAACTATAATAGTGCCCATCTTAAAAACCAAAATTCTCTCGTGGCCGCTGTCCCCCTCAGCAACAGCCTCGTTTCTCTGCCTCGGACACAGTAAAACATCACCAGTCACCTCTCAAGTTTCTCCTCCGCCTGTTTCCCTGGGCTTTTATTCCCCCACCCCCGCTGCACTAACACACCTCCGTCTCAAGTCTTCATCTGAGCCTCCCTCAACCCCCTTCTATAACACCTGTTTCTCAAGGCTCAAGGGCCACCATCCTAGCCTGGTTTTCCTCCCCCCGCTGCCTTCTCCTCCACCTGGCCTGACGTGTAGGCCTGTTAGAATGGATATGCCACGGAGGACTGGAAACCTCACCAGCCTACATTCTGTGAGAGGGTTGGGGGAACTCCACATACCAGAGTGACAGGGAATGCACCAGTGAGAAAGGCTCCAGCCTCGCTGAGAGGACCAGTGGTCCCCTATAGACCGTTACAGAACTGGGCTGAGAGCAGTGAGAATGGAGGTGACACCATTAACCATCAGAAACAAGGTGGGAGCAACTATCACCACAAGCTGCAAAGTTAGAACAGGAGATGGGTGATGGGGAGCAGGCAAGAGGGGTGCTGTGTCGAAAGCCATGGCAATGTTCATAAGATATGTGGGTGTTCCAATTATTGCTTAACTTGTACAATTTAGAAATCAAGAAACATCAGGAAGCTGAGGATAGTGACCCCAATACAAAGTCATGCTCTCCTCTCCTGTTCTCAATCCTAGAACCCAGTAACTGGGGAGGAGCCGGGCTGCCATGACATGGAGCCTGGAACACCATGATGGCTGTGCAGTAGCGAGCACCCCATCCTTCCTCAGAGGGACCTGTGGGCGTTTACTCACAGGAATCCTGCATTGCAGAAAGGGGAACACCTGGACCCTGGAGGACTGTTGCGCAGAAGGTCAGAACTCCTATTATGTCCAAGACCCGATGTGCCAACATGGCCCCCTTTTGGGTGGGAGTACACAGAAGCCAGATGAACAGTGTCCTTGCCCAGGTCCCACTAGCAGTGGGTCCTTCGGGTTACCAGACACACCCATACCTGGTCCCTGACAGTACAGATGGGATGGTCACACTTGGTGGCTGAAAGAACCCTCACCTCCGCTCCTAGTAAGAGCATTAAGAGGATGAAAGGCCAAGTGGAAGCCTCTGAAAGTGCCACCACCACTCCCCTCCCAAGCCAAGGCAGTAAATTAAAAACATAACCACATCCCAGGGGAATGGCAGAGATGTGCACTGCTCTCCGAGGGGTGGTGGTCTCTGTCAAATTCCAATTGAATTTGCCAGCTGGCCCCTGCAAAAATGGGATAGTAGATGATGGGGAAATCCTGAACCATAACCAAATAGTAGCCGCAGCACCTCCTGCTCAGACGCAGCGGCTGATCGCGGTTTGTCCTACTGACCCTCCTCTTGCATGTTCCCTGAAAACCAGACAGACCAGAACCCGGGAGAGGGCGGGGTGGGGGAAGCAGTGACTGACTGCAAACAGGTGAGAGGAAACACTGTGGGGGAGGGGGATGGAAATATTCTAAACCTAGGTTGGATGATAGCTGCATGACTTTATAAATTTACTAAAAATCATTGAGTTGTACACTTACAATAGGTGAATATTATAGTATGTAAATCATCCTTCAATAAAGGGAAGCGTATGTTTAAAAGGTCTAATTATTAGTTGTAGTAACTCCTCATATACTTGTGTACTGTAGTTTTTAGACCTATTTGTGAGATAATAGAAAAAAATGTACATTTTTATCTGTCCCCCAACCCTGGTCTCTAGCACAAAACTCCTGAAACCCTTGTAAATTCCCAAGAGATGAGAACCCTAGGGGTCTCTTTTGTTCTAACGGTGGGTGGTGGGTGGGGAACCTCTGGGTGGGCTCATGGATAGGGGCTGGTCACCAGAAACCATGATCAGAAGCTGAGGATTTTCAGCCCCACCCTCCATTCTCCAGACAGGGGAGAGAGGCTGGAAGTGGAGTTAATAATTAATCATGCCAACAGGAGGAAGCCTCTGTAGAAATCCCAAAAGTACAGGATTCAGGGAGCTTCCAGGTTGGTGAACACATCCAAGTCCTGGAAGGGTGATGTACCCCAACTCCATGGGGACAGAAGCTTAGGACCCTCCCAGACCTCAGCTTATGTATCTCTATCTTGAGATACAGATGTTCATCTGTATCCTTTAATAAACTGTTAAACTGAGTGTTTTCCTGAGTTTTGTGAGCCTCTCTAGCATATTAATGGAATTGGAGGAAGGGGTCATAGGAACGCCTGACTTAGAGCTGATCTGTGCTGGCACCAAGAGGTGCCAACTTGGACTTAGGTTGGCATCTGAAGTGGGGTGGGAGCAGTCTTGGGGGACTGAGCCCTTAACCTGTGGGATCTGATGCTACTTCCAGGTAGATGTGTCCACACTGGGTTAAATTGTGGGACCCTCCAGCTGGTGTCGCAGAGAATTGCTTGGTGGGGGAAAACCCACCGCACAACTAGTGTTAGAGGTTTTGTGAACGTGGTAGGAAAGTGAGCGTAAAGGGGAAACACAGGAGGAAAAAAAACTAAGTTTTTCCTAAACACTCTTCTTCCAGCACCAAAGCTCTTGGATTAGGGATGTTCAAATCCTCTAACCCAAACTGAGACGCAAGGCAGCAGCGGAGCAGCTGTGCTGTGGAAACTTGAAGATCCCCTACTTGCAGCGTCGTCTTTGGCCTTGGCCCTGTAAGATTCCCAGCCATGCTGCCAAACTGTTGGATTTTCACTACGTGCTGTTCACTAGAATTTTTAAAAATTAATTTTTTAAACAGAAGTACTGGAGATTGAGCTCAGGACCTCATGTATGCATGCTAAGCATGTGCTCCACCACTGAGCTATTTCCCTCCCCACTAGAATTTCTTAAAATCACATTCTAATTGTTCTCTTGCAGGCTTGGTCTTGCTAAATACAGGAAGATCCTTACCCAGTTTCACAACTTACCTCTCACTCACTTGTACCAAGAGTTATATTTATACAGGCAAATGTTATAATCTTTTAACCACAGACACGATGTATGGAATATTTACATTTTGACACTGATATTAACACAGTCCTATAATTCTTAAAATGCTGTGGCGATTAACTCAGTTCTCACAACAGCTAGTATGGAGGAGTCTTGAACCTAAATCTTACGATTCCACGTTGTGTGCTCTTTTTGCTGTGGCTGATGGTCTCCCAGGAGCTATAATTTAGGAAGGGATGTGCTAAGAGTCATTAGAAAGTCACAGAGTAGAGGAGATAGGTTATTACCTTCAAATAAGGATGAGGGTGACATTTCAATTAGGCCTTGAGAGATACACGTTTTAACCAGGAAGAACTGGGTGGTGGAGGTGGAGAAGGGAGATCAGTTAGTTCTAGGACACGGAGACAGTGTGGGCAAAGGCACACTCGTAATTTGCGGCCCGAGCACGTAAGGCAGTGAGTTCTGGACTACAGAGTAAGAACTGGAGTCCCTGCCCATAAAATGTAATTCAATGCATTATTTCAGATACATACAATGAAATATCACACAGCCTCTAAAAATGAGGGCAGCCTAGTGAGACTGGCTATATGGAAAAAAATTTATCAGAAACACTATGAGTCCAGACAGCCTACTTGATTAAGATAAGATGTGATAGCTTTAGAGGAAAAGAGGGCTGCAGGAAGGATATTTTTAAAGGCGAGGGTAAGAATTCCATGAAGAGTTATAAACTAAAGGTGTGAGAGTGAAAATGATTGACGGAACAAGTCCTCAAGAAGATGCAATGGGTCAGAATTAAGGAAACAAGGAACACAGGGGAGGAGAAGAGAGTGGATGAAAATACAGAAGTGGTGAGGAGGAGAGGAAATTGCACCTCGCCGTCCTGCCCTGCAGCGAGAGCTCTGCTCTGTGAGGGCAGAGGCTGCAGCTACTTCCGACCTCGGCCTCCCTCCAGCCTCCTCCACGCCACACGGCACAGCTCGGAGCTGCCCTGACCAGGGCTGTGCCCCTCCTTCCGCCTTCGAGACCACTGTTCATCAGTGATCCCTGCTCCCCTCCTCGCCCGTTGTCTTCAGTCCCCCCTGACCACGGGATCCTTCTCAGCCTGTCTTTAACTGCTTATTGAATACGTCCCCGGATGTTTCACGGCAACCTTGCGCTCACCCCACCTTCCCTCCCGTTTTCCCCACCTCTGTGAAGACCACCACAACCCCGACCCCAGCCAGGCTCCCTAGACTCCTCCCCCTTCCACTACCATAGCGAATCACCAAATCCTTTTCATTTCACCTTTTAAATCACTTTGCATTCGTGTCTCCCTCTTTATTTCCACCGGCACTACTTCAGTTCCGGGATAGGTTTTTCTAGCGTGGAGCACTGGAGGAGCATCTCATCCGGTGCCTCTGATTCTGGCATCACTCACCATCACCCTATCCTTTACAGCACTATTAGGAGGATCTTTCAAAACACGTAACTGACCACTCACTCCTCTGCTTAAAATCCTTCAGAGCTTGCTTCTCATGAGGATAAGTTCACACTTCTGAGCACGGCATGTACCACTGTTCCTGATCATCTGCACCTCCTTCCACATGAGCAACGTCGGTTTTACATTTTACTTGTGGTTTGGAGAGTATCACAGGTACCTCGGGCCTCCACTGCTGTGAGTGAGCAGAGCTTCCCTCTTCTGTGCACCTGGGGAACATCCATCCAGTCAGTGACTGAGGATCTGGCTCAGGTGTCAGCATTTCTGTGAACTCCGCCCTGAGGTTTTCTCACATAGTCCAGGGCCATCTCGTCTGTGCCTCCAGATCAGCTGGGACAGTTAGACCCACACCTACCTAGAAGGGAGTCACGGATGCACCTCCCCCAGTAGATTACGTGGCCCTTGGCGATCCCTGCCTGGTCTTTCACTTTATCCTCAGCATCTAACAAAGAGGCTGTCACGTGGGTCATTGAAAGTCACTAAATATTTACTGAAAGGAGGACTGGCTTAGACTCTGCATCCCTGAGCCACATGCCAAAGGAGGCACACTCCCTGTGAGACAGCCCGCAGGTGAAAGATCATAAATGTCCGAGGCAGCACTTAGCACACAGCCCTGCTTGTAGACAACCATGTTAACCCTCCCATTCCAAGGGGTTCACCACAGTCGTGTGCAGATTCTGATGCTGAGTTAGCCACTTTTATCATAATATTTGTCTTTCTCCTATCATATCTTAATTTTCCCTAGAGGGTTCCATGAAACTAATAATAATGTCTCTTTTTAAAACTTGAATCATCAAAAAAAAAAAAAAAAAGAAAAGCCACCACCACCAACAAAAGCAAACAGTAGAAAAAAATTAGAATGCATTAAAAAAAAAAAAACCAACTTGAATCATTTCCAAAGCTTGCAGTGATTAATTTTCTCAAATGAAACACTGTTACAGCTGCAACTCACTGTGCCTTTCTCATGTTTGTCTTAAATTGTATTGCAACTTTTTGAATTTGAGAAATTAACAAATTTTCTGCTTCAAAAAACATATAAGACCTGTCTTTAGATTCTTCAACAAACAACTTTTATTTATTCAACACTTCCTTCAGGGCCAGATAGAGATTATTCATGTACTTCCCTCTTGTACTTACCTGACTAATTTATGTGCAAAACTAATTTCAGTGAAATAAAATAATTTCTTCCCTTCCATTCAAGGTATATTTTGATTCAATAATGAGACCTCCATCCTGGCTCCGTGATTTATCAAAAGGATAATATGTATTTTATGTACACTTTATTTTTCTGATATAGCTCACAAAAAAAAATCAGCTGTCTCTAGTTCCTTTGTTTAAATTCAGAACTAACTCCTTGAAACTACGTTAAGGTGGAAATTATAAGGGCGAGGTCTTGAAAGATCAGTCCTCTCCTTTCACCTGGGTTTTAATTCCAAAGGATTTCAGTGTTAAGTGTCTTGCAAAATTTGGTTAGTAATAGGAAGAGCTTGCCGGCCCAGAAGAGAGAGAGAAACAATACAGAGCTAGCTTCAGGTAGCCCCTAGAAGGCCTGGTGGTTCAGGAGTAGTGTTCTGCGAGAGTGAAAACAGGCAGGTCCTTGGAAAAGAAGCCACTATGTTCACCTATTTACATTAAAGTAGAATATGTTTGTTCGCAAGAAGAAATTAGAAAAAAAGTCGTCACTTTTGTTTTGGAATGTGAAATTTTACCATTTATATAGATTTCAATGTATCATTTCTATGGACTGATCTGGGTACTATACTTAGTAATGACTGCTCCTGGAGTGGTTGACAAAAGTGATTGTTAATCTTCAGTCCTGTTTAATCTAAGTCATTTCTCTTTCCTTCTAAAATATCTGGCATCTAAAAATGAAAGGAGAAAATGTTTCTTAAGTTTTCAGGAAAGACACCAGGGACAGAAGAGCTGATTCTTGGTTACATACAGAATTCTTATTCCCTAAACAGCTAGTTCTTGACTACATATGGAAAAGGGATACAAGGAAAACCTGCAGACAGACTAACTCCACAGATAATACCAGTACTATATTTTAATTAATATTTTTGTTTGTTTCAACCTTTTCCCATTAAGGAATATGACAAGGAACAAGGCTGGCTGAGTTTTATCTTCTTGGTTTGGTTGCCAGCTGGCAGGATTAAGGTTCCTTATAACTCAGCTATTACAACAGTGGGGTCTCATTGGGGCACACAGAAACATGTCCCTTGATTGCACCCTCTCCCGCAAAGCTTGGTCACAAAGAGGCCCCGCTACTCATGAACACACACCCGTGGCCTGGGTGGGCAGGGCGGCACAGCTGTGCTTTCTGCTGGCAGTTACTCCACCAAGTACAGCGTTGGGCGGGGCTCCCGAGTCTGCCTAATGTCAACTCCTATTTAGTGCCTATTATGGGACAGGTGCTTGGGAGTACCAACGTGAATATGAGACAATTCCTGCGCTAAAAGACTTCTTGTCAAGCCGGGGGACATGCGAGCAGAGAACAGGAAGGAAGTGAGATAGGTGCTATTTGATCAAAGGGTACAGTGTGGGCACCTGGGAGGAACAAGCCAGTTCCTGGGGGACAGGGCGGGAAAGGCTTCGTAGAGGAGCCAGAACTGGAGCTGGCAGGGGTTTGCGAGGTGGGAACTGAGGTTGTAGGGAGAAAAGGAGTGGGGAGGGCGCATTCCAGGTCGGGGACGCTGCATGGGCCAGACAGAGGCATAAAGGTGACAGAGCGTGGTCAGGACACTGCAGGCGGTTCGGTACAGTTGGTGTGCATGATGAGGAGGAGGAAGCAGTGGATGAGAAGGTGGGATACGAAGGCAAGGGCTGGATCACAGAGGGCCTTCACGCCACGCTGAGGAGCTAGACTCGATCCTGACTGTAACTGGGCACTTAAGGGTTTCACGTAGGGAAGGGATATATCATATTTTGCTTCTAAAAGATCACTGTCTACTCTGTGGAGGATGGAGGGAGGGGGGCAAAACTAGAGGCAGAAATACGAGTGAGGAGACGACCGTAACAGGCCAGGTGAAAGGACGAGGGCTTGACGTGAAGCAGTGGCCGTGGGCATGAAGCCCAGGGAACCACCACCACTGGAAGGAGGGGCTTCCAAGTCCAGGACCAAGGAGGCCCTCATCTGAGGACAGAGGGGAAAGCTCAGCTGAACATCACTGGAAGGTAACTTTAGGAACTCGTATTTAATCGTGTGCAACTGTCAAATTACATGGAAATGTAGCATTCTTTATAATGATCATCAGTATGACCTACCACGGTCATGGACTTCTGATGACTTCTTCGTCTGTAGGAAACAGAAAGAGAATAATGTAAAATAAACAAATGAAAAGGAGCGGTGGTGGTGAGGACCAGAACAGCGAACACAGTGAGCAAAGGATGCTGTTCTGTAACACGTGCTTTCCCTCACTTTTCAAAAAGAAACTGTGATTTAGGACAGAACGATGAGACCAGAAAAGACTAAGACAAAGCTTTTCGGTAAGGTACAATACGCGGATCGTTCTTGCTGCAACGACATAAAGACACTGAGCTACAGTCTCGTTCTGTTTTAACATTCTCATAGATTTACTTAGGATCAGATTCTGGTTATGACTTGAAAACCCAACAAACTTCCTTGAAAGTGATGAAGAACTAGAGGCCAAAATAAGACATCTGAGACTGTCAAGTCACTTTATCACTTTTTCTCTCCATTTCCCACTATTTCCACTACTGAAGACAATTGTCCAAAGCAGCACCGCAGCTTTGAGACGATGCAGAGGTGGTCTAACGCGTATTCACGTGTTGAATTCACTGAGGTCAGTCGGTCCACGGGAGGCTTCATGGATGGTGGGGGCTGAAGGCTGATGTACGTCTTAAGTTTTCTAAGAAACGGCCTCATCAGCTAGAAAGGGCCTTGAGAGTTCTGCTCCATCTCACACACTTGCTTCATGGCCAGTCTAAATCTGTACCAATGGGCCTCAAATATGCCATGGAGAGAGGCCAAGTATAAGCAAACAACTGTCTAAACTAGGGAAATGTGTGAATTTATATGCAAAATTTCTTATTTTAAAATAATCCTGGAAAAAAATATTCCACAGTGTCAGCAACGCAAAGAAGATTCATATTCAGTTTAAATGAGCAATTACTGCTCCTTTGTAACATTCCAGACCATCAGATCATATAGTCTTCCATGTTACGGTGAAAATCACAGTTCGCCTGTCACTTTGCAAATACTACCATAAAGCTGCTAAGGGCGTCTGAATTCGGGGAACACAGGTGTATCTGCAAACGGCATGAGGAACCGACGTGACCCGTGACGCGATCCAAATGCCACTTTCGCGCCTGCCTCCCACTTCCACTTCAGACTCTTTTCACTCAGGGGAGCCTGTCCCCTTTGCCGTTGGCCAAATATGCTGCAGGCCCAGTGATTTCTTTGCTCACTCTAAGGTGACAGCCGGCCCTCACTGACGCTCAAGCACAGCTCAGTGCAGTAAGCAGCACGTCCAGTCTTAAATACAACGGACGCCTTCGTCTTCACTCTGGAGCGGAACTCCTCACCCCTCTCTCCAAGCTAAGGCTCGTGGGCGTGGGCACCAGCTGTGCGTGAAGGTTAGTTTCTGCACTCCCTTCACCCAGCACCTCCCCACTTTGCGGAAGGAGGGAGGAGAAGCCAGGCGATGAGACCTTCTCACTTGGCTGCGTGGCTTCACAGCTTGGCTGGTTCTTCCTCTCCAGAGCTTGCCACTGCTGGGGGCTCTGTCCTACAGTTCCCTCGGCCCAGACTGACGCATCTCTGTCCTGGTGCTCACCGGATACTGCTTCATCAGCCCCTAAGCATGCAGGAACACCCTTCCCACCTCCAGCTGCCGGCATGCCTCCAGCCAGCCTTGGGAATAGCCCAGGATAACTCAGATCTCACCTGCCTGGTTCTTAAGAGACTGTCACATACATTCTTCGTCCTGATGACAAGCTCGGGGGGAAGAGGCCCCCTTAACCCAGCCCTCTGTCATGCTGCCTCGTGTCTGGCTCTCGTTTTCCCCGTCACTGACCCTCTGTGTCCCCACTTTAAGGAAGCACATTTCAAAGCTCTTTAGGTGATCTCCCAGAGGCCCTGCACCAGGCTTTAGGTAACAGAGGCAGGATGACCTGGGGGGAGCTTACAACATGACAGAGTCAAGGAAATCTCTTCTGCAACCTTCCCTTCTCTCTGAATATTCTGTATCCTGGATCTGGCCAAGGGATATGAGTCATGACAAAAGGTCTTTGAAATTTCCCCCAGGACCTCTGCATAGCAGGCAGACTCACTCATCATGGGAACGTTCAGTAAACGTTCTATTAGCATCTTAGGAACTAAGCCAGGAAGAACCCCGTTTTAACATCCTGCTATGGTCTTAATCAACCCCATAGGGTTTGTCCATATTCCTTGTATCATGAAACACTGAGAGTTGAGAGTCTTCTAAAATAATGGATTATAAGATTTAACATTAGTGTAAGAAAGTCTGGTCATAAAATCTGGTCTGCTGTGTATCTACATCAGGGTAAGCTGTTCTACTGTAGGCAAAATCTTAGCTCATAATTTTCATAGTATCTTTCTCAGAAGTGATGGTAAGTTCCATGAGGGCAGGGAGCCTGGCTTCCCAGTTTAGGTCCCCCCCCCCCAAAAAAAAACATTTTTAAAGCAACTATTTTATCTAGGCAAAATACCAAGCACTTTTATATAATTTATCTTGTTTATCATAAATTGGGATAAAAAAAGGTTTTTTTAAAAATGTGTAACAGTATTACACATATGCACTAAAGTTAAAGACATTATTGTTTAGAAAAAGAAAGAATTTACCTTGGTCTTCTGGCTTTCTCTCTGGGCCTTCTAATTAAGTCTTCCAAATGTTTATTTCTCTCTTCTAAACTGAAAGAAGAAACAATTGAAACTTATGACTAAAACTGACTTTTCTAAACAAACATTTTGCTAGAGTCACTGGAGGATTTGTGTAGGTAAATCTGACGGTGGTCTAGCACCTGGTGGGCACCTGGAATTCTCCCCCAGCAGCTCAAATGACTTACTTTCCCTTTAGAGGGTGCAGTGGTGAAGAAGGCAAGGAGGAAGCAGTAAACCTACGAAGTGACACCTGGATGATTTTCCACTCGCTTCCAGAGTGAGTAGAAAACTGAGTGCTCTGTGCGAGTAATGCGTTCCTGAGGGTAACACGTTCAAAACACGCCCCCCGCCCCCGAGCTGTGAACTGCTTTAACGTGGGAAAGTAATCAATACTGTTACAGGAAGGACTCCAGCTCTCAGGTGGGCTGCCAGAGAGCTACTGTTTTTCAGACTCATAGCAACAGAGATCCTGGTGGGTTCCCCCGTTGCCCCTAGGAGGCCAAAGTCACTGAAGACAGTCTCCTCCCAAACTCCCTTGCCATCCAGGGAGGGCGTGTAGTGTCCCGCGGCTACTGTGACAAATCACCATAAAGGCGGTGGCTTCAAACCACACACGTGTGCTCTCCCACAGTGCTGGGGCCAGACGTCCGTCTGAAAGCAGCTTCACTGGGCTGAACCCAGCTGTCGGCGAGGACGTGCCCCCCCCCACCCGCAGGCTCTGGAAGAGGAGCCGTCCTCTGTCTTGTTTTTTCCATCTTCCAGAGGCTGCACTCACTTCTTGGCTCTCGGGCCCTCACTGGACCACCTTTTCCAACCCTGCTTCCACGATCAAACTGCCTTCTTCTGTCATCACATCCCTCTCTGCCTCCGTCTTATAAGGACAACTATGAGTGCATTTAGGGCCCCCAAGAATAACCCAGGATGATTTCTTCATCTCAAGACCCTTAATTTAATCACATCCACACAATCTCTTTTGCCATGGAAAGGAAACATTCACAGATTTTGGCACTAGGATCTGGATATGGTGGGGGGCATTATTTAGACTGCAAGAGAGGGTAAACAGACCCTTAGAGGACAGGAAATTCTACTGCGGGGGCATAACCTCAAATGCTTGTGGGAGAGTCAGGCAAGTATGTGACAAGACTCAGCCAGACAACTGCGGATTCAGACAAACCAGGGGGCATGTACTGCCTAGAGGAAGAAACTGCTTTTCACCTCTTGCCAAATGTTGCCATGCGGGAATGCTGTATGTAGCAAGGATGTCAGATCTTATTTTCAAAGGGGAGATGGAAAGCTACATTTTTACAGAAAATCACCCTTTTTAAATTTTGGCAATAATTCAAAAACATTTTGAATAGCACATGGACCAAACAAAGCACATCTGCCTCAGGATGTCACCTGCAGGCTGTCGTGTTGACCTCTCTGCCTTAGTGCCCAGGGATTGTTGGGCTTTTGTTTTCAAAGGTTGAAGAGGAGAAGCTGTCTAACCCGGGAAGAGATAACAATGTTAAACAGGCCCTTTGGACACTAATGAACTCATCTACAAAACAGAAACAGACTTGTAGACATAGTAAACAATTTTATAGTTACCAGAGGAAAGGCGGTGGGAAAGGGTAAATTTGGGAATTCGAGATTTGCAAAGGTTAACCATTATATATAAAAATAGATTAAAAAAAACAAATTTCTTTTGGACAGCACAGGGAACTATATTCAATATCTTGTAATAACCTTTAATGAAAAAGAATATGAAAACTAATATATGTATGTGTGTGTGTTTTGGTCAGCACACACATGCCTGGGACATTATGCTGTACGCCAGAATTGATGCACTGAAATTGATTATATTCAATTAAAAAGAAGTTATGGTTAGAGAATTATATTCAATTTCTCACAATAAGAAAATTCATTGTATATGTTAGATTGGTGTACTTTTCACGTCTGTGTTATGCTTCAATAAAAAATTTTTTTAAATGGAAAAAAGTTATGGTTCATCTAAATACTTAAAATTAGTATACTTTATGTACGTGACAATTTAATAAAAATTTTTATTAAAATAAAAAACCAAACAAGCCCTTTAAGGCTATCATGCCATATAGTCAGAGAAACCGCATGGAATAAATCTTTTGTATTTCTGGAGTTGAAAAGAAAGGCCTAAACATTGGAAGATGAGGATACCCAAGGAGGGAAAATGAGAAGTTTTTCCAAGTGTGCCACAAAGCACCAGTGGAATATATTTACACACATTATTCCTGCGTTTAGAGCTCAGAGCTCAAAAATACAGCCTAAGTCCAAGTAAACGCAGTCGTGTATTTACCACGGAGGAAGCGGCGTCCTCCGTCTGAGGCACCACCAACCCAAGCCAGACGAGCAAAGCAGCGCCCTCTAGTGGAGTGAAGGTGCCAGGCCAACAGGCGGCCGGATCTCCGCGTGGGAGTGGATTCAGCGCAACCCCAGTCGAAACCCCAGCAGGTTTTAAAACAGAAATTCACAAGCTGATTTTAAAATTCATATGGGAATTCCAAGTAAAAATGGTCCTGACTTAGAAAATAGCACATTTTCCTCTTTCTAGGAGTCAAAAAAAGTGAACTTAGCAAGCCAGAGTGAAATATCAGCAGATGTTTACAAAATTAAAAATTAATCTTTTTCAACTTACCGCGCAATCTGGGAGTGGGATATCACGAGCCTTTGGTCAGCACATTCGATAATTTCTTCATATGATGTAACCTTGAAAAAATAGCTAAAACAATTATTCTGTGATAAATTCTAGAATACCTGTTTATTTTTTTGCTTTTTAAAAATCTGTACAAGTTGAAGCTCAGTTATATGATTCCCACTGCAGAAAGTTTTACAATAGGCAGAGCATCTTCCTTATATTTTGAAATCAGGAATATGAGTACAAGTAGAATTGTAAGGTGCCTGTTCATCACACAGAAAAAGTGAAGTGTCAAAAGATGGGTAACAGTAGCCAGTCAACTGTGATACATTCAACTGGTGTATGTATCAACTCAGGGTTACAGTCCACTCGGTTAAAGTTTACGCAGTTTCTAAAAAGTAAACTAGAACACCACCTTGGCAAGATTTAGAATGACCCTCAAAATGAAATTGCAGTATTTGGAGCTGAAATTGCTGACAGCACAAAGAAAGATACACACAACGTTCTTTTCTAGCTTTCAGCTAAAAGGCTATGGAAAGTCATCATGAAGTGAAAGGAAATAATGTAATTGTGTCACACCATCCCTCAGATCCTTTTTAGCACCAAAAGTCTATTGCTTTAATATTTGACATAGTTTTAAAAGGACAAAAATTTCTGGAAGAAAATCTGTACCTTATTTATTAAGTTGCCTAAATGTCTTTGATACTTGTCATTTTCTTCAATGAGTCTGTTGCAGTGGTCTTTTTTCGACTCTAGAAGATGTCCCAATTTTGCTATCTATGGAGAAACAGCGGTAAAAATACTTACCCAGAAACTGCCGTGAAAACCACATATGGATGCTAAGAACAGATGAGAATAGTGAGCGGAGCTGTATTCCAACATTCCCTTAAGCTGCTATGTACCACAGGTGACTCAAGAGATGCTATGAGCCAGGTCCTAGTTAGACTGTACTTCGATCAGGTAAGCAGAAATTAAAATCATGGTTCAGCTTTTCTCCAATTTAATAGTATGAGACAGCTTTGCAAATAATTAAACTCCTGTTAGTGAATACATCTATTCATTAGCCCCAAATCTTCACCACTGTCTTTCCATGTATAACAAATGGATAGACATTTGATTTTATCCGAAGTAAAGCCCTGATGTTGTGCTGGGTGATGCATTTTCAGGTTTGATAAACAGTCTCACCTGCATAAATGAGCGTTCTTTTTTTTTTAAAGGTTCAGCTCAACGTATGTCACACTCTGACTTATGGTCCAATTTTTATTTGCAAAAACAAAAAAAAAATAGAAACTTTAAAAACTGTATTTCTAAAAGTTACATCTAGGATTAATTATCAGGAAAGGGGATTCACTGAGCAACTTTAGAGGAAAAGGGACAGAAATGTTCCCATTAAATAACAATGTTAAGAGTGGCCATCAAACTTCTAATATTTATTCAAATATACTTATTTATACATACTTACATGTCTGAAGTGTGAAACCCCAGAGGAAGCAATGGCAAAACAAATTTGCTGCAGAAACAGCAGCTTTCATGTTCTCTCTCTTTATATAAATGTATTAATGGGGACAACAGCAAATCAAGGGATCCGACTCCTCTGACTACATACATTATTTGAGGTAGGGGTGAGTACAGACATTACTTTAATTTAACGGATCCAAGGTGAAGAGAATTTAAAAGATGTTTAAAAGGGTATGTCTAGAAGTGGAAAAGGCTAAAATCCATACTTATCGGCCACCAGCATCGGGCTTATCCTATCCCATCCCTTTGAGTCTCCCACTGCATCCTGGAGGGTGGAGCTCCACGCTCAGCTCCACGTACCTCATGACATTCCTGCAGCAACACGGAACTCCTACTCACTTCCGTTCTTTCTCACAGACGTTCTTTCTCACAGGCACATTTCGAACTTCTTTATTGGCTTTCGAGATCTAAGTAATAACCCTTTTAAGTCCTCAGATTGATACTTTTTAAAAAATTTGCTAACCTCAGATTAAAGAAAGAAGAACAGAAGAGTCCTTAATATTTATTTTAGAGACAAAGGAATAGCTCTGTAAAAGCCAGTTTTGGGGATTACAGAGAAAAATAACCCAATTTTAAGTTTCTGCTAACAAATGTAGAGTTTAACCACTTTAAGAGCATAACTGTCATACAATAAACCCCAGATATTTATAAAGTGTACAGTTTGATATGTCTTTATACATTTTTAAAGGGTAGAGTTTGATACGTTTTGGTAAGTTTTGTACAACTATGAAACCATCACCACAATCAGGGTAATTAACATTTCACCCCCCACCCCCACCACAGCTTCCTCTTGCCTCTGAGTTCTCCTTCCCTCCTATCTGTCTGTCCTTCCCTGACTCCCATACTCTATGTCAGCCCCAAGCAACACGTGTCTGTTTTCTGTCCCTACTGATTAGTCTGTATTTTCTAGTTTTACGTAACAGAACCAAACAGTATTTACTCTTGTCTGGCTCTTTTCACTCAGCATAATTACTCTGAGTTGCATGTGTATCAGTAATTCATCCCCTTTTCACTGCTGAGTAGTATTTCACTGTCAGATGTACCAAAATTTGTTTATCCATTTATCTCATGATAGACATTTGAATTGCTTTCAGTTTTGGCTATTATAAATTAAGCAGTGAGGAATCTTCAAATACAAGTCTTTGTATGAACACAGGCTTTCATTTCTCTTGGGTAATACGTAGAATACGTAGGAGTAGAATGATGGCAGGTGCACGTTTAACTTTTTAAGAAACTGCCAAGACGTTTTCCATTTTGCATTCCTACCAGCAGTGTGAGAGAGTTGCAGTTGCTCCACATCCTTGCCAGTCCTTGGTACGGTCCGTCTTTTTAACAGATGTTCTAATATGTGTGTAGCAATATTCACTATGGTTTTAATTTGCATCTTAATGGTGCTGAGCATCTTTCCATGTGCTTTTTTGCCACCCATATACTTCTTAGTGAAGTGTCTGTTAAAGTCTCTTTGCCCATTTGTAGAATTTGGTTATTTGTTTTTGAGGATTCTTTACATACTCTAGATACAAATCCCATCAGAACTGGGATTTGCAAATATTTTCTCCCAGCCCATGACTTGTCTTTTCATTAAGAGCACATTATTTAAAAATTTTAAAAATATATTTTAAAGTAGAAAAGATTTTAAAGACAGAGTCTATTAAAATCAAATCACTGAAAAAGTCAAAAAATCATTTTCATGAAAGTATACCAAATGGAACTTTTTAATATACGAAGTAATATTTATGTAATAATTTAAAGGATAGAGTGGTGGCAACATTTTTTTTTGTAAAGTAAGATACTACGAGATAACCTTGAACATGGTTATTGGACTAGTATTAATGAAAGTCCTTTAACGTGGTGTCTTTGCCTTGATGTCTCAGAGGTGCTGTACTGCTTCAGAGCTGGATGCTAGGACCCCTGAACCCACTCACAGTCTCCACCAAAAGTAAGCAGATCTGAATAAAGGAAGAGAAACTGAGGGCTAGTAAAGTGACTTTATATGCGCTTGACTTAATCGGGCAGGAAATACAGACCACTGGGAATCAAACAGATGGTAGTTCAGGGAGGGAGCAGCATGCCAGAGCTTACTTTTATGACTGCAGGAGATGAACATGAGGATAAAAATAAGTATATACCATGTAAAATGTTTCCTCCTGAGTATTTCTTTACAAGTTAACAAACTTCCAACTTGAAAGGCTACCAAAATATTAAATTGGGAACTGTCTTATGTGCCACATAGAGAGCTATGGTGGAGCGGTCTGTTCTAGGATAGGATTTCAGTTTTTAATCTTCAGCTATTCCACAGCAGTGGTTAAAGGGTATCTTCTATGTAATGGTTAAGGAATATCTTATTTTTATCAAAAGCAGCAAAAGGTGCTTCTTACCAAGAAATCAAGCTCTTCGTTTAGGTTGTGATACTGATCCAGTTTGGCTCCCAGTAGGACAGGTATGTCTCTGACATTCTTGGTTTCATTTGAATCAAAGTCTGTAACCTGAGATGAAACATACCTGCGCTCACTTCCGTACCTTCACACGCCCTGGAACACTGGACAGTGACTACTCTATCAGTTTAACAAAGAGGGCTTCAGCAGTTTCAGTAATAGACATGAAGAACTCTGAGCCAGAACGATTTCAACAAATTTGCTCACCAGAAGAACATAACTACCTAAAACGGTATTTTTGTGTGTTAAAGACAGTACATAGGGAATGTTAAACTCACCTCAGTAACCTGATCTTGAAATGATTTTTCATTGGCAATTAACTCTCTGAAAGTTGTGATTCTGTCTTTATGTTTCAGTAGCTAAGGGAAAAAAAATTTTTATATTTCAGAGGAGAGGAAATAAAACTACATTCCATAACATTTGTAAGATCACCAAGTCCTGCACAGTCCAATCCCTGGTCTCCAAAAGACGTATGGTTTTTAAAGGCTCTTGTGCATCCGAGAGTCCACACAGCAGACCTGAGCCTGCCGTCCTGAGAGGCCTGCTCGCTGGACTTCCCCCCGACTGGCATCTAGGAATGTGGACTGTGGGAGGGTCTCCATCATTTCCAGGGTATGAAGGCTCACTGCGCCTAACCTATCTGTACAAAGGATGTGGTTTATGCTGAACACCTCTTTCCTTCCGGAGGGTCTGACCCATTGGTACAGGGCGGGCAGAGGGTGCCGGTGACAAGACTCCAATAAAAACGCTGGACACTCAGTCTCTAATGAGCTTCCCTGGGAACAGCCACACCTGCTGCCACAACTCACTGCTGGGGAAGCAAGTGCTTTCTGTGTGACTCCACTGGGAAAGGACTCTTGGAAGCTTGACTCCAGTTCCTCGGGACTCGGCCCCAGGTGCCTTTTCCCTCTGCTGATTTTGCTCTGGATGCCCTCGTGGTAATAACACACCACAGCTGTGAGAGCATCTGGGCGCGGAGTCCCGTGGGTCCAGCAAATCACCAAACCTGAGGGTGGGCTTGGGCTCTCCGGAGAGCTTATCCTAATATTCAATTGTTTCTACAGTCGGGCTATTAAAATTCTTCTTTAAAGAGAAAAAATTAGCCAACTTTTTCTAGATGCAATTTATAATCATTTCCCATTTGTTCTATGTAATAACAAATCTTAATCCTCAATATTCTAACCTGTCCAAGTGTCAGGGAGGCTTGAAGTGTGCTGCCCAGAATTTTTTTTTTAACTGTGAACAATTTTCAATAGAGAGAAAAAACTTTAATGAACCCCCATGTAACTATCATCCGGCTTCAACTATTAACAGTTAATGGTCAATCTTATATCATTAATACCCCAATCACTTCCTCCTCCCTTCAACTCCCTTCACTAAACCAAATCACAGACGTAGTATCATTTCATCTGCCAATATTTCAGTAATTACATAGAAATTTACCAAGAGAACATAAATATTTGAAGTTGTATTTTTGTCACACCCTGCTCGAACCCTCAGATGGGCTTATTTCTGAAGGCTGGCTTAGGAAGTGGAGGTCAGTAGTTTCTCTGCATGTCTGTTTATTCTTTGATCCTTTTCTCTACAGGTTGGCTAGGAGACAGAGACTTTCTGGAATTTTCTGCAACAAATTTTCTATCCACCTCAGTTCAGAGAAGTCATTCCCTGACAGTATAGTACTGAATTTGGATCCTAGATTTGAATGTGTTTTTATTTGTTTAGCCAGATAAATTCGTCACTTCTACATTCCTTCTGATTAAAAATGGTACACATCCACACCTTGTTATCACCTTCCCTATTTAACACACTTGTAAATTTTATCTCTCAATCTCTGTACCACTACACCAAGAAAAGAAAAACTGAAGACATCCCAAGAGCCTCTTCCCTCACCCTTGATCCCAGTTGAGAAATAAAATTTCTTTTCAATGGATCCATTATCCCAAGTGATAAAGTTTGTAATCACTATAGGAATGTCAAAATACACTATTCTTCAGCAATCAGTAGTTCCATACAAAAGTGAAAAAACAATCATACTAATTTTTTGGTAGCTGAATGAGATTTTCTAATACATACTTACGTTCTAAAACAAGTCAAATGTTGAACAGTCTATCTCCTTAGTGAGGGCCCCAAATCTTGTCCCCCAAAGTAATTCTTTTTAAAAAATCCAAATTTTAGGAGTCTATACTTGTATATTACCCTTTTGACTTTTTTTTCACTAAACATGATTTAATTTTTAGAATGAAAAATAAATACAGTACCTCTTTATCTAAATTATTCTTTTTTAGATGAAAAGTCTTCAATTTTTGTAGCATTATATCACTAACTTTCTCAGTCTCTTTGAAATGTTCAGCATCGGGACTGGTGATGTCCTAGGGGTAACATTTTGAGAAGCTATATTAAAAAGTTTTCAGTAAAGCTAAAAGGAAGAAGGGAAAAACAGAAACAAAATAAATCTCCCTTCCAAAATAAGTGGCTAAACCAAAGGAGGTAAAATAGTATTGAACTCAATTCTTCAATTACTCATCATGAGACATCTAACACAGGGTTAATGAGGAAAGAAATCATATGGATTCATACTTGTCCATAAATTGTTATTGGGACAAATTAGTATAATCGCTGGGAAGTTTACAGTCATCTGTAATAACTGTACATGCTTACACTCTCATACCTCCATCTCCTAGTCAGTTTACAAATCCTAACTTTAGACAAACTGTTATACCTGACACCAGAACAATCAGACATCCTCCATAATACCGAAACTCCGATATTTCAGTGAAATACCAATATTTCAATGGTACCCACAATGTAGATACTTGTGCCAATATAACCTAAGGGTCAAAAGCACACGCGTTAGAGTCAGACTACCTGGATTTGTATCTGAGTTCGGCCCCCTAACCGTATGTGAGACTTTGGACCAGAAACTCAACCATTCTAAGCCTCAGTTTGTTTTTCCATGTTTAAAAAAAAAAAAAAAAAAAAAAAGCCTGATAAGGTAAAGAATGGTGCGAGGATTGAATGAGAGAACCCATGAAAAGCCAAGTAACCTTACACGCCTCCAAGGACAGGATGGGAAGTCAGCAAATATTTGCTGAGTGCCTATTAAGGCCTTACTTTCCATTAAGAAGAGGGCATATGACATACTCATCGAGTCTCTGATCCTGAAGGCTTAAGCAAACATATTGGTTTGGCCTGGGATAATACCTACTAAGAGGAGGGCTGATGACTGACTCCCTCACTGAGAAGTCTGGTAGGGAAGAAGCAACCAGCAAAGAAGACTGAGAAAGAACAGCAACCTCCATGGAAACAGGGGAAAACTAAGGCTGAGAGAGGAAAACGTGCTTGGCCAGGTCACACAGCCAGGCAGTGGTGAAGCCGGGATTGGAACTCAGCTGACACTAACTTCATTTTTCATTCTACTAATGTACACAGCTCTGCACAGCCCTCCCTGTGCCCCGAAGCTGTATTTTATTTTACTTCATTTTTTTTGAAGCTGTATTTTAGATCCAGTAAACTGCTCATTCCTGTGAACAAGCATTGATTAATCATGAGGAGACTGCCCTGGAGCACAAGACCATTGCTCTGAGCTTTCCTGAAATGTAGCAAGCACTAAATGAAGGGTTTTTCCTGATATCTTTATTTTTTTTTAATTTTATTATATTATCTCACTGTAGGTTGGTGGGAATTAGGCATTGAAGAAAGACAAACAGAAAGAAGCAGGAGGAGGAAACGAAGCCTGAATGGTTGGTTTAACGGTCTGTATTTTGTCTTCTATTTTTTTCTTCCATAACTTAATTATCCAACCTCGGAATTTCTTCCCCCACCCCTAATACAAAATATGATTTAAAAAAATTACCTGGCATGTGAGAAGTCCTACTATCAGAGCCAGAAGACTGTGAATTTTGGAGGTCAGCGGAGACATTCTTTTCATATCTGGGGGATTCAGGCTCTCTCCTTCACAAGGTGAGTGAGTCAGGAACAAATCAGAATGTATCATCTTTGCATCCTACATGTACACAGTTCAGGTTTGTCACAATAAAGACAAAGAATCTGGATTACTTTTTAGGTAGAAGGTTGAATAAAAGACCACTCTTAAAAACTCGGGGCAGTGGGTCTCAAACTTTTTGATTCTCAGGATGCCTTTTAAAAATGATTGAGAATCCCCAAAACCTTTTGTTTACAGTGTTATATCTATCAATATTTATTGTATTAGAAATTACAACTGAGAACAAAATTATTTGTTTACTAATTCATTTAGGTAACAATAAATCTAACTAAGTGCCAATATACAAAACACTTTAATAAAAAATTACACTTTCCAAAATAAAAATTAGTGAAAAGGGTGGCAGTGTTTACACTTTTTGCAAATATTCTAAATGTCGGCTTCACAGGAGACAGCTGGGTACTTCTTAAGTGCTTCCCACATGCCATCAGCCATGAAAGCAATTACACCATTGCATGTCACACGGTTTCTGGAAAACTCCACTGTACACTTGTGAAAGAATGAGTGAAAAAGGCAATAATGTCTTCATATTGCTATGAAAATGCCTTGGAACTCACAGACACTCCCAGAACACCTTTTGAGAAAATGGACCTAAAGTTAATGCAAAGTAAGACTAAAAGCAGAGTAAAGAAATTGGTGAGTCAAGATAAAACAAAGAACTGTCCAGCTTCTTAAAAAAGGAAGTTCAAGAAGATTATATATTGGATAAAATTCTGTATAGCTACACTAATTCACTCAGTTAACTAATTCAAAATTTGCCATAATCTGGCTGAGCAGCTAAACTTAAGGTCATGTTTGCTTGGCTTTGTTGTTCTCAAAGTGTGATCCCTGGACCAGGAGCACAAGTGAGGCCCAGGATCGTGTTGGATACACACGTCCTCAGGCCTCACCGCACTTGTGCTGAGTCAGAAATCCAGGGTGGGCCCCAGCAGTCTGCGTTTCCACAGCTGATGAATTCATCATCATGCTGATGAATGCTAAAGTTTGAGACCCACACTGGCTTGGATAATCCTTCTTTCTTTTCAGAGAAAAAATGACACAGAATTTTCTTAAACATAAAAGAACAATATTTCCCAAGAATCATTAAAAATAGAATCATTTACTTGCAAACAATACTTATAAGGATAACAGATCCATAAGAGAGTCCATCAAGGACATCTTCAAGGCTACATATCAGCTCAGTTCCAGTTATTGTAAGAAATATAAAAATAAACTTACACATTTTTCTAGTCCAGACTAGCCTTTTTTCTAAGTAGCCAGAGTTAATAATTGTACTATAAATATGCTGAGGCAGGCCAACAAAACTGGAATAGAATAGATGTGCTCTGGCTTGTGAAAATTGTTGCTGCTGGGACGTGCTTCCAGGTTGTCTGCCAAAAAAAGCCGTTTGAACTGCAAATACAAAATTACAGCCTCTCTTGGGGGCCAGGGGAGTATAACTCAGTGCTAGCTCAGTGGTAGAGCACATACTTGGCATGCACAGGGTCCTGGGTTCAATCCCCAGTGCCTCCCCTTCCTAAGGGAAAAGAAAACACATTGATACGAGGCTCTCATGTTGTTTTTAATGAATGGTAACTAGATATGTTTTGGTGATCATTTTGCAATACATGCAAATATTGAACCTTTATGTTGTATAGCTGAAACTATTATGTTGTGTATCAATCATCTCTCAATAAAATGTTTATCACTTTACAAAATTACTGTGTGATAAAATATAGGTTTGTTTTACCTTGTAAACCAAATACTCCATTGTATTACTGAATTTTACTGTTGAACAGGCAGACATGAAATGAAAAGATTGAGATCCCCACCTAGAAAATCCTTTCCCAAAGGATGCTACAGATAGTTGGTCATAGGTATCCACAAAATTCCCACATTAATTTTCACCTCTATCAAAATAATTACAAGAGGCCAGAAATGACTGTTCTTTAATGTGGGTACCCACGAACCAAAGAACCTTCGCCAAACCTGTGGTGCATTTTCCATTCTCTTTTTGTTGTTAACAATTCTCTCTGTAAACACAATTGTGTACGTGCTGTGCCGCAATAGGCATCAGCAGACTATTAGAAACTCCCGAAATTCTGCACGAGATTCTGAATTTGTGACGATACCTTCCCCATGTCTGACTCCATCACTTCCTCTAAGCGCTCCTTTAGCTGCACTGTCTCAGATTTAGGGACGTACTTTTGCTCCTCGCTCCTTGCAACCTGCTGCTGAAGTTTCGCGTTCTCATTTTTCACTTCATCGATCTGCTGCTGAAGTTTTGTATTCTTGGCCTTTTCATTGTCAGAAGTGAACTGCAGATTTTGAACTTGAGCAACCAGTTTCTCAAGCCTAGATTTCAGCTTCCGTCTCTCATCCAGGTTTTCCTTTTCACGCTTCTGGAACTCCTCCTGTAGAGACAGGAGCTCTTGTTCTCGCGTCTCCTGCTCCCTTTTCAACAAGCCCAGAGCGGAAGTGGAGGCCTCTTCCAACTCTCCTTTGAGTTGCTGCAGCCTCTCGACCTCTTCTTCTTTCTTGCTCAAGGCTCTGTCCATCATTAAGCACTGACTTGCAGCTTGCTTCTTCTGTTGCATTTCAGTCATGTACCTTTCCTGTAGACTGACATAATTGCTCTTGATCTTCTTAAGCTCTCGCTGTAGGGTTTCCTTTTCATTCCTGGACTCCTGAAGACGTTGTTGCGTGTCAACTAAAACCTCATGCACATTCCGCAGTGTCTTCTCCGTATCATTCTTCTCTAGCATCACTCTGTATTTGTCTTCAATTAATTCCTCGACATTCTCCTTTAGCTTATTCATGATGTCCACGGACACCTGCTGTTTAGTAGTCTTCATCTGCAGTTCTTCAACCTTCTTCTCTAAATACATGTTACTACGCTGCAGGTCTTGGATCAGAGTCTGCTGTTCTCTGTTAGTATGTTTTAATTTCCTCAGGACTTCATTTAAAGCCATGTCCTCTTCCAGAGGCCATGGGCTTTCCAAGCTTTGCTCTGTGTTGGGTGTCATGCAGCCCTCCCGAGATGCCTCACCACTCCAAGAAATGCCCATCGGAGACCAACATGAGACAATCTCTGAACTCTCTCTGCCCTCCACTGCGACTTCCTTTTGGTGCTTGACTGACATCTCAGGAGTATCTGCAGAATTCTGTATTCCTTTGGAAGAACCTGCAATCTGTAAATTATAGTAAATAAGTAAGTGTGAAAGAGAAGAAAGACTGAATTTTGAAGTCAGATAGAGCTGGCCCTGGATCCTAGATCCCTAGTATGGTTTCCTCATCTCTAAAATAACAATGATGACATCTACTTCCAACAATAACATCTACTTAACAAAAATACTTAAGCATAAATTGCAAAATGTACATACAGCACCTTAGTGCACAGAACACAAACAGTAGGTACATGAGAGATGTGCATTAAACTTACTTTTACAAAAGAAAAATTAAACTTGATACTCTCACCATTTTCTATGACACAGACTTCTCTGAACACATATACTTTCTTTGACTTTGAATGAATTAAAACAAATTTATCCATTACCCTAGGTCTGTGAGGCCTCTTTTTATAATTGGTATTAAGGTAACATTGGTTTATAACATTTTACGTTTCATGTGTACAACATTATATTTCTACTTCTGTATATACTTTAGTGTGCTCACCACCCAAAATTTAGTTTCAATTCATCACCAGTTGGTCCCCTTTACCTATTTCATTTATTTTGGGCTTTTTGTTTATTTGTTTTCATATACAATATATGAGTGAAATCATATGATATTTACCTTTCTCCATCTGACTTATTTCACTTAGCATAATACCCTCAAATCCATCCATCCATGTTGCCACAAATGGCAAGATTTAATCTTATTATGTCTGAGTAGTATTCCATTGTACGTGTGTGTGTGTATGTGTGCATGTGTGTGTGCGCGCGCGCATGTGTGTATAAAATCTTCTTTGTCCATTTATCCATTGAAAGACACTCAGGTTGTTTCCATATCTTCACTATTATAAATAATGCTGTGACAAACAGGGGTGCACATATCTTTTCAAACTAGTGTTTTTGTATTCTTTAAATAAATACCCAGAAGTGGAATAGCTGGACCATATGGTAACCTTATTCATTATTTTTTGAGGAATCTCCATACTGCTTTCTAGAGAAGCTGTGCTGACTTACATTCCCACCAACAGTGTATGAGGGTTCCCTTTTCTCTGCATCTTCATCAGCACTTGTCATTTCTTGCTTTTTTTTATAACCGCCATCCTGGCAAGTGTGAAGTGATAGCTCATTGTAGTTTTGATTTGCATTTCCATAATAATTAGTGGTGATGAACATCTTTTTTTCATGTGCCTTTTGGCCATCTGTGTCTCTTCTTTGGAAAAATGCCTATTCAGCAACTCTGCCCATTTTTTAAATCATCTTGTTGTTGTTGAGTTGTATGAGTTCTACACATATTTTGGATAGTAACCTCTATTGGATATATGATTTGCAAATATCTTCTCCCATTCAGCAGGTTGTCTTTTTAAATTGCTGGTCATTTCCTTCACCATGCAAAGTGTTTTAGTTTGAGGAGGTCCCACTTACTTACTCTTGCTTCTGTTTCCCTTGCCTGCAGTGACATACCCAGAAAGATATTACTAAAATCAATGCCAGAAAGTATACTATGATTTCTTCTAGAAGTTTTATGGCTTCAGGTCTCACATTCAAGCCTTTAATCCATTTTCAGCTGGTTTTTGTGTATGGTGTAAGACAGTGGCCTACTTTTATTTTTTTGCATATAGCTGTCCAGTTTTCCCAACATATTCATTGAAGAGACTATCGTTTCTCCATTGTATGTTCTTTGCTTCCATGTTGTAAATTAATTGTCTGTATTTTGTGTGTTTATTTCTGGGCTCCCAATTCTGTTCCACTGTTTTTCTGCCAATACCATGTTGTTTTGATTACTGTATGTTTGTAATATAGTTTGAAACCAGAGAATGTGGTACCTCCAGCTTTATTCCTTTTTCTATTGCTTTGGCAATTTGGGGTCTTTTGTGATTCCATATAAATTTTAGAATTGTTTGACCTATTTTTGTAAAAAAAAAATTCTTGGGATTTGATAGGGATAGCATTAAATATATAAATTGCTTTATGTAATGTTAATTTTTCTAATCCATTAGCATGAAATATCTTTCCATTTTTCTGTGTCTTCTTCAATCTCTTTCACCAATGTCTTAGTTTTCAGTGTACAGATCTTTCATCTTCTTGGTTAAATTTATTCCTAGGTATTTAATCTTTTTGTAGCCATTGTAAATAGGATTTTCTTAATTTCTTTTTCTGCTAGTTTATTGTTAGCAAATATAGAAATGCAACATATTTTTGTAGTTGACCTTGTACCCTGCAACTTTACTGTATTTGTTTATTATTTCTAACAGTTTTTGTGTGTGTGTGTGAAGTCTAAGGATTTTCTATACATAAAATCATGTCATCTGCAAATAGTGACAGTTTTGCTTCTTCCTTTCCAATCTAAATGCTTTTTGTCTTTTTCTTGTCTCATTGCTCTGGGGCTAGGACTTCCAAAATTATGCTGAATAAAAATGGTGAGAGGAGGCATTCTTGTCTTGTTCCTGATTTTACAGGGACAGCTTTCAGTTTTTCACCATTGAGTAGATGGGGATTGTGGATTTATATGGCCTTTATTATGTTGATATTTCTATATCCATTTTATTGAGGGTTTTTTTTTTTTTGTCATGAATGGATGTTGAATCTTGTTAAATGCTTTTCTGCATCTATTGAGATGATCACCTTTTTTAAAAAAATTGAAGTATAGTTTATTTACAATGTTGTATTAGTTTCAGTTTACATATATGTATTTTTTTCTTTTTCAGATTCTTTTCCATCATAGGTTATTACAAGACATTGAATATAGTTCCCTGTGCTATACAGGAGGTCCTTGTTTATCTGTTTTATATACATACAGTTTTTAGCCTTCATTTTGTTAATGTGGTGTATCACATATTGACTGATTTGCAGATGTTGAACTGTCCCTGCATCCCTGGAGTACATTCCACTTGATCATGGTGTATGATCCTTCTCATGTATTGTATTTGGTTTGCTAATATTTTGTTCAAGTTTTTGCATGTATGTTCATCAAAAATATTGGCCTGCCATTTCTTTTTCTGTGTTGTCTTTGTCTGGTTTTGTTATCAGGGTAATGTTAGCCTCATAAAACAAGTTAGAAAGCAGTCTCTCCTTTTAGAAGAGATTGAGAAGAATAAGTATTAAATTTCCTTTGAATGTTTGGTAGAATACACTAATGAAGCTGTCTGATCCTGGACTTTTGTTTTTTTGGAGTTTTTTTTTTTATTAGTTTCAATCTCTTTACTAGTGATTCGTCTATTCAGGTTTTGTTTCTTTTTGATTCTGTCTTGGAAGGTTGTAGATTCTAAGAATTTTTCCATTTCTTCTAGTTTACCCAATTTGTTAATATATAGGTGTTCATAGTATTCTCTTATAATCGTTTGCATTTCTGTGATACCTGCTGTTAATCTCATTTGTTTTTATTTATCAGAGTGTTTTTTATTATTTCTCAATGAGTCTAGGTAAAAGTTTGTCAATTTTGCTTATCTTTTCAAAGAGCCAACTCTTAGTTTCATTGATCTTTTCTATTGTCTTTTAGTCTCTACTTCATTTATTTCCACTCAGATTTTTATTATTTTCTTCCTTCTACTGACTTTGGGCTTTGTTCTTTTTATAGTTCCTTTAGGTTTAAGTTTAGATTGAGATTTTTATTGTTTCTTGAGGCAGGCTCGTATTGCTGCAAAATTCCCTTAAAAGCTGCATCCCACAGATTTTGGTATGTAGTATTTTTATTTTCATTTGTATTCAGGTAATTCTTCTATTTCTCCATTGATTTATTCATTGACCCAACAATTATTTAGTACCATGTTGTTCAGTCTCCACATATTTGTGATTTTTCCAGCTTTCTTCTTGTAGCTGATTTCTAGTTTCATACAATTGAGATCGGAAAAAGATGCCTGATATGACTTCAATCTTCTTAAATTTATTGATTTCTTTTTTGTCCCAACATATGGTCTATCCTTGAGAAAGTTCCATGTGCACTTGAGAATATGTATTCTGCTGCATTTGGATAGAATGTTCTGTACACATTTATCAGATCCATCTGGCCTAACGTTTCATTGAAGGCTGCTGTTTTTTTGCTGACTTTGTCTGGATGATTTATCCATTGCTGTAAGTGGGTGTTCAAGTTCCCTACTATTGTGTTGCTGTCAATTTCTCCCTTTAGGTCCATTAATAATTGCTTTATATATTTTGGTGCTCCTATGACAGGTGCATAGCTATTAATCACTGTTATGTCTTCTTGATGAATTGTCCCCTTAATTATTTTTATTTGTCCATCTTTGTTGCTTGTTACCTTTTCTTGGCCTGAAGTCTATTTTGTCTGATGTGAATATGCCTACACTTGCTTTCTTTTGGCTGCCATTTGCTTGGCGTATCATCTTCCATCCCTTCACTTTGAACCTATGTTTATCTTTAGAGCTGAAATGAGTCTCCTGGAGGAGTATACAGTTGGTCTTCTTTTTTAATCCACCCAGCTACTCTGTGCCTTCTTATTGTTGAATTCAATTACTTTACATTTAGGGTGATTATTGATAGATGAGGACTTGGTACTACCATTTTTTTTTTCTTTTGTTTTCTGGTTCCTCTATCTCTGCTGTTTCTTTTTCCTTCTGTTTCTGCTATTTTGGTTTGGTGGTTTTCTATAATGTTTTTCTCAATTTCTTCTTTTTTATGTTTCATGTCTCTAGATTGATGTTTAGTGGTTCTGATGAAGTCTGTATAAAACACTTTATAGATAAGTCCTTTTTCTGCCAATAGCTTATTCATTTGCCTATACAGGTTCTGTTCTTTTCCTCTTCATTTGTTTTTGTTGTCTCAAATTATCCCTTTTTATGTTGTGAGTTTGTTACCAAATTGAAGTAGCTATGGTTATTTTTTGGGTTTTTTTCCCCTCCCTTGACACTTATATCAAAATACAGTGTTAATAACCTATTCTGATATACAGTTGCAATTTTCTGATTCTATCACCTTCCTTAAAGTCTTGCGTACTTTTGCATTTTTGCCTCTGGTAGAAGAGCTGCTTTTAGTATCTCTTGTAAGGCAGCTCAAGTGTTGATGACCACCCCTGCCAACACACAACCCAGTTTTGTCTAGGAAAGCCTTTATTTCTCCTTCATATCTGAATCATACCCTTTGCTGTATAGAGTATTTTTGGCTGATGGTTTTTATCTTTCAGCATTTTGAAAATGCAATTCCACTCCCTCCCAGCCTGTAGAGTTTCAGCTGAAAAATCTAGTCATAGCCTAACGGCAGTTCCTTTGGAGATATCCACCCTTTTTTCCCTGGTTGTCTTTAAAATTCTTTGTCATTGACTTTGGACAGTTTTAATATAATGTGCCTTGGAGGTCTTTTTCCAATGAAGTGATTAGGTGTTCTCTTAGATTCTGGGCTTGTATGTACAGTTCCTTCCTCAGGCTTGGGAAGTTCTCAGCTATTATCTCTTTAGTAAACTCTCTGCTCCCTCCTCCCTCTCTTCTCCTTCTGGGATTACCATTACCCTACTGTTGTTCTTCCTGTAAGAGTTGTATAGCTCTCACAGAATTTCCTCATATTTTAAAGATTAATTCTCTTTCCTCTTCTACCTGTATCATTTCTAGATTTCTATCTTCATACTCACTAATTCTCTCTTCCATACGGCCTGCTCTGTTTCCAACACTTTCTAATGCATTCTTCTTGAGTTCTTCAGGTCTAGAATTTGTTTGGTTCTTTTTCAGAGTTTCAATCTTTTGTTAAAGTATTCCTTCTGTTCATTGATTTGATTCCTTAGTTCCTTGAGTTTCTGTATGATAGCTATTTGGAATTCTCTATCAGTTTAGATCACAATATTCTGTGATTTTGAGTTTGGTCTCTGGAGAATTGTCATTTTCCTTCTGTGATACAGTGTTACTGTGGGTTTTCCTTTGCCAGTGCATTTGAAGTAGTAAACATCTTTCTTCTTTAGGTGAAGCTTTTTTTTTTTTAAACTTGATTCAAATGATTCAACAGGCTAGAAATCAAAGGCTTTTCTTTTGTTTTCTTTTTGTTTTGTAAGTGGCACTATAGCACAAGTTTTTGGTTTCTCTTACCTGAGCTACCTCTGGTTACATTTGAGAGTTGGCATTTTCCACCCTCCACCACCTCTGACCAATGTTGCCTGGTGCCCTGGGATGGTGGGTGCTTCTGCCATATCCAGTGGGGGGAGCAACAGGGATCACAGGGACCTCTGCCATGTCTGATGCTGTCAGGTTTGTGGGTGCTGCTACTGTGAACTGGGTTTGAGGGGGCAGAGTTATGGGTGCCTCTGCAACTGGAGAGATGGGGTCACAGGCCCCACTGCTGCTGCTGCCCAGTTATCCATGGTTGCATGCACTGCTGTGGCCAGGAGGCTTGAATCCTGTGTGCTGCCTCCCCTGATGCTAATGGGTTTTCTGAGGCTGTGGGACCAGGATCTCAGGCACCACCTCCACTGTTCCCCAAGTGTCGCCTCTTCCATGTATTACAGTCCACCCTCCTTTAGACGTACAGATGTGTGGAATTCTCCAGCATCCTGGTGTCTTGGGCAGAGGCACCCTTGTTGAGTTGGGACAGTTCTACTAGTTGTAGAATGAAGGGCAGAGAGAGAGAATCTCAATCAACCATGATGCTGATGTTACATCTCTTTTGAATAAAGACTTTTATTCCTCATTAAGCCATTACCCCACTGTGCTATGACTCCTGTGAACATTAGAATGTCAGATGAACATACCTCATGATTGGCTTTCTGCTCACAATACAGGTTTTGGGGTGGGTTAAAAAAGGACAGTTAAATTGTAGTAACAAAACATTAAAATGAATATGACATAACAACCCAGTCACTTATCTCCATAGGAGTGGGCTGAATAACTTTCTAGAAATTAAATATATTGGACTGTTATATTTTAGAGTTATTTTCCATTGTTCTGGAATAAAGACAACTATCCTTACTGAGGCCTACAAGGTCCTGATATTGACCTTGATACCCGATCCATACTACCTTTCCATCCTTATATACAACATTCCTCTTGGTCCCTCCAACCTAGCAACACTGAGTTTCCTTCAGATCCTAGAAGGTGCTATGTTCCCTGCGGCCACAGGGCTTTTGCACATGTTCTAACTTTCTCATGGAATGCTCTTCCACCCACCCTTACCAAACTACTCCCATTTATCCTTCAGAGCACAGCTCAATTACCACTACTTTAGGGAAGCCTTACCCAAGCTCCCTGACCAGGACAGTAAAAAGGCTCTCATCTTTTTTTCACAACACTTAAGAGTTGCAAGTTTATGTGTAATTTTATGGAACATTATATAGACTTTATATGTAACTTTTATTCACAGCACTTGTTTTAGTTGAAAGCTTACACTTACTCTTACTTTATATGCTTATCTGATTAATCTCTACCTCCTTTACTATGATGTTCATTTCATGAAGACAAAACCCCATTCTTCTTGTTTTGGGTATTTTTCCCCCAACCATTATATAACCAGCACATAGCACAGAGCCTAGCACACGATAGATGCCTGAAAGATTCCTGAAAATGTTAACTGACTCACTTAATGACAAGATGCAATGGAAACAGGAAGGAACAGTCTTGAGAAACCCTAATAAAACAGATTCCTTAAATGTTATTCTCCAGAACCCAAAATAGGTAAATAAAGTTCTCTTTTAAATGCTGCTTTCAAATAAATGAATTTAAAAACTTATGCTTGTAAATGAAACATAATAGCCATAGCTGTTCTCATCAAACTCACAACAGAAAAGTATTACTTATGCTATTCTTGGATTGTTATCTATTTGCCCACAATTCTTAAAAGTTTTATTTTTTATTCAGAGAGTAACAGACTTAATACTGTTGGCATGTTCAGTGCTCTTAAGATACTACATACATGCCCAGAATAAATAATTCAAAAGACAAATTAATGTTTTCACTTTTGTATAAAAATAAGTATTTTTTGCTTGTCAGTAGAAATCTCGTGATAGAAAAATCGTAAGCTTTTCTTACCAAATAATTTAATACCTCTGTACTTCTTCTCAACCTTTCCTCACTGTACATTTTGAATTCCAACGAATGATTCACTAAATATAAAAGCATAGTATATTCAAGGCACTATGTAGATACTAGGGTGCATAAAAGGATGAGTAAAACAGAGCTCTGATCCTCAAAGAAATTATCATTTAGTAGAGCTAATATCCAAGTATAGGCTTGATTTTATTAGAAAAAAATTATTTCTAAATTGAGTACAATCTCAGATGGCATTTTCCCCAGAGAAGCAATGTCCCTTACGCTGAGCAGATGATTTAGCACTACTTGCAAAAGTCTCAGATTATATACAGTGTTTTTTTTAAACACCTCCTTTTAATACTCTACAGGCTGTACTGACCATTAAAAATCTTACCTCCTCTGCTTTATAATTAGCTCTCTGATTAAGCAGGTGAAAGCTATTCTCTTTATAAACGAGTTGTTCAACATCTCCATGTACATTTTCCTTACACAAGAAGTTCTGAGGCTGACTAGGGTTGAAGGCAGTTTCCATGGCAGTGCTATTAGCCAGTGACATTTCCATGAATTTCAGTGTCTCTCCAGTGCAGTGGATTAGAGACGGGCTTCTGGGAGATTGTCTGACACACTCTAGAGCAAGTTGATCTTGATCTGCGGAAGTGCTACTTTCCACTGGATTTTCTTCCTTAAATGAATCTTTCTGTATATTGGTGTCTTTTGCATCATTATATACATGACATTGCAATTCTGGCTCCTCGGCATAAGGTAAGCCTTCTGTCAGATTCTGCAATGTTATCACTTCATTATTAAATGCTTCTCTCTGATGAAATTTGCACAGGGGTTCAAACTGTCTGAAGGAAGAGATGTTGGTGTCAACTGGCTGGTTTAGCACATTCTGTGAGTAATTTCCAATGTTGAGATCTCATTAGAAAGAGAAAGATGGAAGTAAGAATTAGCTGACCATATACTTATGTGTTAATAGTTATATTTACATATATGAAATAAACTGTTGGAACCTTTTAAGAATTATTATATATTTCAACCTTTTTCATGGAGTGGATTTGTGCTAGCAGACAGAACAAAACTTTTTTACATGGAGGACAAAGTGATCAAATAACTACTATAAGAAAAAAACTTGTTATATATCACTCTGGTCAAATGCCATTACAACAAATTCCAAGACATCTTCATGGCTGCCTTGTACACTAATTTAAGAATGTTTGCCTAGGCTCTGGTTATACACCTAGAAGTGGAATTGCTGGATTACACAGATATGTACCTTCAAGTTTACAAGCCACTGCATCACCCTCCAAGGTGGTGGTACTGATCTATGCTTCTACCAGTAGCGTGAGTTCCTCTGCTCTACGACCCTCTGACACGTCAGTCTGATACGAATGAAATGGTATTTTGTGGTCTTTTTAATGTACATCCTTTCAGGTATTTAATCATCTTGCATGATCTGCCTATTAGATGCTGTTACGGACTAAACTGTGTCCCCGCAAAATTCATATGTTGAAGGCTTAACCCTCAGTATCTTAGGATGTGACTGTATTCAGAGATTAGGCCTTTAAAGAGGTAATTAAGGTTAAATGAGGTCATGAGGGTGGGGCCCTGATCCAATATGACCGGTATCCATACCAGAAGAGACACCACCTAGGCACAGAAAAAAGGTCATGTGGAAACACAAGATGACCACCATCTGAGAGGCCTCAGGAGAAAACAGCTCTGTCAGCACCTTCATCTTGGACTTCCAGCCTCTAGAACTGTGAGAAAGTAAGTTTCTGTTGAAGACACACAGTCTGTGGCATTGTTACGGCAGCTCTAGCAAATGAATACATACACTTTGCCTGTTTCCCTACCGAGTTACATGTGTCTTCTCTTTACTGTTCTTTATTTTGTATACTGATCCTTTGTGAATTGTATACATTGCATGTATACAATTAATATGTGGCTTTTTTTTACTTTGTTGATTATAATTTGGTCATACAGAAGCTCTTTTCATTTTAACATAGTCAAATGTGTTGATTATTGTTTATATTTCTTGTAGAACCCTGAGCCTCACTTTTTTCATCTTAAAATAGAAATAAAAGCAGCCTTTGTTTAAAAAGAAAAAAAAAGCCCATTTCATAGGATTGTGGGTTAAATGTGATACTGCATATAAAGTGCTTAGCAGAATACCTGGCTATTACTATTACTGTTACTATCATATGACACACACACACAAATCTCAAGTGTCTCTATTTGCATACTGCCAACAAAGAGATACTCACCACCTAATATATTGCCTAGCGTGCTATAAATTTCTTCGAAAAGTGTGAGTTTAGACTTATTTTCCCTTTTTATATTCTTCATTTCATTCTATATTAATAATAAAAAGGCATTAATATTCATACTTCAAACATCATAAGCTTATTCTAAAGGTGTATGTACACTGCTATATAATTTTTCTTTCAGTATTTTTTGTTGCAAGGGTAGAATGTGCTTTCTAATATCTTTCCCCACTGTATATTTGAGCTCCCACTTAATAAAACCATGTTAATAGAGTTATAGTATTAAGTCACAATTAAATAAGTACCTTGCTATTTGATTATTTTGTTTTTTGATAAGTCAAATCATGTTACTATAAACATGAATATATATAACATTTATATCTCTTACTGATAATTCTTTGCTGTTCATTAAATCTGGTCTAAACATTAGGGCAGTTGTTAGTCATGCTTTTTTTTAAGTTTTTTTTTTTTTTTTTTGTAAGAACATTTTTTGTGTAAGGGGGTGGGGAGGGAGGTAATTAGGTTTATTTATTTACTTTTTTTAGAGGAGGTACTGGGGATTGAACCGAGGGCTTCATGCCTGCTAAGCATGCGCTCTACCACTTTGAGCTATATCCTTCCTCAGTTGTGGCTTTTAACTTTAAAGATACGCAAAAAAGGCGTTCTAGTATAAGGTGAAATCTGACTCCACTAAACAGAAATCTATAAAAATTTATGTAGGGCTTATTCTCAAAGTACCTTAATGCTATATAAGATGAAAGAGATTATTAAGTTAAAAACAGAAATGAGACAGTAAGAGAAATAGTTTAAATGTTTGAGGAAAACATTGGTTTAATCATGAATAGTGTATCAAGTATGGTGACCTAAATGATGCTCTTTAAAAATTCTTATCCCTTATTAAAGTCAGCTGGTTACAAAGCTGTACTCAATAATGTTTTATAGCATTGTTCGACTTATTGAAAGCATTTAAAGTACTATAAAAACCACGTTATATTTTATGACAATCTGTTTTTTAGACTTGTTAGTTGAGACCATCCCTCCTAATTAGAGTTTAAAAGTATCAAGAATAATATACTTGAAAAATAAAATAAAGCACTACTGACATGTATTGATGTTATATTTATACAAACTTCTTGGAACTCCTCATCAAATTCTAGAGATCCTTCTAACTCCAGTATTCTACGATATTACTGTTTTTAATTAAAACATGCCTTTTGTTCCTTTGGTCTATACATTTTTTTATAAAGAATAAAATGCTGTGAAATCCAAGAGGAAGGAACTCTTACATAATTTAAGACATATTATTATAGGGTAAAGAATATTCATTCTTTACAATTCAGTATATAGTATCTTAGACCCTGACTAACACTGTAATATTATGACCAAATTTTTTCTTCAAAAATGAAAATAATTTTTTATAATTATAAAAAAGAATCTTGAATGTTGTTTAAAAAGAGAAAATAAAAAACATTCAAAAGCCCACTACCCAGTGAGAAGCAATGTGACCACTCTTCCATGTCAAATATACACTTGTATTGACATATTTAAAGTTTATATATCCCCTGTACATCTGTATAATAACTAGGCCCATACTGATGAAAATTTAGGTTGTTTCCAATGTTTAGTTATTATGGATAATTCTGCAAATATCTCATTTGTATTTTACCTAGAGGTACAATTAAAGGTAAAATGTGCAGTTAAACTCTTGATTTAACAGCCTTATCACTGAACAGCCCTTTAGAAAGGTTATGCCAAATTATGGCCCAAATCACATGACACGTCACTATTCATCCATTTTGAACTACAAAAAGGCAATTTCATACGGCACAACCTAATATGTTCCTATTGTTTCCCTATACTCAAGCTAATAACTGTCAAGCATTTAGAACAGTCATGAAAATCCTGGGACATTACGAATTTTCATCTCGTAAAAAAGGGCACTAGGAATTTTCACTGAGATGGGAAGTCATTTACATGCAGGGCACTGTCAATGTCATTCTGAATGATATCTGAATCATCTAGCGGAAGATGCTCTAGACCAGACGTTGCAATCTGAGTCTCTGTGGCCACATCACGTGGGAGCACTCCTGGGAGTTCGCCAGGAGGCTAGAAAGAATTGGTTTTAACGCTCCATTTGTAAAATTCTACCTTTCTTCATACACTGATGCAACTAGGAAAATCAGACCCTGTATTCCCTTTCTTCATGCCTCCACTGCAGACTGTCCCTCATACTTTTGATGAAATTTAATACAGAAGACAATGTAAAGGCTGAAGACATCTGTACCTCCCGGAATTTACAAACAATGCACACCTGAGGCAAGTCTGAAGTGGCACTGCTGGTTTCCATAAAGAAGGGAGAATTTGAGTGAGTTAAGTCTCGAGAAAGACTGCTGAAATTCACAGCATCTGCTTCTGACATGCTTTCTAATTTTTCATGAGAAGTATCCACTTGAAAATGGACAGGATCTGAAGGTGATGACCAAACCCTTTCATAGTTCTTGTTCCTAACTGTTGAATGGTGAAAGGCCTTTTTAAAAGAAGAAAATTTTAACGTCTATTAGTATCTGCAAACAAAAAGCTTCTTTCCTCATCCCTCCTCACGTTAAGAAAGCAGCAAAGTTCACTGTCCTAAATCTTAAAATGTCATTTATGAAGTTACTGGAAAAATTAAAAAATTAGTACAAGGTCTTGATAAATCTGTAGGTAGTAAATACTAATTTGGACAAAAACAAGTCAGGATGTGTGGCTACTATCCAGTGATTCCCTAAAAGGCTTGGGTCCCAGAAAGTGAAGGGATCTCTCGGTCACTTAACCAAAAAAATATTTACAAAATATTATCAGAGACCTATTAGGGTCCACAAAACACTGTATTTCTATTTATGTGATACATTCTATTCAAATATCTCATTAAGTCAAATCCAACATCGAAAATCAGTTTTCTCTCCCTTCCCTACACCATGCTTATTCTCTCAGGCACTTGGGTTTGAAAACCTGGAAACATCGTTAGCATCTTTCTAACTCATCACCCCAACCGTGAGCTATTCAGATATTAAGTCCTGCCCATTTCTCCTTTAAAAACGTTTCCCATAACCCACGCTTTCTTTCCATCCCTTATGGCTTCACTCTGGTCCATATTCTTGTGACCTCCTCATATCTACCAGGGGATGGGAATAGAAGGGATGTCCAATCAGAGTCCAAGTTCTTCTGCCTGACTTTCTAGGTTTTTCATAGCCTGGACCCACATTACCTACCCAGTACTCCTCTGCTGGAGTCAGATCAGGCTTACATCCCTGCAAACAGCTCATGCTCCCTACCACGTCAGTGGTTTGCCCCAGCAAGTGCTTCTCCTTCCTAAAACCTTCCTATCTATGCATTCATCCATTTTTTTTAAATTCCTTCGGTGTCTTTAGTCTAAATTTGTACCTCACAATTCAGCACCCATTTTACTGTTTTAGTTTTCACCACTGTTTCAAGCGTGTTAGCGTTTGCACTTACATACTAGAAATACCGAGGAGTCCATTTATGGTTTTTCAATACCCTCTACAGCAAACCAACTAGTGTTTTTCAGAGTACATAATATTGATTGAATAAACTGTGATTGAATAAATCCTGCACTCCAATGCTTTATTTCTATTAAAACTTTTCAATCTACAGTCACTTACTCATTTGCTTGGATTATTTTAGTGAATTATCAAACTAATAAATAATCTATTCAGGTTTAATTTTCTTAAACCTGTCATCATTTGGGAAGCATAAAAAAGCCAGCGAACCAGACAGGCTAGTCATAATAGGCTCACCTCTTCGCTGTCTTCCAAACACATAAATGCTTCATGGGCTGTGAAGGGGATCTGAAAAATCCCTGTTTTGTCTTCGAAATACAAAAAACCACAAGGGCTTTATTTCTTTAAAAATTTTTTGTCTGTGAACTCAGAACTTCCAATTACTACACTTTTAAAATTTTGTTCATCTGGCACAACCTACCAATTTACTTTGCTTTTAAAGGTAGGCTTACTTTGTAAAATCTTTCATTCTGTCCTTACCAGATATATGCTAGACTTTCAAAAAAATTCGTATTCAAATGTTTGGCTAGATATCCCAAAGACACTCCGAAGAGTATGAGGAAGGGCGTCTAAAAAAGGTGTCACCCGAGTTACTAGCAAAGAGTCTAAGGTTTTGTTTTTTAAATAATTTTTTAGCCGTATATCAAACTTTAACTTTTGAAAAGCACTTAGCTTATTTTCACCTGAAAACAACGCAACAAACTTTTTAAGTTGCAAAAGTGTGCTCACTTCCAGGGTCCATAGTTTCTCGGATCCACAATAAGGGATTTCGGGCTTCCTCCCTGCGCACCGGCTTCCGCGGGAGGGAGAACGCTTTTCAACCTTATCCAGGGATGGCTTCTAACAACTCGCACTCGGGAGGCGGACGCGCTGGAACGTCCCTGTGTGACGTCCGCCCGGCCGCGCCGGCCAATCCCGGCGGGGAGCCGCGCCCGCCAGGCTCCACGCCCTGGGGACCCTCCGACGGCCCCGCGGCCGCGGCCTCGGGGACCTCGCAGTCTCTGATCGCAGAGCCGGGAGATTATACGGGTGTGAGCCTCAGGTGCAGCAGCCGTGGGCTAGCCTACGCGTCCTTCCACGGGAGGAAACAAACCGGGACGCAGGGACTAAAGAGACCGGGAGGAAGAGCCTCAGCAGGAACACCCTCAGCAAGAACAGCCTCAGCAAGAACGCCTCACCGATCAATGGGTCGCGCACAGCGAGGCGCGAACTTCCGGCGCTCTCCCCTGCGCGGGGCGGGGCTTCCGGTGAGAGCGCCGCTTCCGATCAGGGCGAGGCTTCCGGTCAGGGAGGGCCCGGGTGACGGGGTTGGAGATCCCTCGCTGCACGTGGCTCGCGCTCTGGGCGCAAGGACTTCTGAGCGTTTTGCGAGCGGGCATCCGCGGAGAAGCCGTTGGATCGGCGGGTGGAACCGTCTCTGTGCCGTTCCTGCCCCAGCGCAGGGCGAGCGGCCCCCGGTGGCGCTGAGGCTCTGCGCGCCTGCGTCATGGACTACCGGCGGCTGCTGATGAGTCGGGTGGTCCCGGGGCAGTTTGACGACGCCGACTCCTCCGACAGGTAGGCGGCCGTGAGTACACCGACGCTTTTGGGGTTGTGCTCTCAGCTCCGCCGCCGCGCCTTGGGAGATGACACTTGTTTATGATTTGGGGGGGAGACTGGTAATTCATCACTCGGGGGCTCTCTTCACATTCTATTGCTGCTTTTTTCATCCCAGCCGGGCCTTTCCCTCCAGTTGACCGCAGAGTCAGTGAAAGCCGCTTGTCACCGGTTGCTTAGCATCACTGAGAGGCAAAATTGGAGAGAGCGATTGGGAAACAGGTTTTTGAGCTTTAGCATTCATTTAGCGTTCAAGAAATATCTGAGCACCTACTGTGCGCCTGTTTCTGTCCTCGGCGCTGGAGATAGAGATGAACAAGGCAAACTGAGCCCCTGCTGCCGTTTTTACCTTCTACTTGGGAGGGAGGGCAGACATTTAAGTACATAGAGATATTTTAAAAAAAGAAACAGATGATTTATATACTATGCAGACAGGGTAAAAATCATTTGATAGACGTAAGTAGTGACTTAATGGTCAGGGAAGGAGCCAACTTCAGGAAGAGCAGAGGGAACAGCAGTTCAGGAGAGGGAACAGCAAGTGCAAAGTCCCTGCAGTGAGATCCCTCTTGGCTGTAACATGAAGATCTAGAGGCCATTGTGCCCAGATCACCTTGGAGGCAGTTGAGAAGAAGGGTTAGTAAGAGCGTGTTGAGCCTTACAAGTGATGGTAACGAATTGAGACATTATTCTAGGTCTTCCAGAAACCCATTGTGGGGGTTTTTAACAGGGCAGTGACATCATCTGATGTATGATTTAAAGGAATCATTTTGCTATGGAGGGGGTGGTTTTGGTGGGTGCAGTTCAAAAGTATTAAGGTAATTCAGTTCAAAGATGATGGGAGATAAGATCGTAGGGATGCTTTGTAGGTAGCAGTGTCAGGGATTAGCAGTAGATTAGATGTGGGGTGGGAGGCAAAAGGAATTACGGGTCACTCCTACTTGAAAGCAAAATGGAACAGTTTATTTTAGAATTCCAAGAAAATGTTTTTTACTTTATGTTTACGGTAAGGTTTCATTACATTAAATTTTATTAATCAGTTGGGGTTTTTTCCAATAAACATAGGTTGATCGCTTGCTATGTGTCAGATATAGTGTTAGTTGGGCGCAATACATTGGTAGATACTACCCAGAATGACACAGAACTTGCACTCTCGCAGGGAAAACATTTAAAATAATTAGAAAAATTATTTGTATTAAATTTGGCTACATAGTACAAAGGAGAAATGGGTGAAGAATAAGGAATACTTCCCTGAGCAAGTGATCGTAAGTTAGTACTGGACAGATACGTAGGATTTAGCCAGAGAAATGAGTAGGGCGTTGTGGATCTGTTTTTTCAGGTGAGCATACAGAAGGCTCTAAGGGACCAAGTTAAATGGGAAGAAGAAACACAGCCAGTGTGGCTGGTGAATAGTTAACGGTAATGAGTATGCACTGGATATTTTGAGGATCAACCAGTGGATTTTGCCCACTTCGGGGACTTTGGGGACATTTTTGTTTGCCACAACTGAGGGTGGTGGTGCCTTAGTGACATCTGGTAGGCAGGGGCCAGAGGTGCTTCTGAACATCCTACAAGGCACAAGGCAACCTCCCACAACAAGGACTTGTCCGGCCGTGGTCGCCCTGGTGCAAGTGAAGGTGTGACCTGCCACCTAGGTTATTGGCAATTAAAGGATCAATTTATGGATTGTGTTTATGAAATCCTAGTAAACAGCAGAGGTTTAATGATATTTATAGAGATTTGGAACCCTCTAAGCCATGGCTAATTAATAGGTCAGGATTGATAATCAGCATTTACTTAAACTCCTGTCTGGCTGTTTTTAAACTGGCAGTACACATCATCGTGTGTTTTATGTGGTTTCTGTACTTGTTTTCTCTCTACCTGAGAGGTCAAAACTGGCAGAACTACCTCTGTTGAATCTGACCTGCAGGCATGTCTGTTTGTTACGCACAGTGTTTTGTTAAAGTTGAATATACCAGTAAAGTGAGACATTCTACACAAAAATCCAGAGTCTGGCTTCTCTTGAAAAATGAAGATGCAGTAACACTGGTCTGAATTCTCATGTGGTAGAAAAAGACCCTGTTGTGCTCCCTTTTCTGGGCCAGTTCTCTGGGTTTGACAGCCCCCACTTCTCCTGTTTAATTATATCCAGCTGCCTTCTCTCATTTGTGGTGCTTCCCACCTACCATCCTTCCTTTCGTGAACGCGGTGAGGGGAAGAGTTCTGTGTAACATGAGTCTTGATACAGCTCCTTTTATTGCAAAGTGATACTGAGCTTGAGTTTAAGGCTCGAAATACGGCTTTAGACTTATTCCCACGTTTTGTCAGAAAGCTTTTTTTCCTCCTGCCTCTCTTAAAGCAGCTCTGTGAATGGTTTTCCTGGAGGTCAGGTCTGGTGTCCTGATCAGAGTCAGTTCATTGAGCAGAGGAGACAACAATATAAATTCTAACTTTATTAAGACAAGTGGATTTAACAGTCTGATGTACTTCTTGTTTAGTGGACCTGGAGAACAAGCAAAACAACTGGAACAGAACTCTGAAAAACAGGAGAGCTTGGTACTCAGTTTGAGTTTATTGGGAGATGTCATAATGGAAACTTTCAGATTTATTGGTGTAGATTTAGTCTCTTGTATCATAAATAAATGCATATCTGAGTCCAATTTTTGTGTAAACATGCTGAAACACTGTTCTTTCTAGTGAAAACGTTGACTTGAAGACAACCAAAAAGGAAGATGATGTTCTGTTTGAAGACCTTCAAAACAATGTGAATGAGCATTTGATTGAAGGTGAGATAAAAGAGGAGGAGGAGGAGGAGGAGGATTATGACGCCGACGATGATTGGGACTGGGATGTTGGAGCTGGAAGACTCACCAGGTGTTATGGAGCAGGGAATCCGCAGGTATTTTATAAATGATTTTATACGTTTTTGTGTTACTCATTTATGTCTTCTTTTTTAAAAGGACTTTTTTGTGGTTCTGGAATTGAGTAACTGGAAGATTTTCAGCAGGTTATATTGTCCTGTAGCCCCAGCCTTTGTGGGTTTTTTTTTTTAATTATTATGTTTTCTTTATTTGTTTTTCCTTCAAAATAAGTTTTGTTTTGTTTTTTTCAAACATTTTACTGTGGTAGCCCCAGCCTTAGTTGATTTTCATTCTTCCTCCTTCCCATATTTCTGATTATGATGTAGATGCTTTCCATGATCTATAAATTTAAAAAGTCATTTAAATTGTCGTAAGATAATGAGCCTAAAAATCTGCCTGTGAAAAGACAAATAGGCAGTTGACTATAAATGGTTAAGAAACAGAAAAAGTTCTGTTTAATTAGTAATTAAAGAAAAGCAGATTAAATATGTAGAGATGCCTTTTTTTCAGCTATGAACTGACAAAAACACAACATGTAATTGATGGTCAAGTTAATAAATAGGTACAATTATTTGGAGGATACACTGGTACATGATAAAAGCTGTAAAACCATATAAAATAAGTGCTTTGACTCAGCAGTTCTAAGTGTGTCCCAAGACTGAGTTACAAGAATTATGGATTCCCCGTGTTGTTTCTAGCAGAGGGATGCTGGAAACCGCCTTGATTGAGTTTACACACAGTGGGCTATTATGTAGCCATAAAACAGGTTGCAGTGGAGGGCTTAACGTGGAGAAATGTCTGTGATCTGCCGTCTTCCACTAAGTGCAGGCGCAAGTTACCAAGCCACGCAGAGCCTGCTTCCCAGACTGGAAGTATTAAGTGTGAGGAGCCAAGGGATTCACGTGATGCATCTTCCTGAACGTAAAGACAGGGAGGGGGGAAAAACCAACAATATTTCTTTGACTGCTTTGCAAATTCAGACAACTACATCATGGACTAGAATCAATAACGTATGTAAGTCCAATTTCCTATTCTTGAAATAACTGAAGAAATTTCGCACTTACCTGTGGCCGTGTTTTGGTAACCCTGCCACTGATTCATTGGTGAGACTTTGAGCAACACAGACTGGAATTTCTTCTAATAAAGCTGGGGCAAAAAAGGTATATGTCCTTACATGTTAACTGTTCATCTTTGGGTGCTGGGCTTCTAGGTAATTAAATTTTTACCTGTGGTTTCTACTGTGAACATGTATTATTTTAATTTAAAATGTATTTTAAGTTATATTTCATAGAAGAAAATTGTAAGATCTCTGCAAACAAGGGACAACTGGGCCCTCAAGTCCATGCGTAGATAACAGGCTTGAGTCGGCCGTTGTCACAGGCCCTTTTGGCCTCTCTCCTTCTGTCTGTAGGTCCTGGATACCATCTCCCCTCTCTTTTTTTGCCGTCGTTTCAGTTTGTGCATTGCACCGTCTAAAGGCTGAGCCTTGTACTTACCTTTCCCGCTCTTTGGGCTAGGCCCAAAGTGAAATCCTTAGAACCAGTTTACTGTTGGTCGTAGGTCTTTATTATATACTTTGGCAGTAAATGAACATTCTCAAATTTTAAATCTATAAACCAGTCAAATTAGGAAAATGTATTTAATTTTAATTTGTTATTTACAATAATGAGGAATACCTTGTAGAGGGGTTAAAAGCAAAAACAAAAATGCAGACTCTTAGTCAGTAACTTTGTCCTTTAAAAACATTTCTTGGGCAAACTTGATTGATTCTTACCGTCCCTTAGGTTACTTCCGTAAGTATTGACACTTTAATAATGAACTATGAACTAAGGAAAGAAACATGGTGAACCTTAGGCTTGTAATTGTAACTAGAGCCTTAGTCTCTGGAACTCATTTCTTCCAGGCAAATCGACAGACTTCCAACTGCAATTCAGCCAAAATGTCTACTCCAGCAGACAAGGTCTTACGGAAATTTGAGAATAAAATTAATCTAGGTGAGTTTATAAGATACATTTCCTTGCTGGGTTATGATGAAATTCTTCAAAACCCACAAAGTGTTAGAAAATTTTATTGGATCAAGCAATGAACACACTCAGTGTTACTAAGTAATAATGTTTAGAGAAAATTAAAACTTAGTAATTTAAAAACATGGCTTCGAAGAAAGACTTTAGCCTACACCCTTTTAGCTCTCTTTTCTCTCCTGTTGTGGAAATATGAAATTACTGACACCTGTTGTCTATATTTGCTGTTTCCTGTTTTGTATCAGACTTTTGTAGTAGGATTATTTCATAGTAGAGTATTGAAAATACTAGAATATTGAATAGGACTACATTTTGTTTTACTAGAAATTGTGTGTTGCATTAATTGTTTAGTGAGCTGTTGAATGCAAGGAATCCGAATGTGAATGTGAACGCCACTTGAAAATGCAGGGCCCTCTTTCTCTCGTGGACACTGTTAATAAAGCTCACGCAGCGTCTCATATCCTGTCACTGCCTGTCCCGGACCTGTAATTTGAAATGAAACTGAAGTTTTTAGAATTAAACTTGTAATTCAGGAAAAAAAAAAAAAAAAAACGCTTGTAGTTCAGGCAGTTATATTATCTATATTGGTTGTACAAAGTATTAACAATTGTCTGAAATTCAGCATATGCAGGTAAAGTATTTTCAAAGGATTTCTGGATTTAGGTTTGTGTGGCTCAGAAATGACAGCTGTAACCTACTGTGTAGCACAGGGAACTTTATTCAGTTTCTTGTAATAAGCTGTAATGGAAAAGAATCTCAAAATATATGTCTGTATTATGTATGTATATCTGTAACTGAATCACTTTGCTGTACATCTGAAACTAACATTGTAAATCAGCTACACTTCAATAAAAAATATAATTAAAAAGAAAAAAAAGAAATGACAGCTGTAGTGATGAAAGTGACAACACTTGTAATTAAGGAAGCTCAACTTAGCACTTGCCCTTAAAACATAAAACTTTTTTTATTACTAAAATATATACTATGTTTAATAAAGTGTTTAGAAAATAGAGAAGGAAAAGAGAAATACCATATTCAGTAACTGTTGTCTTTTTGTCTTACATGTTGTTTACGTTGTGGACTTTTTTGTATTTTTTAGATAAACTAAATGTTACTGATTCTGTCATAAACAAAGTCACCGAAAAGTCTAGACAAAAGGAAGCAGATATGTAAGTAATATTTCAATAATATAAAAATAAATAAGATAAAACATGGCTGGTAGGAACTAATTCTAGACAAATTAAGTATCATCTTAGTCATAATTCTTTTGCAGACAATATTCCTCTGTATACCTAAACCAATTCCTTTTTTTTTTTTAACTTTAAATGAGGGTATCCGATACCTTTGTAGGTTGAAAATATTAAATGAGTTTTCTTAAGAAATCTGTGCTAAAACTATAATCTTGTGAAATTCACAAATGTGTTCTCAGTGTTCATAGATTTCAGTTTATAATGTTAGAGTGTAAAAATGTTCCAGTTCTAGAGTTTATTAAGAATTGTTCCCTTCCATGAAGTATTTTTAAAAATTCAAGGGCAGATTTAAAAGTAAACAGTGATGTAACTGAGAAAGTTTCCATTTACACTTCTGTTCTCAAGATCTGGCTAACCTATTGCTAATAGCTCTAAGGCATTAACAATATATCACAGAAAATGACACTGGGGTCATAGAGCTAGCAGGGTTAGAACTGAACTTAAAAACCGGTTTTCTTCTGATTTATTGCCGTGCCCAGGAGATACCAGCTTTTTGAGCAACGCCGTCTGTTATTTCGTTGAAGCGTCTGTCTGAATTTGTCTGTGTTCATGTCTGGGTCAGTTTAGATAATTGTGCTAACTGAATCAGTGTGTGAGCGGAAGTGATCAGAGTCTGGGTGTAATGCAGAACGCAGTAACTGTCTTGAAATGATAAAATCTTGTGTCTCTGTAGGAAAGGACTCCGAGGAGCAACCTTTATAAATGACTTTACTTCTGTGCTCATAGAATCATTAAAGGTCAAAGGACAGTATCAGCAGACTTGGAGTTTTCTTTTTCCCAGCACGGTTCACTTTACCCCACTGCTCCATTTATTTAATGCCTCAGAAATACGGAGGGAATTTTGTTTTTTCCCTACTGCAGATAAGCTCTTTTTGCCCTAGGAAACAGACTTACTCATTAAGGGGAAGTAAAGGAAGTTTCGTGGAGTGATGAAACTACAGTGAGGTCATGAAATGTGTTATTAGAGAAACTACCTGCTTAGGAATTTCGTGGAATGATATGTACATTTAGAAACGTTTTATTTTGGCTTCTTTGAATTTTGAATGTCACCTGTACTTTTTTGGTTCTGCTTAGGTATCGTATCAAAGATAAGGCGGACAGAGCAACTGTGGAGCAGGTACGCTTAACTGTGTGGCAGGCTCTTGTTTTAAAGTAGCATTTCTACTCTGAGTTGTAATTTGCTTTCATCCTTCTTGCTTAATGCTGATGTCACCTAGAATGAGTCCTCTGTAAAATTGCTCCTTCTTATAGTTTTGAGTTTAGAGATCTACGTTTTGCTTTATTTTTAATAGGGCTATTAATAGGTAAATTAGAATCATGCCCCGCCTCCTGCTGTGTCCCTGTGAAACCACCATGCAATGCTTTCATCTTCTAGGGGGAAGCAGAATTGACTATAAGACCAGGAATCTTTTCTTTTGTCTTAATCAAGGTCTGCGGGAACTTTGTGAGCTTTCCCAGGAGGTGAGTCAGGTTTCTGCCACAAAGTGCATGTGTGTGTGTGAGAGTGACAGACAGACAGACAGAGAATGCCTTCAGATTTTCAGTTAGAATCCCTTTTTTGGTTTAGAAGTTACTCTTTTTTTTTTTTTTTTTTTGAGAGCCGGTGTGATTATGTTTATTTATTTTTTAATAGCAGTCCTGGGGATTGAACCCAGTACCCTATGCATGCTAAGCATGCACTCTACCACTGAGCTATACCCTCCCTGCTGAAGTTATGCTTATCTTATTCTTCATTCCAATACGGGGAAAATCAGTCCCTGACTTTCTCACGTGTAGAAGGTTGTGATTGGATATTAGGACTGGCCCAGATTTTTGATGTGAAGAAAGTGATAAAATGAGTCAGAACTTTGCTACCGCTGCCCACCACCCTTCCCCACCCATACACACACGCACAAACACGTAACCTCTTTGCCCTGTAGACCTTTGTTTAAGACACATGCGCCCCTTCCATCCACCTCAGTCCCAGGGAGTAACACCCAACCTGAGCTCCAGCCCCCTTGTGCCAACGAAGAATGCCACCTTCACTCAGGCAGGAACAGGTCTAGGGTCTGCATTGTCAGTGTCCTCTAATTTATTTATTTGTGTGATGTCTTTTGTGATTGAAAACAAAGCACAGTCCAGCTCAGAGAGATGAGGCAGCTTTCATTTTCAAAGACCCTGAAATCTCTCAGGCAGGAAATCCTTTCTCTTTCTCTTTTGAATTTAATTTTGGGTGAGAATATATATCTTGAGTCTTACACATACATATTTTAAAAAGACGGTTTAAGTTGTTTTGCTTATCCCATCTCCCCTATTTTGCTTTTAAGCCATTTTGGAATGTTACTTCTTCCTTCACCCCTAAGCCGGCTGCCTGCGGTTTTGCAGACGCTCGGGTCTCTATGCAGAGTCCCGCTCAGCCGGCGGTACTAGCCCCCTGTCTACCTGGGCGGTAGAGGAGGAGTTGGCGATTACTGCGTCTTTACTCACTTTCCTTTCATCCTTCTCTAGTTGCAGTGGTTGTAGTTTGCTTTTATTTGTTTGCTTGGGAGAATTAGAAAAGAACAGCTTTATTACCTTGCCAGGCAAAGGGAGTCACAGCAAGCTAATGCCTTAAAGACTGTGAGGCCCTGTAGTTTGCTTTTGGTCTTACAGTCTTCCAAGGTGGTTTTGTTTCCATTAACCTTTGGTTTCTGGTGTCACCACTGCCACCTCCTTGAAGGAGAGGCCCTAAGGTCTGATTAGTTCTGGCCTCTTTCCCCGTCTCACTGCCTGGAGCTGGGGGTGCTCCCGCACCTTGGGGAGCCCCTCGCCCGGGCCCTGGGTACTGCGTGTGAATGCTTGGCCTTGTCGGTTTCAGGCGTGAACAGGAGCAGGCCTTCAATTCATGACCTTCTGTTTGTTAGAGGATCTGAGGGTCCTTTTTACTCAAGATCGACTACTCTGACTTTGAAGGAGATCCTTTCCCTGACTTACTCATCTCCAGCAGGCGTCTGTGAACTCTTTCTCTAAAAGGCAATGTAATAAATACTTTAGCTGTTGTGGGTCACAATTCTTTTTTTTTCCCCCCAATAATTTGAAATGTAAAAACCATCTTTAGCTTGCAGGAGTGCCTGTGGCTGATTTGACTCACTAACTACAGGATGCTGGCCCCTCCTTTAAAGCTGTGTATCCGAAGCTGTGGCCACTGTGCACGTGAAATGCAGCCAGTCTCACTTGCGAGGTGCTAGAAATTATCCACACCAGATTTTGAAGATTTCGTGTGAAAAACAGAATGTTAAATCTCTCCCTGATAACTTTTCATATTGATTCCACGTTGAAATGATAGTGTTTTAGATTTATTAGAATAAATTAAGATAAATTTCACCTGTTTCTTTTTACTTCCTTTAATGATGACTGGAAAATATAAAATTTCCTCTCATTTGCGTTGCATTTCTATTGGGTAATGTTGGTCTAGAGTCAATTTCTGCTTCCCTTGGATTTGGCAGCCTTTGGTTTCCACGACTGAGTGAACTTGCTGCTTTCTCGTCTCTTTGGGTCTTTTGGTCTTCACCTCACGTTTACTCACTAAAATTCACCCACATTTATTTGCTAGAAATGGGAATGAATAAAAACACCTGTAGTTGACCAGGACCACACAGAACAGTTTCTTGTCAAATGCTCCAGTAAGAAACATTTGGTATTCCCTTTCCGGACTTTCTGTGTTTTGCACTTCCTTGTAGGTGCTGGATCCCAGGACGCGGATGATCCTGTTCAAGATGTTGACGAGAGGCGTCATATCAGAGATCAACGGCTGCATCAGCACAGGGAAAGAAGTGAGCTTACTCTTTGGATGCCTGAGTGTGTTCATGTTAGTTTTCTTATTTCAGGTACCGACTGAAGCTAAGGCACTTAGTAAATAAACTGTGCCTTTGAAAAGAAAAGAGGAAAAAAAACCCATATACAAGTCAGGGTACTTAAATCAGTGTTTCTTAGAAACGACTTTATTAACACACATGGCCGGGTTGGAAGTTGTGCACATAACTGTGCCGCCCCACTGCTGTTACTGCCCTGGGTCGCTGAGTCCAGCCAGCCGTGCCCAGCAGTAAGCTGCGGTGCTCACATGGTTACTGATGGGGCTAGGGGGTTATAGGCCGATTTGCATTAGCCAGCAAATGTCTTTCTCATTTTTCCTTTGTATATGGCTACAGAGAAGACAGGCCTGCTGTTTTTCAATGAATTAGCAAGTCATTCTGTGAGAAGCATTCTCAGTAAAATGCAGTGTGTAAGTCAGGAGATGTAAGAATGTCTTCAAATATTTCCCACATGCTTGAGTTGCAGGAATGTTTGAAACCACATCTCACATGTATTTAACTTGAATTTTACTGTGTGTGTAAATTGGAAGTATATTTACTGTATTTTGGTGTGATGTTTTGTATTTTAACTCGTGTATTCAGAGGATGAGGGTGTTCCTGATGCATATTATTTCAGTTCACTTGATTTTTTTTTTTAACTTTTGAAGATAGAATCAAATAGATTGAAAAGTAAAATACTGTTTGTGGTTAATACAACTTAATTTTCTTTGTTTTCGACTTAAAATAGGCCAATGTGTACCATGCTAGCACACCAGATGGAGAGAGCAGAGCAATCAAAATTTATAAAACTTCCATCTTGGTGTTCAAAGACCGGGACAAGTATGTGAGCGGGGAATTCAGGTGAGCTCAGATTTCCACCCCGCCCCCCCCAAGTTGGCTTAATTTCTATATCTTAAAAAATAAAAACTAGAATAATGGAATGATGGAAATAACAAACACTTTTCTGGTTCAAGATTTCGTCATGGCTACTGTAAAGGCAACCCCAGGAAGATGGTGAAAACGTGGGCAGAAAAAGAAATGAGGAACTTAATCAGGTGACTGAGTGTGTGTGTGTGTGTGTGTGTGTGTGTGTGTGTGTGTGTGTCTCTGTCTGTCTGTCTGTCTGTGCTCTGCCTGCACATCGGCCTCAGCGCTTTCCTCCCACCACAGCCCAGGGTGGTTCTGTCCAAAGATAGGGACCAGGGACCAGGCAGGGCTGTTCAGTCCCTGATCTGCTGAGGGAAGCAGAAGCAGCACATTTTTGGGGAACAGGAACTACCTCCTCTTCTCTGTTCTGTGAACCCATCGCGGAAGCATTTTGCCACCATTCCCATTTGCTCTGAGAAGCTGGGTCATGTGAAGCGCCCTGGGGGCCAGGTGAAAAGATCTAGAATTGAGGGTGATAAGGAGTAGAGAGGTGACACCATCAGGCAGTGGGACTGATGAGTCTTTTTTTAATAGGTTTTGGAGTTTTTAGACAATTTTGTTAGGTCCTAACCTCACTATCATAGTTTTCTTCTCTTTAGTCCAATTTTGGACACATTTATATGTTCTCTGTTTGCATTGGCACCTTTGTATCAAGTAAAGGCACCTGAGATTAGGTTTCCTCATTTGAAGTTTTGAATTTGAAGGTTCTTTTTTTCTTTCTATCAAATACCTTTTAACTTTTGATGCGCTGTACACAGGTGATACACGTTGGCTATTTTAGTATAATTAAGCAAAGTACTTGTTTTGAGCGTCCTTCTGAAGTGTTCTCGTGCCCTGTTAGCTGTTGGCTGTGAATCCACTTTCTGTTAATCACTGCTCACACTGACCAGCTCAGAGGAGAACCGCAGACACATCTGCCATGTTTCATCAGCCCCGAGGGGCCCTTTTCCCGCAGTTTAATGTCTCTGGGCTTGAGTTGGGTGTCAGAGCCCATGGGAGGTCGTGTCTGAGCTGCCAGTGCTGTGTCATTCTTGGTGGCGCATAATGGGGACACTTCAAATCACTGGTGTCTTAGAGTGGATGGGGTAAGCGAGTCCAGGTTAGAGGCCCCAGAGCTGTTCTCTACGAGCAGTGTTAGTCTCGGGTACTGTAGCTGCTGTGGTTTGTTTTAGGTTAGTTGTGTTAGATGGCTTGCTTCAGCTTTTCACGTGTCCTTTTATCTGTTTTTATGTCACAGGCTAAACACCGCAGAGATCCCGTGCCCAGAGCCTATCCTGCTGAGAAGTCATGTTCTCGTCATGGGGTTCATTGGTAAAGATGACATGTGAGTATGTGGAACACCTAATAGTTACACGCTCAGAATTGTATTTTAAGTGCTTTGAATTTTCCAATACATGAGGATTTCCCATTTAAAGAGCTTTCATCTTGGAATATTTTTTATGAATCTTCCCCACTGTGTTAGTGCATAGAGTTATTCACGTATTCTACCTTTTTAAGACTCAAAATGCATTGGAGTAACGAAGCTTACCTTGTTTTGGAGGAATGTTTTATACAGTAAGCTGGGAAAGCACCTGCTTATGGACAGTTTTGAGAATAGTATCTCCGTAGGGAACCAAACTGTTGATGAGCTGTGGAAGAGAAGTGTGGCTGTCAGTGGGGTGTCGAGCAGGAGAACTTGTTCTGGGGCAGTTTATTATCTTAGCTGTTGTATTTTTGTTCAAGGCCAGCGCCACTCTTGAAAAACGTGCAGTTATCAGAATCCAAGGCCCGGGAGCTGTACGTGCAGGTCATTGAGTGCATGCGGAGGATGTATCAGGATGCCCGGCTAGTGCACGCGGACCTCAGTGAATTTAACATGCTGTGAGTGTGCTGTCCAGCACGTCATTTCGCGTCCTTGAGAAGAATCCAAGACGCCATGCTCAATTCTCTAGTTTTATAGTTGGCGTCCACAGTGTCACGGTGGAAGATGCGTTCTTTGCCTTTGGTGACCTTAGTCACAGAAGTGACCACTCTAATCATTAACAGAGTTAAAGGACTTTGGAAATGTTCTCAGTCTTCATCTTTTGTTAGTCCAAGTGGCTCTTTTCCCTAGGGAACTCATTCATTTTATTAGTTATTTGTTTCCCTTGCTCTTAAAATAGAATTTTTTAGGGCTTTTTTTTTTTTTTTGGTTGGGGGAGGTAATTAGGTTTGTTTATTTATTTATTTTAATGGAGGTACTGGGGATTGAGCCCAGGACCTCATACATTCTAAGCATGCATTCTACTGCTGAGCTATACCCTCCCCCCAAAATAGAATTTTTAAAACACGAAATATAGGCAGGCAGTGGTCTCCCCATGCCCTGCATGCCTGGCCCTCGCAGCAGCATAGTGGAAACGTGCACCTCGCTGCTGCTTCACGGCCCCCATGCACCTGCCCACAGGTACCAGGGCGGAGGCGTGTACATCATCGACGTTTCTCAGTCCGTGGAGCATGACCACCCACATGCCTTGGAGTTCTTGAGGAAGGACTGTGCCAATGTCAATGGTGAGTGGACACTCGGACTTCCTCCAGCTTGCGTGCCTGTTTGTTATGAACTCAGTTAAGCTGTTGATAGAAGGTCTTGGCACTAAATGGTCTGATGCAGTGATACCCCCGTTTGCTGGGCAATGGTGCGTTTTGCCTCTTTGTTTCCCTCTAAAGGGTTTGGAACAACCACCTTTGCCCTCGCGAGGCCGTCACTGTTTTCCTTCTGACAGATTTCTTCCTGAAGCACGGTGTTGCTGTGATGACTGTGCGCGAGCTCTTTGAATTTGTCACAGATCCATCAATTACGCACGAGAACCTGGACGCCTACCTCTCCAAGGTGAGGCGGGGCGAGGAGGGCGAGGAACAGAAAACACAGTAATCAAAGTTACGTGGCGCTTCTGAGGGACTCGTGGCTCAGCGTAACTTGTGTTCATTGTGACAGCTTCCAGACACCTTTTCCTTCTGATTTCACAGATGGAGAGTCAAACTGTAACAAAAAGCCAAAAGGAAAGCCAGGTTTCTTGACTTTAATCATCAAGCAAGAGACACAGACTATCAAATTTGTGAATGTTTAGTAGGAAACCTGTTAGCTTTTGGTCATTAATTCCTTTCCCTTATTTCTCAGAGGCCTTTCTGAATCATAGAATTTTAAAAATTGTGGTAAAATACACGAAGCATAAAATTTACCTTTTTAACCATTTTCAAGGGTACAGTTCCATGGCATTAAGAACATTGTTGTGCAATAATGTAAAGGAAAGTGGTCTTTGTTTTCTTTCAAAGGCCATGGAAATAGCATCTCAAAGGACCAGGGAAGAAAGGTCCAGCCAAGACCACGTGGATGAAGAGGTGAGATTCATGGTCTGTTAACAGCCTTAGGAAACACTTGTGTCTTGGGGCCTTTTTTTTTAATACTGCAGGGCATGAGCTTGATTTTCACAGAAAAGTTTTTTAAATGATGGTGATATTCCCTTGAGACGTAACAAAGCACACAATTCAGCTGAGCCAAGTTGTAGAATTTATGTCCCATTACCTCCTTCCGCTCGGTGACCCGTTAGGCCGTTGTCCTGTGTGGAGAGCATGTTTACAGAGCCTGTTGGAGGATATGGTTCAAGAAGGAAAAGCCTGTTTCAGTTTGCTGGTGTGAGCTTTTAAATGAGCTGATTATTGGTTCCAGTGCCGTTGTAGATTTTAAGTGTTTATATTCGCTAAAAAGGAAGTTTGTTTTCCTTTTTTAAATCTTTGGAGTCAGTATGTTTTTTGTGAAGGTGATTCATAGTAGGCTTTTAAAATTTTTTTAAACATATTTTTAGTGAAGTCTAGTCAGTTTACAATGTGTCAATTTCTGGTGTACAGTGTAATACTTCAGTCATATAGGAACACACATATGTTCGTTTTCATGTTCTTTTTCACCATTGTAAGTTACTACAAGGTATTAAATATGGTTCCCTGTGCTGTACAGTATTAACTTGATGTTCATCGAATTTTGTGAGAATCCTCCTGTATTTCGAAACGAGGCACACTCTGGCAGAGTTCAGTAGGTGTTCTGTGCGATTCCGTGCGTTTGTAGATGTAATTCTTGGTGTATTTGTGGGAGAGGGCGAGCTGGGAGTCTCTCTACTCTGCCATCTTGACTCAACCTCTGGCTTTTTTTTTTTTTTTTTTTTTGTATTTTTAAATTCTCACAGCTGTTGGTGTGATGGTACTATAAGGAACTCTACACTTACCGGCAGTTCTGAGCCTTTTTTCTCCGTAGCACAGGGCAGACCAGGCAAGAACACGTCCCTGGGTTAGGCACGGCCAGGTGGTGCTTGCTGAGGGCAGCTGCTGTCTCCCGCTCAGGACGGCTTTTTGGGATGCTGACCGGGGAGAGAGTGTTACTGTAAGGGTAACCGTAGGTCGTGTCGGGTTTTACCATTAGGGACAAATGACTCGGGCACACACGCAGCACTCACAGCACCAGGGTGTGCAGACGGCCTAGCTGTGAGCCTGCGTGGTGGAGGGTGGCGATAAATTCCTCTGTGACTTGACAGGGGAGGAAGCCGAGTGCATGTGAATAAGTCTCCTCTTGACTCTTCCTCTGTGTCCATTAGGTGTTCAAGCGAGCTTATATCCCCAGAACCTTGAACGAAGTGAAAAATTACGAAAGGGATATGGACATAATGATGAAACTGAAGGAAGAGGACATGGCCACGAACGCCCAGCAAGACAACGTGAGTAGCTTGGCTTGTCCTCAGCCGGCGAGTGTACCAAGGAGCTCCCATCCCCAGCCTGCGGTCTTACACGTTGGCCCCTAACCTGTGAGATGGCTGATTCCCTTTGCGTTAGCACCTGCTCTATGCACATTGGTTGTAAAGGGAATCCGTTGGTATTTATGAAAGGAAATGACACACTTGAATGAGTCCAACAAACTATAGTTGCAGAAAAAGGAAGATTTATATAGAAGTCTAGGCTATAAATGGTTATTATACCAAATCTATTAACATCTATCTGTCAGGGTCTAGAAAATTCTATTCTGCTAAAGGGCCAGATAGTAAATATTTTAGGTTTTTGCAGGCAAAGAAGCAAAATTGGAGCTATTACGTAGGAGAAAAAGTTTTCCCCAAATTTTTGATGAAATTAAAAACTTTAATAATAACTGAATACAGCTTTTTGTGATACAGGTCTACTAACGAGAGAAGAATGGAGTTGTTTGGGGGAGGAGAAAACACTTCATTTAGTTGAGATTCAAAGTTAGAGTTTTCTTCTTTTTTGCGGGGCGGGGGGGGTAATTTAGCTTTTGTTTATTGATCTATTTACTTGCTTATTTATTTTAGTGGAGGTCCTGGGGATTGAAGCCAGGACCTTGTGCATGCTAAGCATGCGCTCTATCACTGAGCTATACCCTCCCCTTACAAACTTAAGAGTTTTCTACCATCAAATTGATTGCAACTGTTTATCCGTAAAGACCATTGGGCGGCAGGTCAGGTTTGGCCCGTGGACCGCAGTTTGCTGGCACCTAGTGTGCTTGGTGGGTGAGACTCAGCCCGTGCTATGAACTTCCTGTGTTCCTGGGAGATAAATCTCAGGCACCTTTTGATAATCACACCAGGTATCATTTAGCCCACAGTTCGTCCTTAATACCGCAGTGGATTTCAGTGTTTAGTTTTATGTTGATTCTTGTTTTTTTTTTCCTTTTTGGTTACAAGATTCTATACCAGACTGTCACGGGATTAAAGAAAGATTTGTCAGGAGTTCAGAAGGTATGGAGACAATGTGTTGCAGTTCATTTACGTAAAGCTCTTTTAAAGGGTGTAAAGTTTAATGTAGAGTGTTATTAGGATTAAATTAACAGTGGTACAGTATTCGTGGTATAAATACTTTCAAAGTCCAAGGGCATTTTCAGAAATGACCTTTCCATGTTCGTCCTTTTTAACCAGGAGACTGAAATATGGAAATGCAACGTTTATTTTTCACTCTGCCTCTGAATCGTTCTGTTGTTGCAGCTGAGGCATTGATCCTTTTTGTCTGTGTCCTCACCTTCGTTTGTGAAGTTAGTAACCATGACCACGTGCTTCTTGATGCTTTTACAACCGGCTTAAACCAGCAGTGGGGTCTGCTCTCATCCCAGTGTGCAGGCTGAGGGGCAGCCTCCCGAGTTGCGGAGTCTCATGGTGGAGATTTCCTGGAGTGCTTTTTTTTCTTACAACCACCTTGTTTTGCTTGACGTTTTAGAGCAACAGGGCTTGATTCTAATTTAAGCATTAACAAAGGTGGCTCCTTATTTCTTAGTTCTTTTAATGTCTTAATCAAAGGCTTGGATATGAAGGATCACAGTTTACGTTTTGAAAATTGACTGTGTCTTTTTTATGGGAAGAAGTGGATTAGGAGAATTCTAGGACTTCGTGGATTTCTGGGTATGGCAGGGGAGTTGTGCTCTGAATTCCAGAGCAGGAGGATTCTGTTGCAGCTGGCTAGAAAACCTTTTTGTACAGTTGCCTTTTAAAGGTTCATTTCTTTCTTAGAAAACCTCATGTTTAAAAAAAAAAATGCTTCTTGCTGCTTTAAAAAGTGGTAAACCTCAGGAAAAATGAATATTTCTCTTCTTTAAATATTGTCTTCCCTCTTGATTGGATGAACAAGTGTTACTTGAAATTTGATTCATAGGAAAGCAGCTGTGAAGTTATCTGAGTAGCTTCATTTTTCACTTCTAGCTGTATTTCACGTCTTTCCAGATCCCAGCTCAGTCCTCCAGATTTACTGAAGGAGGCAGAATGGGCCTGTTGTTGGAGGTCACCCAGGAAAGCCCCAGTTCCTGCACTGGGGTCTGTCCTTGAGCCGTCCTGGGATGGTACCCCAAGCTTCCTCCCTGACACTGATCGCACTGTTTTGATGTTCCAGTGCGGGGTGTTGTTTTTCACCGTCTGTCTGCAAGGCTGCAGTTGGAATTCTGGCATTAACACAGTTAATAACAGTAGATGACTGATGGGTCTAGAATAACACGGATCTGTGATATTTTGAAGGTCCCTGCACTCCTGGAAAATCAAGCTCAGGTAAAGACTTGTTCTGATTCAGAAGATGCTGGAAGCTCTGAGTGTCCTGACACAGACTCTGAAGAGCAGGGAGACCATGCCTGCTCCAAGAAGCCCACCGCTGGCCTGGAAGTTGATAAAAAGGTTAGCCGAGAACTCAGGTTCCCTGCCCTTCAACAGCGTGGCGGCACCACCTCTCTCGTTGCTCCTTGCTCAAGTATCTAGATTGTGGTGGGTGCTGAACATGCTGATCAGTAAGTCCCCCCAGGTCAGGTTTCAGTTCCTAAGTGGTGATGTTGTCTAGAGATTGGGCTTCTGCTGGGAGCTCCTTGGGCACTAGAGAGAGGATGCACCAAATGCAGTCCGTTGATTAAGTGACTGCCGTTCACTTGGCGTACCAGCGATGCTGGAGCTGCTCCGTGGTGAAATACTGAAGAGCCATGTCAGGGGGATGTGTGGCCCAGCTCCTGTTTCCAGAATCTGAGGCTGTTTCTTCCCCTCCTAGCCGTGGACATCAGAGACACTGCCAATTAAATGACACACAACTGCTGTGTAATGTATTCTTTCTTTTTAGCTTAATTCTTTCAACCTTAAAAAGTGTGGGTTCTGAGACTTCTGAGAGACCTCCCCAACTCCCTAGTGTGCTTTCTCTTTGTCTCCTGGAAATAAATATTTTGCTGTCTTTCCAACCTTTATTTCTGTTAGAATATGAAACATTCAAGGACAAGTAGTTGAAAACCTTTAATAACAGTTTCCTCATGTGTATTTCTGTTGGGCTGTCTTCAGATTTCTGTTAAGAAATTTTAAAGACGATTTTCACCCCAAATTCCACCACCAAAACCATAATCATTCTCAATTTTTCCATGTGACACTCAATTTTATCTTTTTTACATATATTTTAAAATTCATTTCTAATAATATGAATACTCTGAATGAATGAATTTTGCAGGTTTTTAAAAATTTTTTGTTTTTGTTTTATAGGAAAGAAAAAAAATGGTCAAGGAAGCCCAGAGAGAGAAAAGAAAAAACAAAATTCCTAAACATGTGAAAAAAAGAAAGGAGAAGACAGCCAAAATGAAAAAGGGCAAATAGAACCAGAACTATATTCTGTGCAGTAATTTTCCACCAGTCACTTTTCCCGCCTGCACGAAGCTGCGTCTGGAGGATGGGTTATTGATTTTAACTGGCCAGTTTTTCCGGCAGTGTCTGTGAAGACTGATTCAAGTATTTTCATGTAATTATGTAAAAATCCCTAAGCTCTTCTGTCTAGATCCAGTCCCTGGCTCTGTATGGTACTGACCAAGGATTTATTTAAGCTACTATTTTAACGAAGAACTTTATACAGTTTTATTTTTGTATTTTTTTTTTCTGCTGCAGTATGGTTTTTGAAGCACCATTAACTATTTAAATGTATTGAGCATCCGTAGCTTTGATACAAGTGTTAAGGGCACTTTGGACAAACTGTTTTTGCTTTGTGCAGGCCGAAGCCCCGTCTGAAACCACTCGTGAGGCTGTGGTTTCTGCAAAAGGGTATTTCACTTATAAGAGAATTCAGCTGGCTGTTGATACAACCAGTCCTTGCAGCTTTGTTCTGTGTGCATTGATGATCGTTTGTAAAGCACTTACAACTTCATCTTTAATATTCTTTTTTGAGCTAGGACCTCCTGGTTTGTAAGCAATTTCACAACTATTTGGCCTGTTCATTCATTCATCAAACGCTTGAGTATTTTAGGTGCTGAGGGTATAGCAGTAAACAAGACAGGCAAAAGTTGCTACGTTCAGGTAGTTTACATTTTAATAGAAAGAAAAGACATTAAACAGAATAAGCAAGGAGCAATGTAAAGGCAGATGATAAATTCTGGAGCGAGAAATAATGCAGAGAAGAGAGATTGCCCGGGGAGGTGGGAGTGTGCAGCCTTAAAACAGGCCACATTGAGAGGCCGTATGTGGGTAAATACTTGAAGGATGTGTCACGTGCATATCAGGAGAGAACAGCCTTCCAGGCAAAGGGAACAGCAAGTGCAAAGCCCCTGAGGCTGAAGTGTGCCTGCAGTGTCCCAGAAACAAGAGCCTAGAGCACCATGGCCAAGGGAGAAAACAGCCGATGAGATCAGGTGGTGGTAGGTGCTTGGAAGGTTTTGAGCAGAGGAATGATATGATCTGACTTCTGTTTTGAAAGGACCGTGGTCACACTGACGTCCATGGATAATGGAGTAGGAAGCAGGGATCAGGGCCCAGTTGGGGTTTTATTGCGGTAACCCCCTTGAGGGATGCTGGTGGCTTCGTCTAGGATGGTAGCAGTAGACATGGGGAACAGGTGGAACTGGGTGTGCCGAGGACACTGGAGGAGTGTTGAGAATGCAGGGTGGCTTCAGGCTCTCTGACCCCAGCCACTGGTAGAGGCTGTTGCTGCTGCCTCTTACTGGGTAGAGGGAGGAATGCGGGTGGGGCAGGTTTGGGGGCAGGAGGTTGAGACAAAAGCTGATGTTGCAATAAAGTGCAGATTGAAAGAAATGGTCAATTTAGCTTAAAAAAGACTTCTTTAACCATATACTTTATATTAGAAATGCCAGTTTCAGCACTTGAATCAGAAGCGATTTCTATAAGTAAACGTAGTTTTCTTTAAACTGGAGCTTACACCTGCTTGTTTGAGAATTGGTGGGTTATTGAAGGAGGGGTGGTCAGCTGAGGTTTTAAGATTTTAAGTCAGATTTATCATGTTCATAATGTCCTCTCTTCCTGACTTTAAAAAATTTCAAAATACGAAATATAGTTTCAGTGAAACACACAATGGCAACCTCTCTAAAATAGTCTGCAATTAACACAGCCAGAGAGAAAGCAAACACAGACGGATGGGTCCAGGACACCTTCGGGGGTTTCATCTTGCAGACCCTCTGGTTCTTGCATTTGTCGGGGCTTCCTTTCTGACCAGGTGTGTTTGAATCACTGGTCAGGCTCAGCGCCGTCGTCGGTGACTCTACTGCAGTTGTAGGTTCGGGATCAGTTTCACTCAGCAGAAAGGAGTCTGGGCAGGGCCGGAGGGACATCTCATTCTCATGAGGAAGTGGCTCGTGAAATGCCGAGATTTGGGACTGCAGGGGGAGTGTGATTTGAGGAGTGCTCTGCTGACAGCTTGGCTGATGTGGCCATTTCCCCACTTGGGTTCTGGGCCGTCATCCCCATCTGGGTAAGAACCACCGGCAGGATTCTTGCCAGACTTCTCCGAAACTGTTTCCCTTGTTTCTTTCTCACCAAGAGGCCTGGAGAAGGAGCCTGTTCTTAGTCAGACTTACAGGGCAACTTGCTGGCTTCGACTGCAGTAGAATTTAGAATTCTTCGTGTCTCCAGATTGTTGATTGTTCAGTTGACTTTTCATTTGGAGAGGTGAGTTTTGGGTCTCTTGTCCCGAGATGTCTTTGGGACATCATTTTGCTGGTTGTCAGTGTATCTTATTTTCTGTCATATTTTGTTAATTTTCCAGTCCCTTCAGATAATGCAGGGGTTTCTAAAAGTTGATTGTGAGAAATCTGGGTAATTTCTTTGAAGCAGGAAGTCACGGCGATTTTGTATGCTGCTCTGGTTCTTATTTTTCCTTGGATGAAGCAGTTTAGGAAACAGAACTTTCTGTTCTGGCCCAGAAGCTGGTCTTAGAGTGAAGAGAAGGAACCGTGCAGCTGCTTGTCTGGGTCTGGTCAAACATACATCCATGTTCGGGGCTGGCATCAAGTTTTCTTCAGCTTTCTCTGTTAACTGGATGAAGGTGGACTCGAGAGGTGGCAGAACTCTGTCATTTGACACCAAGACTTGTTTGAGAAGATCTCTCCTTTTCAGGAGTTTCTGTTGAATTCGGTGCAAGCGGCTCACTGTTTCTTGGTTATGGGTCTGTCCTGTTTTGTGGCCATGATTTCATTAACCTTTCGGCTCAGCAAATGAAGCATTGAAAAAGTTCTGCTGGAGGCTGGTAAAAATTCAGTTTAAGGGCATCTCAAGTGTCATGGTCTCTGAATGATGACATTTCTAAAAATCCTTCTCATTTTCAAGAGCTTGCGGGTTTTCTGATTATTAGTTTTTTCTGCACATAGTAAGTAATGATCACACTTTGCTTTGACTTCTGGGGTTTACTTTTTGATGGTGAAAGAGTTGCATGAATCAGCGGCCGAAGGGAGTTCTAGTCCTTAGAGCACTCTTCCTGCGAAGGTTTCCCGTGCCCACGTAAAACGGGTGAGATTTTCAACCATCGGTGACCACAGAGCAAGAGATCCCACATCCTGTGTCACGAATGGAGATAAGGTTGTCGCCTCCCGTTCGTTTTGGTTGGCGTCTTTAGCTTCCGCATCCTTTGGGTTTGTGTCGCCCTGGACATAAGGGCTTTTATAAATGTTCCGGGGGAGATTGCAATGTCGGGGCTCAAATCCTCGAAGCTAGTTTCTAAAGGAAAAGATGCCTTTCCTGCTTCTGTGTTCTCCAGAGACCTCAGTCCCCGGTGAGCGTGTCGTGGGAACCTCTGAATCTGGAGAATCCAGGCTTGCAGCATGGAAGTTTTGGCTTTGGTTTTCAGCTTTCCTTCATTTTCTGTGTCACTCCACATCCTGCTTTGATGGCTGCCAGTCCCTGGTTGTGAGGAGGTGGCCCTCATACTGTTGAGAGCAGCCGCACACCCACACAACCTTTTTCCTCTAATTTTTTCCCCAGAACGGTAAAGGCGCCACCCAAGTGGGAGCACAGCTGTTTCTCCATGTCTGAGAGGTTTCCACGTCTCTCGGCAATGCCTCTTCATGGCTCTAAGGCCGAGCAGCTTTATCATCTTTGGGTGAAATTTTAGCCTTTGCAAAGTTTCTGTAGAGCTGTCATGAGTCCTAAATTTGTTAGTGAAAAAGTGATAGGTCCTTGGGGCCAACGAATTGTTAGAGTTAGAATGCTTGAGCATGCAAGCCAGAGTTCAGATGGGGTGGGGGTCAGAGGATGGCGTGACGGGGTGATGGGGCAGGACTTTGGAAGCTGTGCTTGTGCAGAGTTGCCCTTGTTGGTAGCATAGAAGGTGCAGCCGTGGGCAGGGGTGTTGCAGGGGGCGCGGACGGAAGCCGGGAAGGCTGGCAGGTCCAGGAACTGAGGCCAGGGTTTTGGAAGGACCATTCGTGTTAGGACAGGCCCAGTTTTCGAGTGTTGGTGAGAGACATGCTTCAGTCTTCAGTGGGCTGGGGGAGAGGAAGGGATGCCTGCAACACGGAGGGCAGTGAGTGGTGTCTGATGATGGGGGTGCCCTCGGCAGAGCCGGAGTTTAATGGGGAAAGGGTAAGGAAGGCCTCGGAGTGGAAGTCAAGGAGATGAGGCTTTGGCTGGTGTCTGACCAGGTGTGGTTCCAGATGGCACCAGGGGAGTGTCTGAGGAGTGAGGCGGAAGGTGTCTGTTTGACCCCAGGTGCGGGCCTCATTGTGGGGTCTTGGAAGCTGACCTCAGTAAGCAGGCGAGTGCCTGGAGGACCACGGGGACGAGAGTGGTGCCTTCTGTGGGGCTAGTGTGAAGGACGCTGTGGAGAGCCGGGGAGCTTGGTCGATGGGGCCTATCAGGCTTGGTAGCTGAGCTGAAGCCAATGCTGTCACTACAAGGGGGACAGCCAAACGCTTGGGTGTCCCTGTGTGATGTAAAAAAAAAAACAGAACCACCTATAAAGTCTCTTGTCTCCCCCCAAAAACATTGAACCTCAACCTCTGAAGCCTCTGGACGTAATCACAGTTCGCAGGAAACCCACAGCTCGTGGGAGTGCGGTAAGTGGTGCTGGCAGGCCAGTCAGCTGCATTCAGAATAAAGGAGACAACAGAGGAGGGCGAGGTATTAGGGAAAGAGGTCCCAGGGCAGAGACTCCAGTGCCGCGGACTTCGCCGGGGCCCTGATAGGTCAAACCTGTTGTGAAAAGATGGGCTTTTGGGAGGGTCTCTTTTTAGACAAACAGGGAGAACTAAAAATGGAATAGGTATTGGATGACACTCAGGACTTGTTGATCCTGCTGGACATGGCAGTGGTATTGTTCCATTCTGACCTGTTCCCTCAGAGCCGGGGCTGGGTCCTGCTGGGTGAGATGAATGGGTGCGAGGGCTTGTGTCAAAATTCTCCGTCCTTAAGCGGTCCCTAAAGGACAGTGGTAGAGAAGCAAGGACAGCAGGAGGTTAGTAGCTGTTAAAGCTGAGCCCTGGGGGTGGGGGGGTTTACACTGCTCTCGCTCTCTAACTGTTTCTGTAAGAAAAGGGCTTTTTTTTTTTTTTAAATGAGTCAAAGTGTATTAAGTACTTAAACAGGGCTTGTCACATAGTAGTACTGTACTGCACAAGCATCCGTATTTTAATTTTACTTGTTATTTTTTAAGTCACTTTTTTGGCCCAGGTGTCAAGGTTTAATCACAGGGGCAGAGCTGCAGTGGCTTCTGGAACTGGCCTTGCTCGACATCACTTGAAATGCCTTTCAGTTCTGAAATTCAGATGCTATTAGTGGGCGCAGAACTTGGGTATTGAACAAATGCTGGCAGAATTTTTAGTTCTGCCAGACCCGACCCTCATGTGACTCTGCGTCACATTTTGATAATTCTCACAATAATTCAAACCCTCCACCAGCAAAGAGATTACAACTCGTTGACGGCTCAGATGATGGTTAGCATTTTTTAGCAATAAAGGAGTTTTTAAATTAAGGCACATGCTTTTTTTAGACATGACGCTATTGCGCACGTAACAGATGACTGTATAGTGTGGACATAACTTTGATACACACTAGAAACCAGAAAATTCGCGTGACTTGCTTCATTGTGATCCTCGCTTTATCGTGGTGGTCTGGAACCGAGCGCACAGCATTTCTGAGGTCTGCCTGTTATGTATTTAGTTTTCTTACATCTATACTGTGTCTGCCTTCACCTCCCAGTCTCTGACTAGAATGTAAGCTCCACAGGGGCAGGGATTTTTTATCTTTGTTCAGTTTTGTGTCCCAGCACCTAGAATAGTGTCTTAAATATCATGAATGCTCAATAAATATTTAAGTGAATAATATGTTGTGTTTCTTAAAGATAAGGCTATTATGTCAATTGGATGCACCCCCCCCTGTGATGGTAAAAATGAAGACTAGAGGTTGATGTGGATTCATTTGTGCCCTCTGACCCTCTCTTGTGCAGTGACTGACCTGGCTGAGTCTGGAGACTACAGCACCGTCCCCACCGTGGTCTTCTGTCCTCAGACCCTTGGCATCAGCACAGCTCTCAAGCCAATGGAACAGATGGATTTTAAACTGGATTGTTGTTTTGACTTGGATCGTGTGAGACCATTTGACTATCATCCAAAGTGCTTGAGGCAATAGATCGAGTGATGAATTATTCGGTCCTGAGTCACCTGAATATGTGCGAATGGGAGACTTTATATAAACCAAAGCTTCTATTCACACATTGTGCCTTCTCCTCCCAAATACAGACTGCAACTTTTTAAGAAGAACTGATTTTGAGAGGTGGTTCCGTTGATACTCTGTGAGAATCGTTCCAGACGAAGATGTATTTTTGCTGTGTTTCCACCATCTTGACGTCCTCCTCACAAGATGGTTCTGAGTTTCAGCGAGGCCTCTGCTTCCTTGAGAAGCTGACAAACTCCCACCGTGAAGCACCATCAACAGGGCATAAAAGCCCCCCCCCCACGTGACTGTTGGTAGGGGCTTGGTCTTGCCCAACCCGGGTTTTCACTAAATGATGCCAGTATTGGCGGTAGTGTTGGGAGCCTGCCTCCCGCTGCCCCAGCCTGTGGATGTGGTCAAGGCTTGCTCGAGGGGCCGCGGGACCGGGAGAGCACTTTCCCCTGGGGGGAAGTTTCCTCCTCTGTGGAGTGAGGGGTCTGGACCAGGTGGTCATCAAATTTCTTCTCTACTAATAATTCTAATTATTCTTAAAAGGGGAGCACAGATGACTCTCACCGAAGGGAGTCGGGGAAAACGCACTTTCAGAGAGAAGGGAAGTGATCTCAGATGAAGGCTTGAGGTGGAAGAAGGAATAAAGAACAAAAAGTACACATGAGGACAAATAACAGCCATCGATTGTTAAAAAAAAAATAAAATTGTGTTTTATGTGAGTCCTGGATATTGTTAAGCAAAGCACTATATTTTTATCATCAAAAACCTCTCAAATTTCATGCTCAAAGAAGCCCCATGTTTTTCTCATGGATACTGCACCTTGTGTATTATCTACTTGATTCCTGGCTTTCTAGAAAATTTATAAAGGAAAGAAAAAAGCATAGCAGATCAGTGATTTAGAGAAGACCGTTCAGAGGCCAAGGGGCTAGGTTAGAATTACATCTCTTAAAGGAGTTTGTTTATTAAAGATACAATGAATGGGTTTAAGGTGCCAGTTATCACACAGGTCTCTGCTTCTCATGTGTATCGTAAGGCAGCTTGTTTTTTCACCGTGCACCATTTTAATTTTGTGATGGGGATCCCGTTCATTGTCCTTGCAATAACTTTTGCTCCTCTGGGGGGAGGTGTGCTCCTAAATTCTAATCATTAATGTACTGCCAGCTGCAGGAATGGCCCGGAATCTGCGCTGATTGCACAGAAGGCAGAAGACTAGTCAAGGTCATGTCTTCACAGTCCCCTTAAAGAAGGGTTACGTGAACAGATCCTGATCGCAGGTGTGTGTTTGGTGGTTGATTTTTTCAATTAATCCTCTTTTTTTTATTTGAAGGGACATTTAATTAATTAATTTTTTGAAGCAGAGTCAGTGCACAATGTGTTAATTTCTGGTGTACAGCATAAGTTTCAGTCATACATATACATACATACATTCCTTTTCATATTGTTTTTCATTATACATTACTGTAAGATTTTGAATATAGTTCCCTGTGCTGTACAGAAGAAACCTGCTATTTAGTCTAAATGTAGTAGTATCTGCAAATCTCAAACTCAAAATTTATCTCTTCCCACCTCCTTTTCCCCCTGGTAACCACAATTCTGTTAACTGTGTCTGTGAGTCTGTTTCTGTTTTGTAGATGAATTCATTTGTGTCTTTTTTTTTTTTTTTTTAGATTCCACATACGAGTGATATCATACGGTATTTTTCTTTCTCTTTCTGGCTTATCAATTAATCCTCAATGAAAGGAACCAAGCCATCTGGAGGAAGGGCGAAGTCACTAGCAAAAACCTATAGGCTGATAGATTGCTGCCTGGCTGCACTCCCTGAGTTGTTGGGCTCGGGGAAGTCATTTGACAGAAGCCCTGGTCTCCTCGTCTTCTTAAAAGGAGGGGCTTAGACCAGGTGATTGTAAGGCCTCTTCCATTCCTAGGCACCGAACTTACAGGTCAGACAGCCTGTTTCAAGTTCCACCTCCATATTTGGTAGGTGGCTGAACCTGGGCAAGCCAAGCTTTCTGAATTTGTTTCTTCATCTGAAATGAGGGTGGTGCTCAATTGACATTGGTCTCCCCAAAGAATTCTAGGATACTCTACAGCAAGCTCCCTTGCAGTGTCACTTTTTTGCTCCATCTCCCTCTTCCAACACGAATACGTGGAATTCTTGGTTTTTAAGTTCCCCATTATCCTGAATTCCAGAGCAAGTGGTCTAAGTCCATGGACAGTCCTTGGGGAAGTGGAGAAGGGAGGAGAAAATGGCCTTCACCACCAACCCTTTGTTTCTGGAATTGGGTTTTAGGAGCAGACAAGGGGTTTTATTTCATCTGGAGATGAATTGACACCAAATTGTACGTGGTGAATTTCCAGGGAGCAAAGCTTAACAAGGTGGCAGCCAATGGACTGCCAGAGAGGTGGGGTGGGAAGTAAAGAAATGCATAGAATGGGGAGGGTGGAGGAGTCCGAAAGCCAAACTTACTTACTTCACAGTTTTACTGGGGCCCAGCCCTGGCCTAAACGGTGGGAGGAGCCGTCTCATCCTGTTAGGAAGCTACTCCCTGTCTCGGGCCTGGGATCTGGGCCTCACGCTTTGCACCCGAGCAGGAGAAGCCGGCCTTCCCAGTTAGGTGAAGGGGTGTGTTCTCACCCCGGGGGGTGGGCTGTGGGGCTGAGGCCGTGAGATCAGGTGAGTGCTGACTCCCTCCACCAGGGGACCCGAGTTGCCCTGGGCAGACAGACAGGCCAAGTTGTAATTAGGATTCTCCAGCAGAGCCCTTGGTTGGTTTGGGAGTTTGTTTTCTGGTTTTGCTTTTTGGCTGGTTTTTGGTTGGTTGCTTGGTTGCTTGGTTTTAGGTTCATGGCAGCCCCTAGTTACCCAGCCTATTGGCAAGTGGAAAGCCTGCCCTGGTTAGGACTTCCCCGTCCCTCCTGCAGGAGCCTGACTGCTGCTCCTCCAGTTGATGAACGAGTCTGCTTTATGTTTGTTGCTTTTGGCCTGCGCCTGCCAGGGAAGCAAGTGGCCTCACCAAGAATGCGGTGAGCAGCCTTGGCCATTAGCTGGGGTAACTCTCCCAGCATCTCTCTGAAATAGCTCTCACCTGGGGGCGTGGTTCCGTGGCCCTGGGAGGGCCCAGAGTGGGCTGAAATGCTCCTGCCTCTGCAGTCTGGGCACGAGGAACAAAGAGCGGATTCTCTGGGGACAGCTCTCCAGAATGAAATAGTTTCTCAAGGTGTCACGAAGATGGACATCTAGCTCTCTGGCTGGAACTGGCTTGTTGCAGACAAGGCAGTCCCGCCCCAAAAAATGAAAAAAAATCCTTCAGAGATCTTAACGATGGGAAAACATTTTTGTAATAAAGAACAAGTCCCTGCAAGAAGGCGAGTGCAGAAAAGACCTGTGAATGGTTGCACTTGGGGTTTGAAATTTCAGCTGCTTCTATCTTCAAGCCCAAGGGAGGCCCCGGCCAGCCTCCGTGGGCTCTCCTGGTCCAACCACCTTCTGCTGGGCATGTGCCAGCCAGTATCAGCATCCCCGCACGCACAGGAGTCTGTTTTCCATGGCGTCGAGGGGGAGAAGAATCCGAATGGAGCATCAGGAGCGCTTAGGAGAGGCTGTTGGAGGCTGGGTGTGGGTGGGGCCGCCCGAGGCCGGGGGTGCCAGCTGGAGCTGCGGTCACATGGGGAAGCCAAGCGTGTACTGCCTACTAACGATGGAAACCCACGTGTCTCCAGACAATAAAGGACAATGAAGAAGGTCACCCATGCTTGTGAACAGGGGTCGTGCAGGAGCCATCGGCATTTTAGGCGTGCTCAGGCCGGTGCTTGTGGACGTAGCAGGAGCAGAACCTGCAGACAACGCCTGACCCGCGGAGCTTCGGTTGCCCGCTGGGTGGACGGGGTGGGTGAGGATCAGGCGGTCTGGGACCTGGTGGTCTGTCCTCTGTGGCCACTCTTAGTGGTCATGCACCCCTTCTTCAGACATGTCTTGTCCAAGCAAGCGAGGAAGGTGAGGAGGGCCAGGCGCTGGGAAGGGCTTTGAGGCACCTCTGGGCCGAGGCCCATTTCGCTGTCCTGAGCTGAGGGTAGGACTGCTGAATCATGTGGCTTAAACGGTGAAGACAAAAAAAAAATTTTTTTTAAGGTTATAACAGTTTCAGCATGGTTTTTAATGTTCTAACCAATCAGAATGGACCCTGGCCATGGCGCTGGAGTAGGGTTCTGGAGGGTCTCTGCTGTGGCCAGTGTTCACCCCTTGTGGAGGGATAAGGGAAAGTGTAGCAAATTCCAGTGCGACAGTGACTAGATTCCTGTGCAAGATTTTGACATAAAACCTGACAATGAAAATTAGTTTTTACATTACCTTATTCTAGTAACATTCATTATTCTCATGTAATCATTGATTGTGATGAAATTTTTAGGATCATTATGAGAACAAGGTTTTGAAAAAAAGCAATAATCTTAGACATAATTTAATGGGTTTAACCATCCCCCCAAATGCACCTTTCACTTGAATGAAGGAAAGCTTAAAGCCCAAGTAGTAAAAAAGGTAAAAATAAAACCCCAGTCCACGTGTCTTAAAAAAAAAAGAATATCCCTTACAGAGGCATGCAGGGAACACACGTCATCAAATGATGAATCCTCCCTGAAAACAACACTTGGCCCCTGGACTCACGTGTGGAATGCTAACATTTCAGAGACTCAGGTGGCCTTATCCACTTGTCAGGGGCTCTAAGTCTTAAGACAATAGAGAGTTTTTCGGTTTGGATGTGGGGAGGCAGATGGACCTCAGAGCTGGAACTGAGTTTTGATGGTCCTGGAGCAGCCTGGGGTTCGTGAAAGGAGGGAGATCACCCCACAGAGGTTCTCAGTCTTGTTCTGTGAGCCACTCGGCTGAGAAATGGAGCCAGGTGTGGGGGAGGGAGGCCATTCAGAGGAGAGGGACTGTCCCCTCCACACAGGACAGGCAGTGACGGTACGGCTGGTGGGATGCATCTGAGCACATCTTTGAGCTGAGAGAATGTGGGATGTGAGAAGGGAAGAAGGAAGAGTTCAGTTCCACTACTTTGTGGCCTGGCCGGAAGACTTGCTCTGAGGTTCCTCTAAGAAAGCTTGGTCCAAGGCTCCTAATACCCAAATCCTGGACGGGAGACTCTATCCAAAGCGTCAAGCCTCTTTGACTCTGAAAATTAGTTTTTGCCTTGATTAGGACAAGAGATTGGGGGGAAGTTTTCTTAAAAGGTTGAAAACTTGTAAGGGCTATTTCCTTTTATGTATATACTGAAACGTGGAAGGTTGGTCTTTACAAAGATGTTCAATTCTGTAAAAAGCATTGGGGGAAAGTATGTTTCCCTTACATGTGACTTGCATGTTGTGTGAACAGTTTGTGTCATTATTATGTCATTCTTTAAAAAAATGAGTCATGAACTTCTCACAGAAATTGAATAATTCCACCTGTGGACGGTGAGGAATTTGACTCACTTTAGTATTAGCCTAAAGTTGTGTTAGCCAGAGGATTCTATTTCTTCACTTAAAAAAAAAATCTAACTTTATATTATTACGTTGCTTTAGTCGACAATAAATACCTTTTCCTGTTGCAAATAAGTCCCATATTTGTTTCTTTTACTTTCTATCAAATAGATATGTTATTTATATGTAATTCTATTTACAAACCAAAAACAGACTCACAGACGTAGAAAACAAACTCTGGTTACCAAAGGGGAAAGGGTGGGGAGGGATAAATTAGGGGTTCAGGATTAATAGACACACACTACTATATATAAAATAGATAAACAAAGATCTACCGTATAGCCCAGGGAACCACATTCAATTTCTTGTAATAACATATAATGGAAAAGAAACTGAAAAGAAAAAGTATGTATGTATGTATATGTATAACTGAATCACTTTGCTGTACACCTGAAACTAACATTGTAAATCAACTACACTCCAATAAAAAACTAAACAAATAGATATGTGATTTATAGAAAAAGTCAACTAAATCATCAAGTTAAACAAAAAGAAGTCCCAGCCCCCGTTCCAGATGCTCCCTGCTCTCCCTGCCTGGTGTCAGCTGTGTTCTTTTGGTTGATTCTCTGGGTGCTTCCCTGTTGGCGATCATCTCCAATTAACAAGCTTGCATTTCTATTGCTTAGTTTTTCAATTTAAGGCATTATTATTTCCCTTTTTCTCTGAAAGATGAGGATTTAGCATCCCACCCCCCCAAGCCCACCCGCACATGTGCGCTTTCCCTGGCTGGAGGCTGTCAGTTCCCCTTCGTAATGCTGGGGGGTTCTGGGAGTTTTCTTCCCCCCAGGTCTCCTACTTCCTCCAGGTTGCCTCCTACTCTCCTTTTCATTTCTCTCCTGTTAGAGGCTTTCCTCAAGTGTCTGTTAACCCTTGGTGGCCTGCTCATAATTAAGAAAGGGACTAAGCATCTGATTGGGACCTCGCTGAGCTCTGGATGGACCCTTGGATTTGCCAAGTCCATACCTTTAAGTCTTTCTTTCGGGCTGGTCAGTTAGGGGTGTGTACGCGTGTGCACACCCCAACCCCCAGCATAGTCCAGTGTCCTGCTGGGGGAACAGCCTAGTGCAGGGGAGACTTGATTGCCTCCTTTTTCAGTGTATGAACATTCATGCCATCCTCTGCCTTCCGTAGGGTCTCCTCACCCCTAAGTGTGCCTATGTCCCCCAGTCCAGAGACCCTCTCCTTTACCTCCCCTGGAAGACAAAGAGATGGCGTCACTGCTGCTGCTTTGGGGGAGGGGCAGCTATAAAGTGGGGGAGGGGCTCCATGAATTCCCCTGCCTTTTTTTTTTTTTTCCATTTTTTAAATTGAAGTCTAGTCACTTTACACTGTTGTGTCAACTTCTGGTGCACAGCATCATGTTTGTCATACATACACATACACATATTTTCATTTTTTTTCACTATAAGTAACCACACAATAATTGAATATAGTTCCCTGTGCTTTATCGTAGAAACTTGTTGTTTATCTATCCGACATATAGTAGTTAGTACCTGCAAATCTTGAATTCCCAATTTGTCTCTTCCCACCCTCTCTCCCCTCTGGTAACCATAAGTTTGTTCTCTACGTCTGTGAGTCTGTTTTTGTTTTGTAAATAAGTCCGTTTGGATTTCACGCTTCTTAAACAGCCTGCGACCTCCCTAGGGTAAAAGTCACACCTCCTCCACTGCTGCTTCCTGACGTCCCCAGAGCTGCCATCTGCGCATCTTTTAAGGATTCTGGGCTGTAAATGGACTTGTTCTCAGCTTCCCCCTCTGGTTAGCATCCAGCCCGTTCGGGTCAGCTGAGTCACTGACACTGGTCCATCCGTTTTCCAGCTTTCAAAGTTTTGCTTTGTCTTCTCTCGTTCTCCCTGTCCCTGTGCGGGTTTTGTTTGGTTTTTAGCACTTCAGGAGGAATGAAATTAGGCGTGTCTGCTTATCCTGTATCTTTACCCAGAACTACACCTCCTAGTCTAACAAAACTGTTTGATTAAGGATATTCAGACACAGCAGGGATGGCCTGGACAGCTTGTATTTCATTGGTGTGAGCCCCGGAGAGAAAAGGAAATAAAAATACTACATTCAGATGAATGCCCAGTTCATTTCTCTCTCTGTTCTCTGATGACTCTTTCCAAGCAGGCCAAGGAAGGTCAAGGAGAGGCAGTATTGACTCATTATGGATAGACTTCTGGTCTCTCCTCTCCTTTTAATTGATAAAGCTTTAAAGATCATACATCTCTAATAATGATGGAAAAACAATCACAAGGGAACAGAGTTACTTGATGAGCAGAAGGACCAGTAGGATTTTATCACTCACGTTGTTTAGAATTGCTGGCACATGGGGGTAATAAAAAGCAGAGGGAGTTTTCATTGGTTTAGTACTGTCTTTAACACCTTCACGGACAAAGCCATCCCTCATTGTCTGCTGCTGAGCTGACGTCTCCCTCTCCTTGTGTACAAACCACTGCTTGGTGGTTCTAGTTTGAGGATCCTGGGAAAAGAGGCTTGTAGTGATGATGTGGAGGTTTTAGACTTCAGGCAGAAAATGGCAAGTTTCCGGGGCTACGGACATTTTATAACCTCAGAAACTGTAAGAATTGTTCACAGTTCTTCCAAGTAGTCTATCTCTATAAAAGTCTGCAGGCGGAAAGAACGTGTTTCCTCGTGTTTGTCTTCATGTAGTCATGCATTTAATACATATTTATTGAGAACCGGTGATGTGCCAGCCCTGTGCGAGGACTTGAGGGTGGTAAAGCTGTTTAAGACTTGCCTCAGGGAGTTAGTCTGTAGTTTAGCTGAAGAGAGACACGTCTTCTTAAAAAATGCGCTAAAGGGACAAGGTGATAAGTGATAAGAGTTTTCTTGACTACACGGTCCAGAGGAGGCCCAGAGCAGGATGACACCGATTTTGCGTGGGGACACAGGAAACCTTCAGTGGGAGAGGACATCCAGGTAGCAGAATCGCTCTGGCAGAGAATGGGTGTCCCTGCGGGAAAGGAAATCATGAAGGATGGATGAAGAGCAGGGTGAGAGACGGGGCCAAGTTCCTTCAAAAGGACTTAAAGTTCATCTCTTAGGCAACTGGTTTTCAAAATCAAGTTCATGGCGCAGCTAACTGCCTACGACTCCCTGGAGATTCGAGCTTGGCTGTTCTTGGGTCTTCTGAATATCCATTTTTTAAAAGCTCCCAGGTCTCTTAACCAGGTTTAGACACCAGTGATTTCCACAGTGGAGTTCCACTGAAGGAATTTCAGTAGAAAGAGAACACAGATTGGAAAGATCATTTTAGAAAGATCCCTTCGGCCGAAAGGTAGAAGCTGGACTGGGCTAGAGACTGGAGACCAGTGGGGAAGTGGGGCCTTTCCAAGGCTGTGGCCCTCGGGATGGAGGAGATTTGACTTGACAGCACACGGTGATGCGGCCCTAGGGAAGGGAGGGGAGCACCTCACTGACTGAACCCCTCAGGTTCTGGCCCAATGGAAGCAGCGGAGACAGTGGCATCGCCCGCCAAGATGGAAAACCGGGCCAGGATCAGGTCTGGGGAGAGAGAACCAGACACTTCGGGGCCTTAATGAGTTTGCAAGTGTGTAAATGGATGTGAAGAGTTGGAGGTTGGCACTTGGGGGGACCGGGGGTGGTGGAGATTTGGCATGCTAGGAGTAAGTGAGTTGCCCCACCGAGTGTGAGCAGTAGAGAGAGAAGAGAACATTACTTTCAACCTTGAAAGGCAGGGAGGACTGTGCGCTGGGGTGGGAGTGGTGAAGGAGAGAGGAAAATGGGCAAGGAGGAGCAGTGACAGGGATGGGAGGAAAACGAAGGGCACAGGGTGCGGTCCTCCAAGCCTGAGTCTCCCCAGGCCACCTCCCACTCGGCTGGGGCATCCTGGGAGCAGGGCGCATGCGCAGGCCTGGAGCGGACGGGAGGGGCCGGAGCTCTGTATCGCCCTCAATTACTGTTAATCTCCTTGCAGATGCCATCAGGGCTCAGCAGCATTTTCTCTCAAACCAGCGGGTGCTTGGGGCCTGGGCGGGCCTCCCCGAGCCTTTTGCTGAGTGAGAAGCATCTCCAGAGATTTGCTGTCCTGACTTGGAAGGAGCCAGGGCACCCACCTTCGGAGAAGAGGCTGGCTCTGAGCTGTGAATTCCTTCTGATTTTGGCAGCGTACACCCCGTACTCAGAGTCAGTCTAGACAGGGCCAGAAAGCGAAGTGACGTTTAAAGGGGAAAAATACCTCTTTTCTCCCTTATCCTATGCTCTCTGCGCTTTGTGTTTTGGGTTTAAATGACGCCTTATGGTTATTAAAGGAGGGTAATCAGGCCTTCTAATTATGAAATAAAATGTGTTTTATTTTTTGTTTCCTTTTTCAGCCACCAGGATTTAGTGGGGTTTTTTTTTTCCTTAATCATATATGTGTATACATATTTACTGAAGTATAGTTGCTGTGCAATATTATATGTTACAGGTGTGCAATATAGTGATTCACAATTTTTAAAGTTTATACTCCATTTATTGTTATTAGAAAATATTGGCCATATTCCCCATGTTGTATAATACATCCCTGTAGCTTATTTTATACCCAACAGCTTGCACCTCTTAATCCCCTTCCCCCGCATTGCCCCTCCCCACTTCCCTGTCTCCAGTGGGAGCCACTAATTGGTTCCCTGTATCTGCCAGTCTGCTAAAGAGTCAGCGTTTTTCATCTGAAGAATTCAAGCCTCATTAGGGACGCAAATCTCTTCACTCCCTATAAAGTGGGCAAGAGCAATTGTGTCTGTTTCGTAGAGCTCTTTTTTGGACAGAAGATTCTGGGTGGATAACCGGGTGCCCTGGGGACTTGGCACTCACTTATTCATTCACCAGCTATTTAGTGGCTGCCTGCTCCGCACACGAGATCGTGGGGCTGAAACTCCACCCCGCCCACCGAGACACAGCCAGCCCGGGAGACAAGATGCGACAGGCACACAAAGTTTAAAAACACCGCCAAGAACAAGGTGGATGCCACTGCTTTCCAAACCGAAGGCAGAAGGTAGGAGCTTCGGTTCTTCGGTCGGTCTCATGGTGGAGGAGGCTGGCGGAGGAGGCTGGAGGAGGAGGCGGCCTCGGATGAGATGCAGCCCAGAGGCCCGCAGCATGTCGACCTCTGCTACCTGCCTGCCCTGGGCTCCTCTGCTCTAGACTGGGAGTAACCACACCTCCCTAACAGCTGTTGGAAGTGCACAGTTAAGTGGGTCTGATGTTATTCTCCCCCCTGCCACCAGCTGGTTTCTTCTCCCCCAGAACGCTGCTGCCCACCCCAGGGGCAGCTAGAACTGCTTGATTCCTTGTCCGCCCTCACTAGCCCTGTCCTGTGAAGTCCTGCCTCTTGGCACATGGTGGGGACTTTGTAAATATTTGTTGAATGAAGAAATAAAGAGCATAGTGGACAGAGAGAGTGTGGTCTGAGCGGAGGTCAGGATGTGCTTGGGGTGTTTGGAGGAGAGTGAGTCAACCTGCTTGGCTGGAATAGAGGGTGTGGGGCGGGGAGGGAAGAGTGACAGCCAGGGACGCACTGGGGCATGTCCGCGCACCCGGCTAAGAATCGGGACTTGGTCCTGCGGGCACCAGGGAGATACCGGATGGTCTAGAGTTGGGGCTGGCTGACAGGGAGATGTGGGGCAGAGATCAACTGGGGTCGCTGTGTGGGATGGATGGGTCCTGGCAAGGTGAGAGGAGGAGGGAGCTGTCAGTGCTGTGGCAGGCATGCAGGGGAGACCTGATCTCCCCAGGGGACGCTTCCAGGGGCCACTCCCAGAGGGGGACATAAAGGCAAGGAGAGAGTTTAAAAAGATACATGTCTGTGTTCCACTAGAGAGCATTTTAAATAAACAATAAGTAACTACTGTATGGCACAGGGAACTATATTCAGTATCTTATAATAACCTATAATGAAGAATAGGACAACGAATATACATATATATATATATCTCTGAATCACTATGCTGTACACCAGAAATTAACACAACATTGTAAACGGACTATACTTCAGGTGTTTTTTCTTTAGAGAGCATTTTAGCCACTGAGAGGACAATGATATTTATAATTAAAAAATCTAAACAAGCTGTGTTCAGGCGGTCACAGAATGACCTCAGCCTCTGAGCAGGGATGGACCTGGAACTCTGATCTCTCACTCCCGGCCGCCTTGCTTGTCAGCAAGGCCTCTTCTCCTAGGAATTCTCTCTGGAGGCCGGATGGATGGGGACGCAGCGGAGGAGCCCAGGCCCTCACTTTTGTGTTTACTCTGACTCCTAGGAGAGACTCCAGGCACAGAGGTTTCTCCGGAGGGAGTGTGTGTGTGTGTGTGTGTGTGACTTCTCTCCTGCTTGTCCAGATCTTATCTGCAGCTGAACATTGTCCAGGTGCTGCTGATGCTAATCTCTGTTAAGAGAGTCTGTGAGGCTCAGTTAACTGGGGCTTAACCAGACCACAGCTCCCTTCACGTTTGTGGGAGAAGTGGGGCCGGGCGGGTTTCAACAAACCTCTTGGCCTGCAGGTAAATAGCTAATGGCAAATGTAACTGTTCAAAGAAAGCTCCTGTGTGCCAGCCTTTCGATTTTTTTCCCCAGGATTAATTAATTTGGAAATGATGATTATATATGTTGGCAAGTGGAGGGGGAATGAAAAAATGCCTGGTAAAGGAAGAAAGGTTATTTATTGGTACAGGAGATGGGGGAGGGACTGGGAAAGGAAAGATTTGACTTACATGAAACTGACTATTTCATAGTTGCACCAGAGTATCTTTTAGACGTGTATTAAAGGGGTGGGGCGTACAGCTCAAGCAGTAGACTGCATGCTTAGCATGCTCGAGGTCCTGGATTCAATCCCCTGTTCCTCCTCTAAAAATAAATACGCCTAATTACCTCCTTCAGCCAAAAAAATAAAATAAAATAAAAAGAGAAATGTTCTAGATGTGTCTTAAAATGTATACAGAAAATATCCATTATGTCGCCAGACACACTGCCCAGTTTTTATATTGAGTGTTAGGAAATCCTGGACTCGGGATGGATCAGAATTTTGCATTTCTGCAGCATTACTGGTGAGAGCCCAAAAGCAGAAACAACCCCGCTGTCTATCAGCCGGTAAACAAAATGGCTATCTCCATACAATGGAAAATTTTTTCAGCAATAAAAAGGCATGGCAGACACATGCTACCACATCGATGAACCTTGAAGACATTTTGCTCAATGAAAAGAAGCCAGTCAGAAAGAACCACATATCGTGTGATCCCATTTACAAGAAAAACTGCTGACAGAGAAGGGGTTTCTCTTTGGAATGAAGATTCCAGAATCAGACAACGGGGATGGTTAAGCAACTTTCTGTATATCCCAAAAGCCACTGAATGGCACACTCTAAAATGGTGAATTTTATAATACAGGAATTATATCTCAATTAAAAAGAGAAGAGAAGATTTTTGCACTTCCATGACTTGACCTCAACTTTGGGACTACTCATTTTGTTCTGTTTGTATTCAGACCTCTTCCCTCCTGGAAATAGTACTGCTAGTTACGTGTTTCAAAATTCAAAAGATCTAAGAGGCTATAAAAGGATATTTTACTCCCCTTCATCCCCCAGCTACTTCCTTCCCCTCTCCAAACAGAAGCAACATCACCAGTTTCTTATGTGACTTTCACAGATTTCGTGTACACAGGCAAATAGAAATACATATAAAACTGGCCCCTCCCTCTTTAAACAAATAAAGGTATTCCATGGTTCCACACCTTGCGTCTTTCACTGGATGATTTATCTGGTTGAACTCTTTCCCAATCAGCACATATATCTCTGCCACTCTTTCCTAACATGTGCACAATATTACATTAACTACATCCTCGTAAAGAGACCCTGAGCAGAACCGCTTCCCAGAACTGTTCCTGACTTCTCAACCGACAAGAATTGCGGGAGATAAGGCACACTCACTGTGGTCTCAGGCTGTGATGTTTGGGGCAATTTGTTACCCAGCCATAGAGCGATAGTCTCTATTTGCAGAAATGACACCTGAGATGAATCTCAATCAGCAACTCCAAAATGCCCCCTCACTGATTAGCTGGGAGTCCTGGAATTTTCCTAAACTTACCCTCTTCTCAGGTTATTCCCGCTAGGATCTAGTGAGTGGCTTAGCAGTCAGTTTTGTTCACGCACCTATTGGGAGGAGCAGCTATCCGGGGAAGCCGACCTGCTGCCCTTGGGCTACACTCACCACTGCTCCCCCTATGCCCCAGCCTGTTCCAGCCCATTCCTCGGATTCTTTCTTCCCCATCCCCGAGGTGAAATTTATGGCTGATCCCATGACTTGTCTGTCGCTCTCAGAGGATAAAAAAAAAAAATCTCCGGTCACCTTAAGTCCTGCAAATCTGTTTCTTTTTAGTAATCCAGATGTCTGGTTTTAAGTAACAGTCAAACTCACCATCTCTGCACCTCACTTAAAGGCACAGCCTCTTCTCCTCCCCCTTGCCTTTTGTCTGCTTTAGGCTGCCTGCTGCCAGCAGCAAAGAGAGCTGGGGAGACATCATCACTACTTCCTCCCTGTAAGATTGAACCCCTCCTCCTCCAGCTTGCTAATCATCGGTTCTGATTCTTCCTCAATTATGCAAGGTGGGGAAGAGATAGCAAAGGTGAGGGGGTGGGGGACAAGAGAAGTCTTCTTGAACTAGTTCCATCTTTTTTTAAAATTGAAGTGTAGCTGATTTACAATGTTAGTTTCAGGTGTATAGCAAAGCAGTTCAGCTATACATATACGTATATATATATGCTTTCAGATTCTTTTCCATTATAGCTAATTATAAGAAATTGAATATAGTTCCCTGTGCTCTACAGTAGATTCTTGTTGTTTATCTATTTTATATATAGTAGTGTGTATCTGTTAATCCCAGACTCCTAATTTACGCATCCCTCCACTTTCCCCTTGGTAACCATAGTTTGTTTTCTATGTCTGAGTCTGTTCCCATTTTGTAAATAAGTTCATTTCTATCATTTTTTTAGATTCCATATGTAAGTGGTATCATATGATATTTGTCTTTGTCTGACTTACTTCACTTAATATGATAATCTCTAGGTCTATCCATGTTGCTGCAAATGGCATTGTTTCATTATTTTTATGGCTGATTAATATTCCATTGTGTATATATACCACAAATTCTTTATCCAGTCATCTGTCATTGGACATTGAAGTTGTTTCCATGTCTTGGCTATTGTAAGTAGTGCTGCTATGAACACTGGGGTGCACGTGTCTTTTTGAATTACAGCTTTCTCTGGGTATATGCCCAGGAGTAGGATTGCTGGGTCATAGGGTAACTCTGTTTTTAGTTTTTTTTTAAGGAACCTGCATACTGTCCTACTGGAGTACTGGACTGGTCCTAGCTTGAGCTAGCCCCCTTGTTCTCTGGGATTGGCAGAAGTTTATAGCTGATTCTATCTTGTGAAATGCTTCATGGAATTTTTAGCAATGCTTGGTCTCTCATAATGGTGGAGAAGGGATCCCCGAGGTCTCGCCTGAACTTTCTTTAGCACAGGTGAATGTGCTTTCTTTAGCTGGTCATGGCAGCTTCTGTCTGCTGACCTCTCCTTGCCCGCTGACCTCTCCTTGCCCCTCTGGGGAACCCTCTTGGACAGATTCTATGACAACTAGACAGGGTTATCAAATTAGTAACCTGATCAAGTCTTCCACGGACTTCCCCTTCCAGCTTAAGAATAAAAGCAGACTTAGTTTATTTAATGGCTCAGTACTAGATTCATATTGTACATTAATGGATCTCCAGTCGGCTTCTCTAGCTCAACCAATTTAAAGCTGAACTGTTCAGATTCCCCCAGATATATTCTTCTTTTTTTAAATGGAAGTACTGGGGATTGAACCCAGGAGTTCCTGCATCTTAAGCATGTGCTCTACCACTGAGCTATATCCACTCCCCGCCCCCCAAGATATATTCTTCCTCATCTTCCCATTGGGACACTCACTGCCTTCCCCCAACCTGGGCATCCTTTTTGTTCTGCCTTCCCTCTGGACTCCTCCCATCAGCTGCTTGTTGGGGTCTGGCCACGGCCCTTCTCTGTCTATGCCCCCTTCCACCTCTGGCTCACCTGGACAAGTGTGAGCTCTCTCTAGCACGTACCACCAGGCTGCTGGCGTTCTCTGCCTTTTGTAAGACTAAGATCACACCCTCTTCCTGCTTAAAAACCATTAGGGGCTCCTCTTGGCCTACAGAGAAAAATCAAGATCTTTTCTGATTTCGTTCTCTGCTACCTTTCAAAATTTCCCTCTTGTAATCTCCCTTCAAACTGAACCTTTGCTGTTGCCTGACCATCCCTGGCTTTTTCACCCTTGAGCTTTGGCACACTGGATTTTTTTTTTTTCCTAGAATGTTCTTTTGTCTTCTGCTGTTAGAAGTCATCTTCCACTCCTCCAAAACCCCAGTACCTTTTCTGTCCCTCAAATATGACACTTTTCACTATTTTTCCTCAGATGTTGGATTTCTTCTCCTAGAAGACAAGCTTTTTCTAGAATAAAAGCCCCATGTCTGCTTAATTTTGTAAAAAAAAAAAAAAAACACTTTTTTTCCGCTATAACTTGTCAATGTAATTTAATTTTAATTGTTGCTAAGAGACACACAACATAAAGCTACCATCTTAACAGTTGTTGAGTGTAGGTTGTCGAAGATAATCACAGCTGATGTTAGTTACAGGGGTAAAAACAGGTTTTATTCAGTAACTGCTGCGGAAGGGGAAGCGGCTGAGCTCCTTTCCCATCTGCAAGAGATGACTGGGCCTTTAAGGGAGGACGGGAGCTGGGAGGAGCCGCAGGCTGGGCTCACGCAGAGTCAGGGACCCGATACAAAGAGCTTGTGAGAGCCTTGGGCAGTGTAAATGCCTTTCGGCCAGCTGTGTCCACGAACTGGCATTTATCAGCCAGGCTTCTCCCTCCCACAGGGACTGGCAGCCAGGCGCCCTGTTCTCCCTGGATGTTTACACTTCAGAGGATGGCTTTGTGGTCCTTGAGAAAGAACCTCCTGAGGTCGTAGCAGGCACACACACACCTCAGAAGGACAGAGGAAAGATTTACAATTGTAAGTTTGTTTTGCAGTAAAATGCTCCCAGAAGGGGAGGCCAGGGGCCTATCAGTAAGGTGTTGGCTGGAGCAAATGGTAAATTTCTTTGGGCAGCTTTGAGTTTTTGCAGACAAGGAGAAAGGGGGGCAGGGTCTTCCTGGGGATGGGGCCTGAGGCTGCCGGAAGCCACGGAAGAGTTTGGTCAAGTCACTTAGTGGGCAGTTTAAAGGGAGTTTCCCATGTGGAGAGTTTATGCAGTCCTCACAGGTCAGCTGTGTTAAGTACCTTCACATTGTGGTGCACACACCACCACCGTTTCTCTCCAGAACTTTTTCATCTTCCCAAACTAAACCTCTGTCCCCATTAAACATGAACTCTCCATGTCTCCTCCCCCAGCCCTCCCTGGCAACCACCATTCCACTTTCTGTCTCTCTGAATTTGACCAACAGATGAGTGGATAAATCAAAATGGGGTATATACATGCAACTGGAAGTTATTCAGCCCTTAAAAGGGAAAACCTGTCATCTGCTACAAAGTGGGTGAATCTGGAAGACATTATGCCAAGTGAAATATGCCAGCCATAGAAAGACAAAGACTGTATGATTCCACTTACATGATTTACCCATTCATCCATTGGGGGACACCTGGGTTACTTCCACCTTTTGACCTCTGTGAATAGCGCTGCTGTGAGCACAGGTATAATAGTATCTCTTTGAGACCCTGATTTCAATTACTTTGTTTATTTACTTTTGCATCTTCAGGGCTGGCCACCTGTTAGCTCCTCAGTAAACACTTGTTTAAAATCTCGTACGAGGTTCTTGGCAGTGGGAATGGCCACGGCAGCCCTGCCGAGGCCCACGGTGGGGAGATTCCGGGAGGTCCACACGGAGATGAGCGGACCAGGCTGCGCAGTCAGCGCCTTGGGGGTAACAGAGCTGGCTGCTGAGATGAGGGGCCCAGCTGGAGAGTTGGGGCTCCTCAGCTGAGGCTCGGGAGCTGAGGTTCCATCCCAGCTGGCCGCTGTCGACTCGCTAGCTGGCCTCTACAGGCTGCAGCTGCAGTGAGCCTCTGTCTAGCATGCTCCCTTTCCAGCAACTTCACTTCTTCTAGAGCTCAGATCTCTTACCTTTTCCTAAAAGAAGCCTTCCCCAACCACCACACAAGTAGCTCCCCCATGGCCAGCTCACTCCCTAGCTTAACACCCTTGCATAACCTTCAGAGCCTTCTAGGTTCTGTTTCATTTGTTTACATGTTTACTTATTTATTGTCTGCTCCCCAACCACCCTGTAAGACCCATGAGGAATATGGGTCTTGTCTGTCTGTATTCAAGCAGTGCTTGGCACACAGAAGGTGGTTTTAAATGTCAACCTAAAACCATAAAACAGCCAGTTATTTTACCAGCAAAAGGAATTTATTCTGGAGCAGCAAAGAACTGCAGTTTGCGGCATGCAACTATGGTGAACCACATGCAAGTCTGGTAAAGCAAAGGAGAGGCAACTTTTATAGAGGAGAAAAGGAAGTTGGGAGAAATTATTATAAACAAAAAGTTCATTGGAAGAAACTGCAAGGTCAGAGTGTAGTGGCTTTTCATTGGCTGAGCTGTTGCCACGCAAGGAGGACTCTCTTCCTCCTGCTGGGTGGTGAGCAGCGTCACTTCCTGTGGGAGACGCAAGGTAAATCTCTTCCCATTGGGATCTGTAACGATGTGGAGTGGTCCACGTGTGAGAGCGCCCCCTTCTGGACTCCTGACTCCAGATTAGTGAGCTTCCTTGATTATTTTAATTTTCACATTAAAAAAGATAGAATGCATAATGCCCAGTTTGGCTACATGAAGAATGTAAGAACCTCTGGTTGTCGTCTAAACAGTGCTGGGGAAGAGGCAGTGACCCCAAGACCCTGGTCTTCTAAGACCTCCCTGGCCTGGGGAGAGGGTCACAAAAGATCCCTGGAGCAAGCAGCTGAGTAGAACGCAGGCCGCCAGGCAGTCTAAGGGGTGGAGAGAGGCTGGGGGGTCAGGCACAGGACACAGCAAGGCCCCGGTCTCTGGGATTAAGTTCACACACAAGACTCTTCATTAGAAGAACCAATGAGAGTAGACGGCACTCAGCCAGGGAGGCTGGCCTAGAGTCTGAGCTGGGAATAAACAGCCTCAGTGTTACGATTTCAGGGCAGTGGGAACCAGGCAGGCCACTGCAGCAGGAACGGTCAATTCAAAAAGTGGTTTCATATAGAAAAACAAAACAAAACAAAAATCACAGACTATGCAGGAAAGGGTGAAAAAAGCGAATGAGTTAAAACTTAAAAAAATTTTTTTTTCATCAAAGGACAGCCTAAACACAGCAAGGACTCAGACAAATACTTGCACAATGGTGTGTATAGCAGCATTATTCACAACAGCCAAAAGGCAAAACAACGCAAGTGTCCATGGATGGGTAAATGGATAAACAATATGTGCTATGCACATACAATGGATATAATATTCAGCTTTAAAGAGGAATGAGCCGGGGGGCAGGGGGAAAGAGGCATTACTGTCTAATGAATATACAGAGTCTAAGTTTTGCTAGATGAAAATTGTTCTAGGGGGGACGGTGCCAGAGGTTAACAACGTGAATCCACTTACTTCCACTCGGCTGGAGACTTAAAAATGGCTAAGATGGTAAATCCCCTATTCTGTGTATTTTACCACGATATTAAAGAAAAGAAGAAAGGAAATTCTGACCTATGTCTTAATGTGGATGAACCTTGAAGACATTATGCTGAGTGAAAGAAGCCGGTCACAAAAGGACAAGTACTGTGTGATTCCACTTCTGTGGAGTACCCAGAGCAGCCAAGTTCATTGAGACAGAAAGTGGAATGGTGGTTGCCAGGGGCTGGGGGCGGGGGGATGGTGAGTGAATGTTCAGTGGGGACAGAGTTTCAGTTTGGGAAGATGGAAAGTTTCTGGAAATGGATAATGTTGATAGTTGCTTAACATTGTGACTATACTGATGCTGTTGAAAGGCACACTAAAAAATGGTTAAAGTGGTTAATTTTATGTGTGTATATTTTACTAGGATGAAAAAAAAAAAAAAAGACAGCATAAACGGAAAAGATAAGCTTCAGACCAGGAGAGTTTTTATCTGTTAAGTTTTTACATCGATATTCATTTCTTATTCGGACTGGAAATATGAGGTTTCTGGATCAGAGATGAGACCAACTCTTTGCTCACATTATCAGCCTTACTGGCAGTTCCCCAGGGGCAACACAGGGAGGTCAGCTGTGCCCTGCAGGGACAGGGGCTCAAACAGGGGAGAGCTGTACAAAGACGGGTCTGAAGATGCTACTGGCACGTCTGTCTCCCTCTCCTGCTCTGGAGGTGGACAGAGAGAGAGAGACCTTTGCTCTCTAACCTAAACCATTCCACTCCGGAGAGAGCAGGGCAAGGTCTCTGGATTTTTACAACCGGCTGGAATGTAAACAAATGTCTGGGTTTATCACTTTTAGAAAATGAAGAGAAAATGGGTCTGGGGAGAAGGACCAGCCTTTATAACATGTCAATATCTGGTGGTCAGAAAGGTCTGAACGGGGCAGGAGCACTGAGAAATCCAGGGAGCACTGCCTTCCAACAATATCTACAACGTAGAGAACCGACAAAGGATTCCCATACCGAATATTGAACTAAGTCCTACAAATAAACAAGAAGAAGGTCAGCAATCCTATTTAAAAATGGATAAGAGAATGTAAACTGGCAGTTTCAGGAAGAGGAATCCCAAGGGGTCAATAAGCATTTGAAGACTTTGTATGAATTACTGGTCACTTGGGAAATGTCCATTAAAATGGGCACAACCACATATTGAAATCTTGCCCCAAATTAAAGAAAAACATTAAGCAAAGTGTTATGTGGTCAAGTTGTAGGAATTTGTGACAATAGTGGAAATGTGGTCCTACTTACGTGAAAGGTGCAGGACAGGCAAGTCCATAGGGATGGAGAGTGGGTCAGTGGTTGCTGAGGCCTGGGGAGATGAGGAGGGGACATGAATGGGGGTGATGGCTACAAGGAGCCAGATTTCTTTCTGGGATAATGAAAATATTCTCCAGTTGATTCTGGTGATGGAGGCACAACTCTGAATAGACTCAAAGCCATCAGACTATACACATTAGTGGATGACTTGTATGGTCTAAGAATTACATCTCAGTCAGGCTGTCCTTAGAGGGAGAGGGGATAACATTCTCTTCCTACTAGATTAGTGGAAACTAAAAAGTCTGTCTCTTCTATGTGTTGGCAAAGATGTGGAGAGATCGGAGCTCTCCCCACTGCTGGTGGAAGCATAAGCTGGTACACTTTGGAAGAGCAAACAGCGGCATCCAGCAAAATGGAAGCTATGTTGCTCTGTGTCCCAGCAACTTGACTTCTAGGTAATGAATCTGGGACATGCACACAAGGAGACTTTACAAGTATGTTCATGGTAACCTTAGTTGTTAGAGTGCAAATTTTAAACAACTTCAATGCCCATGAACAGGAGAATGGATAAATAATTGTTTTTAATCCATGGAATGAAATACTCTACAGCAAGTTAACATGAACACACTAGAGTTACATGTGTCGACATGGATACATTTCATGAACATTATTTTCAGTGAAAAAAAAAAGGTTTCAAGAAGCTACGTACAACTATTTACAATAGCCAAGACATGAAAACAACCTAAATGTCCATCGACAGATGAGTGGATAAAGGTGGTATATGCATGCAATGGAATACTACTCAGCCATAAAAAAGAATGAAATAATTTGCAGCAACATGGATGAACCTAAAGATTATCATACTAAGTGAAGTAAGGCAGAAAGAGAAAGAAAAATACCATACTTACATGTGGAACCTAAAAAAAGGACACAAACAAATCTATTTACAAAACAGAAACAGACTCACAGACATAGAAAACAAACTTATGGTTACCAGGGAGGAAAAAGGCTGGGAAGGGATAGATTAGGAGTTCAGGATTTGCAGATACTAACTACTATATATGAAATAAACAACAAGTTTCTACTGTATAGCACAAGGAACTGTATTTAATATCTTGTAGTAACTTATAATGAAAAAGAATCTGAAAAGGAACATATGTATGAACATGTATGACTGTAATATGCTGTATATCAGAAATTGACACAACATTGTAAACTGACTATACTTCAATTAAAAAGAAGTAAATTAAAAAAAAAAGAAGCTGCATACAATGGGATGCCAATTATATAAAGCCATGCTCAAAAGAACATATTTTTATTGTCATTAACATATGAAGTGATAGTGTAAAACGTTCATGGGGTTGACAAGTAGCAAAGTCATGCTAATTAGCTCTGGAAAGAAGAGAAAGAGGATTGGGAACAAATCAACTACACCTGGGTATGTGTTTCAAAAATATTGACTGTCGATATTTGATAAAGCTAGTATCTACCTATTTGCAAAATCATCTGCAGTTTTCAGTATATTTGAAATCTCTCCCCATATTGAAAAGAGGAATGGCGTTTTATGTCATTGGGCTGGAGGAATTTGTGGAGAGTGAAAATCTGCCGCCCAGGAAGAGCAGAGCTGGAGGAACTGCCCCCTCACCCCCCAGCCAGGCCCCTTCACCCAGCCCGGGTGCGGGGGCTGGGGGAGCACGCTGGGCGCGCTGCCAGCGCCGTCTCCACCATCCTCCCCTCGCCGAGGCAGCGGGGGAGGTGCTGGTGGGCAGTGGGTGTTGCCAGCTGCCCACTTTGTCCCTGTCCTTGCTGTTTGGGCCAGAGGAGCCCAGACACGGCTGCTCCTGCGGTGACTGTCTCCCGTTCCTGGAGGCGGTGGGGTAGAAGTCTTCCGTCTGGGAAGGACCTAGACTCTGCACTGTGCCTTAGTACTTGGATACCGTGCCCCAGAGCCTCACCCGTCTCTTAGTTTGTAGGGTGCTTGGCTGGAAGGCTTAAGATGAGACTCCTTGGATGACTGTAGCATTCCATAGGCGTTGAGAAGCCCCTGCTGGTTATCAGCGTTGCCGTGACAACCACTGGGCACATGAATAACACGGCAGAGGTGAAAGGTCATGTCAGACCCTGAAAAATGCACCTAGTAAAACCTCTTCTGTGCCTGGGCTATGTTCTTGAGACCCACCGGATGGCTGATTTGAGAGGTAATTTTTCTTTTCACCCTCAAGTGACCGCCTATTAATTTTACTCTTTTTCTTTCAGTCTGTTGCTTTGGAATGTTGCTTAGCAAACAGTTTTACCTGGTCGAACTCTTCGAAGGAGCCTGTCTATTAACTCCGTGAGGTACGAGTTTGTGTAGGCTTTAAACAACCATGACTTCCTTACCTTCGTCCAGTGCTGTGATGTGCTAACGTTAGCATGGTTTGCAAATCAAGACTCTGAAGAGTCAGAATAATTAAACTCAGAATAATTAAAGACTGAGATAATTAAGATCCCAGGAAGCTGGGGTGGAGGGAAACAGGACCGGCGTCAGGACGGGCGGGGTCCACAGGTGGCTTTCTCTGTCTGGCTCCCTGCTACTCAGCGTATGATCTTTGGACCACCAGCAGCAGCTGAGAGTTTATTAGAAATCGAGAGTCTCGGTCCCCACTCAGACCTTTTGGATCAGATTCTGCAGTTTAATAAGATCTCTGGGTGATTTTTTTTGCACATTAAAGTCTAAGAAACACTTCATTTTATAACCTGAGGCAACTGCCTTCTGAAAAAAGACACTGGCGTTGTAACAAATGAAGCTTTCAGAAAGGGGAGACACTTCAGGGGAGTTCAGGAAGAGAAGCTCTCTTAAAATGGACATTCCCTGGAATGTCCGAAAGCATCAGGTTGCTATTTGTCAATTACATTTTATACAAAGTCGTTAATCCCTTTCCCCATCCATTGAAAATTGGAGTTTGATTCCAGAAAATAGCAGGAAAAAAGGGTGGAGGAGGAAGGGTTAAAATTAACATGGAAGTCCTGAGCACTCGGTGGATCATCTTCTTGTGTGATGGTCACCGTGACGTGACCCCTGCTGTGCCTTAGTTTCCCCGAGTTTGAAATTGCCCAGTCATTCCCCGGGGTGGGGCCGGCATGGGGATTCATAAGCCAGTGCTTTTAAGGACTTTGCGGTTCCCGATCAAAGGCTTGGCCCAGGCACGAGGTGTTCCTGGGACCATCGCTGGGAGGCAGGCGGGCTCCTGATACAGCAGCCTCCTCGGTCTTCGGACTCAGGGTGCCCACTTTCGTCTCAGTCCCTGGCTTGTCTGGAGGAGAGGCTGGGGAGGGAGCAAGGGTGGGGGCACAGGAGATAAATCTGCTTCGGTAAGGATGAGTCAGACGGAGCCTCACCTGGGGTTGAGATCCATCACTCGCCGGGCCCCAGCGCTCTCGCAGACAGAAGGCTGAGAGGAGCAGTGTGTCTCCCTGCAGTGATGTGAGGGGGACCGCCGCTCTTGTGCCACAGCCCCGCTGGTGTCGGGCAGTTACAGAACGGCGTGGGCAGGCGGCAGGTTGGTCACCACACACCTGTCAACACACAGCGATGGAGGTGACTACATGGCTATGACTCTCTAAGTGACTTTTAGACACAAGCACAGAATAAAGTGTCTGGAAATGAGTGACTCTCACAGAATCTCCTGGAAGGAGTGATTGCAAACGGGCAGCTCCCAGAGCAACACATACGTCAGACGTGCCTGGCTTTAGAAAATTCCACTTACGCAATCTGAGCTTGCCAGATTAGTTAGGGGGAGGAGGGGTGATTCGTCTCATTATTCAAGAGATTTTTACAGAGGGATTCATCTGTGGCTCTTTCTTTCTGTGTGGAAAATACATGTAACATATAATTTACCGTCTTAACCCTTTTAAAATGCACAGCTCAGGGGCATTAAGTACTCTCCCCATCACCACCGTCCATCTCCAGCGCTTTCCCATCTTCCCAAACCGAAACTCTGTACCTATTCATCACTGACTCCCATCCTCCCTCTCCCAGCCCTTGGCAACCACAGTCCTACTTTCTGTCTCTACGGGTTTGACGCTCTAGGGACCTCATGTAAGTGCAATCATCCAGTGTCTGTCCTTCTGTGTCTGGCTTGTTTCACTGAGCATAATGTCCTCAGGGTTCATCCATGTTGTGGCCTGTGTCAGAATGTCCTTCCTTTTTAAGGCTGAATAACACTGTATTCTATTGTGCGTACAGACTACATTTTGCTTATCCAATCATCCGTTGGTGGACACTTGAGTTGTTTCCACCTTTTGGCTCTTGAGAATATTGCTGCTGTAAACTTGGGTATACAGGTACCTCTTTGAGGCCCCGCAGTTCAGTTCTTTTGGGGGAACAGTCAGCAATGGGTTTGCTGTAACATCCGGTATTTCTGTGTTAAATTTTTTGAGAAACCGTGATTCTGTTTTGGTTTCAGTTTCTCTGCATCCTTGTCAACCCTTGCTATTTTCCGTTGTTTCCAAATGGGTCATCCTAACAGGTGTGAGGTGTCTGGGTTCTTTTAAATAGCAATATTTTATTTATTTATTTATTTATTTATAACTTTTTTTATTGAGTTATAGTCATTTTACCATGTTGTGTCAAATTCCAGTGTAGAGCACAATTTTTCAGTTATACATGAACATATATATATTCATTGTTGCATTTTTTTCTCTGTGAGCTACCATAAGATCTTGTACATATTTCCCTGTGCTATATGGTATAATCTAGTTTATCTATTCTACATTTTGAAATCCCAGTCTGTCCCTTCCTACCCCCATCCGCCCCCTTGGCAACCACAAGTTTGTATTCTATGTCTATGAGTCTATTTCTGTTTTGTATTTATGTTCCTTTTTTTTAGATTCCACATATGAGCGATTTCATATGGTATTTTTCTTTCTCTTTCTGGCTTACTTCACTTAGAATGACATTCTCCAGGAACATCCATGTTGCTGCAAATGGCGTTATGTTGTTGGTTTTTATGGCTGAATAGTGTTCCATTGTATAAATATACCACATCTTCTTTATCCAGTCGTCTGTCGATGGACATTTAGGCAGTTTCCATGTCTTGGCTATTGTAAACAGTGCTGCTTAAATAGCAATACTTTAAATTAATTTTTTTTTTATTGAGGTATAATCAGTTTACAGTGTTGCATCAATTTCTGGTGTACAGCACAGCATTTCAGTCATCCATATACATGCATATATTCCTTCTCATATTCTTTTCCGTGACAGGTTACTACAAGATATTGAATATAGTTCCCTGTGCTCTACAGTAGAAATTTGTTTATCTGTTTTATATATAGTAGTTAGTATCTGCAAATCTTGAACTCCCAATTTATAGCACCTTATTGTCTATCTATTTTGTGTATAATAGTTCGTATCTGCTAATCCCAAACTTCTAATTTATCCCTCCTGCCCACCCCTTCCCCTTTTGATAACCATAAATTTGTTTTCTATGTCTGTGAGTCTTTTTCTGTTTTGTAAATAAGTTCATTTGTCTCATTTTTTTATATTCCAAGTATAAGTGGGAGTTTGAGATTTGCAAATGTTAACCACTATATATAAAAATAGGTAAAAACCAGATTTCTTCTATATCGCATAGGGAACTAAATCCAGTATCTTGTAATAACCTTTAAGGAAAAAGAATATGAAAGTGAATATATGTGTGTATATGCATGACTGGGACACTGTGCTGTGCACGAGCAATTGCCACATTGTAACTGACTGTACTTCAATAAAAAAATGAAGGAGGGGAGGGGATAGCTCCAGTGGTAGAGCACATACTTAGCAAGCATGAAGTTCTGGGTTTAATCCCCTGTACCTCCACCTAAAAAATTAAATACATAAAATTTAAAAATAAATAAATCAATAAGCCTAGTTACCTTCCCCCCAATAAAGCAAAACAAAAATAAATAAAAATAAAAACAACAAAAAGACCCCCAAGACAAACAAAAAAAGGGGTATGTGATATTTATCTTTCTCTGTCTAACTTACTTCACTTGGTAACGCATGGCTATTTTTATATTTAATTTATATTTGTGGGTAGGTAGGGAGATGGATAGAAATTGTGTTTTGGGTATATATCCTTATTTTAAATACAGTTTCTTACATTGGCCTCATGGGAAGGGGATCTGCTTTTCTTTGCACCAAATCTCTAGACAAAAGGAGTGAAGTCAGTCCTGCAAGTTGCTGCTTGTGTTGGAAGGCGATGAATTTATGACGCTCTTGGAGAAGAGAAGCTTGCTTCTTCCCACACCCGTTCCTGAACTACGAGAAAGAACCTACCCAGAAGCTGGAAGGAATCCAGAAGACGTGGACCAACCCGCAGCTGCTCCCTAGAGAGAAAGGTGTGTCTGTTCATTTCTCAGCTATACTGAAGCCTTAAGATTAATGAGGGATTGCCTGCCTCGGAGGCATTTCACTTCGACAGGCTCTGTTCTGACCAGCAGCGTTCCGGGCCGTCAGGACAGACACACTGGGGCACCTCCGTCTAAGAAATCCCCCCAGATCATAGCTGCTGACTTAGAACTTTGTAGACCCTCTCAGCCTTTTAGGGCCAAAGAAACTCAGACCACTCCTGGGCAGATCTTCATTTCCTTGTCACGTCTTCAAAATAAATTAGGGTAAATGATCACAGCTTAAATTTGAGAAATTATTAGTGCAACTGTCAATCAAATTCTCTAGATGGAAAGCAGATTGTTCTTTAGAACAGAATCTGAGTTCAGAATCCATCAAGGATTTTTCAGTATCCTTGGGATCAACTTAAAAATCCCAGCACCTTTCTTTGCAATGCAGATGTCTGTGCATCAGGGTAACGTGATGGGGTTTTCTTCCAAGGGACTCGGCTTAAGGAATCTAGTCACAGAGAGGAAAATATCGGGAAAGACAACTGAAGTAACAGACAATGCCATTCAAAATGTCTGGCTCACCTTTAACCTTAGTCATCTGCCTGAGTGAACGAAAGCAAAGAGCTGTTTAGTTGGGATGTGTCTTTCGGTAGATAGTTGGCATTAGTGTAGATAATAATTATTTAGCTTAAACACCTGGGTATATAAATGAATTTTTAAGTATAGTGTGTGGTAAGAGCTACATTTTTTTTGGCCTTGGCATCTTTGTTGAAAATCAGTTGATCGTAACTGTAAGGGCTACTTCTGGATGTGCCTTCTGTGGCAGTGACCCGCATGTCTACGCTTACGCCAAATACAAGATTGTCTTGATTACTCGAGCTTTACAGTAAGCGTTGAAATCAGGTGGTGTGAGTCCTCCAACTTAGTTCTTCTTTTTCACAATTGTTTGACTCTTCTACGGTTCTTTGCATTTCCATATAAATTTTAGGGTCCAGCTGTCAAATTCTACAAAAATAGCCCTCCTGAGGCTTTCATAGGGATTGTGTGGCATCCATCTCTAGACCAGTTTAGGGAGGAGCACCTCCTTGGCAATGATCGAGCCTTCTAATCCTTGTACATGATACCCCTCTCCATTGAATCAGGTCTTTGGGTGAATATCTCAGCCATGTTTTATGGGGTTTTGATGCATAGTTCTTGTACTTCTTTTTTAATCAAATTAAAATTTTTTGAGGGGGGAGAGGTAATTAGGTTTATTTATTTATTTATTGGAGGTACTGGGGATTGAACCCAGGACCTCGTGCATGCTAAGCACACACTCTACCACTGAGCTGTACCCTCTCCAATCTTGCACTTCATTTGTTCAGATTATTTCAAAGTATTTTGTTCTTATTGATGCTGTTGTGAATGGAATTGTTTTTTGGTTTCATTTTGGATTGTTCATTGTTAGCGTATTGCAATACAATTAATTTTGTATATTGGTCTTGTATCCTCTGGCCTTGCTGATCTGGTTTATTCATCCTAGTGAGTTTTTGGAGACTCCTTAGAATTTCCTAGACACAAGACTGTGTCTGCTGTGAATAAAGACAAGTTTACTTCTTCCTTTCCGATCTATATACGTTTTATTTGTCTTCCTTGCAGTATTTCGCTGGCTGGAGACTCCGGGACAACACTGAACAGCAGTAGGTGCTTTGTTCCCAGTCTTAGGAGAGCATTCATTCTTTCACTATTTTATTTACTCATTTTTGTTTTTAAAATTGTGGTGAAGTATGAAATTTCATAACATAAAATTTACCATTTTAACCATTTTTATTGTAACTAAATGTATATTGTCATTATATTTAACCATTTTATCACTGGCATTAAATATATTCACACTGTTGTGTGGCCAATACCATCGTCACCCGTGGAACTCTTCGTTCTCCTAAACTGAAACTCTGTACCTCTAAACAAAAACTCTCTGTTGTCCTGCCTTCTCAGCCTCTGATACCCGCCATTCTACTTTCTGCCCCTATGAATTAGACTCGGCTAGTTCTTTATATAAGCAGAGTCATACAGTATTTATGTTTTTGTCATTGGCTTATTTCACTGAGCATGTCTCCTAGGTTCATCCAGGTTGTAGCCTGTGTCCGAATGTCCTTCCTTTTTACGGCTGAATCATAGTCCATCGCACATTCAGTCTTTGACTATGAAGTGTGATGTTAAATTGAGGAAGCTTCCTTTTATCCTTATTTTATTGAGCGACTGTATGTAAATGATTGTATGTAAATGTAAATGTAAATTGAAGTTTGAGAAGTGATTTTTCTGCAGCTGTTGAGATGGCCTTGTGGTTTCTGCCCTTTTTTCTATCAACACAGTGAATTACATTAGTTAGATTTGGGGTTTTAGAACAACCTTACATTCCTGGGATAAATCCCGTTGGTCACGTGCTAGTTTTCCAAAAGTTACATAGTTCTAGCTCTTACATTTAGGTCTATGACTTTTCTTTGCCTCTTCTGTTACTAAGTTTTATTTTAACTAGTCAGATTTACGTTATCCGTGATCCTATGATTTTATTATTTGTATTTGGTCACGTTACTGTGGGTATCTTATGGTAAATCATTTTAAATCCCTTGAAGGAAAAAGTGAGGTGTAAATAACGCATATGAGACTTTGACTTTCCCTCTACAGCGCCTAATGCAGTGGGCAGAACTTCCCGTTCTCCACCAGCACGCGTTCTGAGTGCTGAAATAAGGCGTGATAACTGGGAGCGAGAGGGCAGGAAAAACTAGGGAAACCTTTGTCAGCTTGATCCAGAACAAGCATCCAGCCAAGACCATCCATCACTTATTAGACATCTGCTGTGCTGGATACTTGCCTAGACCATTGTGCTCAGAACGGGGCTGGGTAAGGGTGGCTGCTGGAGTCCCCAGTAACATGGACTTTGTGATCATATCCACATCTGTAAAATGGGTGAACAATGCCTACCTCACAGGAGTGTTGAAAGGATTAAAGGAGATGATACATTTAGAGCACCCACCACACAATGGAGCACATGTTGCGTCTGTAAATACAGTGGGCCCTTAGATCTGAGGCTCACGCATCCGCAGAATCAGCCAACCACAGATTTCCATCCACAATTGGTTGAATCGCAGATGCAGAACCGTGGATACCAAGGGCCAACTGTGTGTGCCATTTTACGAGGGACTGGCGCATCCCCAGAGTTTGGTGTCTGCAGGGATTCTGGAACCATTCCCCCAGATACCTAGGGACAACGGTATTATCTCCCTTCCTGATCCTCTTCCTCAATTAGATGTTCAGATAACTTACTAAAAGTATGTTTGCTTTACGAGAAGAATATAATTTTTTGAGTGTGCAAGTGAACTTTGCCGTGTCTTGATCAGAGGGAAATGTCTTGATCAGAGGCAGAGTCCCCCTCGTGGCCCAGGAAAGAACCCAGATAGCTTTGTGTGAGACAGACAGCATCACTGTGAGGGCTTGGGTGCCAGAGACAGTCTGAGGCTGGAGGACATCAGAAGAGAAAATAGATTCCAAGGCGGGGACGTGGTCAGGCATGGAGTGAGAACTGCCAGTGACAGCCGCCCTTAGAGAAGGGAAGCCCGCCCCTCTGCAGGGGGCTTGACTCCTTTCTCCAGCCCGCTTTTCCAAATGCAGCGCATCCTACCCGCTGGACCCCTTACTCTTCCCCACTTCTTCCCAGTCTGGACCCAGGACACCAGCAGCCAACAGCCGGGCCCCAGTGTCACTCATCCCACTGGGAATTTCCTCAAGGACATGCAATTCTGATTGGACTTGTTCTGCTTTGCTTACCTGTAATAAATTGACAGTTTTTTTTTTAATTGGGGGTGGGGGTGGGGTGACAAGAGGGACTCTTCTTTTGATGCCGCTGGTTCTCTGAAGAGTGTCCTTGAACTTTAAGGTTCTTGGTTCAGCTATTCCCAGGACCGCTCGTTCTACCTCAATCACGTTTTACAATCCAATAACCCAATGAATGTTGTGTGTGTTAAGATGAATGACCTGGTATCACTTACTGAGGATGATAAAATATAGAAATCCCTCGTCTTACTCTATATTTTCAGTCTCGTGTCCCACCCACTAATCTGCCACTGCCCCCCATAGCAATGTAGAGCTACATGGAGTTGTCCCAAAGCCATCACTCTTTTCTGTGCCTTTGCATATGCGGTGTTCACTCTTTCTGGAGTGTTCTCCTGACTTTTGTAAGCCATGAAAATGCCTATTCATTCTTCAATATTCACTTTTGATTTTTACCTACCCCCAGGAAGAACATCACCACCCTCCAACCCCTACTCACTTTTTTTGTGCCTTCCACAGGCTTTATTTTAAAGACTTACTTATATTTCGGTCTCCCATGCTATACTATGAGTTCCTTGGATACAAAAATCTCTATTTTTTTGGAGGGGGTAATTAGATTTATTTATCTATTTATTTTTTAAGTGGAGACACTGGGGATTGAAACTAGGACCTCATGCATGCTAAGCACACAATCTCCCACTAAGCCACTAAGCTAATCTCTATATTGTGTTTGTATTTCCAGCACTATGGCTGTTCCTCGTTCATGTTCATGGGGGTGTGATAAACATTTCTGCAATTTTACATTAGGAGCCAAAAAATTCATGAGGGGAATTCCTGAAGTTATTGTACCTCCAACAGGTTAACTATCTACTCCTGGGGTTATTTCCATCTTAGTTGTTGGTTAGAAAATTGCACCCTTCTGGGGACACTCCCAGAAAAGCTAGTAAATGTTCTCCAAGTCTTTGTTTATCTATAAGATGGCATGATGCCATACAGTAAATAATTATGCATGTGAAGCATATAATATGCGGTGTAATTAAAGATGTGATGCAAATTGGACCTGCTTCCCTGCAAGAGCTGTCTCTTAGCAGTGAGTCTTCAGGGCCAGCTGTGTGGTGTACCTGCATCGTCCAATTTAAACAGAGGAGAGAAACCAAAATACAACCAAGCAAACTAGCGTCAGATCTGATTTAACCAAGTGTCACTTTATACGGAAGTATGTGTCTATTCATGTTTAACCAGTATGATGTTCCAGTCACACTGTTTTACTGCTGCTTTTCAAGAGGTCCGTTTCATTTAGGAGATTTAAATATTTGAATACAAGTCCAGTTTGCAGGGGGCTAACTCTTCAATAGTGGATTTCCCTGAAAATCAGTCCTCGGTTCAATTGAAGGTTTAGAATCATCCAAATGAATTTGCAGAGATATTCAAAGAAGCTTGAAATACAAAAGGACCATATACGCTCTCTTTTGAACACGTCCCTGTTTGAAAACTGAACTGAGACTTCTTTACCATCCCAGGGATGTCATTTTCTTGTCTCATCACCAACACCTCCTCATGCTTCCTTCTCCATTTCACAGGGAACTGGGATGCTCCACATTCCACAGATGTATTTTGAGCATCTGCTCTGTGCCAAGCACTGCCATGAACGTTATCTTAATGCCCGTGCCTTTCTAGAGAGGGTGGGAACACGCCAGGGTTCTGGGGCCAGTGTCCTTGGTGGAGGAGGGTGTCGGGCAGCGCTAACCTGGTACAGCTGGTGAGTCCCTGGACTCCCCGGCAGGAGGACGTGATATCAAACCCCTCTGCGGAGGGACCACGACTCTATGTATCTTTCTCTTATGATAACAGAATTTGTCATGTGGCAGAATAGGAGACTGACATTTTATCCTAAAAAAAAAAGTAAGTATGTATATGTATAACTGAATCACTTTGCTGTACACCTGAAACTAACAGTGTAAATCAACTACACTTCAATAAAAAATTTTTTTTAAAAAGCCTATACAAGCCATAGCACCTTCTTTCACCCCAACATAAGAGAGGCTGGGAGATTATTTTCTAGCTAAGCAAGCTTTCAGGCATCTGCCAGACAAGATTTTTTTTCTTTTTAATTTAACGTGCCAGAGGAAGTAAGTGCCACCAGAATGATAGAACTTGGGCATAGAAAGTGAACTTAGAGATCATTATCTCAGCAGGGTGGTCCAGAAAGCCTGTGGGTCAGTCTCCCGACTCCGAGGGTCGATCTCGATTCTCCCGACTTGCTGGAGAAAATCTCCTCTGCCGAGGACTTCTGTGGATTTAGGCATGTTTCGGTGTCTAACACAAAACATCTCTGAAATAAACAGCTGGCCAGTACCACCTACTGTCCCAGTGACTACCTATTCCAAAGAGCCACATCCACATTGCACCTTGCTTCTCCTCACATCCACCAACTCTCCTTTAATTGTATTAAAAAAATGTTATTGGGGTAAAATATATTTAACAGAAAATTTGCCACTTTAACTATTTCAAGCGTACAGGTCAGTGGCATTAAGTACTTTCACCAAGCTTTACAAGCATCACCACTACCTGTTTCCAGATTTTCTATTTTCACCACCAAACAGAAACTCTGTAAGCATTAAGGAATAACTCTCCATTTGCCGCTTCCCCCAGTCCCTAGTAACTCCTGATACACTTACTGTGTCTATGAATTTGCCTATTCTAGATATTTTATATATGGAATCATACAATTGTTGTGTTTTTGTGTCTGGCTTATTTCTCGTAGCATAATATTTTCAAGGTTCACCCATGTTGCATCTGAGCATCATTCCTTTTTTATGACTGAACAATATTTCATTGTTTGGATATGACACATCTTGTGTACCCACTCATCTGCTGATGGATACTTGGGTCGTTTCTACCTTTTGGCTATTGCAAATCATGCTGTAATAAACATTGGTGGACAAGTATCTGTCTGAACATTTGTTTTCAATACTTTTGGGCAGACCTGGGAGTGGAACTGCTGAGTCATGTGGTTATTCTATGTTTAGCTTTTTGAGGAAACGCTAAACTGTTTTCCACAGTGGCTGCACCATTTTACATTTTCACCAGCAATGTGCCAGGGTTCCGATTGCTCCACATCTTCGTCAACACTTACAATTTCCCAGTCTCTGTTTGTTTTTGATAATGGCCGACCTAATCGGTATCTCAAAGTGGTTTTGACTTGCATTTCTCTAATTACTAGTGATATTAAACATTTTTATGTGCTTGGTGGCTATTTGTATATCTTATTTGGAGCTATGTCTGTAAAAATTCTTTGCCCATTTCTTAATTTTGGTTGTTTGTCTTCTTGCTATTGGCTGTTGGAAGTTCTTTATATATTCTGGATATTAAACCTTTATCGGATATTTGATTTGCAAATATTTTCTTCCATTCTGTAGGTTATCTTTTCTCTTTCTTCATGATGTCTTTTGGTGCACAAAAGTTTTTAATTTTGAGGTCTGATGTACCTAATTTTTCTTTTGTTGCTTGTGCTTTTGGTGTCATATCTAAGAATCTATTGCCAAATCCAAGGTCATGATGAATTCGCCCTGTGTTTTCTTCTAAGAGTTTTATGGTTTTAGATCTTATATTTAGGTCATTGATCCATTTGACTTGATTTTTGTATATGAAAATAGGGGACCAATTTCGCTCTTTTGCTTGTGGAAATCCAGGTTTCCCAGCATAATTTGTTAAACAGACTGGGGTTCCCCATTGAATGGGACCTGGCACCCTTGTTGAAAATGACTTGACCATAGACACAGGAGTTTATCTCTAGATTTTTATCCTATTCCACTGGGCTATGTCTGGTTTTATGCCAGTACCACACTGTTTTGATTACTGTAGCTTCGTGGTACATTCTGAAATTGGAATTGTGAGTCTTCCAACTTGGTTCTTCCTTCTCAAGATTCTTCTGGCTATTTGGGGCCCCTTGTAATTCCGTATGAATTTGAGGGTCAGCTTCTCCCTTTCTGCTAAAATCCCTGCCACTTCTCCATTGTCCTCTTCCCATAAGTAGTATTAAGCCTCTGTCTTCCTACCCAAAGGCCACCCTGGTGCCAGCACCCCTCAGGCCCTCTGCCTGATCCTTACTTATCACGAGTGTTGGTCCTACCTGCCTCCCCAGACAGGTTAATCATCTCCTGGGATGCAGCCTGCCAAGAGTCTGGTCACTCAGCCCTCTGATCAACATGGTGCCTGTGGGGATAAGTCAACTTTGAGTTTCCACACATGCAGCTCCTTTTGGAAGTGTAAGAACCCCTCTGCCCTGGGGTGAATGCTTTTTTGAGCTGGATTAAGGAATTAAGGGGAGACCTCTGGGACTGCGGCTTAAAGGCCGCTCCTATGGATTGAAATGACATGCTTATCTTTCATCTCTGCTCCTTTCCCCCACTAACCCCACCGCCTGGGCCAAGGGAAAATCCCACAAGGACCTTTGGGGTGTTCGCTATCGTCTCAGTATTAATTTCTTGAGCAGCCAGTGTGCACTGGACTTGGCAGGTAATAAATACATAAGAAGTCCCAAATGTATGACCTCAAGGAGTTTAGAGTCTCATGGGGGAGTTGCCGTTGCATATGAATGTTCCAAACATCTCAGGCACGGGCTAACACGTTGTTTAGCGTCTCAGTGCATTTTGTGGTATAGATATGTGTGGTTAGGATTCAGCCGAGGGAGAGTGCCGGCTGAGCAGCAGTCGTCTCTGAGGGCTGTGTGGACAAGGCACTTCAGAGATGGATAGGATTTCCAGAAATCGGGAAGAGGAGAGAGGACATCCTCCTAGTAAGCAGTGGGATGCAGGGCAGTGACCACAGAACCCAAGGCCCACTGGAAGTGAGTTTAATGTCTCTGTGAACCAGTGCGAATCTGTTTTAGTGCAATGCGCCCATCTTGGACAGGAGAGAGGACTCAGCTTCAGGGCCAGGGTGGGGCCAAACTGAGAGGGCCTTGAATCAAAAGGAGTTGTCTGGAATCATTGGTGTCCCTGGGCCAATGAGCTCATCACACATGGCTTTGGTAACCACTGCCTTTCCAGTTTCTAGAGGACTCATTGTTCTCAAGGTGAAGGTGGAATGTGGTCCTCACAGATGCATTAGCTGGGTGCAGGTGCTTGGAACAACCACCAGGCACACCCATCTGTCTCCAGCTTTCATTCTGTGGGCACCACCCTGGTCACGGCCCTGGTTACTCCACACCTGGAATGACTGAATTAGCCTCTCATCTGACCTCCCTGCCTCCAGCCTCCCCTCTGCTCCAACCCACAGGGCAAACCAGAGCCATCTCTGTGCCTGCAACAGTATCAACATCATGGTGTTCGTTTGCTCGAGTGTTGAGCTTCATCTGGGCTTCTCTCTCCAGGGTGCCAGGCCTTCCTCGATCTTTCCTACTGTGAGTGTCCCATGAACTTCCTGCCGTACCTGCAAACAAAGCAACCACATTTGCTTCATTCATTCAGTTTTCAGCCACTTCCCCACCACTCGTTACACCGCAGGCACAGGCAGTGTGGTGGGCTGAATTGTGTCCCCTCCAAATTCGAACCCCCAGTACCTTCAAATGTGACTGTATTTGGAATTAGGGTCTTTCGAGGGGTAATTAAGGTAAAATGAGGTCAGCAGGGCAGACTGTAGTCCAGTAAGACTGGTGTCTTTATAAGAAGAGGAAGATGAGATCAGGACACAGACACACACAGAGGGAAGGCCATGTGAGGACACAGGGAGAAGGTGGCATCTGCCAGCCAAGGAGAGAGGCCTCAGAAGGAACCAACCTTGCCAGTGCCACTGTCTTGGACTTCCAGGCTCCATGGCTGTGAGACAATACATTGCTATTGTTCGAGCACAGTCTGAGGTACTTTGTTACGCAGCCCAAGCGGACTAATGCAGACAGCTTTGCCAGGCCTTCCTCAGTGCTCTGGGGCGAGACAGGGAGGCAGAGCCTCTGGCTGAGGGCATCAGAGAAGAAGCCAAGTGGGCTGTGTCATTTAAAGTGGATTTTGAATTAGGAGAAATGAGATTTTGGCAGGTGACATCGCAAGGAAGAGCCTTCTACAGAGAAGAAACAGGCCTCAAGGTTGTGTTTGGGGAGAGGCAATGGTAGACTTTGGTGAAGGAGCACCATCCTTGACCTTGAACACAGGCAGAGCAAGGCATTTCCGGCAGAGGAGCAGACATCCTTGACTAGGCTTGATGACGGTACGTCTGTCAGGGTTGACCTTGGTGATGTCAGATGGGTAGAGAGTGGAGGTGGAGCCCAGGTAGGAAGGTGATGCAGCCTAGATTCGGGGGCCACGGGTGTTGCGAAGAAAATGGTGGTGTAAAGAGATTAGTGGACGTGGAGTCGAGGGCCTTTGGTACCTCGATTTAAGACTTAAGGATGGAGAGGTCATCCAAGGTCATTTTGAAATCTGGGGGCTTGGATGGAAAGAAAGAAATTCCGTTTTGGAAATATTGGTTTATGACACTGATCACCCATCCAGGCGGCGTGGCCCAGAAGAAGGTTGAAATTTGCCTGGAGGAAGGTCAAGACTAGAGATAAAGTTCTGAGGTCCTTGTCAGGGAGGTCACAGCTGAAGTCTTGACAGTGGACAGCTCTGCTGAGGGCAGAGGAAGAGACAGACGGGAGGGAGAAGAGCATCACCTTGGGAAGAGCCCCGCAGAGGGAGGGGGAGGAGGTGGAGATGAAAGAGAACAAGAAGGCTGGTGTAGGAGGAGAATGAGGGCGGCTGAGAGGCTCCCGGGTCTGGAAGAGGCGTTTCAAAGAGGAGGTGGCATAAATGAAAAATCCCTTTAAAACCCCAGAACCTTGACGATGGAGCATGCTGCCACTGCTGTCGTGTTTTGGCCAAAGAGTAGATACAACTTGCCCCCTTTTCCTTCTTACTACTGCTGTGATGTACTGAAACCTAAAAAGAAGACTTTTCCAAGTACTAAATGGAGAACAAGAACAATACAGGAAATACTGGATTTGCAAGGTTTGTGGTCCTAATCAGGCCCAGCCAGCTTGCTCCGAGGGGCTCCTGGGTTTCATCCCAAAGGGGCAGAGTTCTCCACACTCCCGCCTCGAAGAGGGTAGTGGTCTGGGCTCCCTCCTCCCAAGGACTTGGCATTTCCACTCGACTGGCTTCCTTCCACCCCCCTTACACGGAATCCCTTCTTTGACAGCTGGCCTGTGGAATCTGGGCAGGAGGGCCGTCCATCCAGGGCCTGAGTTCTCTTTGCCCATCGGAGTGACCTCTTGTCCTGGTCAATGACACTAGGAGTCGGATCACTCTTCAGAAGAGACCGTGACTGTACTCGGGGCCAAGAGGACAGTCATGGGTTACGGAGGTTAACAGAGTGATGGAGTGTGGGGTCGGGGGCGTGTGGGGGCTGGAGGCAGTGCTCCCGGAGTCAGAGGGAGTGGACATCGTGGTGGCCAAGGGATGGAGAAAGAGCCAGTGGAATTTGACGGGACGGCAGCGGTGATGTTTGGCAGAGCACGTTAGCAGTGAGGCCGGGTTGCCCAGAGAAACTCCGAGGGGTTACAGAAGGAACGTGGAGGGAAAGGAATCCACTGTCCCCTAGCGATGTCCCCTCTTCTCCTGCCTTGGAAGTACTGCGGTCCCTCTTTTCTTCATCCCGGGCAGTGTGGCCGCCCCCAGTCCCTGCATGGGTATCACAGGTGGGTGGTCCAACCAGCAGGAAGAGTGGTCTCGCCGTTTCTCCAGGGCCCCTGCCCTCTCTGGAGTGGGGACCCCCCACCTTTCTGAGCCAAGCTCTTGAGACCGACGTGAAATGGGCCCCCCCCCACCTCCTCCATCAGCCCTTCCCTTGCCCGCTCCTCTGACGGGTGGCTGGCCACGCCTTCTCTCCTTTTGCCTATGAACGTCCTAAACCAGGGCCGAGTTCAGCTGCCCAAGGACCGCAAAGTCGCACTGTGCATAAAAGGTGCGAGCCTCAAAGGTTGTTTGCTTTTGTTCGGGAACCACGTCAATCACAGGAGACGGTAGAGCAATGGTTTTTCAGGCTACGAGTCTTAGCTGCTTCTTCCTCGTGGTCAGGCTGTTGGCTGCAAGGCTTCCAGACTTGTCGCTTCCTCCAGGGCAACCAAGCCTCTTCTTGTTGGGGAGGTCACCATGGCTCGATTGTGTCCACCTCTCCCTGTTGCAGTCCACACAAGTACGATAAAAACAGGGCTTAAACTATTAGGGCAAATTCCAGGGTGGGCCTAATAGCAGGCAGGCAATCTCTTTCCCCTGAGAGCCTGTTTTCGAGTTAGCTGTTTGTCTCTCACTCTCTGCTGGGATTGCAATGACGTCCTCTACCATGGCTCTATATTTTGGCAGGATGCTGGGCCCTGGGTGACAGGGCTATGTTTTAGGTAGCCATTCACTAGAATAGGATGCAAATAATTTGGATTCTGAGTTCTGACACTGATTTATAGTGTGACCCCCAGTGAGCCCTTTCCCCTCTCTGGGGCTCAATTTTCTTACCTATAAATGAAAGGCCTGGATAAGGTCAATGACGTGCTAATACATTTTTAAACAACCAGTTCTTGGTGGAGGAAGGGGGAGAGGGAAGCCCTAATTTGTAGTGTTCGTCCATTTCTTTGTAAGAATCCCACCAAAGGCCCCTTTTAAGCTACCGACCTGAAGTCAACTGGTTCATAAATTTCCTGAAAACTTAACAGTTGGTTCTGGTGAGACAGTGTAAGCCAGTTCCAGTGCAAATCTGGGAAAGATCAATACCATATGTTATTTTAATCCTGAAATTCTTTGAAGTTAGAGATGGAAAATCCCCTTCAGCCCTAAAATGCTACAAATCTACGATTCCAACACTGGCTGATTTTTAAATTGTCAGCACACACCCAAACCTGATGGACCACACTCAACCGGGCATCCAAGTTCATGGACATCCTGATTAAAGCCGGCTCTGGTCCGGGTGGGGAGCTGCCCCCCTCCTAAGCAAGCAGCTCTGGTCAGGAGGCCTCTGAACGAGAATGTGCTCTGAAGCTGTCCCGGCTTCAGAGCTGGGAGCCTGGGCCTCGATGCCTCAGGAGTCAGTCTGGACCTGCTCCTGCCTCCGCCCCTCCCCCCAGCGATCAGAGATTGTGACTCATCGCCTTGTTATTCCAGCCACAGTTTCCCAGGGAGCCTGGAAGCAAGGAGGGAAAATGGGGAGGAGGAGAAATCTGCACGCCTAGGGCAGGGCCCTGCCCGTAAGCAGGCGTGAGTCACTCCCGTCTGCCTCAGCGACCACACCTTTTGCCCAAATTCTGAATGCCAGGTGGAGAATTTGCCTACGCCAAGCTCCCTTGATCAAGTCAGAACAGGTTCCCTGAAAGATCATGCCCATTAAAATGAATGAGACCAAAACAGGCTGATCTCCCCCGGAACGTGTTCTCTTTTCTTTCCCAAACGTTTTCTAAGTGCTTTACAGAGAACCCTGACAGTGTAGAAGAGAGAAAAGATGGAGACACTTTGGTACTGCAGAGGCCGGGGGCTCGAGGGAGACATCCCCTCAACCTCCTGGCCAGCTTGCTAGAGAAACCAAGCTGAGTAGAGAGAGGAATGGAATGGGCGTGAACCCTTACGTGTTCCCGCGTCGTGATCAAGATCTTAACGTTATGTGTGTGTGTGTGTGCGCGCGCACGTGTGCACAGTTGCTACTGAATGAAGAAGAAAACTTCTAGAAGGGAAAGGTTTGGTGTATAGCTAATTTTCAAAACCTAAGGGATGTACCTCATATCCATCAGGATGGCTACTCGCAGAAAACCCTCAAACCCCAAAACACGTGTTGGCAAACATGTGGAAAAATTGGAACCCTGGTGCACTGCTGGTGGGAATATAAAATGGCTCAGCCACTATGGAAAACAACATGGCAGTTCCTTAAAAAAATTAAACGTGATAGGGAGGGTATAGCTCAGTGGTAGAGTGCCTGCTTAGCATACACTAGGTCCTGGGTTCAAGCCCCAGTGCCTCCATTAAAAATAAATAAATAAACCAAATTACTTCCCTCCCAAAAAGTTAAAATAAAATAGATGAAAACATTAAAAAACATTAAACATGGAATGACCGTATGACCCAGCAATTCCATTGCTGGATATACACCCGAAAGAAAGCAGGGTCTCGAGGAGATATTTGCACTCCCATGTGCACAGCAGCATTATTTACAATAGCCAAAAGGTGGATGCACCCTAAGTGTCCATCATAGGTGAATGGATAAACAAAATGTGGTATATATAAACGTAGTGGAATATTATTTGGTCTTAAAAAGGAAGGAAATTCTGATACAGGCTCTAACATGGATGGACCTTGAAAACATTATGCTCAGTGAAATAAGCTGGTCCCCAAAAGATAAATACTGTATGATTTCACTTATAAGAAGTACCCAGGGTAGTCAAATTCACAGAGACAGAAAGTAGAAAGGTGGTTGCTGGGGGCTGGGGGAGGGGAGAGTGGGGAATTATTGTTTAATTCTGGGTACAGAGCTTCAGTTTGGGAAGACAAAAAAGTTCTGGAGGTGGATGGTGGTGATGGTTGCATGGCAGTGTGAAAGTACTTAATGCCACTGAACTGTATACTTAATAGTTCAAATGGTATAGTTTATGATATGTGTATTTTACCATAATTAATTTACATACACACACATGCACACACATACACCCACAAACCTTGGGGACAAACTTTGTGAGTCTGAATCCCTGTTTCACGATTTGCTAGAAACATGAGCTTGGCCACATTACTCGGCCAACTCGAGGTTTTGTCACCTTTGACATGGAGGTGATACTGCTACACACGTCTCAGGGCCGTTGTAAGGTTTAAATGAGACAAGTCAGGCAGGGCACTTGGCACAGAGTTTGGCACCTAAGTGTCTTGTTTAACTTGTCCTTTTCCCCTTGATCCAAAAAATAAAATAATTTCCTATCTCACACATTTACACCCATAAAAACACACACCATGAAGTTCCACATTCACATGGAGTAAAGGCAAGATGATAGTGCTACTCAGTGTATTAATCTCATGTGTTCTAGTGTTGCAGAAAAGTGCGTTACAGCTCAGTGTTACAGCTACCTGGATTTGGATAAGAGACCAAGCAACACTCAGAGAGGTGGAGAACTCAGGTTTATAATGCCAGCGGGCCCAGAGTTAACACTCCAAGCTCCGGACGCCATCTGTAGGTTTATACAGGCTTTTATAGGCTGCCCGTTTACACTTTGCAACATCATATGCAAATAGGATATAACAAAAGTTCACTAATTAGGAACAAGCTTTGTAGAAATGGACCAATCAGGAGGGAGAGAAATAACCAATCAGGAGTGAATTCCGTGCAAAGTACTACAAATGGACTAATCAGGAGTTAGCTCAGGGAACCAATAGAATTTTAGGGGTAAGTTCTACTTCCCTAGAAGTAAGCCATTTCAGAGGCAAAGAGTGAGATAAAGCCACTGGGCCAGGGAACCGGGTAGTGCTGGCAGGAGAGTAGTGGCCCTGTCTGGGGGTCCTGCAGGTCTTTTTTATGGGGCTTCCCGCCTCACTAGATTTGTCTTTCCTGCTAATTTATCCTTCTTGCCTTACCCTTAGGCAAATTGTGTGTAAGGCAGGGATGTTTTGTGTTTATTGGCAGCATCACAGATTAGACTTTTGTTTTCTACGGAACTGCTGGATTAATGTCTGAGGTGTTGTCCATGTAAACCTCAGAGTGAGACCCGCAGGAGCGAAGTCAGATCTGTGGTTACCGTGGCAACAATGGCAGAGCATCCCTCTAGTCCTCACCCCTAGAATCACACTCAGGGACCCTCTAGGGCCATCTCTGTGCCCCCTGCTGCAGCAGCCAGCATGCTGCCCCCCGTGGCTTGTCTGGGAAGTGCATGTGGCGAAGGCTCAAGAAGACAAGTGCGAGGAGAACAGCAGATGAAAATGCTAGGGATCTAACAGCTGGACTCAAGATCTTTCAGACAGTATTTATGGATGAAGTATAGCTAGGGACGCATGAGTGGTATTGCAGTTCCAGTGGGTATTTCCAAAACAGTGGTTCTTAACTCAGGGGAGGGGGGAACCGATTTCGCCCTTCTGCACTGCACACCCAGGGTACGTGCAGCCAGTGTCTGAAGACATTTTTTTTTTGGTCACGGTTGGTGTCGGGGTGAGGATGTGGGGGTGTTGGCGGTGGATGGGAGGGTGGGCGGCCTCCAGTGGTTAGAGGCCTGGGGGGCTGCCGGACTTCCCACAGAGTTCAGGACAGGACAGCCCCCCACCACAAAGGATTCTCCAGGCTAAATTGCCAGCAGGGCCAAGGGTGGGGAAAATCCTATTCTAGAAAAACCAGAAGGGATTGAAAGAAATCCCTTCCTATCAACAAGGTCCTGGTGTAGAACAAGGGGACTAGACTCAAGACCTTGTAAAAATCTACAACGAATAAGAACATGAAAAAGAATGTATATTATATATATAACTGAATATGTGTATAACTGAGTCACTTTGCTGTACACCAGAAACTAATGCAACATTGTATATCAACTATACTTCAAATAAAAGAAGGTAGTAGTACACACACACACACACACACACACACACAAAATCATTGCCTAGCTGAGAAAAGGAGGAAAGAGAAGAGCTATTAAAATTGGGTGGCCCAGAGAAAAAGGATGCCTTTTGTATACTATTTGGCCTTTTTAAACTTTTTTACCTTTATATTCACACACACACATACACCCCTGCACCCCCACACACCTGACCAGAGGCTACATTTATTACATTGATTTATCTTCTTTTTTTGCCATAGAGATATTAACATTTAAAATTGGATTTGGTTAGGAGGGGAAATTTCTTTATAAATTATTCAGGGCTTCTTTATTTAGACCTTTGCTGTGTGAGTCAGAACTTGTTTCTTATCTTGCTCAACCTGCAAAAGAAATTTGTCCAAACATGAAATCCTTTTAAACTTCACTATGAGCAATACCTGGGAAACAGCTTAATGGGCCACAGATTAAAGTGTGGAAAAGATTTGGAAAGAAGCATTAAATTATCTGTGGAAAACCGGGACAGAATAAGAGGTTCCCCGTGTCCCGGAAGCCTAACCCAAACACCATCCTCGACAGAAGAAGCCGCAGAACAGTTGCGAACAGGTTCTGAGTCTGAATGCCTGGGTTTCAATCCAGGACACAAGCTGGGTGACCGTGGGCAAGTTACTAAACTTCTTCGTGCCACTGTTGTCTCATAAAAAAAAATAGGGATAATGTGAAAACAAATATATGTGTGTATATATATGACTGAAACATTATGCTGTACACTAGAAATTGACACATTGTAACTGACTATATTTCAATTAAAAAAAAAAATAGGAATAATGATAGAATGTACCTCAGAGGGTTGTTGAGTGGATTAACTGAGATAATTAGCACAGGAAATACACTTAGCACAACGCCAGGGCCATTGCAAGCCCCTTAGAAGTGTTAGCTGTTACAGTTAGGATGAGAAAAGTGGAAAACTGGTACCTTTACAAAGGTTAAAGGAAATAGAGAACAAACTTATAATTACCAAAGGGAAGGGGGGTAGGGATAAATTAGGACTTTGGGATTAGCAGATACAAACTACTATATATAAAATAAAAACAACAAGGACCTACTGTATAGCACAGAGAACTATATTCAATATTTCATAATAACCTATAATGCAAAAGAATCTGAAAAGAAATAATATATATGTACTTATATGCATAACTGAATCACTTTGCTGTACACCTGAAACTAACATTGTAAATCAGCTACTCTTCAATACAAAATTTTTTTTTTAAATGTTAAAGGACAGAACAGATTTGTTTTTAAATGTAATCAGTTTTTGATGCCTCTGTGGCTCAAAATAATCTTTAAGTTGTTTTAAAACCGGACAAAAAGGTAACAAATTTTCTTTTCTTTGCTCAGGAAATAAGCCATAAGTCTAGTGGCACCAATGAATGCTTACAAAAATTAGAGAACAGGATTAGTGAAGAAAGAAGTCAAGAAAGAGAATGTAGATAATTTACTGTGAAAAGAAGTCTAAGAACAGTTTTGGTATTTAAGCAAATTCGGGGTGCTCAATAAATATGTACCAATGGGGTGGAGGGTATAGCTCAGTGGTGGAGTGTGTGCTTAGCATGCATGAAGTCCTGGGTTCAATCCCCTGGACCTCCTCTATAAATAAATAAAGAAACAAGCCTAATTACCCCCATCAAAAAAATTTAAAAACAAATCCAAAAGTGTACTGACAAATGAAACTATGAGGTGTGTTTTGGAGGATGAGAAGTCATACCATAAGGGAAGATGAAGTGGTAAAGAGGAGAGAAATCACTGTGTAGGGGAGACACTGGCATACAAAATATTACAGGAGTTTTGGAGAGCTCCAGCAGGACATTGTGTGAGTGGTTCTTATCTGGGCTGCATGCTGGGGGTATTTTTAGGAATCCTAATTCCCAGATTGATTTAATCAGGCTACTGGGGGCTGGAGCCTGAAAATCTGTATTTTCAGATTGTATTTCCCATTGACTCCAATGCATAATTGATGGACAATACTCTAGACCAATGCATCTCAAAATTGAACCGCATAGGAATCGCCTGGGGACTTTATTAAAACTTTTATTGAAACTGATTCAGTGGGGTGTGTGTTGCAGGAGGGAGTAAAGGGAGGAAGCAGAAGGCTAAGATATTGCATTTTAAAGAAATTCCCAGGAGATGTCAACTCTGCAATTCTGAGCATCCAATTTGGAGCTACAAGCCACATAAACTTCGAAAATGGCTCCGTGTAAATAGACACACGTTATCGTTACAAAGCGCTCCTGTTCTTCCTTGAGAGGAAATTCACTTGTTCAACAAATGTAATAACTGCAGCTCTGCGCTTTCAGAGGGCTACGAAGATGAATAAGGTGTTTACAATTCCATTGGTAACAGCTGGCATTTGAGTTAAGCAGAAAACAAAACATCCTGACTGTGAGCTTTTCTGATGGCAAAGAAGTGGGATGGTTATTGAAGGGGTGTTGAGGGGTGTTCGGGGTGGAGGGTATTAAAAGGAAGAATTTTGTTTCAGAGAAGTAGTGAGTGAGGAATATCTGTGTGAAGCAACAGGAGAGGCTGGAACATTCAGGAACGAGGTGGAAGAAATGAACAGGGGAGGAGACCGAGCATCAGGGATTTAAAAAAAGAGCCTGTAGATGGTTGTGAAGATTTGGAGGTTTCTGAGCAAAGAGAACTTGTTGCTGCAGGTACAGGAACCTGAATCTGAGGTTTTATTTGGGAGCTTCCACTGGCCCATTTTTTCTATTTCATCATTTTTTTAAAAAATTGAAGTATAGTTGATTTACAGTGTTGTGTTAGTTTCTGGTATGCAGAATAGTGATTCAATTGTACATATATATTCCTTTTCATATTCTTTTTCATTATAGGTTATTATAAGGTATCAAATATAGTTCCTTGTGCTATACAGTAAGACCTTGTTATGTATCCATTTTATATACAGTAGTTTGTATCTGCAAATCCCAAATTCCTAATTTATCCCTCCCCCTTCCTTTCTCCTTTGCTAACTGTAAGATTGTTTTCTCTATCTATGAGTCTGTTTCTGTTTTGTAAATAAGTTAATTTGTGTCATTTTTAAAGATTCCACATATAAGTGATATCATATATTTGTCTTTCTCTTCATGAATTACATCACTCAGTATGATAATCTCTAGGTCCAGCCATATTGCTGCAAATAGCATTATTTCATTACTTTTTTTATGGCTGAGTAGTATTCCATTGTATATATGCACACATCTGTGTTATCCAGTCATCTGTCAATGAGCACTGAGGTTGTGTCCATGTCTTGGCTATTGTAAATTCCAGTGGCCCATTTGATTCTCTGGGCTTAGCAGGTCAACCAAGCAGGTAAGCTCAGCACTAGAATTTCTCTAAAAGTCTTACATGTCATTTGCATCTCCTGATTTTCAAATTATATGTTATTTGCATCTGATTTACAAATGTTGAGGCCAACTTAGTCAAGCGTCAGTACCCAAGGATGCTAGAGCAGCATCTTTCGAAGCATTTTCTCCTCACACCCCCACGACTTCACATTGTCCATCAACAGTGGCCATCCAACATTAAGAGCATTTAATTCACTCCCATGTTGTCAGGGTTGGCAAACAATGGGTGGACAGCCTGTTTATTGGAAACTTCATCTTCATCGGTCACCTGTCTGATACCAACTTTGCTGAGCCTGGCAAAGAACATCACCAGGATTGCAAAATCTCCAACTGCTTAAGAAAGCACAACCTGACCTGCTGAATTTTCAAACATCAGGACAAACGTGCTCCTCCTCACCTGCGTGCCAACAGGTGTAGAAATGCCTTGGACAACCATTTCCCCGAGCTGGAGAACAATCACATTTTTAAGAAAGGGACTGTGTTCTTTCATCTTATTAAAAAGTAACACTTATACTTGATAAAACATTTAGAAAACATAGAAAAATATAAATGAGGAAATAAAAATCACCATACTCCCATTATCCAAAGATAAGCCCTGTCAAAATGTTGATAAATTTCTTCCCCACTATGTTTATTCCAGACGTGGGATTTATGCAGTCTGGACAGCTTTGCTCTCTTACTTGTTCGTGCATCATTCTTGTTAAATAACATTAAATGGAGAAATTGCTTTTCTTAATCTTCTCAAATCCATTCATGAAGATAGCTCTTCTATGATATTGAATTCCCACTGGGGGTCATATCCCTTGGGCTGAGACTACTGTTAGACTCGGTGAAGAGTGAGTTTGTCTGTGATAGGAATTAGGTAAGGTAGGTAGAATGTGCTCATTCTCACTCTCGAAATATCCTGGGGGACAAGGGGATTCCAGGCTCAGGATAGTAGCCTCTACCACCCCAAAAATGGTCACCTGTGTGTTTGTCAAATAATGTCATGGTATTTGCTTGACCGAATGTGTCATCCACCCTCAGGACATTTTCGGATCAGATGCTTGTTATTTCTTCAGTTTGCCCTTTCCTTCTCACCTGTCCGTTGACACCGAGCCTCATTAGGCAATTTTATCCACAAGCATTTATTGCACACTGACAGCCCTGGAATTTTAAGAACAGCAGTGATTGGGGCCCTAAAATGCTTCCCTGGGAGATGACAGATTAGAGAGTCACGGTCTGAGGCGCCTGAGAGCGATGGTTCTCGTCCCTGGCTGCACGTTGGAGGCACCTGGGAAGCTTTTGTGCTGAGGCTGCACCTCGCACCAGATGATTCAGCATCTCTGAAGATGGGACCCGGGCATGCAGCTTTTAAAGCTCCCCTGAGTGACTCCAGTGGGTACCCAGGGTAGAAAACCAGCACCACAGAGCACTGATTTTCATTGAATTGGCTGCACATTAGAATCACCTGGGGAGATTTTTTTTTTTTTTTTAATTTAAATGTCTGGGCCCCACCCCAGAATGAGTGAGTCAGAATCTGTGGAAAAGGGATCTGAGAAACTATCTTTTCATCGCTCCTTAAGGCGATCTGATACGTAGTGAGTGTTTAGAATCATTGCCATCAGCAACCTAGCGAACGAGACAATCTAGATTTGAACCCATTTTTGGCTCTTTGGCTTTGGAAGCCATGCATGGCTGTGGGGTGATGAGTTACCTCCGAGGGGTAATGGGCACAGCCCTGGGCTGGGCGCGCAGGACCCGAAGGCGTGTCTTGCTCTGTGACGTCAGACAAGGGACGGAACCTCTCTGGGATGGGAGCCCCTGTCTGCCTGCCTATGATTTCTAGCATGACTTGTGTGTGTCAGACTTTCTCCCTAACTTAATTGATGTTCTGCTGGTTTTTATTTGTTGACCAACACATAAACATGATGCTCAGACTGTACACAGTTCTCCATGCAAGTGTTGAAAGATTTTAAAGCTACACGATTGTTTTCCAAACAGTTATCCTATTGACTTTCCAGCTTAAAATTTGGAGACAAATTGTTCTTAAAAAGAAGTTCTCAAAGGACTTGGAGGACATTCTGTTAAGGGCAATCAGTCAGACAGAGAAAGACAAAAATACTGCATAATCTCACTTACCTGTAGAATCAGAAATGCTCAGCTCATAGAAACAGAGAGTGGAATGGTGGTTACCAGGGCTGGGGTGGGGGAAATGGGAGATAATGGTCAAAGGGTACAAACTCCCAGATATAAGATGAATACATTCTGGGGATGTGATGTACAGTGCGGTGACTGTAGTTAACAATACTGTATTATATACTTGAAACTCGCTGAGAGAGCAGATCTTAAATGTTCTCACCACACACATACACACAGACACACAAGAAATTACGTGAGGTGATAGAGGCGTTAACTATCCTTATTGTGGTAATCATTTTGATACATATATATGTGTATCGAATCACATTTTACTCCTTAAACTCACACACTGTTCTCTCGCAATTATATCTCAATAAAAGGTGAGGAGGGTATAGCTCAAGTGGAAGTGTGTGTGCTTAGCATGCATGAGGTCCTGGGTTCAATCCCCAGTACTTCCATTGAAAAACTAAATAAATAAACCTAATTACTTTCCTGCTGCAAAAAATATATAAATATAAATATAAATATATATAAATATAAATATATCTCAATAAAGCTAGAAAAAAATTGGAGGATCTCAAATACCATTACCTTAGAACACTGATAATCTGTCGTGGTGTCGTATTGTATACACTACCTGCTTAAAAATTCCCAGTTTGGCCTACTGAGAACAAAGATGTCACAGAGAACACCCAGTTAAGAGCCAGGATCAGGGAACGGTTTTATAAATAATTCTACCAAAAGACAGGGGGTTAAAGTTAAGTCCTAGAAAATGTTTACAACAAGTTAGATGCGTGATTATGACTTCAAACTGCCATTTGGCTGTGCTTCTTGTAACAGGATGTGAAAAACTGCCAGTGCATTCTCCCCACACCCCCAGCCTATGATCAAAGCCTCCTTTTATTTGATATTTTATTCATCTCTGATTGTGCTGCAAAAAAAAAAAAAAAAAAAGCAACCAGACCATGAACTCACTTCTTAAATGTATTTACACTTATAAAAAAGTTTTATTTAAGGCATAGAATGGGTTTCCTACTTCTTAAAAGTGCATTTCTAGAACAATTAAAGTCTTGCATTTGCAAAGTAGTTGCTAGAGCTATTCCTCCGGATGGCACAAGAAGGGGCCCCAGGGACAACCCGCGAGACTCCCTTTATGTGATTAGATTTGGCTTCTTTCTCCCCTGTTCCGTCAGAGGCCAGCCTCTCCTGGCCTTAGCATCTCGATTTCTGCAGGTGAGTCTCCTTTCATTTCTTGGTTGGTCACTTTGGCTTGTTTTCCTTCTGCATGCCTTTCCCCTTTTGTCTGCATTTATTTTTTTATTTTGGCCTGGTGATTTTTATTTTCCCCTACATCAATCAATGTTTGCAGGAGCAGGTTTGGATGACGCCTGGCAGGTCTCTCCCAGGATTCTCCCTTTACAGTCATCTCTTGGAATCAGGGGGATTCATTCCAGGACCCCATGGATACCAAAACCCATGGATGCTCAAGTCCCTTATATAAAAGGGTGTAGTATCTGCATATTACCTACGCACATCCTCCCTTGTATTTTATTTAAATCATCTCTAGATGACTAATAATACTGAATATAATACAAATGATGTGTAAATCCAATGTAAATGCTTTGTAAATAGTTGTCTGAGTGGCAAATTCAAGTTTTGTTTGGAGGAAACTTCGGGAATTAAAAAAATATTTTATTTTGATCTGCAGTTGGTTGAATCTGCGGATGTGGAACTACAGGTGCGGAGGGTCAGCTACACGCCTTGTGAGCCGCACTGCCCTTTCTCCTGGACATCCTGGCAGAGGCCGTGGTGGGGAGCACCGGGTGTTTGTGGGGACTGCATGGTGAGAGCCTTTGCAGACTCGAGTGGCTGGACATTGTGGCTCTTGCCACCCCTGAGCTGCTGGGACTCCTGTTGTCAAACTTTGTAAAGGCACCAGTCCTTTCTATTTGTCAAATCTCCTACTGCATCCAGTGCTTACTGAGCATAGAGGTGGGGGGAGGGCGTAGCTCAGTGGTAGAGCGCGTGCCTGGCATGCATGACATCCGTATATACGTAAATAAACCTAATCCCCCCGCCCAACAACAACAAGAAGTGAACAGAGGCAGAACTGTCTCTGTGAAGTGGGGGTGCCCTTCTGTGGAATGTGGATAAACTTAACTCAACAATCCCATTGCTTCTTCATGCAGGGCTGCCAAGGCTTTTACTTCAGAGGATGAAAAATGATGAAAAGCCTTTTAGAGGGTTTTTGTTCATTTGTTTCTGTACATGGGAATTCCTTGTCACTTCTGCCAGTTCTTGAGACAAGAAAACAAGGCCAAGGGCGGACGCTGGCCGTGAAGGCTGTGGGAGCCAGCGGCTCTCAGTCCTGCCGCTGCCGCCGGTGGGTCTGAATCTGAAGGCCTGCCAGGCGTGGAAACGGCCCCGGCGTTCCCGCGCTGCGTTTGCCTTTGTCCATCAGGGCGGCTGCGGGCGAGGGGGCGCTTCCTGCTGAGCGGGAGCACGGCTCTGGCGCAGCCGTGCTGACCTGGTCACCTGACGATTCATCGGATGCTCAGACCAACAGAAACACCCGCTGAGCCATCCTTTTAGGTGACCCATGACCTCGATTAATGACCACTCATCTGGATTCACTGTTTGCCAGCAGGTGAATAAGGCCTTTAATTATACCAGAGGCGAGAACAATTAGGAAAGGACCAACCGGATGGCCGCCTGACCGCACAGCCTGGACTTTATCTGGCCCGTCGGTCTGGGCGCTCAGGCAAGCGCGGCCCACGGTTCCTTTAGTCAGGAAGGACGAGTTTCCCCTTCTCCTGGGGAAGCGCCGAACACCTGACTCACGGAGATGCTCTCAGTGTCTTAATTGTTCATTTCTCTCTACCAGCCACCTTCTTTAAAGGAAATGCATATAGTTTTGAAATTACTTATTCTTTTATTCAATTGCCAATGAAATAGCCCTGAAATTTCTAATGAGACATTTTTAGTAAACTTTTCAGCATAATATACCTACATAAATGCATACAAATCATAAGTGTACAGGAGGATGAACCTTTAGACCCATGTACCCTCTGTGTCTTCAGGTCAAGAAATAGAATATTACCTTCACCCCAGAAAGCCCCCAGTCACTTCCCACCCAAGGTAACGTAACAATCGCTCACATTCTAACACACAAAAAGTCTGATTGTGAACTTGCTCATTTTCACAGTTAACCAGTTTAAATCTGCTCCAGTGGACAGGGAGCCCCCTTGTTAATATTTTGCTCAGCAATCGTAATTCTAAAGAATGCTAGTTCTCGTCACCATTTCCCTCCACGCCTGTGAGTGAGACCAGCTTGCTGTAAAGTCACAGAGCTCAAAGGCAGAAGCATCTTTCCCAGAGATGAGGTCAGTCTCCTTGTTTAATCCTTAGGTCACTCAGGAAGCAAGACGTGCTGTGAACATCTCTGGGCAGCTGGGGCCCTTCACTGCTTATTTGTGGGTCAAATTTAAGCCATATACCATTGCACATTTTAATTTTATGCACTCATAGACTATGCATGCACTCACGCACGCACGCACACACAGCTTCCCTTGTTTTTCCTGCTTCGAGTTTTCGTTTTTCTCATTCCATCCCCAGAGGACTGCCTTCTCTACCCTATGCTGTCCTAGCATAAAACCTTCCTCGACAAACCCTACTTTTAGAATTCATCACCACTGCACATGCTGCCTTGAACTGAGTTGACTACCCCTCATACAAAAAGCACGCTCAACCTCAGAAAACTCCTTTATTACTTATGCTTTTGATGTAAAGACCCTAAGAAGTCTGACCTGGAAGGGGAGAACGGATACTAAAACCAACCTGTTAGAATGTGTGGCTTTTAAAATTATCAGCCTGAGGTTCGAGCCTGAGTTTTCATTGAATGAGGGTATCTGTGTTTATTTATTTGTGTGCTGAAGCCACAGGCATCCCGTTCATGAACTCATTCATTAATTCATTTACTGAACCCAGGAATTGTGTTAGAGGCTGGACTTTCCAAGGAGGGGGTGTCTGTTCTTCAAGGAGGGAGACTTGGAAGGCAAAATAGGGTATTTATAGATCTGACCTTCTGAGTACAAGAAACACCTAATTCCTAAAGTAGAATATTGTTCCTTTTAATTATGCCGTGAACAGAATAAGCACTCTAAACACATTTGGGGATGAAGATAATGGTACTGTGGATGTTTCTCTGTCATGAATCAGAACAGACTCTGGGTTGTTTAGACTGAAATGAATCCAGACCATCATTACTTTTTAAATTAATCCCGATCTCTTTGCCCGTTAAGCACCAAAAATGGATTGCGGTCCTTCCCGGGGGTGGGGACTCCTCTCTCTGGGGGTGATAGCTCGCTGACTTTCAGGCCGCCCCATCCTTTCAACTCCCCTACAAGAGTGAGAGTCACAGTGGACGTCCGTGAACTGCTGCAGGTTTAGTCTCCCGTCGGGAGGATGGTTAAACTTCTTTAAGGGCACCCTTGGTAGGTGGATGTATAACACATCGAATAGCCTTTTCGTGTTATGTGAGAAGTTGTGTTTTATGCTTCCGATGACTTCCTGCAGGCTCATTGCCTTTGGTAAAACGCAAAGATGAGTTCCAGGAGGAGGCTGGTCCAAGGGCACAGTGGTGGAGAGTGATTCTTCCCTTCCGGTGGCAAACATCCCGTTATCAGTTGACCCTTGGCTCACTTCCAACTTTGACTGAACTCGTATCTGTCAGCTCAGATTTCTCTGAGACCTGGACCGCGGGGAGGAAAGATGCAGGTGAAATGAAATCCCTGAATGGTATTTAAATCTGTCCCACCAAATCCACTACTGTAAATCTCATTGACACCTGTAGTAATTATATTGTGTGATCAGTGGGCTGACACTCCCCTCTAACCCCGCAAGCCCCCTGTTTTGTATTCCTGTTGAAGATGGAATCAGATAAATGTTAGAGTTCTGCCTCAAATTAAAGATTCCTCCCCATAAAGAATCCTGGACTCACAAGGCGAGAATGCCCGTTACGTCACCCCGTGAGGGTCAGCAAGCTCATGGATCAGTGCTTCCTAGTCTCTGGGATGCGGATGCCTGAGGAGGCGAGGAGTTTTTGTTGTGGGTTTGCAAGCACTATCTGTAACTGCAAAAATCATGTTACGCCTACCTGTACTGTTTTTCAAAAGCAGGAAGGTGTGCACTTGTGATTAACAAAATACAGATTTGTTTAAAAGTGTTGTTAAATGCATGGACTACATCTTAGTCATTATGTATTTCCCCCATTGGTTGCTAAAAGAATCATAATTTTGCTTATAGGCAGATTTCCAAATTTTAATAATAAAAGTGCCCTCATAATTTAGAAGTTCGGGAGTCACTGTTTGAGTGTTAGTGGTTTACGTGTAACTCATGGATGACTTTCTCCTAGCTGCGTAAAATGTTTAGGTGTTGACATTATAAAATGGTTGTAACTGGAATTATGAATCCTTTTCTGTAAAAGTTGCACTATTCGTAACTGCATCCTTGCCCGACTCCCTCTATCTCCAGGCATTTACAAATCCAGTCGGAGAAATATGGTATCAGCGCACAAAAAATTAAATAAAAGTTAAGAAAATGCAAAGAGAAAACATAGAGCACTTGATCAATTGCCCAGTGCTTTGAGCTCAGAAGAAAGAGTGGGAGGCAGGTAGGAGCGAGAGAGACAAAGAGGTAGGTGATGTGGTGAGAGCGAGTGTCACCCAGGAGTCTGGGCATCAGGGCAGGTTTTTATAGACTCTGATAATTACCAGCAGAACGACCAGGGACGGGGAACCTGACCCCGCTGAGCCTCTGACCTCCTGTCAATAAAATCAGGATTATAATGCCTCCCTCACAGGGTTATTGTGAAGATAATTTATAACAATGTGATTTAAATGCTTTGTACTACACCTGGTACAAGGTGTGTGCCGACTAAATGGTGGCTATTATTCGTTCTATTGGATGGTCAATGCTGTCAGCGTAGAAAGGAGGATGTTTATTTTTGCTTTATTTATTTATTTTTGCCCAGAATCTAGCACAATGCCTGACTCATACTAGGCACTTTAAAAAAATGTTTGCAGAATGAAAAGATGGAAGAAAGGATGGTTAGATGTTGGAATGAATTTTAAAAATGAACCAGGGGCTTTGGGGACCTGGGAGGGATCTCATGAGAAGCAAGACTTAAGGTGAATCTAGCAGAATGCACGGAGAAGGTAGAAGAGTGTTGCCCTGGGGGACGGGCAGGAATCAAGGTACAGAAGCCGGAAAGCGCAATGTGGGCAGAGGGCAGGTTGGGATGCAGGGGTGAGGCCTGGGGATGCCAGGAGGGGGCGTGTGTGTCTTGTCTGCTGCCAGTGGGGAGTCAGTGAGATTTTGAGATGGTGAATGGCCTGAGGAGAGAAGCTTCCAGAAGGTTAGTCTGGTGCTGGTGTGTGGTGTGGAGCAGGAACGTGATGTCCACACCACATGTCCATTCAAAGCAGGACACGGTCAAGTCCCTGACCAGTATAAGGAGAAGAAAATAAAGACAGACAGTTTAATTATATAATAAAGGAAATAATAGAGGAAAGATTAAGGAGAGCGTAGCTAGAGGTGTCTTCTCTGTTCTCTATGAATTCTTAACGTGGTCATTTAAACCATTTACCAGCCTGCAAACTGACGCTTCTGACATATACAAGATGGCTTTGCAAATCACTGCAGGTGAATGTTTAGCTGGAAAGGAGACAAGCGTCAGTTGGAGGGTTGGATCCACGAGGTGTGTGGAGTGTGTGCCATCAATGGAATCAAGAAGTAAAGGTGAGTTGAGGTCTAGGCCAAGTTTTTTCTCTTAGCAATTTGAGAAGATAAACAGTGGCTATATTAGAGTGGGCAGTGGAAATGGATTAATCCAAGAAACGTGAAACTGAACTGAGCGGCTAAATTGCCCACGAGACAGACCCAGTTGCAAGGAGAAAGGTGAACTGGATGCGGTTGAGTGGGAGCCCCTTGGGGGTGGGGCTGACTGGCTGAGATGGAGAGAAGGAGCTGGAAGGTCCTGAGTGGTGAAGTGCCCAGGTAAAGCCTGGTGGGATGAGAGCCAGGTGTGCTCACCCCTCCTCCTCCCGTCACCTGGCTGCCCTAGAGGACCTCCCTTGTCACTCCACTTTCCCTTGAGGAAGCAAGTGGGGACTGGGAGGTGGAGTGGGAGCAGGCAGCCTGCTTGTGTTACATTTTCAGGAAAAAGATCTGTCTCTCTGTGCAGGAAGTTAGTCTTCCAGGTAAGGTAACAGTTTCTGGAAATGTATACAGAAGAGAAAGGAAGAAAGAAAGAGAGAAAGAAAGAAAAAGAGAGAAAGAAAGAAGAAAAAAAGAAGGAAGGGAGAAAGAGGAAAAGAAAGACGGAAGAAAGAAAAGGGCCTTCTTATTCTTAAGAGGAGTTCATTCATTTACCATATTTATTAAATTTTTTGTCCATTCCTTTGTCGATGGACACTTAGGTTGCTTCCATGTCTTGGCTAATGTGTATAGTGCTGCTATGAATATTGGGGTGCATGTATCTTTTTGAATTAGAGTTTTATCCAGATATATGCCCAGGCGTGTGATTGCTGGATCATACAGTAACTCTATTTTTAGTTTTTGAAGGAGCCTCCATACTGTTTTCCATAGTGGCTGCACCAATTTATATTCCCATCAACAATGCAGGAGGGTTTACTTTTCTCCACACCCTCTCCAGCATCTTTCATTTGTGGACTTTTTGATGATGGTGATTCTGACCTGCGTGAGGTGATACCTCATTGTAGTTTTGATTTGCATTTCTCTAATAATTAATGATGTTGAGCATCTTTTCATGTGCCTGTTAGCCATCTGTATGTCTGCTTTGGAGAATTGTCTATTTAGGTTTTCTGCCCATTTTTTGATTTTTTTTTTTTTTTGATATTGAATTGTATGAACTGTTTGTATATTTTGGAATTTAACCCTTTGTCATTTGCGTTTGTAAATATTTTCTCCCATTCTGTAGGCTTTTCGTTTTGTGTATGGTTTCCTTTGCTGTGCAAAAGCTTTTAAGTTTGATTAGGTCCCATTTGTTTATTTTTGCTTTTATTTCTTTTACCTTGGGAGACTGATCTAAGAAAATATTGCTATGATTTATGTCAGAGAATGTTTTGTCTATGTTCTCTTCTAGGAGTTTTATGGTGTCATGTCATACAATATCTTTAAACCATTTTGAGTTTATTTTTGTGTATGGTGTGAGGGAGTGTTGTAACTTCATTGATTTACACGCAGCTGTCCAGCTTTCCCAACACCACTTGCTGGAGAGACTTTTTTCTGTTGTATACTCTTGCCTCCTTTCTTGAAGATTAATTGACCGTGGCTGTATGTGGGTTTATTTCTGGGCTGTCTGTTTGTTCCATTGATCTATTTGTCTGTTTTTGTTAGCAACTTCCAAATATACAATATAAGAATAATTAACTATAGTCACCATGCTGTATGTTACATCCTCATGATTTATTTATTGCATAACTAGAAGCTTGTATCTCTTGACCCCCTTCATCCATTTTGCCCACCAGGAAGGATTTCTTCAAGCAGGTGAAATTAATAGAATATCTGATATGAATCTTTGTGTTGAGAATCTATTAACTCAGGGAGAGTTTGGGGATAAATTAATGATAACTATCGACAACTAAGCAAAAGCAAAAAAAAAAAAAAAAGAAAAAAGACAGTTACTAACTCTGAGACAAGGGGAAGTTGTAAAGGAAAGAAAAAGTCTATAATAATTCTACTACTTAAAAAAACAACATAGCACCACTATTAACCACAGCCAAAAGGTGGAGGCAACCCAAATGTCCATTAATTGATGAGTGGATAAACAAATTTGCAGTAGACATATGATAGAATATTATTCAGCCTTAAAAAAGGAATAAAATTCTGTCACAAGGTACAACCTTAAAGACATTATGCTCAGTGAAATAAACCAGACAAAAAGTAACAAATACTGTATGATTCCACTTATATGAGGTACCTAGAATAGTTAAATTTAGAGAGACAGAAAGTAGAATAGAGGTTCCTAGGGACTTAGGGTAGGTGAAGAGGGTCTTTAATGGTTACAGTTTCTGTTTGAGATGATGGAAGATTTCTGGAGACAGATGGTGGTGATTGTTGCACAACTTTGTGAAGATACTTAATGCCACTGAACTGTACATTTAAAAACAGTTTAAAGGGTGAATTTTATGTTATGTGTATTTTTTCACAATTTTGAAACAACAAAAAAAAACCCTGTAAGGTGCTGTACAAATGAACTGAATTATAATTATTTTTCTCATACTGATAAATATCAGATTTTTAAGACTCGGGTGTTGGGGACCTCACTTTCATTTAAAAAAGCCAGGTACAAAAGCTACCTTTTTCTTATAAAATTACATACCTTTTAAAAAGATCTATTATTAGAAATGCATATTCTAACAAACAAATAGGTCTTCCAGTGATAACTATGCCTTAAAATTATATGTCTCTCATTTGCACATAATTTTTGTTGAAGTATAGTCTGTTTATACTGTATTAATTTCTAGTGTACAGCACAGTGATGCAGTCATATATATATATGGATAGAGAGAGAGAGAGATTCCTTTTCACATTCTTTTTCGGCATAGGCTATTACAGGTATTAAATATAGGTCCCTGTGCTGCACAGGAGGACCTTGCTGTATATCTATTTTATATATAGTAGTTAGTATCTTCAAATCTCGAACTTCCAATTTATCCCTCCCCACTCCCTTTCTCCCCTGGTACCACAATTCTGTTTTCTATGTCTATGTATGTGAGTCTGTTTCTGTTATAACACACAATTTTTTAATGTAAAAAATCTGACCAGACTATATATGGTTTAAAAATTGTCTTTTTTTTTTTTAACTTTGCAGTACATTTGCCTTCTGTATATGTAAATCCACTCATTTTCTTACTTTTTTTTTTTTAGTTTTAGATTTACATACTCATATTCTTAACATTTATTTACAATGAAAACTCTGGGATCAAGATGTATTTCATATTAACATAAGTCCCTCTTACAGAGACAAGTCCTTCTGTAGTTAAAACGTAGATTGTAAAATCCTCCTTTTGTGTATTACACATTTTCTCAGGGATACATTAAATAGGAATACTGATTTTTGTTTTAAGAACACAGTAATTCCAATTATAAATCATGAGATTATTTTTTCCTTATTCAGTAAAGAAAAAGAAAATATTGTTTAGAGATGACAGATGACATCTCTTCTGAGAACCTGGGTGGGAAAGGACTTCAGATGCTTTAATGAGTCCACCTGGAGCCAAATTGCTTAGCAGTTACAACTCACAGGAGCCATCAGACAGGTTTGACAAGAATGACTTATAGCTCTCCACTACCCACCTCTGCAAGACAGAACAGCTTCAGGGTTTGCTGAAACTGCCGTGGCACTGTGCTATAACTTTTTCCTGAATGTGAAACGTTTCTGTCTGATGTCAGCAAGGTTTCCATGTTTCAGTTTAAATTCTGCAAATCAGTAAAAAACAAAAACAAAACAACCCCACAAATTACATCAAGTTAGATTTGTTGTCAAGGGCATTGATATACGGCAGAAGACAGTCTTCTGTGCTCTCTTCTTGATTTTGTACAACTTCTTCTGGACCCAAGTCTTGCTAAACGGAAGCTTTCTCATTTGGAGATGAGCAGTCAGTCCACTAAATCCTGAGGAGCTGGTTAAAGAAATCACAGGTAGCCCCGTGTCTCAGAGCTTCCCAAGTGAGACTGTCCATGGATTACTGAACATGTCAGGAGACGGCACTCTGGCTTCTGATATAGGTCTGCCGCTCTGTGGATGCTGGGAAGACCCCACAAGGACGTGCCTGCTTCCCCTGGGGCAGGACTGTTTTCCCAAACAAACACCGTTTGGTAATGGCTGTAACTGCCTTCCATGAAGAATTGCTCACTGCTCCGCCCTGCCTCACCTTCTCTTGTTTCCCATCCACAGGGAATGCTGTTTGCCATTGATGTGAAAGTTCTAGAACAGGGGTGGATCACTTGTATGGAAAGCTCCAGTATCTGCCCTTGCCACTTTTAAAAAGCCTTTTAAAAAAAGATGACAAAATGGTATGCATTTTTAAAAGCAATGCCAAGAAGACATTTTAAGTGAGGTTTAAAAATGCTCATGACATAGTGTTAAATTAAGAAGCTGGATACGAATCTGCATAGAGACTCTGACATCAGTTAGGGAAAAAATTCATTGGAAAAAAAACTGGAAGGAAATCTACAAAAAATGCTTAGCGTGATTGCTTTTGTCTGGATGGTCTATCGTAGATGAAATGGTCACACCTGTTCTGCATTCTTTTACCTTTTTCTGAGTATCCTACAGCAAACATACATAATTTATAATTGGGGGGAACCCCCCCCCAACTTTAGACTCATCCTTCTAAGCAAGTCTCTTACTTGATTTGCTAGCAGACTTTCAGTCTGATCTACATACATTTGCCCTGACAGGCTCAGACCTGGGCAGAAATGCAAATTCTCACGACCAGCTTTCTCTGTGTACAATGAGGCGTTCGAACCGAATTTCTTCCCAGTGATCTGTAATTTTACCAAGTCTGACAAAATCAAACTATCACAACCTTAGATTAGGGGAGTCCGTTGCCACCGAGGATGTTCTTTTGTGTTTACCCCACCCCTGGCTCCTGCTCTATCTAGGTTCTCTTCCCTGGCAAAACCGAAAAACCACTACCAACAAAAATTCTGTTCCAGAAGCACACTTGACACAAGGAAAATAAACACAGTGCTCGGCTCATGGACGTATCTCACAAACACCTCCCCATTTCTGAAATGGAATTTAAGTGATGTGTCAAACTGGTTTCTTCATCGAAAGCTTTGAGTAGTTTCAGTCACATTGACTAGGAGAGATCAGTCTTTCTTTGGGGATAGTGAGAACCCAGATTTCATTATTTCTGGAAGATTCTAATTTATTCATGGAAGTGGAAGAGTAAGAAAGAAAGGGTTAAAAAAATATATATAAAATTCCTAAAACCCAAATTGCCTGCCATTTTAATAGGCATTTCCTTTACCTCACATTGCAGCTCCAACCCTAGCTGCTGTGGTTCTCATTTGTTAAAATACCACTCTGGCAGGCAGAGCCGCTGTTTTAACTCACGGGCTGTAAATCTTCTGCAGTAAAGGGATATCATTTACCAACAAAGAGATATGAAAACGTTCCCATGGGATTTTGAGCGAGTAAATGATTCCTCTTAATCTCATGGAAATCAAGGTGCTCTGTTCAGTTTTAAAAATATGCTCAGGATACGACTGATGCCTCTTTCCTAACCGCAAGGTCATTTTTAAGGTCAGCCAGAGAGAAAGTTACTTGTCAGTGATCTGTCTCTAATAGTACAAGGGGAGGTATCTACAAGTGGCAGGGAAAAAATAGCTGACCTTCATCAGGTCGGCTAGTGAGGACTTTGCCAGACTTTGGATTCTAAACTTTAGAGACCTAGTAGTAAGAAATCAGCTATTTTTAAGCCCCTCTGCTATACCCCCACAATTCTGAAAACGTACCTTTGTAACAGTAGACCTAACATTGTATTGTAATTATTTCTTTTCCCGTCGCAGACTTGATACCCTACAGAGCTGTGGTTTATTCGTTTTTGAGTGGACAGCACTGAGCCTGCTGTGTGACACAGGCGATGTTTACGAACTGCTCTTTATTTTTTTATTTTTAAATTTTTTAAACATTTCAGAGTTTTAAAATTTCTTTATGATTCCATTTGTTTTTAATTTGGGGGAAGATAATTGTATTTGTTTGCTTAGTTATTTTTGATGGAGGTAGTGGGACCTGAACCCAGGACCTCATGCATGCTAAGCATGCACTCTACCACTGAGCTGTACCCTCCCCTGAGAACTGCTTTTTAAATGAGACAACGTTGTGTCTCCTAGAGGGAGGTTTACTGAGTCACAAGTGGGATAAAGACAAACACTAAAGGTTAAAATTTCACATCCAGCAAAGAGCTTTTGGTTTAATGAGTGGTACCTTCACTTTCTGGGTGTCACAGTTTTCAAGAATGTGCGCATATTTTATCTCATTTGATCCTCACTGGAGGTCTGGAAAGTTGGCAGGGCAAGTGTTATGATTTGCATTTAGTGCATGAGGAGATGGAGCTCTCACCCAAGGAAACTGCAGCACTGAGATCAGAACGACAGTCTTCTGATCCCCAATCTTCCCTGGAGGGGAAGACCAGCCACTTTAGACGACCAACACATGTATGTCTGGATTCCATCGATCATGTCAATCTTTGATTCATCCTCCTATCTTCCTTTATCATCCTGAAAGAAAGATAAATGAAAGTCATTGTCTTCCCAGACCCAGCATCTTTGGTTGGCTGGAAGAAGGTCGCCTTCCTGGGAACACCTGAAGGAACACGGGAAGCAGTGGGGTAGGCTGGGAAGCAAGGCGGCCTGTGGTGTGTAACGGTGGGCTTGCTCTCCACCTCTTCCCATTTTATAAACAGATGAAATGGCTCTGCCAGTGTGGGTGGTGTTTGGATCTGCTCCTACCAAGTAGGAGCTCTCAGAGGGACCCCTTGGCTGAGCAGAGCTTTCGCCATCACTGAGAGGTGGTTCATAGATGTGTGTCGCATTCGAGGAATATGCCATCATGCTAAATTATGGCTTCTTATTACACGCGATTGGAATGAAGGCATCCCTGAATTTTTTTAAACTGAAGTTTTACTATCCTGTTTTTAAGGACAGTCTGTGTTATCTTCCAGAGTCTAGCATTGGTCCTTCCACAAAGGAGGTTATAACTTTAGCGGAACAAATGAAGTACATTGAGTTACTTTGACCACGATGGACTGACAGCCCCAAAGGCTTTTCTTCCCTCTAACCAGTGGGTATGTGGGCCATTTGTGCTGATGCTGACTTTTAGCCATTGATTTAACTGCAGAAGAAACATTGTTCCTGTCTATACATCAGTGTTTGTGAAATCATTTGAACATTTTATCACATTTGTCTTTACTAGAAGAGGAAATTGAGAAAATGATGGAAATGACAGGGTGTGCTAACAGTGGTAAAGTTTTTTCTTTCCTAATGTTTATTGCATTTTTATTTTTTAAATTTTTTTGGGGGGGAGGTAATTATGCTTATTTATTTATTTGTTTATTTATTTATTTATTTATATTTGGAGGAGGTACTGGGGATTGAACCCAGGATCTTGTGCATGTTAGGCACGTACTCTACCACTTGAGTACGTTCCCCCAACAGTGGTAAACTTTTATTTCAGGGTATCTTTGACTCCCTGGATTTAGGCTGGTCAAGTCTGTGGTTAATTGTGAAAAAAGAGAACAGGACATTTCGTCAAAGATTTGTGCCTAAAAATTGACATGTAGTTTGGGGTGCTATACTATGGGACCTTTCAGAGAACTCCCTCCACTCCCTTTATAGCATGCAAATATAGTTTGATTTCTGTTATTTTCGGTTTATTAACATTTCAGAAATATATTGTATAGGAAGGTAAGTTAATTGGCATTGTTTAGGAAGATAAGAAATACTTATTATGAAGATCTTTAAATGGTGTTTATTAAAGAATAACTGAACAGTTTTCCAAATGATAAAAACAGCTTTTTACGGGTGGTGTGTCTGGCTCTAAACTCGAGTCACAGAGACAACTGTGTAGTTCACACTCAGCCACTAACTGGGAGGCGCCCTAGATCCAATCGCTGGAATGTTCTAGCTCTGAGTTACTCATCTGTACCCAGTGGAAGATCTCTGTCCAGGGTTCTCTGTTGCTTTCAGGTAGACTGAAGTCCTGGGAAGGCCTCCGCCACTGACTCGTGGGAAAAGCTGTTTCGAAGGGATGGGTCCAGGGAGAAGGGCTCAGGGGCGCGAGCGAGAGAAGTGTTTTCCAATGTTCTTTTACAACACTCGGAAACTGGCTCTCGGGGTGGAAGCCCTTGCAATTTCTCGTTTAAAATGACTGACCATCAACAAGCAAAATAAAAGAAACTGCAATTTCTAGTTTCATGTGACCCCATGGAAATTGGCTGTAGTGTTTTCCTCTTTATTTTCATGCCCAAGAAACCAGTTATTTATGGCGAAGACTTCTCCAGAAAGTGGTGGTTCTGCGTAAAAATCGTTTTACACGTCGGAAAACGGACTTTGCAGGTAATTTTCTGGATTCCTGGAATAAAAGCAAATTTAAAAAAAAAAGCCCCCAAACAAAACCTCATCATCTAAGCCTTCTCTCCTCAATTGTTTCCAGCCAAAGCTTGGCTGGCACCGTTTCCGGGGACGAGCAAAAGTAAATGTTTAATAAGTAACTGTCCAATCGAATGACTTATTTTTCAGCCGATTTCCGCTCGGGGGACCGGAGAAATCTTCCAAAGCGGGGGCCGCGCTTCCCCGGCCACTGCCGCCCAGGCGCAGCGCTCACGTCCTCCCCAGGGTCGGCCGCGCGCCCGGGGCGCTCGGGTCCCGGGCCCCCGCCCCTCGGGTGTTACTCAAGCCTTGGCGCGCAGGGCGGAGCCGCGGGCCGGCGGCGCAGGTGGGGAGGGGCGGCCGGTGCGCGTCGGCGACACCCGCGGGGGGCGGGGAGGCGCGGCGGCCGCACCCCGCCCTGGGAAGAAGCCGACCAGGTGTGGCTTCGGCGCCGGGTGCCAGCGGGGAGGAGACTCGCGCCCCCGCCGACCAACACCACCACCCAGCCGCGGCCCGGCTCCTCTGCGCCCTCGTCGCCCTGCGAGCCGCAGCTCTCCCTCCCGCTCCCGCTCCCGGCCCGTCGCCGTCCCCGGCACCCGAGACGGCCCCGGTGGAGAAGCGCGTCCTCGCGATCCTTCTGCGCCCCCCAGCCCACTCCCCGGTCTTGGCCTCTCCTGGGAGCCCCTCGCCCTCTCCGAGCCGGCCGGCCCTCGCGTCTGCCTGGGCGCTGAGCGGCTCCCAGAGCGCCCGCCGACATGAGTTGCAACGGAGGTTCCCACCCGCGGATCAACACGCTGGGCCGCATGACCCGCGCGGAGTCTGGCCCCGACCTGCGCTACGAGATGACCTACGGCGGCGGCGGCGGCGGCGGCGGGGGCGGCGGCGGGGGCACCACCAGGATGTACTACTCCCGGCGCTGTACGGTCACCGACCAGAACTCGGACGGCTACGGGTGGGTACTGGGCCCGGTGGGCCGGGGCCGCGAGGTCTCCGCACTCCGCTAGCGGAATCCCAGCAGGCTGGGACCGGGAGGCACCGTCGTCCTCTGACCGACGGGGAAGCCCAGGTCCAGAAGGGGAACGGTCTCTTTGTCTGAGATCATGCACGCATTTCCTGTCCGCCCTCGGGCAGGCGCCAGGTGTCCCGACGCCGAGGGCGCCGCGCAGATCGGACTCGTGTGTGTGCGCGAACCCCGATAGGAGCGGCTCCTTCCCTGCCCGCGGGGACTTGGGCTCCCCTTGTTCCTTCCCACGAGCCGGGGCCGTAGGCGGGCCAGCGAGGGTGCAGGCAGGGTCGGGGCCCGGCTGCTGCCGGACTCTCCCCCGCGCGGCGGGCCGGCGGTCACCTCCTTTGTCCCGGCCCACAGGTGGGAGGTCAGGCGGGCGGGGCTGCCACCACTAGGTCCAACCTCGCTAACTGTAACCGAAAGTCCAACAGTGAAAGAGCGGGGGCTCGGGCCTGTCGGGTGGCCCGGCGGACGCGGCGCTGGGCTATCGCTACTGGCTCTTCGGCAAACTCGTGGTCACCCCGAGACCACGTCCGCAGCGGCGCCTGGGCTGCTCGGCCACCCGGGGGCTTTTGTATAGAGGCTGTGCGCCCCGGCTGCTCGGGTCCCGGGTCGAAGAGGCCCCACCTTGGCCTCCCCTGCTCCCCAAACCAAGTTTCCTGTTCCCCAGGCCCAGTTCGTCACACGGTAGCCCCTGCCCTCGAGCACACCTGTGGCCCCAGGTCTGCGCCCTTTTTTTTCTTGGTTTTTAAAAAGCACCCGAGGACCGGCCTCGGCGTCTGGGTGGCGCAGCTGGGGCGCAGGGTCTTGCGCTTGGAGCGGACGAGTGCGGACAGGGCCTCGGGGAGGGGAGGTGCCGCCCGCGCTGCTGGGGGCAGCCCAGGCCCGGTCTGCCTCTCAAAATCAACGCGGAAGCCGATCGTGGGAGTCAGTTGGGTGGGGGTGGGGGAAGATAATGAGCCTTCGGTTGCCAGGTCCCTGGAGCCCGACTCGGGGTTCCCACGTGAGCCGTGAGAATTTTGCGGCCCGCATCCCCGTCCCGGGCCCCTGCAAGACCTTCCCTTCTAGGGCTTTGAGGAAAGAAGCCCGAGTTCCAGGACTTTGTCGACCTTGCCTTGAGCCCTTAGGCTGGGGAGGAGCAAACTGAATACTGTCCGGGGCGGGGGTTGTTTTGCCAGCAGTTTTGGAGGCAGGGACGGATTACTCGAGTTGCAGCTTGCTTCCTGCTTCGATTTATTCCTTTATCTTCTCGGAGCATCTTGAAAATTTCGTTTCTCTTTTTGAGTTAGGAAAGAATTGCCTCAGTCTTGGAGCTCTTTGTTTAATGAACAAAATGCACCTGGGGCTTTCCAGGAAAAATGTGCCAAGCCATTAAGGAGAGTGGGGAGTTTTTTGTTTTTGTTTTTGTTTTTTTTTTTTTGGCCAGTTTTCACTTTGGTTTTGAAGTTTGTTTGAAAACTTGGCCCAACCATTTAACTCCGAAACTTTCCTTTTCCCTCCCAGTCTTCCAGTATTTGGAAAACATACGCTTCTGAGTGTATACATTTAAATTCCAAGTCAGAATTTGCAAGGCTGCTTCTTTTTGGCATTGTATGAACCAAATGCTTTTTTTTTTTAATGCTTCTGTTATCCCAGAGTCCCTATATTTTAAATGGACAATAAACATTACTGTTAATGGAATATTTCACTCCCTTGGCTTCTTGTAGAAGTAAATTTGTAATTAATATCTTGGTTAGTGAACTGCATAAAGATACGTGGTTTATGAGGATTCTTCACTGAAATGTTAAATTTTGGGGAGGCTTAATGTTTTCTCATAGCATCATTTCTTGTGTTTGATTTTTCCAGCCTAAAGGTTGTTTAGAAACCTGTCAAATTTCACGTCTCTCTGGGAAGGGAAAACAGACTCAAGTGAAAAATCACCAAACTTGGAGGAAAGGTGTTTTTCTTTGCCTGGCTGTTGAGTTGCAGGGCCCAGGGGCGGCAGGCTGGGGGCTTGAGTTAGCATGCGGTCGTCATTCTTTCCCCGTCCAGGTACTGGAGTTTCCCCTGGCCTGTCCCGGCCTGCGCTAGTGCTGCATGCCCTTAGAGTCGGAGAATTAACACAATACCAGGTAGCCTGCAAATGCTGACTTCTGCATTTTAAAATGATGGTGGCAGACTGGAGAGGGTCGGGGCGTGCACCTCATCTGTTATCCTGGTGTGTTTATGGTTTTGGGTGGAGGGATCTCTTTGTTCCTGTCACACACTTTGAAGTAGGGTGCCATCTCCCACCCGACTGCCCTCTGCCACATAGATGATCAAGGACTTTAAAAGCACTTTTCTGATGGAAAGTTTTTCAAATGGTGTTTTGTTTTGTTTTTAAAGCAAAAAAGCAAAACGACAAAAACCCCAAATGGAACCAACCCCCCACCCCCAACCAGCATGAAAGCGACTGGTTGAATCTAAACTCACTTATTTCTAAAACTGCTGCCTTATTGGCTGAATGGACTGGTGATTTTTTAAATGATCAGTGTTTGTATTTAGCCCTTCCCTAAATAAACTAATTTGAGTGTGCACAGAGCCCATATCTGATTTTTCTTTTCAAGTGATTTTACAGCCTCTTCCTTTGTCCTTTACATTAATAACACTTGTCATTGTTCAGGACAGTGTTATTTCTCACTCTGATAATGCCTCCTTCCCCCTGTCTCCTGTGTCTTTGTTTTAGGCTGCATGGAATCTGCAACTACTTTACCTCCTTCTGTGCTCTACTTAGTATTTTAAAGTTTGGTACATGTTACGTGCTTGATAATTTAATAGGTTTCTTTTTGAAAATTTAAACTTCAAATTTTCTTGTATAGGATGTTATATTGTTTTCAACGAAGGTAGATTTACTCTAGTCTTATTCCTGTAGTCAAAAGGAATTCCTACGAATCTGTAGTGAAATTTGATGGCCCAGTGACAAAGTCCCACAGTCAGATCTTTCGCTGATCAAAGTGTGGAATTTGTGGGAGGATTAAAAGCCTAATAGAGTCATTAAGCTTCAAAAATATGTGGTTAAAAATATTAATGCTTCCTTCTCTACAAGACTGCTGATTTCAAAACCGAAATGTGTGTAATCACTACCTGAAACATACTGTAAAGTTTGTTTTAAAGTAACTGAAAAGAAGCCTTTTTCTTAGCATAAGATTAACAGATCTATTTGCATTTAATTCTAGAGTGGAAGGGAAGTGCTTAGGACAGAAATCTCACTTTTTTTGGAGAGACAAGTAGAATAAGACTTGCCCCAAATCCTAGAGTCTACTCCTGGCAGAGTCGGCACGAGAACCAGAGGCTGGTCACCTCTTCCCTTTGTCATCTGTCACCCTGAGCCTTTAGACCATGTACCTGTGTGAGACTGGACAGCCCTGTACTTACAGGATGAAAGGATCTCAGTTCCAGTCATTCATTCATTTGGTAAATATTGACTGAGCATCTGCTGTGTGTTAGATGTCGGGGAGATTCAGAGGGGAAATGCAGACTTCTGGAAGGACACACATGCTCTTTAAAGGGAGATAAGTCCATCAGGACTATAATGCAGACGGCTAGTGGACAGGAGGGGAGCACATGACTCAGAGGCTTCACGAGGGAAGAAGATAACGTCTGGAGTGGCGGCACTGGTAAGACTTCACACAGGAAGTGGTGTCCAATTAGACTGGAGAATTTCAGCTGGTGAAGACGGGTGGACAGAGAGTGCTCCATGGGGAGGGGAGAGAAGAGGGTCACAGGTAGAAAACCAGGAGCAAATTCGAAGCCTAGAGAGAGCTCTCCTTTGGGGCATCTGCTTAAGTGGGGAAGTAGTAAGACATAAAGGGGAAGCAGAGCTTGCCCGGAGCCAGAACCTGGGAGACCTTGAGTCCATGGTGGGGAATTTGGATGGGCACAGGGGAGGCTTTGCAGGTTACCTGGAAGCCAGTGAAGGTCTCCTCTGTTAAAGGAGCAGGGAAATAAGACCGTCACGGTCAGCTTCAGGACCGCTTCTGCGGCAGCCGTGTGCAGAAGGGAGCTGGCTTAAGGAAGCAGTGGTGCCAGTGAAGGAGGGAGGTGATGAAAGTCCGATTGAGGTTGGTGGCAGTGGGACAGGAAGATGGATACAGTAGTGTGGCAGCTTCAGCTCAGAACTGGATCAGAAGGCAAGGGAGCACACAGGCTTAGAGTTGGGTGACTCATAGAATGATTATCCTAAATATACTTCTGGAAACGATGGCAAAGTAAGATTCGGTTTAGCTTAATAAATGGCAGAAAACATTTACATGCTGATTATGTTTGTCAATTATATATTTAATACAAATATCAGATCAGTGGTTAATAATAGTTACCATCACCTGCAAACACCTCCGATGTGCCAGGTAGATTGTTTGTAACCTTATGACAACCTTCCCATTTCCCAGATGGGAAGCTGAGGTTAAAGTGGTGAGATGACTTGGCCCAGGTCACACAGCTAGTTAGTGGTTGAGCTGCATTGGAATCCGGTATAACACAATGCCTCAAGGAAAGATCAAACCTAAATTATTAGAATTCATCTTTTCGGCTTGTAAACTCTTCTATCCAATATGAGTTTTGGTCTCTTTTTAACTTCTTGCATTCCTGGGAGAGATTTATTTCAGAACCATTCTGTTCTTTCACTAATACTCCTAGAGAGTTTCCATCTGGTTAGGAATAAAACAGTGCGATGCATTAAGCCAGCTAATTGCTGAGTAGATCTACAAAACGGCTTCCAGCAAGTAGTTAATTTTTTCTCTAAATATGGGCATAACTTCATTGTTGTTCAGGTGATTGAAATGTCTTGGGAAAAAGAAAAAAGTGCTGATGCTCCCACGCTGACTTCGGGTGGAGCTGAGGACGGCTTGGGTGGGTGTGACTTGGGGAGCCTAAGTCAGCCCTCAGCTGACCAGTCTTTCCAGCCCAGGAGGTTCTGGAAGGCGTGCCCCAGTCCCAAGGCCGTGGTGCCTGGGGCACTGCTGCCCCACCCTTGGCTTTCCTCTTTCTCCTTCCTGCACTCCTGGGAAAATGCTCAGGTGTGGTTCTGGGGTTGAAGCCAGCGCCCCACAGACCCCAAGTGTCAGTGAAACTCATTTGAAACAGCATCCCGGAAAATGCTAGTGCAGGCGCATGCTGTGAACCTCACCACCAGCACCTCGGGCTGGGAGGGCCCAGAACCCTCAGAGACCTCAGAAACGTGAGACCTGCATTGCATGACAATGACACAGGAATGAGAACCTATAGGTCTAAGTTTTTGCTTGGCATGAACATTTTTGACATGCAGACAGAACATCCCTTGCTTCGTCTGTTACCTGAAAAAAATTAGAAAGGAATTGGCTTCTTGATGGGTAACCAGGTAATTTTAAACGATTTTTTTTAGGCTTCAGAATGAATACAAGTTTTCAGACAAAAAAATAATGCAAAATAGAAATCTCTATTTTGGCATTGACTTTGTAAAGGTCAAATATTCGTATGTCATGCCCACTGAATAAGGGAAAGGAAAGCATCTCTTTCTAAATTTTCTTATCCCATCAATAAATTTCTTGCAGTTAAAATGTATCACTCTCTTTTGGAGTGTCTCAAATAAGAGTGTCTCTTATTTTAGGCCTTATAGGTAATTCTAGGAACTGCTGAAAGGCCTCACACTTAATACCCAATCTTAATTTCTTTTTTTTTTTTTTTTTGGTTCTCACTTCCCCCGCTACCCTCCCTCAATTTGCTGTGAGATATCCTTAAAATAATGAACTAGGCAAAGCTCATAATTGTGAACTGGGGCAAAAAAACACAAAATGAAAAATAAAAATGAAGTCTGAGAATCGTGTCCCAGTAGCAGCAGGCGCTCCCCTGTGACAGCGATCTTGCAGACAGGACTTCGTTTTTTGTGGGACTTTGCAGGCGGTACTGGTGTCTCCTCTAAGCATCCGGCCAACCCCAGGGGTGGCTGTGTTCCTACAAGTCACAGGTGCCGAAACTCGAGGGACAGTGCGTCTAAAGTCAACCTGCTCAAAGTCACCGGCTGTACAACCGGCAGTGGCTGAGCAGGGGGTGGACCCCAGGCTCTTTATGAAGTTAATGCCGTGTGATCAGGTTGCACTCCTGCCCCCGAATCCATCAAAAACGGTGTGAAAATAGTAAACATGGACAGGAAGTCGAACTTTATTAGAGCACTGCTTCCAGACCTCCTGGGTGAGGATGAAATGAAGGGGAGGCTCTCTTTCTAAAATGTGTAGAAATTTTTTTTTTTTTTTTTTTTTTTTTTTTTTGCTCACTGTTAGGGTGGGAGTTGTGTGTGTTAGGGAGGGCTCCCTGACTGAGCTCTTGAAATCAGGGTAATGAGTAGTAATGCCCTTATATCGGTTTTGTATTTGCCTCTGTCTTTCTTCTACGTTCTTCAACCAAACAGACATGCATTGAGTACCTTCTGTGTGCAGCCCTGTGTTGTTAAGTGCGTGTAGGAGTCGAGGTGACTAAGATGTGGGACTTTGCTCTCCAGGAGTGGGGCAGACAGGTGTGTAAATAACTTGGGCAGAGGCGGGGCGGGGAGAGTTCTGTGGAGGATGTAGCACTTGGTGTGTAACTTCTGAAGGATGATCCGTGACATTTCCACTGACGCTCAGTGTGTTTGGTGGGTCTTGGAGGTGGGGTCTTGTCCTTAAGTGAAGCAGTGCAATTTTTTCTTACAAACTTCATGTATCTTTTTCTTTTTGCTTAAGGTCTTTTGAAGACACTCAAACACAATAGTATATAGAACATGCTTTGAAAATTATAAAGAGCTAAGCAAATGGACTTTAAATCAGTATTAATGCATCACACAATTATCATGATTTCCAGCAAATATTTATTGAGCTTTTCCAAGGCCATTATTCCATGAACCTGGATACACATAAGATACCGTATCTGGCACACATACAGGACCCTATGTTGATGGGATGAACAAAAAGAGGAGAGAAATAGAGATCGTGGGAGAGAGAAGGGGAAACGGGAAGAGGAAGGAAGGAAAGAAGGAATCTGGTGGAAGAGAAAGTATATTCACAAAAAGAAATAGGGTTAGGTGGCACAGACCAGGGTCTAATGAACAGCATAGATGATTGTAAAATGACTTTTATAAAACAGAGAGCAACTATTAAAAATACTTTTTACCTTGTGATGTTGCATGCCTCTCTTCAAAATATTTGCCTTGCATTTTTTTCTAAAATAATCTTGGAAAAAGTGTTAAGCTACTGCCTTCACAGTTAATTTTGGAGTCTTATTTTTTAAGGAAAGAGTGTTGTTTGGAGGTAGTCAGTTAAAGCAGATAAAGCTCTACAATATTGTTCACATGTTCACGTGGCCCATCCTCGGATGAAGATCCAGCCTGCGTTTTCCTTTTAGCCACTGATGAAAGGATCTTTCTGTAAACGGCTGGAACCATTACTTGTTTAAACAAGTTGTAGAATGAATTAAAAAAAATGTGCAGGCAGGTTCTTGGTGCTGTGAATCATTTGTCTCTGTGAGTCTGTGATGGAACAATTTCGGGAAAATTAACTTTTAAAGACAAGTTTTATTTTTTCAAGGTCAGCTATTAATTTTAGTTTAGAAGTCAATATTTTTTGATCGATTTGACCCTAACTAGTTTTGTTTTCTTATTTATTATTATTTTTTTGCATGACATCTTCCAACTTCCATGTCACTGAAGTGGGATTTAAACGAACTTGGTGGAGGCGGAGGGTATAGCTCAAGTGGTGGGGTGCTTCCTTAGCATGCATGAGGTCCTGGGTTCAATCCCCAGTACCTCCCCCAAAGTTAAACAAACCTAATTGCACCCCCCAAAAAATTAAAATTAAAAAAATAGGAAAAAAAATTGAACTTGGAGCTTATTAGTTCAATTCCTAACATGGTTTGGAATCTCTACACCTCTAACATCAAGATGGTATGGAAGATTTCTTTGAAGCTAGAGATTTTTAAATTCCTTTTATGCTTGTTAAATAAGTATTTATTTAAAAATGATTTCTTCCTATATGATAGAATTTTGCATTTTTCCAGCGTGTACTGTACGAATTAAAGAGGAAACTTCATTACCTTCAGACAAAATGTAGACTTGGATTATTTTCAATAGGAGGAGTGAGTTTGGTGGTTTCATAAAATAAAGTTAGAGAGCAAATGAGCTCAAGAAGTCTTAGATATAATCTAGCCCAACAGATGAGAAAACAGATCCAGAAAATCTCTGAGATTTTTTAAAAAAATCCCAAACTAGGTGCAAGAATATGTTTTTTGACTTAAAATGTTTTGACTGACACACAAACTTTGAAAAAACACCCGTGTTCCCTGAAGCAAGTTCTGGCTTTCGAGCTGAAGAATCCAGCTCTGCACAGCGTCAGAGTGGCTGGTGGGTCAGAACCCTCTCTCTGTTGACGGTGCCTCCTTGGTTTAAGTACAGCCCGTTCTGGGTGCATCCTTCCCTGGGCGGAGACAAGCAAGCTGAAACTTGAAGGTGGATTCTCCCTTCTCATCAGTAAACCTCAGGGGGCCTCTCTCTCCCTTCCTTCATCTCGTTTTGATGGACTGAGCTGTTCCAAAGGTGTCCACCTGGTTCCATTTCTCACCTTGGTCTGTTTCCGAAGGACGTTCCAACCGAAGGGAGATTCTTACAGATGAGAGACAGGATCTGAAGATCTTGCTTTAAAAGACCAGATGCAGTCTTGAAAAGTTATGTCTGAGATGAAATTTGGTTAATCAGGTCATACTTCCCCATAGAAAAATCATAGTACCAAAGATTCTTCATGACACTGTTCTAACACTTCAGCTTTTCCTGTTTTTTTTTTTTTTTTTGCCTCTTAAAGAGATTAGATTTTTGTGCATTACAGTTATTCATCTGTTTCCTGAAATGCCAAGCAAAACACATAGGGTTTTAGCGTCTGTCAAGGGAACGTTATGGTGAATATAGGCAAGTCTTTTAGTAAAGCCTGAAGAATTTTTTTTAGTATTATTAACAACATATACAGGTTACCTTTTTTTAAAAGTGCAAGTCCACCAATATTTTAAGACAACATTTTTTTTTAAGCCAACATTTAATTGCCTCACCTCTTTTTCCTGGATTTAGTTCTTTTTTTTTTTTTTTTTTTTTTGGTGTGTTCTTTCAACTTTCACTGTATGATTTTTTAGCTTCAATTCACTTAAAAATTTATTTAAGCTTTTTGGAGAGGGGAGGTAGGTAGGTTAATTAATTAATTTATTTTTAAATGAAGGTACTGGGGATTGAACCCAGGACCTTGTGCACGCTAAGCACATGCTGTACGACTGAGCTGCACCCTCCCCGCCACCACTACACAGGTCGTTTCTAGGTGTCATGTAATTAACTACTCTAGTAGTTGGAAAAAAACCCAATGAGTTTCAGTATTTTGTTGTCAAATGAACTGAGTGTCATAAACTCACTTTAAAAGGACTTGTGCGTACACTTTGGAACATTCATTCACAAGTGAGTTTTGCCTCCCTGCTTCTGTCTTTTTTTTTTTTTTTAATACATTTTAATTCTGAAATAATTTTAGGTTTGTAGAAAAGTTGCAGAGACCCAGGAGAGTTCTTGTATACCCTTGCCCCGTTTCCCCATCTGCCTCTGTCTCAGAGCTCACTGTGTTTGTTAGATTTTACAGAAGCACACATTATTAAATCACCTAAGAAACTGGCTTTCGACTGCGCTGAGAGCCATTTTCTTCGTATGCTAGAGACTGGCATTCTTTGTGGAAGTTGCCCTGGGAACCAGATTACTGAACAGGATTAGTAGATGCTTCAGAGGAAAGGTACTCTCGACCTGCTTCAATCAGGAAAACATAGATGATTACACAGGGCCTTCCTTAATTACCTATCCTAGAGTTCTGAGTGACTCTTCTGTAGTTCCTAATTTCTCCCTTTGTCTTTTGAATTGCTTTCCTGTCCGGTTACAATTGGTGCGTTTGGGAACGTGTTCTGATTCTGTCCATTGGAATTTTGCACAAGTTTTGACAACGGCTGGAGTCCTGTTTATATCTCAGTAAGACGAGAAGTGTGCCAGATTTCCTGGCCGATCCTGAGTAGGAGGCAGAGAAGGGCTGCATTCATGCGGGGTGAAGGTGAGGGTGGGGCGTCCTGGTTTTGCTAGGTGGGCGGCACTTTGCCGGGACCTGCCTGGAGGAGCCGCGGCCTCACCTGGGAGTGGCTCCCAGGAGAGCTGGGTCCTCACCCACGCACCTTCATACACTCAGCCAGTGCTGGCCTGCAGGGGAGCCAGGCTGGCAGGGACGGACTGCAAATGGGCGGTGGAGAGAAAGTCAGTGCCTCTCCAGTGAGAAGTGATGCAGAATCCGGCGCAGTGGGAGAAGTTTCCCATATTCTTGTGATTTTACCCGAGCTGTGCGTAGTCCAGCCTGGGCTTTTCACACTGTTTTTTTTTTTTTTTTTTTTTTTAATTTAAACAGGGAAATTCTTTCTTTAAGACACACACAGACACCCGTCCCGACACAGACACACACATAAAAGAGAGTCCAGTACATCAAACAGGCGTCAGACGGTTTTATCTGCAAGCGCAGGCCGGTCTGGCTGGAGGCCTGGATGGCTCTGCAGTCCGGGAGGAACTCGGGCACGTTCATGAGACCTTTTCTTAAACATGAAACAATAGTTTAATATGCTTTAAATCTCTCTTAAATCGAGCTCCAGTGGGCTGGGCTGTGGCAGAATGTATCTTGGCAAATTAAAAAGTAAGACTTTGATTTATTACAGTTTATTCTTACTTACATTTGGAGCACATTAAATTCCTATAAGCTCGCTCTTTAAAATGTGGCAAAACGTGTTTAAACACCACTGTTGTCTTAAGGTTTCTGCCACGTCTTCCAGGAAAGTGCTGCATTTGAAAGGTGCGTCTGAATAAGCATCATGGTGCAGGAGAATGTTCTCGGGCCCTTTGGAAAGGAAAAGTGGCTTGTTTTTGCATTAAAGATATTTAAATTTCCCATCACTCCCTTCGCACCATCATTTCTTTACCATTATCGCCTGTTAACGATGATCACAGAAAACATTTTTATAGAATAAGCTTTTCTTTTGTCTCCTACAATTGTCCTCAGCCAGGCTGGCCAGTGGAACTGTCAAGCTGTGGGTCTGACGTCACCTGCCCCAGAGGCACTGGTGATGGCGTTAGGGACCGCGGTGGGTTGAGGTGGGAGGCGTGACAGATAAGCGGCGAGAAATGTGTTTTCACAACTCAAAGGGATGTTTCTGGAGCAGATCTTGGACCTGGAAAGAAAAAGTTGATGTGAAGATCATCATTGGGCTAATTCGTACAATTGGGAAAAAGTTCCGTAGATTAGAAAATAGTATTTCGTCACTTTGAAGTGTCCTGATTTTGACAGTTGTCCTGCGTTTATATCTTTGAATGTCTTTCTTCTTAGGGAGTAACTGTGCTGAAATATTTTGGGGTAAAGGAACACAATTGTTCTGAAATGGCTCAGAAAAGCGTGTATGTACAGACAGAAATACCCCCATGTACAGAGAGGGGAGGGGGGACAGGAGACACGAGACACGGGAGGTGTGAACACCTGGGCAGTCTGGGCGAAGGGCCTGCAGGAGGAGTTTTGTCTCGTTTTTGCAACTTTCCTGAAAGTTTAGAATCATTTCCAAATTGAAAAAACAAATGTCATGTCTGCTTTCTTTGCGTTTGTCTCATCAGTCAAACTGGGACCATGTCCAGGCACCAGAACCAGAACACCATCCAGGAGCTCCTGCAGAACTGCTCGGACTGTTTGATGCGGGCAGAGCTGATCGTGCAGCCTGTGAGTTTCCCTTTTCTCCTAAATGTCGTCCCCACCCAGTTTTGTTCCTGGTTTTGTACCGGGTTTGGTTCCTAGTTAGCTTAGCCTCACAGCCCTGCCCTGCATTCGCCTTCCCTGCCCTCCTTTGCATCCTTAGTGTTCAGAGATGATCTTTTGCAAAACAGACTAGACAGGGAAGTCTGTCTTCCTCACCTCTGTTGACTTCACAGTGGGAACCGGTTTTCACATCCAGCCTGTTACTGTTACATGGCTTTCTCTTCCTAGAAGTGCAGCCCAACGTGTGTATGTCACTGGATTGTCATGGACTGTGATGCGCACCACCAATTTAATGTCTCTTTTCAGGAAAAAAAATTAGCATCTGGTGAGAGCAATTCTACTGGAGAAACATAAAAAAAAACCTGGAAAAAAGGATCAATGGAAAATTGAGGGAAAATGATAACATTCATGAAGGCCTCGTGATGTTTCTTGACATCACTGAGACAGCTCTGCATCTCACTGAAACAGGCTTAGGGGTCACGAGATCCATGATGTTTTCTGTGTACCCCTCCCCCCGCTTCCCCCAACGGTGACAATTCACTAAGTGTCACCCCTCCTCAAAACCAGGAACTTGATTGGCCCAGTACAATGAACTAGACAGCTTTCTTTTAAAGGACTGAAGCTTTATTTCCCACAAGAGGCAGGAAAAGCTCAGTTGATGGGTAGAAGACCTTACCTGGTATAACAGTACAGTGTCCTTATCACAGTGAAATTCCAGTTAGATGGGTGTCCTGTGTGAATAAGAAAGACAGGCATGCAACAGAGAAGCAAGGGACAGATCAGCATTCGGTGAATATGCTTTTAAAAGCCTCTGCAAATTGGAAGGACCATCTGCACATGTTGGTTCCTGATTCTCCCTAAATTGACCTCCCTATTTCAAATTAAGAGGAGAATCTTCATTTCAGTTGGAGGGATCTGTTTGCAGTCACATGGAAGCGGAGAGGTGGGGGACTTACAATATGTAAGTTGATCGCAGAAGCTTTTGCTTCCATTAACTCACATGAAGCTTTTCTTCCCGGTATTGTGTGTTTCCTTCATGTGAACTCTTTCTCTTAGGAACTGAAATATGGGGATGGGATACAGCTGGCTCAGAGCAGAGAACTGGATGAGTGTTTCGCCCAGGCCAACGAGCAGATGGAGATTACCGACAGCTTGATCAGGGAGATGCGGCAGATGGGCCAGCCCTGCGATGCTTATCAGAAAAGGTACCGTCCGCAGAGCGAGGTGCAGGCGGGAGTTACACTCCATCCCGTGTCCCAGGTCCTCCCTCGCAGCAAGCACAGATACTCCCCGCGGAAAGGCCCACTTGCTTGGTGTTTTGCAGCTCTATGTGTCTCTAGCACAGATTGACTTATCCCACTACCTTCATCTTTTGTGGAATCGCAAAGCTGCCGGGAGAAAGAATTCAACAGGCCTGCTCAAGGGGGTGTGCTTATTCTGAAGAGTCGGGTTTGCTGTGAGATGTTCACTGGGCTTCTGCTTAAGGGGCTGCAGAAGCAGCTTGGCCCAGTAGTTGACTTTTCAGAGTCTAATATTAAGTCCAGCTCAGTTTAATGAACATAGAAATGAGACTTGTATTGTTGAAAATGCCGTTGAAGGCAGAGGTGTGTGGTCTGATTTTGCGATCATGGCGCCCAGGGCGCAGGGTCCTAGGAAGTTCCCAGAGTGGATCCCGTGAGAAAGTACAAAATGCTGCTGGGTTGGGCAGAGACAGTTACATGCTCTCTGATGCTTCAGGCTCGGAGCATCAGAATATCTTAAGGTTTTGAATGTGATCAAGAGGAGAAGTCTTCCAGTAAAACATCTGTGTTCTCTGTACTGACCCAGAGGAGACGCGGAAAGGGGAACACCGGCCCTGGGACGTGTTTTCCGGCAGCCGTGTGATTGTCTCCCTTTCCTTCCAGACTGCTGCAGCTGCAGGAGCAGATGCGGGCCCTGTACAAAGCCATCAGTGTCCCGCGAGTCCGAAGGGCCAGCTCCAAGGGAGGCGGCGGGTACACCTGCCAGAGCGGCTCCGGGTGGGATGAGTTCACCAAGCGCCTCACCAGCGAGTGTCTGGGCTGGATGAGGCAGCAGAGGGTAAGTCAGCAGCTTCTGGACTGAACAGGTTGGTTCTCAGAGCTCCCAGCCTGCCTGGGCCAGGTGTGTAGACGCGGCCCCGGGGGTCCGGCCTCAGAGAGTAACTTGCTGTTTTCAAATTTTCTTCATACCCAATTTAGAAATGAAGGTTTTTATTTTGAAATAAGTGAAATCTTCGGGTTTTTTTTTTTCCTCCATGTGGCCTAGGGAACCAGTCTCATTGCTTTATGGTTGTACTTATCACACAGGTAATGTTTAGTAAGTATCCTTTAAATTGGTAGAATGTGCAAATCAAGTTGTGGCATAGTTTTTTTTTTGATGGAGGGACTGGGGATTGAACCCACTACCTCGTGCACGCTAAGCATGCGCTCTAGCACTGAGCTGTACCCACCCCAATTGGAAAATCAGTTGTGGGAGTTAACGCTGCTGAAAAACCTTCATCGTTCCAACTTGAGTGGTCACTGAGCTCATCTGGTGTTGCTGATAGGTACTTAAGATTAAAAAACAACATTGTGGAGGTTCATTTAAAATGTTCACAAATTGGAGGAGCTGGACACGTAGTAAAACTGGATCTGCTAGTTTGGGTTTGTTCACCTTACAGTTCTAAGTGTCAGTTGTGTTCTTGTGCAATCATTACGTCACTGGTGTGGGAGTGAAGTCAAATAATGGCACCAGATGTGCCCAGCCTTTCCCTAGAGCTGGAGTTTCTACAAAGGATTTTTCAATGCTAATTATTGTTTTGTTGTCTTATGCAGTCATTATGTGCTGTAATGAACAGGTGGCAGGAGAAATAGGTCATCATCATGTCGATGGGAATTTTATAATGAAAACCCGGTACTGACGAACCGTCCTTCTGTGGAGAAGGTGGAGATGTTAGACGCATCAGTTGTGCAGAACTGTTGTTGTCGGAAACGGGTTTTTTTCCTCGTTGTTGGACCAGTTTAGCTGTGGGTCTGAAGTTTCTCAGCCCCTTAAAGATTTTTGTGTGTGTTCTTTCCTAAGTGTGAGGGCTTCTGGGACTAAGGATTCATTCATTCATTCATTCATTCAGTTAACCTTTTCTCCCACTTATTATAAAGACTTTATAACACCCTCATAGAAGGTAGGGCTTATAGAGGAGAAAAGTCAGTCTGAGTCCTGGAAACCTAAATGGCGAACCTATTTTACATGTTTCCCAATCCCCTTCTAATCTTTGACCACAAATTTCTGGAGCATTTAATAGGTATTGGCACCATGCCAGGAAATGAGGGCGCCAAGATTATGTCCCATAGCTCTAAAAATGAGTATTATTGAAGAAAATGAGACACATACACTCAAATGCCAGATTTTCATGCAGAGCAGCATGGGGTTGATTGTGGGGTTTCAGCTGTGATGGAACTCTGCTCAGAGAGGAGCTGGGGCTGGGTGGCACACCAGCCCCTTGGAAAGGAGCCAGCGAGGGGAGGGGGCAGAGTTCCTAGGGCTCCAACTATCCCAGGAGGATCAGTGGTGTGGGTGAAACAACCTTTGAACCAAATTACTCCTGAAATGGCACATCCTCTCATTTTTAGTCACGATGACTGTTCTATAAAATGACAGCTCATGACTTATCATTTTCTGTATTCATGTTGGGTGTAGCTCTGTGCAGATCCTTTGTTGCAGAGGCTGAACATTTAAAATTTTGGGCAAATGGGATTATCACACGGACTCAGTTTTCCATCGTGGTGGAGGAGCATTTCCTAATAGAAACGGTTGATGAGTGGCGATTTTCAGATCACGCGGTCCTTGTGGTTTCAAAGGGACTAAAAGCAGTTTTATCACTTACTGCTGGTTTGCTCTGGGGTTCTCGGACCCTTCCCTCTTATCCCGTCTTCCCCCAGCAGAGCCTGCATTCTTCCTCTCCCTCCCAGAGGACTGAGCTGCAGGCCCAGCTGATAAGGGAGTGGTGTCCCCAGAAGCACAGTCAGGACGCAGTCACACATCTCCCGGGCCAGGTTTTTGTTTCCCTGATTTGTGTTTCTGCTGATGTACGGGTCAGATACTATACACCTGGCTGGTAATGAGAGGCGGGAGCGGGAGCTCGGTCATCTCATTAACTTCCCAGTGTTTCTGTTTTAAAGCTGAAATGCGCTTCTGGGGACAAAAGTCAGAGTCCTGGGTAACTTAACAGTCGTCTGATGGCTGTCTGTTCTGAAAGCTTGCCAAGGACATGAGAACGTGGATGTGGCTTAAAACAATGTGTGTTATGTTCTTGCTGCAACACCAGACTGGAATGTCTGCCCTTGGCACGTCCGAGAGATGACACTGATGATTTGGAAATCTACATGAGCTCATGCGAAAGACGAGATAATAGACTCACTACATAGTGTGAAACTTGTGGAATAATGTTTGATTCTTTCTGTGTGGCATTCTTAAATTTGAAGTAGTGGAGACTCCAATTAGACAGATTTAATTTTTAAAAAGCTAACGTAAATCCACAATCTTAATACGGCCAACATTAATTGAAATGAAGGTGTTGAGTATATATAGTAATTTCTCTTTGAAATGGGCTGAGGGGAGTTTTTGCGTCCAGAAAAGCAATGCTAAATCCTGGATTTAAAGAGTCAACAGTTGCACTGATGAAAACAATTTAAAGAAAGAAACAATGAAATACTTCTAGGTCAGCTGTTTAGCTTGGGAAGTAGTACCTAGTGGAGCTGAATGAACAATTTTTTATGGACATTTAAAAATAACTGAATGTGGGAACCTCTGTTCATATCTTATAATATTATATCACACGTGGGTAAACACACAGCTGTGCATACCACTTGCATGTGCCCGGGTAGATTTTTTTTTTTCCTTCAGAGGATATGATCTAGGTTTCAAAGATCTCATTCCTTTTTTTTTTTTTTTTTTTTTAATTTTTTTGGGGGTGGGAAGTGATTAGGTTTATTTATTTATTTATTTATTTTAATGGAGGGACTAAGGATTGAACCCAGGACCTTGTGGATGTTAGGCACTGTGCTCTACCCTCCCCAACTAAGGACCTCATTTCTGAATCCTCTCTCCTCAGCCCATCTTGAGCTGGGGACAAGTAAGTTAAGGGAAGTCATATTTGGCAACCCCACCCTCCCCCCACCATTAGCTGTAAATCCCAAACCTTTGCAAAATTTTTTTTTTTTTGTTTCAAAAATATTGACTATTTACATCTTTGTGTAATCTGAGTGGAAGTGTGTATGCCTGCGGTGCCCTGAGCCCTGATGCTGCAGGTGAGGGGTGGGAATGAAGGACACACTCTCTCTCTCGGCAGGCAGAGATGGACTTGATGGCCTGGGGTGTGGACCTGGCCTCGGTGGAACAGAACATTCACAGCCACAGGAGCATCCACAACACCATCGGGGACTACCGCTGGCAGCTGGACAAAATCAAAGCCGACCTGGTACTTTGGAATCTTTCCTTTCTGAGTCTTCAAAGAGCACAGTGAAGGGTTGTGTAATTACTCCATCCCAGCAGTGGTGGCTGAAACGGGAATCTGTGATTTCTTCCCCAACAGACTGGGAATTTTAGAAAATCCCATTTTGTAAATGGGGATGTGGAAACAGATAGACCTACTCCAGATGGTGCTAACCTTTTCCAGGACTGAGGGTGCACACACACGCATTTAGTGCAGTTGGTAAATGAATATTTGGAGGGTAGTAATTCGTTTCTGCAGAAAGCAGAGCACATCTTCAAATGGAGAAAATGGGACAATCGTGTAGTTTTATTTTGGTGAATCCTTGAGTCCTTTCCTATGTGGTAATTGAAGTGTATTTCTTCTTTATTTTTTTAATGGGGGTACTGGGGATTGAACCCAGGACCTAATGCATGCTAAGCATGAGCTCTGCCACTGAGCTATTACTTTCCCTGCCTAAAATGTATTACTTAAAAAAAATTTTGGGGGGGGTCTTTTTTCTTTTTAAATTAAAGTGTAGTTAATTTACAATGTTGTGTTAGTTTCTGGTGTACAGCATAGTTATACATATATATATATTCCTTTTCATATTCTTTTTCATTATAGTCTATTACAAGATGTTGAATAGAGTACCCTATGCTATACAGTAGGATCTTGGTGTTAAAGACCTTTTTTTATTTTTAAATTTTTTGGGGAGGGGCTAATTAGGTTTGTTTGTTTGTTTGTTTTTTTTAATGGAGGTACTTGGGATTGAACCCAGGACCTCATGCATGCTAAGCACGTGCTCTACCGCTGAGCTATACCTGGCCCCCATCCTAAAATGTGATGTTTAGTTTTATTTTATTTTATTTGTTGGAGGGGGCGGTAACTGGGTTTATTTATTTATTCGTAGAGGAGGTACTGGGGATTGAACCCAGGACCTCAGGCATGCTAAGCACGCGCTCTACCGCTTGAGTTATATCCTACCCCTGAATGTGTATTTCTAATAAAGGAAATTGTGTCTCATCCTGAATGTTTTCCTGGAGGAAAGGACTGACTTGAAGCTGGGTCCAGAATTATAGCCTAAAATATTGATCTGATCTTAAGTGCCTGGTTTCCACCCCCCCCAGGTCTCTACACTTTTAAATCACTGACTTTTGTACTTTATCTCACATCTTATGCCCTCCCTTTTTTTTTTGCCTACTTTTGTCCACCTGAGTATCTGATCAGAATTTTCCCTCTGTTCTCTGAGACCTAGGGAGTCCTAAATGATATTTTCAAACTTTTAAAACTGTGTAACAGTGAGTCTTTAAGTGACAGTGATGAGCCCTTTGCTTTGGAGAGGTGCCACCCCCACGCCAGTGAGGGTCTGCCTTCAGACCAGCTGGGAAAGATCCCTGTGGGTGAACGGTTTCATAGGGCAAATCCCCCTTTCTCCTGGGGGAGCTGAAATTAGTACGTATCTGATGAGAAGGAGGTTTAGAAGGGCTGTTCTTGCTGTGCAAACCCTCGGGGCGAATTAAATAATTACCTGCTGTTGGTCTCCTTCTAGCGTGAGAAATCTGCGATCTACCAACTGGAGGAGGAGTATGAGAACCTGCTGGTAAGCCCACTTATTTCTAAAGGGTCTGTGTTCAAGGCAGTTCAGGTCCATAAACATGGGGTTTATGAAGGTAAGTCATCTGCTCGGTGTTAAGGACCCTGGAAGTACCTGGAAAATGTCCCGAGGGGCTTATAGATGCTAACTTCATTTCTACTGCTGCCTCCCCTTTAGAAGGGACTTTTAAAAGACTTTTTCTGAAATCAGTCCTGTGCGTGGTGCTGTTCTGTTTGTCACTTGAGTGTCACCTAAATGGCATTTGTTCAGTACTTGCAGTTAAAGCCGTAAAGCTCTTCCACTTGTGAATTGCAGCCTTTTATGACATATAAGCAAAAATAAGACTGTGTTTTCCTTTGAGAAAGATTTAGCAGACCGTCACCACCATTTATTTGAGGACAAACTGAATTATTACTTGACTCATAAGAAGAACTGTTTCCTTTCTTCTGCCTATTTGGGTCACCCCATCTTCACTTTTCCATATTTCCTTATTGGTCACAATACTTTTTAAATAATGGGGCTTAGTCGTGACACAACTCTTTTCCAAAGTGGGACTCATGGCACCTTGAATTTTGGGGATGTGGGAGAGGGAAGGAAAAGCTTGATTTATCCTTTTAAGAATCCATTTACCCTTCATAATCTAAAACTAATTATTGAACCCAAACGTCAGTGTCTGGATTAAGACTCTTCTGGGTTAGGCTGTTGCCTTGAATCTAAAATTGCCCCCAAGTTGGGGTGGGTCCTTTCCACATACCAGGTGGTCACTAAACACAAGAGGTTAACGTTGTATTGATTCTTGGGATTTTTGTGGGTCAAGGGGACCACCTGGGTTTATCTGTGAAATCCACAGAGAGCACCATTCACCTGCATGTGGTAATTCTAATGCTGCTTTGACCCTCCTGTGCAGAAAGCATCCTTTGAGAGGATGGACCACCTGCGGCAGCTGCAGAACATCATCCAGGCCACGTCCCGCGAGATCATGTGGATCAACGACTGTGAGGAGGAGGAGCTGCTGTACGACTGGAGTGACAAGAACACCAACATCGCCCAGAAGCAGGAGGCCTTCTCAGTAAGCCCCCAGAGGCGGGAGCTGGGGGCCCTTCCCTCGAGGTGCTGCCTCAGCGGCTGCGCGGTGGCCAGGAATGGGCTTGGAGTCATTTAATCGGCCACTTGTAATTCAGCTTCAGTTGAACGGTCAGGAAAAAAAAACATTCCTTCCCGACAGCTCTTCAGTGACTTAAGAGGGGCAGGGTGGGGCTCAGGCATCTCAGAAGACAGTAGACGGGGTAAGATGAGTCCCCTCAGGTGCCACTGAGGGTGTGTAGTGCGGAGGCTTCACCTGCGTGAACCCGGATGAGACGTGTCACCAGTCTGGCCTCAGCCACATACTGAAGGGTCTCAGACATCCTTTCTGGTCTTAAAAATGCCACGATTCTTAAGGAAAGCATAAGACAACTGTTTGGCCTCATTCATTGCCGAAGTGCAGTTTTGTATTTTACTTCCTGTAACTCCGGTGGGAGGGACGGAGGGCCGCCAGTGACTTGTTCTTGAGGACTTGTTTTTCTTTCCTTCACAGATTCGCATGAGTCAGCTGGAAGTTAAAGAGAAAGAACTCAATAAGCTAAAACAAGAAAGTGACCAACTTGTCCTCAGTCAACACCCAGCTTCAGACAAAATTGAGGTCGGTCTCATGAGATTCACATTTTTGTCATGGGGTCTGGGGAGGAAGGGATCCTTTTCAAAAAGAAAGACTATACAGATAAATGATTCTTATCCGTCACAAAGCCATGCCGAGTTTATTTTATATTTTGAGATCATCACCCTAGACCAGGATTGGCAAGCTTTCTCTGGAAAGGATCAAATAATAAATATTTGAGACTGGCAGGGTATGTGATTTCTGTTGAAATTAACTCTGCCATTGTATGGTGAAAGCAACCATGGCAACTTGTGAGCAAACGATTGTGGCTGTGTTCCAATAAAACTTTACTGATAAATGCTGGTGGTGGGCTGGATGTGGCCCTTGGACTGTAGTGTGCTGACCTGTGTCCTAGATCGCCATCCGTGGGCTGCACTCAAGGCTGACACCAGCTGGTAGCACTGGTGTGGCCATATTGGTTGCTAAACAAATCAAAATATTTTCATACCAGTTGGTAAGAGTCATTGCCTTAAGCCCCTCAACCCTCCGTGTGGGTACCTTGGGCCTCCCTGTGACCTAGCAGCTGTACAGGACCTGGGGCTGACGCCCCAGTGCCCTCCCCAGTGTCGGTTCCGGTTGCTCAGTGGCTGTGCCCCATTTGGGTCAATCTTTTGACTAATACCCCTAATGGTCTCCGTCTGTTAGAACTTAAATTTGATTTTTACGATACGAGGAGTTCCCTGTTGGGAAAGTTTGGTTTCAAATTTTAGAAAAAAAAAGTTGGCTCGATTTGGAATCAGATGACAAAGGCTTCAGATCGTTCATTCAGGCTCACCCACCTCCAGATGAGTGGATGCCTCTCTGTGGAGGGACAGCAGTGGTTTTCTTGTTTCAGGCGTACATGGATACCCTTCAGACACAGTGGAGCTGGATTCTTCAGATCACCAAATGCATTGATGTTCATCTCAAAGAGAATGCTGCCTACTTTCAGGTGTTTATACTTCGTAATCATTGAATTGTGTCTTAAGTCTTAATACCTTATCTTTTTTTCTTTTTATGTTGGAACTGGCTTTGTAGTCTATTTTTTTAACTTTTATTTTGGGGGGAGCTAATTACGTTTATTTTTTTAAATGGGAAGTGGTACCTGATGGAGCTGAATGAACTATTTTTGATGGACATTTAAAAAAAAACGAATATGGAAACTTCTGTTTGTATCTTACAACATTGTATCATATGTTGGTATCCACACACAGCTGTATAGACACACACCCCCCGTTTGCATGTGCCTGGGTAGATTTTTTTTTTCTTCAGAGGACCTGATACGGGTTTCAAGGATCTCACTTCTTTTCTTTTTTAAGTTTTGGGGGGAGGTAATTAGGTTTATTTACTAATTTTCATGGAGGTGCTGGGGATTGAACCCAGGACCTCATGCATGCTAGGCACGCACTCTACCACTGAGCTATACCCTCAACTGTTAATACCCTATCTTTTGAAGGTGTTTGAAAAATCACTGGGAGCAGTCTTCACAGTAGTGCATAAATACTATTTATTGGTTTTTAGTTTAGAAAAACATAGATTGGTCACCAATCAGGTAGTCTTTTGGTGTCACGTAAGTTAATAGACTTTCTGTCTGCTCTTTTCCTTGAACCACCTGTCAGATAGACCCGTAGGGAAGACAGTCCCTGAAGTAGAAATACTAGGCCGTACTGCTTATTGAGTTGCTGTTTGTTGACTTGAAGTCCCCCCCATTCTTCATAGTTTTTTGAAGAGGCCCAGTCGACAGAAGCCTACCTGAAGGACCTCCAGGACTCCATCAGGAAGAAGTACCTGTGTGACAAGAGCACGCCCCTGCAGCGCCTGCTGGGGCAGATCAAGGAGCTGGAGGTACCGCCCGGCCTGGGCCCTCAGCGGCCTCCCCTGGGGGTGGCAATAGGCGTGCCCTCCGACGCAGTTCAGGCTTGAGCTTTTCTGCAGAACGAGCGCCCAGGGTGCAAGCCAGCATAGTCTTCATTTTCAGTGGCTTTTCTCAAAGTGCATTCTTTGCACACTCAGCCACTGATGAAAATTACTTTCACTTCAGTAGTTTCTGTCACTCAAAGCAAAAGTGGAGAGACTGCTGATGACTTAAATGCCAATTCCCTTGGGAAAGCATACTTCACATTTTATCAGCACGGTCCTTTCACGCCCTGATGGTCTTTCCCGCCCACCTAGTTCATGGCTGCGGTGCCTCTGCAGGGGCTGTGTGGGAAAGGCACCCACGGTCCCTGCAGCTGGAGGAACCGGTGGCTTTTTACAGCTGATGCACCTTTGCTGGTATCTCATTTGTAATGTCATGATAGCTGCAGTCATGCCCTATGAAGATCTCACGTAACATTCACAGAGTATCTATGTTTAAGTATGATTTTATTTGCAACGACAGAAAGAACGAGAGAAAATCCTTGAATACAAGCGTCAGGTGCAGAACTTGGTAAACAAGTCCAAGAAGATCGTGCAACTGAAGCCGCGGAACCCGGACTACAGAAGCAATAAGCCCATCATTCTCCGGGCTCTCTGTGACTACAAGCAGGACCAGGTGTGTGCTCGGTTCCTCGGAATGCTGCCAGACTTTCTCCTCCCTTTACGTACAGATTTTTGTCCTTTAGGAGAGCAGAACTTTATTAAAGTTTCAGTGCGCACCCTAGTAAATATCTTCCTTTTGTACACAAAACAACAAGCTCTCGAAAAAATGCAATGGTTTTGTTCTGCATCATCTGATAGTTGTCAGTAATTAGAACAATAGTTATTTATAAACTATGCTAATTTTAAGGCTTAATACCTTTGGTTCTTCTAATATGCAAAACTTACTTATCCATGATTACTCTTATCTCTGAATTTCTGAGACGAAAGAAAAATGAGAAACATGACCATTAGGCTGCATGTAAACTGAATGTCATTGCAGATTCTATGCGGTAATTAAAGATCAATTCTTTAGGCTCAGTGGTACATACAAACATTCACACAGGAAGATGATTTGTTTTTAGTAATTATTTATGTAATTCTCCCAGCTCTATTTTCTTATAAAAATTAAGGAGGATTTAAGAAATATCAAAAAAAAAATGAAAAAAAAAGAGAAACATCAAATATGATCAGTTGGTTACGCAGATGTCAGAAAACAGTGGAGTTCATCCTACCATGCAGAAATGTTTCAAGAACTTGTGTGGAGAGAAGAAAGGTGAAGTGGAGCTTGTAATACCTCAATGTTCAAGCTTGTTTCATTTGACTAGTTAAGAGAGTTGTCATATTTTAAGTACCCATTTTAAGAAGCGATAGAGTTAATTTAGAAAAGAAGCTATTTAGATGCTGGAGTTAATTGAGAAAGTTTTCTGAGGCCCTGATAGCAGAATCTTTGTTTTTATTTTTAAGAGCAAATGAATGGGACAGACAACTCCCGCACTCTGAAATCTACTATATAAAACACAAACTCAACAAAAATAGAAAAGCCAGAGGGTGACTTTTTGCCTTCCTGAAGGATCCCTCACTTCACTGGTAGATGCCCCAGGCCATCTCTGGAAAGTTGCCCCCCCCCATTCACTTCGTACACACCTCGCAGGCTCCCCTGTCTTGCGTAAAGCATCAGTCTTGGGTGTTGTTGGGACCAGCTTCCGTGGAGGAAACGCTAGTCAGATAAAAGCTAAAAAACCCGTTTGCATTCTGTCTTCACTGCTGCTTCTGTCTTTGAGATAAAAGATACACATGTGGACTCGTGAATAAAGCCCAAACCCGGGGCTGCTTGCCTTTTGCAGAAAATCGTCCACAAAGGGGATGAGTGCATCCTGAAGGACAACAACGAGCGCAGCAAGTGGTACGTGACCGGCCCGGGCGGCGTGGACATGCTCGTGCCCTCCGTGGGCCTCATCATCCCCCCGCCCAACCCTCTGGCCGTGGACCTCTCGGGCAAGTACGTGGTGGGTGCTCCTCCTGGCTGTGACGTGACCACAGGTGGGAGAAGTCGGGCCAATGCTCACATTGGACAGTTAGACACACCGTTCCTTACTGATCACCCCCCCCCCCACCGAGGGGAACCTGGTGAGGGTCCCGTGCCATCTACTTCATGTGAAGGTCCTACAGTTATTACTGCAGAATAGGAATGTCTGCTTTTTTTGAGAGGGGAGGTAGTTAGGTTTATTTTTAGAGGAGGTACTGGGGGATTGAACCCAGGACCTCGTGCATGCTAGGCACGCACTCTGCCACTGAGCTGTACCCTTCCCCCTGGAGTAATCGTCCTTGTCCTGCACTTGAAAGGCATTGTTTCAAAATTCTTCTTCCTTTTAGACAATCAGTAGTTTTGCCTGTAGCCTCAAATAGAAAAATGCCCTGAGCATCTATATTTGGCCATCAGTAGGTGGAGTGTTCCTTTCACAGACTGTCCATGGCAGATTCTTCCAGACTGTCTCTGGTGGAAGGCTTCCACCCCCTCGGGGTGGGGACAGTAGCACAATGAACTCGTTTGATGGAGAGCAAGTCTTTAGCGTGTTTTTTCCTTGGTGCCTCCTAGGATTGAGCAGTACTACGAAGCCATCCTGGCTCTGTGGAACCAGCTCTACATCAACATGAAGAGCCTGGTGTCCTGGCACTACTGCCTGATCGACATCGAGAAGATCAGGGCCATGACCATCGCCAAGGTACGTCCTCAGGACCACCCGGCCACCTGGAGGTTTCCGCCAGGCGAGCCTTCTAGCTGTGCAGATGATGCTTTTGTGTCTCGGCAAGAGTCAGCTGAGCCTTCCTTAGAGGTTCTAGTCTGTCCAGCCGAGAATGGGAGGAATTCGCACGGGGCTCACTACTGACAAACAGAAGTACTAGTTAAAGTTACTTGACAAGCCAGAAGTACCTGTGGAAAAGGCATGGGGTCCTGTGATGCTCTGGGTACCATCCACCTTCGATGTAATGGAAAATTAGTTTGTAATTATTGACTGGATATCACAGAAGTAAAAGGTGGGATAGAATTCTTGGAAGAACACCCAAAACATTAGTTACTCTATATCAGTGGTTTTCATGTTGGGGTCCGAGGATCCCAGGTGAGGGAGTCCTTTGGGATGCCCAGGACAACAGGGAGGAGAGGGGCATGGAATGAGGGAGTTGGGAGCTCCCCCCAACCCGTTTCCTCTTTCAAGTCAGAGCAGTTTTGCTGTGATCTGCTTTACATTTGGAGTTTCTGAGTCCTACTGCCTTTAGAGAATAAAATTCCATAGGAAGAGAAAAATTGACAACCCACCTGCTCGGAGTGTTGCCCCAGGCCCCACCGAGCCTAATGCATTTTCAAGCAAACTCTTCTTGGTCACACTTTGGGGCCGTCAGAAACACCCCTGCCTGGTTTACTTTCAGCTGAAAACCATGCGGCAGGAAGATTACATGAAGACAATATCTGACCTTGAGTTGCACTACCAAGAGTTCATCAGAAACAGCCAAGGCTCAGAGATGTTCGGGGATGATGACAAGCGGAAGATGCAGACCCAGTTCACGGATGCGCAGAAGCACTACCAGACCCTGGTCATTCAGCTCCCTGGCCACCCCCAGCACCAGACAGGTTGGTTTGGAGCTGCTCTCTGTTTGTATCCACCATACATACAGTTTGGTTTGTTTGTTTTTATTGAAGTATAGTTGATTTACAGTGTTGTGTTAATTTCTGGTGTACAGCACAGTGATTCAGTTATACATACATTCTTTTTTATGATAGGTGATTATAAGCTAGTGAATATAGTTCCTTGTGCTATACTGTAGGACCTTGTTTATCTGTTTTATTTTTTATTGAAGTGTAGTCGGTTTACAATGTGTCAATTTCTGGTGTACAGCATAATGCTTCAGTCATACATATACATATATTCATTTTCATATTCTTTTTTATATTCATAGGTTAATACAAGATATTAAATATAGTTTCCTGTCCTATACAGAAGAAACTTGTTTATATATCTGTTTTATATGTAGTAGTTTGTATCTGCTAATCTCAAGCTCCTAGTTTATCCCTCCCCCCACCCCCACTTTCTCCTTTGGTAACCACACATTTGTCTTCTGTATCTGTGAGTCTCTTTCTGTTTGTAAATAAGATCATTTGTCTCATTTTTTAAGATTCCACATGGAAGTAATACCATATGGTATTTGTCTTTCTCCGACTTACTTTTTTAAAAAGCAAGTCGGTAGTTTGCCAAAAACCAGTTTCAGAATTGCTTCTTTGAAAGATAATATCTCAAAAGCCATTTATACACTAAATTTTCAGAATCATATCAAAGGAAGTAGCTACGCTGTCATGCAGTGTGGATGGTTTTGTATTTTGAGGTCTCATTCCCTTCTGGCCCGGAATCCTCTGACCCTTGTGCTCCTAATGTATTTTTACAGTAACCACAACTGAAATCACTCATCTCGGTTCCTGCCAAGATGTCAGCCGTAATAAAGTAATTGAAACCAACAGAGAAAGTGACAAGCAAGAGACGTGGATGCTGATTGAGCTGCAGAAGATTCGCAGGCAGATGGAGCACTGTGAGGGCAGGATGAGCCTGAAAAACCTTCTCCTGGCCGACCAAGGGTCCTCGCATCACATCACAGTCAAAATAAACGAGCTGAAGGTATGGATCCCTCAACATTTGGCTTGATTCCAGGTATCTTTACATTTAACCATGAACTAATTAAATACTTAAAGGCAAGAAAACCTTCATTTTTCAAGGAAACAGTCTTCTGGCATGATTTCCTTTTTTCTTTCCCCTGCTTCCAAATTTATAGAAGGTTACCTGGGCTGGAGATCAAACCATCTTTGCTGTTAGTGTGTGAGTTGTTGACTCAGGCTGCAGTATCTGCCTTTTCTGCAGTGTCAAGTTTTTAACCACACATTAATTCGGCTTCTGCCTGAAGCAACCTATGATATGGGCTAGACAGGTAGAATGATCTTTATTTATAGACAGGAAACTGACCTGGAGAGATTGGGTGGGAGGCTGGGGTGGGGGATGTGTGAACTCCAAGCCATGTGCAGAGCTGGGACGGCAGCCCAATATTTCAGTGTTTAGCTCTTTTCCACACAGCCAGGCCTGGGCACTGCATTGGGCGGTCCAAGGCATGTGTCCTAAGGAAGTGGGTCACATTTATCCAGTGCTGGTAAGGCCTCCCTGCTGAAGCACACGGAAGGGCAACTCTGTTGCTTGAATCTTTGACATTTTGTAGGCTTTTTTTAATCCAAAAAAGAAAAATAAATAAATTTTTAAAACTCAAAAAAATTTTGTGGGCTTTTTGAGAACGCAGACAACGGTGAGAAGCACACAGCTAAATCCAAAGTGTTCTGCTTTTTTTGCACAGAGTGTGCAGGCTGATGCCCAGGCAATTGCTGAAGTTCTCAACCAGCTGAAGGACATGCTAGCTAACTTCAGAGGCTCAGAGAAATACTGCTATTTACAGAATGAGGTATTTGGATTGTTTCAGAAACTGGAAAACATCAATGGCGTGACAGACGGCTATTTAAATAGGTAAACGCGGCTGACACTCACCTCAGATGTTTGACTTGTCTGCAGCTTCATTTTTGATTTGTTTTCGGGGCTGCTTACTTTCCATTTCTCTTTTCGCTCGAGGCTCAGTCACATTCTGTGCTTTTGAAAGAGGGTCTTTACGCCCAGTGTCCTCATCCCCCTGTTCTGACATCAAATGTCCCTTACACCTAAAGCATCCTGTAAAGGCCAGAGCTCAGAATTTTAATGTTAATGCAACGTGGTAGTCAGAATCATGATAGCGAGGGAAAAAATGAATTGCTCTGCTGTTTATAAAATAAGCAAAATAAATATTTCTCCACTTTAATACAGTTTTCTTTTATTAATAGTGGCCAGAGCCAAATGTCCAAAGTCTGATTATGTCCCCGTCCGTTTTGTTCACCTCTTGCTCCTCACAGCTTGTGCACAGTCCGGGCGCTCCTGCAGGCCATTCTCCAAACAGAAGACATGTTAAAGGTGTACGAAGCCAGACTCACCGAAGAGGAAACTGTTTGCCTGGATCTGGATAAAGTGGAAGCGTACCGCTGTGGCCTGAAGGTGACGTGAAGGGCTGGCACAGTGGCCGCGCTTATGGGAAATAATACAGGACTACTCAGTCCCCAGTTATAAAGCTTCCCTAAGCTTTCATGAGATTCAAGGATGACTGGATTTTGTCGGCCACACATGGTTGACATCAGCCATTATCTCTGGTGCACTGTTGTCCAGGGCGTGTTGGCAGGAGCCACGTGAGAAAGTCATCTGTGGGGAGAGTAGTCTGGGGAATTCCAGTTAAACGTAGTTAAGCTGGTTACTGTTGTACTTTTCAGAAGCTTTACTGTGTTAGTATATTTTGTGATTTTTCAGGAATGGAATGGTTAATACACTTTATAATTTTTCAGGAATGGGGTGTCATATTTAGCATTTCCCAAACTAATTGACAATTTGCATACTTTTTTTAATGGGGTGGCACCAGGAGCAAGATTGCTGGCACAAATATTGGGGAATGACATCAGTAAATACATTTTCCTTGCAGTGTAGTGTCCGGCAGGAGATGAGATTGGTTTGTACTCTTTTTTTTTTTTTTTTTCCCCTCTTGTGACAGAAAATTAAAAGTGACTTGAACTTGAAGAAGTCATTGCTGGCCACCATGAAGACAGAGCTGCAGAAAGCCCAGCAGATCCACTCCCAGACTTCCCAGCAGTACCCGCTCTACGACCTGGACCTGGGCAAGTTCAGCGAGAAAGTCGCCCAGCTGACCGATCGCTGGCAAAGAATTGATAAGCAGATAGACTTCAGGTGTGCCAACCTCCTTCCACACTTTCTTCCCATTTGGTTGTTCCCCACATCCTGTCACTTGAAGTGATCACCGTAAAGCCAGTGGTTTTGTTTCGTGTGTAAGTTACGCAGCCTCGGCGCTTTCTTCGTGGCCTTGCTGTACCAGAGGCAGCTCTGTTGGTAATGGGACAGGGAACCTCCCAATAGCCAAGCTCGATGCCAAGTGCCATCCAGATTCTTAGGGAAACAGTGGAAGCCATTGATCAAGCTCCTTCATGCCCCATAAATTCAGGAGTAGATGCTTGTACATCTTACACAAAAGAAATGCCTTCCTACAAAGCGAGGTTTAAGCAAATATCTTGAATCCTGCTTGTAGTTTATTTTACCAGGAGTGCTTCTTGAGTTACAGATCATTGATACGTAATTCACATGCCGCACAGTACACCCACTGAAGGTGTACAGTTCAGTGTTGTGTCGTGTATTCAGAATGTGTAACCATCACTACAATCTTTAAGCTTAGAATATTTTTTCTTACCCTAAAAAAGAAACCCCATACCCACTGGCGGTCACTCCCCATCCCCTCACAACCCTCCAGCCCCAAACGGCCACCATTCTGCTTGCTGTCTCTGTAGATTTGCCTATTCGGACATTTCATCTAAACGGAAACATCTGATATGTATCCTTGGTGATTGCTTTTTTTTGCTGAACATAATGGCTTCAAGGTTCATCCAGGGTGTAGCACAGTGTCAGTACTTCATTTCTTTTTATGACTGAGGGATACTCCGTTGTCTGGCTGTAACACATTTTGTTTATTCTCTCATCAATTGATGGATATTGGGGTTGTTCCCTGTTTTGGGCTCTCGTGAAAAATGCTGCTACGAACGTTCATGGAGAACTTTCCGTGTGGATGTCTGTTTTCAGTTCTCCTGGGTGGACTTGCTGGGTCATCGGGTAAATCTGTGTTAAATGTTTTGAGGAGCAGTAGCCATGCTTTAATGATTTTATTGTATCTGTTTTCCCCAGATTGTGGGACCTGGAGAAACAAATCAAGCAACTGAGGAATTACCGTGATAACTATCAGGCTTTCTGCAAGTGGCTCTACGATGCCAAACGCCGCCAGGATTCCTTAGAATCCATGAAATTTGGAGATTCCAACACGGTCATGCGATTTTTGAATGAGCAGAAGGTATGAGCTAATTTACCACTGCATTAGATTTCATTGGGCGTAAGTTGTATTTTCCTCTGGTTGTGTTTTCATAGCGGTACCCAGGTTTGAAATAATAAATATTTAATAATTACTAGTCCCTTTTGTGAATGCTTAAATTGTGCCCAGAGGAAAAGCAATGGAGATGTTTACAAAGAAATGTGCTTATGAATGTAGAATAATGTAACATTGTAGTAAAGTATCTTTGTGAATTAAGTGATAGGACCAGAAAAGAGTGCTGACCAGACAGTAACCTCTTAGATAATAAGAAGTTGAAGATCTTCCTTCTCTTATCTGAATAGGAAACATGCTCATCTTTTAAGGTTTCGCTGTGAGAATACGGGTCGGAACATGTAGTAATAAACTGAGGGAAAAGACCAAGTAACAGTGGTTTAAAGAGTAAAAGAACATTTATTTTAAAATAGGTGTGCACTTTAACATTTGTAAATATTTTCTTTTTTGTAAAGAACTTGCACAATGAAATAAGTGGCAAACGAGACAAATCAGAGGAAGTACAAAAAATTGCCGAACTGTGTGCGAATTCCATTAAGGTATGTTGGTTTCACAGAGGATGTCGGTTTTTCACAGAGAATATTATTCACTGTGTTTATTTCGGCAGCACAGTATACTAAAGCGGGAATGCTGCAGAGAAGGTTGGCATGGCCCTTATGCAAGGATGACATGCAAATTCATGAAGCGTTTCATATTTAAAAAAAGAATGTGATTAACTGCATTATTTTCTGATTCACTTCAAAGGTTATAGATTTCTTGGGGACAGCGATTATGGCTTTTGTATATTCTCTCCTGAACAAACCGTAAACGCTTGTTATCCATCAGCTTGAATTCATTTTGCATAGGCAGTATCTCCAGGAATGGGCTGGTCTTCATTCTTGAAACTGGTGTGTCCAAAAATCCCCATTTAGCATATAAAGATGTGCTGCCTGGTTCAATAATGTGATGTTAGGTGCTTGCACATTAGGAGCATGTGATAGCCTTTGGCGTTGGTCATTAGAAATGCAACTTGGTGATTTAAAACTGTGGAATTTGTAGCTGTCAGTGATTCCTTGGAAGCCCATTAAGCATGTTTTTCTCAAACTTCGTGATTCTGCAGGATTATGAACTGCAGCTGGCGTCATATACCTCGGGACTGGAAACGCTGCTGAACATACCTATCAAGAGGACCATGGTTCAGTCGCCTTCTGGGGTGATTCTGCAAGAGGTACAGCTCTCATGACATATCTCTTAGAGTCTGCCCCTCCACATCTTCTCTCTGCCCGTCCCCTTCATGTCCTCCCTACACTCTCTGAATTCATCTCTTGTTACAGGGTAGCCACTCAGAAAGGTTTAATACATTCTGCTTTCTCTAGTGTGAGTCATCAGTTTAAGATGCATTTTAGGAAATGATCACTGAGAAGTCTGGGTCTGTTGTTTATATGTTCGAGACTTTGCAGAAACTGGGCTTAAATTCTGGGTTTAGTGAGGGAGACTTCTAAAAAGTGGAAAATACCTGGTAGATTTCGAGAAGACAACTTCTCAAAGGTATCAGAGACCATCATCTGTTCGATGGTTTAGGGGGAACACCCTGGAGTGATGAGAATGGAGTGCAATGTTTTCAGCCCTTTGTTTAGTGGTACATCTGGGTTTGGGAATCAGCCCACATGAACGAAAGAGAATTCACTCCTTAAATTATAAGGTCATCATTTGATGGTTTTAGAAAACAAAATTGGTCAACTGGCATAGGACGTTTTAAAATTTAATTTTTTTAATTGAAGTATAGTCAGTTACAATGTATCAATTTCTGGGGTACAGCATAATGTTTCAGTCATACATATACATACATGTATTCATTTTCATAATAGGACTTTTTTTTAAATGCAACAGCTTTTATTTTTCCTTTCTCTCCTTTTCTCCAAGGCTGCAGATATGCATGCTCGGTACATAGAACTTCTCACAAGGTCTGGAGACTATTACAGATTCTTAAGTGAGATGCTGAAGAGTTTGGAAGATCTGAAGGTAATTTACTTTATCTCCTTGGAGGATCCAAAAAGAAAATAGGATAGAACTTTATTATTACTGCCTCATTATAACATGGATTTGGACATACCCACTGGTACAACTGTATTTCCTTCAAACAGTTAGTATAATATAGTTTGTTCAGAAGTCAGGGGTCAGTTCTCTTCTCTGCTACCCTGCTCTGAATGGGCTTAGGTAGCATTTGCAAAACTACAGTACTTTACCTTACCCCCCAAACCCAGTAATTTCATTTAATGTTTGGTCAAGGAATTTGCTTTCTTTCTTTGTGTTAAATCAAGGAGAACACCCTGTATTAGCGGGATTTGAATTCTGCATGTCGAGTGATTGTTTAATTCACTCCTCATTTCTAATACTTGATTTGAGTCCATATGGAAACTAATACTTTGAAATAAAAGAAACATAATTTATGAAATCATAAGCGTTTGGTTTTGGAAGAAATCACCTCATTTAAGAAAGCTGATAACTCAGAGGTGATACATCACTTACTGACATGATATAAGCAGTTGATGGAAGAATTATGACTGGAGTAGAGATCTCTTGAATTTTTATCTGGTAGCCTTTGTCTTGTATCACTCTTTATATGTGTACTTATGTGTGTGGTGTGTATGTGCACATGTGTGTGCAGGTGTGTAACAAGAAATGAGAAAGCACATTGGTCTTATGGGGAGAGAGTACTGCTTCTTATGATGTGAGGCATTTTTTTTTTCAACATACTTATTTAAAAAATTGAAATATCGTTGATTTACAATGTTGTGTTAGTTTCTGGTATACAGCATAGTGATTCAGTTGTATATTCTCTTTCATTATAGGTTATTACAAGGTAGTGAATATAGTTCCCTGTGCTCTACAGTAGGACATGTTATTTTTCTATTTTATATATAGTCATGTGTATCTGTTAATCCCAAACTCCTAATCTTTCCCTCCCCCCACCTTTCCCCTTCAGTAACTATAAGTTTGTTTTCTATGTCTGTGAGTCTGTTTCTGTCTTGTAGATAAGTCCATTTGTGTCATTTTTTTAGATTCCACATATAGGTCATCTCCTATGATATTTGTCTTTGCGTCTGACTTAACTTCGCTGAGTATGATCATCTCAAGGCCCCTCATTCAACATGCTTTCTATTTCACTTCCACAGCTGAAAAATACCAAGATCGAAGTTCTGGAAGAGGAGCTAAGGCTGGCCCGAGACGCCAACTCTGAAAACTGCAATAAGAACAAATTCCTGGATCAGAACCTGCAGAAGTACCAGGCAGAGTGTTCCCAGTTCAAAGCCAAGCTCGTGAGCCTGGAGGAGCTGAAGCGACAGGCTGAGCTGGATGGAAAGTCAGCCAAGCAAAACCTAGACAAGTGCTACGGCCAAATCAAAGAGCTCAATGAAAAGATCACCCGGCTGACGTACGAGATCGAGGATGAGAAGAGGAGGAGGAAGGCCGTGGAAGACAGGTTTGACCAGCAGAAGAGCGACTACGACCAGCTGCAGAAAGCGAGGCAGAGTGAGAAGGAGAGCCTGGGCTGGCAGAAACTGGAGTCTGAGAAAGCCATCAAGGAGAAGGAGTACGAGATAGAGAGGTTGAGGGTCCTGCTGCAGGAGGAGGGCGCCCGGAAGAGAGAATATGAGAATGAGCTGGCAAAGGTAAGAAACCACTATAATGAGGAGATGAGTAATTTAAGGAACAAGTATGAAACAGAGATTAACATCACGAAGACCACCATCAAGGAGATAACCACGCAGAAAGAGGATGATTCCAAAAACCTCCGAAACCAGCTCGATCGACTCTCCAGGGAGAATCGCGACCTGAAGGAGGAGATCGTCCGGCTCAATGACAGCATACTGCAGACCACTGAGCAGCGGAGGCGGGCGGAAGAGGATGCCCTGCAGCAGAAAGCCTGCGGCTCCGAGATGCAGCAGAAGAAGCAGCAGCTGGAGGTGGAGCTGAAGCAGCTCATCCAGCAGCGCTCCGAGGACAACGCCAGGCACAAGCAGTCCCTGGAGGAGGCTGCCAAGACCATCCAGGACAAAAACAAGGAGATTGAAAGACTCAAAGCTGAGTTTCAGGAGGAGGCCAAGCGCCGCTGGGAGTATGAGAACGAACTGGCTAAGGTAAGGAGCAGTTACGATGAGGAGATCATTAGCTTAAAGAACCAGTTCGAGACGGAGATCAACATCACCAAGACGACCATCCAGAAGCTCACCCTGCAGAAGGAAGAGGACACCAGCGGCTACCGTGCCCAGGTGGACAACCTCACCAGAGAAAACCGGAGCCTCTCAGAGGAGGTCAAGAGGCTGAAGAGCACTCTGGCCCAGACCACGGAGAGCCTCCGGAGGGTCGAGGAGAACGTCCAGCAGCAAAAGGCCACGGGCTCGGAGATGGCTCAGCGGAAGCAGCAGCTGGAGATCGAGCTGCGGCAGGTCACACAGATGCGGACGGAAGAGAGCATGAGGTACAAGCAGTCTCTGGACGATGCTGCCAAGACGATCCAGGACAAGAACAAGGAGATAGACAGGTTAAAGCAGCTGCTAGAGACAGAAACAAAGGAGCGCAGGTGCCTGGAGGAGGAAAATGCGAAACTGCAGCGGGCCCAGCACGAGCTGCAGAAAGCCAACAGCAGTGCCACAGAGACAATTAGCAAACTGAAGGTTCAGGAGCAAGAGCTGTTGCGCCTGAGGATCGACTACGAGCGGCTGTCCCAGGAGAGGACCGTCAAGGACCAGGACATTCGCCCGCTTCCAGAGCTCCCTGAAGGAGCTGCAGCTGCAGAAGCATAAGGCGGAGGAGGAGCTGATGCGGCTGAAGAGGGCAGCCTCCGAGGACTCCTCCAAGAGGAAGAGGCTGGAGGAGGAGCTGGAGGGCCTGCGGAGGACTCTGAAGGAGCAGGCAGTGAAAATCACCAGCCTGACCCAGCAGCTGGAGCAGGCGTCCATTCGGCAAGAAGAAGAGCGAGGATGACCTGCGGCAGCAGAGGGACGTGCTGGAAGGCCACCTGCGGGAGAAGCAGAGGACCCAGGACGAGCTGAGGAGGCTGGCCTCCGAGGTTGAGGCCCTGCGGCGGCAGCTGCTCCAGGAGCAGGAGAACGTCAAGCAGGCTCACGTGCGGAATGAGCACTTCCAGAAGGCCATCGAGGACAAGAGCAGGAGCCTGAACGAGAGCAAGATAGAAATCGAGAGGCTGCAGTCCCTGACCGAGAACCTGACCAAGGAGCACCTGATGCTGGAGGAGGAGCTGCGGAACCTGCGCCTGGAGTACGACGACGTCCGGCGGGGCCATAGCGAGGCCGACAGCGACAAGAACGCTACCATCTCGGAGCTAAGGAGCCAGCTGCAGATCAGCAACAGCCGGACCCTGGAGCTGCAGGGCCTGATTAATGATTTACAGAGAGAGAGGGAAAATTTGAGACAGGAAATTGAGAGATTCCAAAAGCAGGCTTTAGAGGTATTCACAAATATTTGATCGCAGCTCCACTGTGTCTTGAATGATGCACTCCGCGGTCCTCTGATCTCAGCTGTGCTCTTGCTGCTGGGGTGGCTGCTTGCAGAATATCTCACTTTTCTTTTGGTTGCTGTCTGCCACTGGCTGGCTGCTGCTGTGGACTGATTTCAGTGCTGTTTGCCTGGCTCTTTTGTCACTGCATCAAGTGTCCATCTGCGTGTGACCCAGGCCTGGCTCTGCTTTTAGACCTTTCACCTGGGTGGAGCATCTGAGATCACTTGCCTCTCAGTGACCCACTCTGTTTTCTACACATTGGCTCTTTGGGAGCTGTGACTATATTCGTAATTAAAATTTTGCTAAAGAAAAATCCCATTAAAGGGGTTTTCTATGCAATTTTTAAGTCAGTTTTTGAATTCTCACCTGCATGGTTTTTCTGCATGCCTTATCCTGTTCTCTCTTGATCATGGCCCTCCTGTGTTTCTTTTTGTTTGACTTTTCTCCTTTTACCCCCTAATTAAAACATTCAGCTTCTTTAACTTCTAACAACTGTTTGACTTAGGTAGAAAATATTTGTGTGGGGCTGGGTGTGGGGTGTGTGCGTATATGTCCATAGATTTGTATTGTTTTATTAAACATATTAGTATAGCTGTAGCAGGTGAGATGTAGGTATAGCGGGTGTGATAGCCTGGAACAAAACTCCCCGTATTTGTTCAAACCATAATTACTATTAAGAATGAGACAGGTCTGCAGTTGCTCCCATTTCCTTCTATGGGAAAATACAGTAAGTATAGAAGCCATTTATCAGAGTGGCAACATACATGCACAGAATTTTTTTCCATGAACTTGTAAGATAACAAAATAACAGTATATCCGAGGAAAACAGAGAAAGGGCAAATATGTAAATACACTTTTTTTTTTTTAATGTAGAAAAAGGTTAAGTGATGGTAGTCCTATGATATGATCAAATCATTTTTTCCTGTTTCTTTCTTTTCACCTTCTAGGCTTCTAATAGGATTCAGGAATCAAAGAATCAGTGCACTCAGGTGGTGCAGGAGAGAGAGAGCCTTCTGGTGAAGATCAAAGTTCTGGAGCAAGACAAGACCAGGCTGCAGAGGCTGGAGGATGAGCTGAATCGCGCCAAAGTGGCCCTCGAGGCAGAAAGCCGGGTGAAACAGCGCCTGGAGTGTGAGAAACAGCAAATCCAGAATGACCTGAACCAGTGGAAAACGCAGTATTCCCGCAAGGAAGAGGCTATCAGGAAGATTGAGTCAGAAAGAGAAAAGAGCGAGAGAGAGAAGAACAGCCTTCGGAGTGAGATCGAGAGGCTCCAGGCGGAGATCAAGAGGATCGAGGAGAGATGTCGGCGGAAGCTGGAGGATTCCAGCCGGGAGACGCAGTCGCAGATGGAGACAGAACGCTGCCGGCTTCAGAAGGAAATCGACAGACTCAAACAGCGCCCGTATGGGTCCCACCGGGAGACCCAGACTGAGTACGAGTGGTCCGTGGACTCCTCAAAGCTGGTGTTTGACGGACTGAGGAAGAAGGTGACGGCGATGCAGCTTTACGAGTGCCAGCTGATTGACAAGACGACCCTGGACAAACTGCTGAAGGGGAAGAAGTCAGTGGAGGAAGTGGCCTCCGAGATCCAGCCTTTCCTCCGGGGAGCAGGCGCTATTGCTGGAGCTTCTGCCTCCCCGAAGGAGAAGTACTCTTTGGTAGAGGCCAAGAGGAAGAAACTGATCACCCCAGAATCCACAGTCATGCTCCTGGAGGCCCAGGCAGCTACCGGCGGGATCATTGATCCCCACCGGAACGAAAAGCTGACCGTCGACAGCGCGATAGCCCGGGACCTCATCGACTTTGATGACCGCCAGCAGATATACACGGCAGAGAAAGCCATCACTGGCTTTGATGACCCATTTTCAGGCAAGACAGTGTCTGTGTCGGAAGCCATCAAGAAAAATCTGATCGATAGAGAAACCGGAATGCGTTTACTGGAAGCCCAGATTGCTTCAGGGGGGGTGGTGGACCCCGTGAACAGTGTCTTTTTGCCGAAAGACGTAGCCTTGGCTCGTGGGCTGATTGACAGAGATCTGTATCGGTCCCTGAATGATCCCCGAGATAGTCAGAAGAACTTTGTGGATCCGGTCACCAAGAAGAAGGTCAGTTACATGCAGCTGAGGGAACGGTGCAGGATCGAACCGCACACTGGCCTGCTCCTGTTGTCGGTACAGAAGAGAAGTATGTCCTTCCAGGGAATCAGACAGCCTGTGACCATCTCTGAGCTGGTGGATTCTGGCATATTGAGACCATCCACTGTCAATGAACTGGAATCCGGTCAGATTTCTTACGATGAGGTTGGCGAGAGAATTAAGGACTTCCTTCAGGGTTCAAGCTGCATAGCAGGCATCTACAATGAGACCACGAAACAGAAGCTTGGCATTTACGAGGCCATGAAAATTGGCTTGGTCCGACCCGGCACTGCTCTGGAGCTGCTGGAAGCCCAGGCAGCTACTGGCTTCATAGTGGATCCTGTTAGAAACTTGAGGTTACCAGTGGAAGAAGCCTACAAAAGAGGTCTGGTGGGTATTGAGTTCAAAGAGAAGCTCCTGTCTGCGGAACGCGCTGTCACCGGGTACAACGACCCTGAAACAGGAAACATCATCTCCTTGTTCCAGGCCATGAACAAGGAACTCATCGAAAAGGGCCACGGTATTCGCTTGCTGGAAGCACAGATCGCAACCGGCGGGATCATCGACCCGAAGGAGAGCCACCGTCTGCCGGTTGACATAGCGTACAAGAGGGGCTACTTCAATGAGGAGCTCAGTGAGATTCTCTCCGATCCAAGCGACGATACAAAAGGATTCTTTGACCCAAACACCGAAGAAAATCTTACCTATCTGCAGCTGAAAGAAAGATGCATTAAGGACGAGGAAACGGGGCTCTGTCTTCTGCCCCTGAAGGAGAAGAAGAAACAGGTGCAGACATCACAAAAGAATACCCTCAGGAAGCGCAGAGTGGTCATAGTTGACCCAGAAACCAACAAGGAGATGTCTGTCCAGGAGGCCTATAAGAAGGGCCTCATAGATTACGAAACCTTCAAAGAACTGTGTGAGCAGGAGTGTGAGTGGGAAGAAATAACCATCACTGGGTCGGATGGCTCCACCCGAGTAGTCCTGGTAGACAGGAAGACGGGCAGTCAGTATGATATTCAAGATACGATCGACAAGGGCCTCATTGACAGGAAGTTCTTTGACCAGTACCGATCCGGCAGCCTCAGCCTCACTCAGTTTGCTGACATGATCTCCTTGAAGAATGGGGTCGGCGGCAGCAGTGCCGAGGGAGGTAGCGTCAGCGATGACGTTTTCAGCAGCTCCCGACACTGAGTCTGTGAATAAGATTTCCACCATATCCAGCATCAGGAATTTAACCATCAGGAGCAGTTCCCTGTCTGACCCCCTAGAGGAGTCGAGCCCCATCGCAGCCATCTTCGACACAGAAAACCTGGAGAAGATCTCCATCACGGAAGGGATCGAGCGGGGCATCGTTGACAGCATCACTGGGCAGAGGCTTCTGGAGGCTCAGGCCTGCACAGGAGGCATCATCCACCCGACCACCGGCCAGAGGCTGTCCCTTCAGGATGCGGCCTCCCAGGGCCTGATCGACCAGGATATGGCCACCAGGCTGAAGCCTGCTCAGAAAGCCTTCATCGGCTTCGAGGGAGTGAAGGGAAAGAAGAAGATGTCAGCAGCAGAGGCAGTGAAAGAAAAATGGCTCCCCTACGAGGCGGGCCAGCGCTTCCTGGAGTTCCAGTACCTCACGGGAGGCCTTGTTGACCCTGAAGTGCACGGGAGGATCAGCACGGAAGAAGCCATCAGAAAGGGGTTCATCGACGGCCGGGCGGCTCAGAGGCTGCAAGACACCAGCAGCTATGCCAAGATCCTGACCTGCCCCAAAACCAAGCTGAAAATATCCTACAAGGATGCCATAAACCGCTCCATGGTGGAAGACATCACCGGCCTGCGCCTCCTGGAGGCTGCCTCTGTTTCGTCCAAGGGCTTGCCCAGCCCGTATAACGTGTCCTCCGCCCCAGGCTCCCGCTCCGGCTCCCGCTCTGGCTCCCGCTCCGGCTCGCGCTCCGGCTCCCGCAGTGGGTCCCGGCGGGGAAGCTTTGATGCCACAGGGAATTCTTCCTACTCTTACTCCTACTCCTTTAGCAGTAGCTCTATCGGGCACTAGTAGCCGGTGGGAAGTGGTTGCTCTACCTTGGCTTTCATTGCTATGAATTTTCGCTTTACCAAATAATAGAAAAAGAAAGCCCAGCGCTTGGGGATAGTGATAGAACTTTCTGTGCTTAAGAAAATGTAGCCATGGTCGGAATCAAATAGTAAAGGCTGTTTTGGCTTTTGATCTTCTTAGCCCCCGCCTCGAGAATGTACTACATCTGGTGGTGTGTGTACGACGTGGTAATCAGTTGTAAGGATAGCACAAATTGAATTGCTTCTCTGTTTAGATTTTTGATCGCTTCTTCTTGAACTTCTTTTGGCCTATAATACAGATTTCTATTCTCGGAGATAAAAATTAAATTGACCATTGATGTTGTAGTCCGCATTCTGTTTCTCAGCTAAATATTTCCTTTTTCTGTATTAGGAGAAAATTATCCTACCTTGGCCTCCTCCCCCCACAAAAAAAGAACCCCCACCGACCCAAGCATTTTGGTATGAGTCTCCTTGGATTGTAGAACCCATATCCTCTTAAATGTACCTGTTCGGTTTGGTATTAATTTGACTATTTGTGCATGACAGCAGCAGTCTCTGCTTTTCTTTGGTCAAAGTTTTCTGTTTATTTTGCTTGTCATTTTCTATGTACTTTAATAAGGTGTCTTGATGAAGTTTGCTATTCTGGCAATAAACTTTTAAACGTTTGAAGTTTTTGTGTTTTGATTTCCTAATATGTTCATACACACAAGGGCATTTAGCAGAAGCTTTTTGTTTATTGTAACATATGTCAAAAACTATTTACTAAACACATGCTAAGAAAGACCATTAAAAACCTGTTTCAGTTCTGAATTCTTGTTAGATGTTGGTCTTCTGAAGTTAGTTTTTCAACATTTCTTGACCAGGCAGAGTCCTTGAAAAGAAGTCTATGTAAAGAGGCCAGGCCAGAGGTCAATACTCAATTCTGGTTTTTTCTGGACAGTGAGTAGCATGGGGGCAGGTCACCATTATACCATTTAAAATACATGAAGTGGGTAAGACTCCATTTTGGTAGTCTCAAACTACGTGGTTGCATTTTGTCCCCTAAGAGGAAAGAATTGTCCTTGGGTCTATGAAATTGATCCTGAAGAATTCTTGGCTCATTCAAAAGACAATGAAATATAAGCCTTTTCTTTGGATCAAAGAAAAACTTGAAACTCAGACATTTGTTATTAAATTAACATGACTTTCCTGAATGCCTAGTATGTGTAGTCTTGGGTGAGGTACTAGAGGATTCAGTAGAATTTATAAGCCCTTGGCTTCTAGGCATTTGCAGTGTGGATGGGGACAAAAGACACATGTAAAACAGTGGGGGAAACAACTTGCATGTATCAGCAGTGTGTGTTAATACAATCGAACAAATCTTTTAGTACAATAGAAAATAGGAAAGCAAATGACATGCTAATTGTGTAGAACAAAAAATCATACTCAAGATCATCCTTAAATGATTGGAGCCTTTTGGTACGTAGTGTGAAAACAGCATTCATTTCTTTGTCACCTCTCCTATTCTTCCTCTTCTCCCCTCCCTCCCTGCCATTTGGAGGACTGGTAATTAATTTCATTCACTAAATACTGAGTTCTGTGTGCCACGCGTTGTTCCAGAAGCTATAGACCTCATGGTAGGAATACCTGGCACAAATACAGCCTGTGTAATAGAAAAGGAAGGCAAATACGTGATAAAGGCTGTGTTGGAAGAAATAAAGGCAGATCTGTAGACCAGAGCTGGGAAGCTGCATTAGCGCGGGCTGCTGTAACAAGATACCACAGACTGGGTGCATTAAACAAACATTCACTTTAGTACGGTTCTAGAGGTTAGAAGTCCAAGACCAAGGTGCCATCGGGGCTGGTGTCCAGTGAGGGCTTTCCTCCTGGCTAACAAGCAGCAGAGGAGTTCCAGGGTCTCTCTCAATTTATAAGGTCGCTAGTTCTGTCACGTTAGAGCCCCACCCTTCTGACTTCATTTAACCTTAATTACCTCTGTAAAGGCCCCATCTCCAAATACAGTCATGTTGCCGGTTAAGGCTTCAATATATGAATTTTGGGGGCACACAATTCAGCCTACAATAGAGGTCTAACCTAGAACAGGCAGCAGAAGACCTCTTTAGGAACATGGTGAGCCAACAGATAAACGTACATCCATGTAAAGGAGTCCTTTGGCTTGAAACAGTCCACCCACTCCAAGCTGCTGCCAAAGTTGTCAGTTAAGGTCTGAGATGAGAGGGTTGGGTCCTGGAGAGGACATACTTACCCTGGACTGAGTTTGGATTTGGTTCACATACACTGTACATCCACAGAAAAGGGAACCATATATTAAAATTTTCAATAGCAGTCATCACTTCACATCCCAAAATAGTCTCACATTTTCCAGGAGGCTTGGCTAACTATGTAACTGCAAATAAAAAGGATGCGGTGGGCAGGGTATAAATAAATTACTTACCACACATCCACTTGTAGCTACTGGCCTATTTCTGTATTATCATCATTTATTTATTTATCCATTTATTCATTAGTGACAGAACTGTGCTATTTGCCTTTGAAAATAGCTGTTCACAAAAATTTCCTTCATGGTGGTGTTGGGGGTTTTTTGGGGTGGGTGGGGGGGCCTGGAGGAGACAAGTGCAAAGGAAGGCAAAGATTTGGCATCAGGCTTGAAAAAGAAAAATAAAAAATAACATTACAGGGATTAGATACTGGGAGTTAAGGCCATTTGGGGAAAACAAAAGGGCTGATTCCAGGTCTTGGGTAGCAAATGTACAAAGTACACCTGGGTTAATCAAAGCAAGGAGGTCCTCAAGGACTAACAGAGACATGTCAAAGAGACATGGGTGGTTATAGTGGTTTCCACTGGTCAAATTGGGACGACTTGAGCATCAACAAGAATTATATTAATGGAGTATGTAATAATGAATTTAAAACCCTTTAACACATAATAATTTTCTAAAAAAAAATAAACCCTTGATTCCACAGTGAAACAAACAACAAAATGAAGGTATGGTAAGAATCCCATCTAATAAATGTGGGAGCCATGACAGAATTAGAGAGTCGTCGTTAGTAACTCCTAATGTCATCACAGATTCTGTGAGGGATTGTGTGAGTTTGTTGGGAACAGAACGTTCCTACCGCCTTAAGGTATCATCCTTCAGATTACTTACCAACTACCAAGAGGAAAATGTACAATTACAAGGGGGCAACACAGCCACTACCCACACCAGGTGATCAAATTTAGCATCACTAATAGCAGGAGAATCTAATACATGTCCTCTATGAAACATGATAAAGAGGTACACACATCTTGCAAAAGTGCTTGAACTTAATCTAATCATAAGGGGGGAAAATCAGACAAATCCAGAAAGAGGGACATTCTGCAAGACAACTGGCTGAGGTTCCTGACAAAAATTCAACGACTTCGTTTAAAAAGGAGAGGGGAAGAGGCTGTTCTAAATGAAAAGAGACAAGAACCAGGGTTGAAAAAAAAAATCAAACGTCTATAAAAGGAATTTGGGGGACAACTGGGGGAATTTGAATATGAACTACATTAGATATTATGAAATTATCATAAATTTTCTTAGGTTTTATCATATATTGTGCTTATGTAGGACAAGGTCCTTAGGAGAGGCGTATGGACATTTTGGGGGTGAAGTATCTGCAACTATCAAAACAATTCGGCAAAAATAAGCGCGTCTGTGTCTGTGTGGTTTGTATAGAGCGCGAGAGAGGCCAAATGTTAGCAATTAATGAGCTGAAGGAGGGCTACGCGAATGCTCATTGTACTAGTGTTTTAACTTCTCTGTAGATATAAACCGTTTTTTCTTAAGTTTGGTGGGGCAGGGAACTCCGATCTGGGACGGCCCAGCGCAAACGCATCCAAAAACAGTTGCAAAAGGCAGGGACGTCTGGAAGAAACGGAAGAGACGGTCCAAAAAATGGCTTCCGCCCTTCGCGGCGCCCTTCCCTATTGGCGGCCCCCGTCACGTGGCGACGTGGCTCCGCCCACAGTTCCCAGAGGCCCGTGCGCGCCGCCGGCGTTCCAGCCGCTTCCTCCCGCGGGCGGACGGACGAGCGGCAGCCATGGAGGGCGAGCCTCCGCCGGTGGAGGAGCGGCGGCGGCTGCGGGAGGAGCTCAGCGAGTTCGTGGAGAGCTGCTGCCGGACGCTGGAGGAGGTGACGGCGTCTCTGGGCTGGAGCCTGGACCGGCTGGACGCCGGGGACGAGGCGGCGGCGGAGGTGAGGGGCGCGGGGTCCTCCCGGGGGCCCTCAGCCTGGGGTCTCCCTGGCGGCGGGGGAGGGGGGTCCGCGTGGGACCTTGTCGAGAGGGCGGGGGCCCGACTTCTGCAGGGCCGCGGGGTACGCGGATACCGGCCTGCGGCGCCCCGACGGCCCCGGAACGCGGTCCGCGCGGGCCTCGCCCCGCAGGAGCCCGGAAACCGCGGTGGGTGCGGAGCGGGTGGCAGGGCTGCGGTGTGATTCAAAGTACGTGGGCGGGCCTCGGAGGGCTGCTCGCGGGCCACCGGCGGTTTGCTTTGTCATCTGTCGCACGGATTCCGCAGTTGCACCAGATTCGGTGTCTGGAGAGCCTGAGGATGCAGTTCACCCTTTTTCTGCCTTACGGTTGTGCAGCACGGATTCTAGGATTATTAAAGGATTTCACCAGGAGACGGTGCTAGCAACTCTCCTGGACGTTAGGATTGCTTTGGGAAAAGATGTAGGCAGGTGTGTTAGGGTGAACAGTCCTAATTTTGTTTTTGCCCTCAGTGGAATGGGAGGAAGTGAAGCGCTCTCGTGTGGGATAATTCATGATCTCCGCTGTTCTTTCTGCGTTCACCATGCTGTCATAATTTATCTCAGGTTTAACTAACATAACTGATTCCCAAGAGGCATTAAAAGTATATTTGATTTATCTACAAACCGCTCACATTTGTTGTACTAAAAAGGTAGTGGAATTAAAAAAATTGTTTAGAGCCATAGTCAAAGTTGTGAATTCCATTGAGTGGGGCCTCCCAAGCCTTTTCACACCATCCTTTACACAGCATTGTAGTAAATTTAGTTTTCTTGTATTAATACTTAAATAGCGCTTTGTATCTGCCACTTACTGTACCTTACCTCACTTAATACTTGTAATTACCCTGTGAGTTAGGTAGATACTCTTAGCCGCCTTTTACAGTTGAGGAAAGAAACCCAGAGAAGTGGTAATTTGTCCACGGACACACTGCTAGTAAGTGGTAGTTAGGATTTGAACCCAGGCATTTTACTCCTAAGAGTCTGTGTGCTTAATTGCTGTCCTGCCTTTGTAAAGCTCCTTTCTGAAATTCCAAAATTCTGACAATCAGCTGTCGATGTGTACCTGACTTTTGCAAAACCAGTATCTGATATTCAGGAGGGTGACTGGCTTAAAAATCCTTGTAAGTGACATCATTCCTAGACTTGGTGCAGTCTGGCAGCCAACCCATCTTCACTTTCCTGCCAGCGTGTTTTATACTGAAGTGTGAACAGCAGTCACAGTTCCTGTCCTCACGGAGTGGACCGTCTGGTGGTGCTGAGGGGGAATACAGAGAAATCAGCCATTATGCTATAATGGGACAGAGTCTGTGATGGGTGGATTGGAATTGCTGTAGGGCAGGTTATTGTAGGCGTGGTGGGACAGCCAAGACGTTCTGGATAAAGTGAATTCTAGGCTAACAAATAAAAAAGGGAGCTGAGTTCGCTAGGGGAAGCACAGAGAAAGCATCAACAGCACGTGTCACAATCCAGAGACAAAGGTGTGCACAGATCCGGAAACCCAGGTTGTTAAGGATAGTTACGGGCATAGGATGTGAAGGAGGCGAATGGTGGTCCGTAGGGGCCAGAACTTAAAATTCCTTGTGTCAGCCGTGTTAAGGAATGTAGATTTTTTCTTTTTTGAGAGGGGAGGAGATAATTAGGTTTATTTATTTATTTATTTTTAATGGAGACACTGGGGAGTGAAGCCAGTACCTCCTGCATGCTGAGCACGTGCTCTACCACGGAGCTGTACCCTCCTCCACCAGGTTTTTTTTTTATATGAGAGCAGTGGAAGAGGCATGAATGTATTTTAAGCCAAGATGTCATAATTGTATTTGCCTTTTAAGAAAATAATACTTGGTTATATTTATTGAATGCTTGGGGTGTTCCCGGCCCTGTTCGAATTGCTTTATGTGTATAAACTCTTGTATAATTTACTTAATCTTCACAGTAGCTCTGTGAGAGGTTCTGCTATTATACCCATTTTATAGATGAGTAGACTCAGGCAGAGAAATGTTCAGTACTTGGACTGAGTTCATACAGTCGGCGAGAGCAGGCCTGGGGTTCGAGCTGGCTGCATTGTGCAGCGTGGAGAGCGGACCGCGGGCCTGAAGTAGAGAGGGCCGCTACACGCGGGCTGTTGTAATCCAGGAGAGACAGCGCCATCCTGAATGGGGATGTGGCAGCGGGGATGAATCATGTGGCAGGATTTCAGAGTTGTTTGGGAGTAAAAAGGACTCGCAGGCTGCTAGGTGAAGTTGTCGAGGTGGTGAGTGTAAACAGATCTTTCAAGAATTTGACTTTGAAGGGGTTGAAGGGGCAGAGGCTGTAAAGGGGAGAGAGACTGAGGGAGTTTTTTTTTTAATATGTACATACTCTCACAAAGGGGTTTTGGGAGAGGCCTGCAGGAAAGGATATATAATTTTTTTTTTAAATTATGTACCCTTTTTTCTTTGCTTCTGTTTGATTTTTATAGGATGAAGTTGTGATATGCCCTTATGATTCCAATCATCACATGCCTAAGTCATCTTTAGCAAAGCACATGGTATCTTGTAGATTGAGGAAACTGGGCTATACCAAAGAAGAAGAGGTACCATATGTTTATTATGTATATGTTGTGTAATTCATGCATTAGTAAATTCACAATATTTGGAAGGTATGGTGTGAAGTTTTTTGACAATAGTCATTTGTGGGGTACAATGGTACTTGCCTAATTTTACAAATTATTACAAAGAAGTGTTTAAATGATAGTAATCTATTGTTGGTTTATGTTAAATCTTAAAATAGTTCATTGTCTGATGCTGAAGAACACTAAGATTTTGTGTTTTTTTGCTGTTTAGGATAAAATGTATAATTCTGATTTTTTCTATGAGAATGCGAAGATACCTTCAATTACTTTGAGTAAGTATTAATATAGTTACAATTTTAAAATGTCTTAGTAGAGATACATCTATATAGGTATTAATATTTCACTTTTGAATTATCAAAAGAACAGGTTTTATAAGTGCTTATGATTAAGAATGGTGTTTCTTACAGTGACACTAATTTGCTTAATCTGAAATTTAGAGATCAGGTGTATATTAATAGGCAGTGAAAACCCTACAGAGCTTTGTACAGTAGGACAGACGCCTTCCTTCTTGGTTATAACACAAATCTGGCCACACACATAGTTTGAAGATAGAACTGAGGACGGGAGTGTGTTCCAAGTGTTCATAGCATACATAGAGGTTAAAATCTTGGCCTCTGGAATCAGAATATCCTGATTCAACTAATTTTGTCACTAATGGATGTGTGACTTTCAGCAAGGTAATCTGTCACCTAAATTTCTTTGGGGATGATGATAATAGCACCTTTGTGAGGGCTGAATGACACAATATGTGTAATGTGGTTAGAATAGTGTGTGACATTTAACTGGGATTCAAGAAATGTTAGATATTGTAACAGCCACTGTGTGTGTTTGATTATAGCGTTTTCTGAACGACTTGAAGTCTGGTTACTTACTGGGTTCTAGCTAGATCTGAAAGAATTCTGCATTCAGATTACCTAGGCAACATTGTGTGTGTTTCCTCTCTTAAGATTCTGGAAGGTTTCTCAGTATGCCCGAAGAGTCTGGACTGGAACTCAGTTAATAATTTCATTGTAGGCACTGATGATTTGTGTTTACGGATTTTATTTTATTTTTTTGGACAGATAAGGACTCACAATTCCAGATAATTAAACAAGCTAGAGCTGCAGTTGGAAAAGATGGTGATTATTCTAATCAAAGTAAGTGGCATCATAGTTTGAGCTAATTAATTAAACTTTTTCTCCCATAGCACATGTTACTAATTTTCAAGAAAAAAACCTTGTGGAAACAGTGACATGGGAAAGATTAAGTTTTACATTTGACATTAGACTGATATGCTTGGTGTCTGCTTCATGTGTTAGATATATTCTGCCCAAATACACCAGAGTCTCACAAGGACACTTTTAGCTCGGGGTTCATGCTTTAGAATTACCTACTAGGTGAGATTGCCTTGTAAATAATTTTTTAAAAATTGTGACTATTTAGTAAATATATCCCATTGAGTAGACTGTCTGAGATTTCCTCTCTCTCCTGAGAATTAGCCCAATGTTAAGTGTAAGAATGTTGAACTGCAAAGTAAAAGGAAAGACAGGCGAAAAGAGACCAGTTTCTACCGCCGCACCTCGGAGTAAAGCATGTGTGCAGTTTCATGTAGAGTTTCCGAGGGTTTGTGGGTCCCTTCCTGCCCAGCTGTGGACCTGGGTTAAGAGTTTCTGCCTGGGATGGAGTTTAGCAGAGACTAGGTTAGAATTTTAAAGTTTGAGCTTTTAGGAAATTTAAAGAAAACTTAAATCCTCAAAATCCTAGAAGTAAAGGAGTAAATGGAGTTAGTAGATTTCTGAACCAGGTGTAACGTGCAGCCAGAGCGTGGCCGGCTCCTTTCACGAGGACTTCTCCGTTGTCTTCTCTGAGCCTTCTGCAGGCAGCCTTCTCTGGACTTCTGACCTTTTTTCTCCCTCACTCCTCTTTCTAGCTGAGTTACGTTCACCAGCCCATAGTTAGGGTTTCTTTTCTCGCTTGCTGATGTTCAGGGTTTTAACCCGTTGTGCTAAGCCAGTATCTGGGCTGGATTTCTCCCGCAGTTGCACTGGGACTTCAGAAGGAGGGAGTCTCCCACCCCTGGTGTACGTCACACTGGTCCCGTATAACAGCAGAAGCATGTGTCTTGTGTTTCCTGTCCTGAAGGTCCCACTTAGTGCGCTCGTGCTGAATTCCAGGTTTTACTCTTAGAGGGAGACGTTTAACTCTCATCTTACTTGATTCCTGGGCTGTGGCCAGTGAAGCCTTTATTGGTTCAGTTAATGAACCAGTTTAAAAATCGAGATGTTGGTTGGTTAGTTGGTTGATTTTTGGAGGAGTTAAAGGACTTTATTTGACCTTAGCTAGTTAGATAGATTTACTGAATTTATTTTGGAGTTGAAAGTGAACTTGGAGATCATCTAACCCATCATCTGGTTTTGACTGATAAGGAAACAAGCCCTGTCTGATAGAGGTGATGAAGTTCTGGTGTGTTCGTTCTAAAAGCCCTCAGTACTTTTGTATTTTAAAAGAGATTCTTTTTTTCCGAAGCTCTTTTATGTATTTCACTGCTCTTTCACAACAGACTTGCGATAGACGGGACAAGTGTTTCCCCTTTCATATTAGGTGACGAAATAGAGGTGCACAGAAGTGAATTAACACTTCTTTGCTATAATAGGAAAGCTGGGTTGAGAACCAAGTTTTGAATTTTACCGATTTAGACATTGAGTTTAGTTCTTTACAAAAGTGAAGAATTACTTTGAATAAATATTTCTTTCAATAGGTAATTAAGAGGAACTTTTATTTGGTTTTGAATTTTTGTAGTATCTTAAATTAAGATTTAATTGTTAAGAATAACTTTTTCTATGTTCTGTAACCCTCTTTTTAAAACTTTTGTTCATCTTATGTAGAGTTCTGCAGTTTCTCAATAGAGATTATTTTTTGTGGCCCACTTAATATCTTAACACATTTAAAATTTTTTACTTCAGGACAAAAATCTCTTTAATGTCTTATTGATGTTTACTTTAATGAGAGAATGAGTAACAATTTTACATTTTCCTGTTTAATTAGTATTTTGTTGGTTATGCTCTAAATTGTAAGGTTTTTTATGTTTTCATTTCATCAGTCATATCAGGTCTGAACTCAAGGTATAGAATTCTTAATCTGTTAATCTTTGTGAAAGCTTGAACAACCATTAGGTCTGTTTACTTATTTATAGATACAGTTTGGTTAATTTTATAACCAGGATATTAATTTCAATCCCAAACAATCATTTTATCCTTTAGTGGTTTATCTTTTTCCTTCAATGTTAAAGATTCAAGTTGCTGTGCTTCGATTTCATGGCGTATGTCAGGGTTGTGGCCTTGATTTGAACATCACTGTACCCTGCTAAAGAATCCTGAAGAGACAGGATACGATGGTTCTAGACCTAATCTTTTACTACCACTTGTGAGACTTTTACAGATCATTTTACTTCTATGGGCCTGATTTTTTTAGTCTCTAATGTTAGGAAGTTGACTCTGTGTGAATTTTCTGTAAAATTCTGAATTTGTATCTTTAACACAAGTTAATATGAAGAATGAGAATTCAGATTATTAGAAAAGTAGATTAATGTTTCAGTTTGGGGCGATGAAAACGTGGAGATGGAGAGAAGTGATGGTTGCACAACAGTGTGAATGTACTGATGCCACTGAAACGTACACTTAAAAATGGTTAAAATGGTAAATTTCATGTTATGTATATTTTACCACAATTTAAAAAAACTACTGTTAAAAAAAGAGGGTCGCAGAATTAGTACAATTATAGCTCATTCAGATATACCTCTAAATGGTATAGAAACATTTGAACATTTACATTTTATGGAAATGTAAGGTTATTTAAGTGTGTTTATCCTTTTTTTGTCAGAAATATCTGTTCTGAATGATTTGAATGCAGTTTGTTGTTTAACTTTTCCTGTACTTTTTCTTTTTCAGTAATTGGGGTGAGTATAAAGAGGAATTAGGAACCTGAATGTACTCCTTATTTAAAGATATGCAGTATCCTTTTTGCAAATGATATCCTTTTAAAAGTATTACTCAGATTGCTAAACTATCTTAATCACTGTCACAATATTTCAGTCTTGATTTGGAATTTTAGTTGAATTTCAAAGAATTTAAGTATCAATCTTCAGCATACAGAGATTTAAGATGAATAAAGAAAACTCCAAATATTTTAAGGAGCAAATTGTACTTCTTTGTTTAAAAAGAATGTGGAGCTTGTTTATAATACATTAGTGTTTTCTAATCTTTATATTTTTCTCCCAGAATATGTAGCCTATATTCAAATGAATCTAGTTTATCAAAGCTAACTTATTTTTAGATTGCAAAATTAAACGTTTTAACATCTGACTGCGTAAGAGGGCTTTTCCTAGTGTCTACCAGAATTAGAGTAAGATTTGATTGAAAGGGAGGGAACCCTTCCGCACTAATTCAGAACCCCTCTGCTAGTACAGATGGTCGTGTCCGTAGCTGTTAAACCATGGGCTCAGATTCAGTGTAGCTCTCCTCTTAATTTGTAGACAAATGTAAAGCCATCTCTTTTTTTTTGTGTTCATAATATGCCCTTATTTGAATTTTTGTTTTGCCTATCTACCTAGGAAGTCAGTGGGGTCAGACTTTATCAAATATGAGTATCTGAGAGTAGCTACAGATTTTACATTGTTCTGTGAACCTGAGTTAGTACTTCCAGGTAACCTAGCAAACACTGAAAGGATTCCTTTAGTAGCTCATGTTCTTTGTTTACATTAGTGAATAATGAAGTCTAGAAAGAATTGTTTTAAATTGCTTTATTTACAGTTACAATAATTTTTTTATTTCTTTGAGAAAATTTGAATCTCAAAACAAAAATTTTCTTCAGTGTTTAATACATCATATCAAGGTATTGTATTTACTCTTTCTCATTAATGAGCAGATTTTAGAAAGTTTTGTGACTGTGGGGGGTGCTGTTAACTTTTTGCAGTTAATTTGGGGAAGCCAATATGCTTCCTCTTTGGAAAATTAAAACAGGTTTAGTCTCAGTCTGTTTTTCTCTGGTCTGAGGAAGTTTCAGATTTCTGCTACTTAATTATTTTTTGGTCCCTTGTGCTAAGTCATTGCACAAGTGAAATGCATTTTGAATATGGAGCATCTAGCTTGATGTCTCTCATAAATTTTTTTTAATATATTTTTCATGTTTCTATAGTTTATTTTCAAAGGGACTATAATGTATATTACCTATTGAAAGCATTTTTTCCCCCATCTTTTATGGGGAAAGCATATAAACAGAAAGAAAATACCTGCTTTTACAGGACGGGTAGCCTTTTAAAAGGTTTTCTTATGAGCAGATTGTCTTATGGTTATGACTGGCTGCCTTCGTGGGGTCTGTCTTACTGCGTATTGATGGAGAGAGTGGTGAACGTCTGCAGTACATCCTTTCTGTGGACAGAGCATTCAGGGTAGAGTCAGTGCTGACCATTTATCACACAGGCTGATGTTCTGTATTTTTAGGGATTACTGTGAAGACAAATTGCTTGTATTAATGTTGCATTATTAAAGCGCATGTTTAAAGATAAGTACAGTAGATCTTAAATCCACAGTGCTTCATGTATTGTTTATTCTTGTGATTTTATTTTTACTTTAGGGATTTACTCTTCATCGCCTGTTGAAGTTCCTCTGAATCACAAACGGTTGGTTTGTGATCTGACCCAAGCTGATCGTCTTGCCCTCTATGATTTTGTAATCGAGGAGACAAAGAAAAAGCGCTCGGATTCCCAAATTATTGAAAATGACAGTGATCTCTTTGTAGACTTGGCTGCTAAAGTCAATCAAGGTTGGAGACAAATATCAGTTTCCTCTTTCTTAATTGTCCTCGTATCCTTTGAGTGTTATTAAAGTGGTTTGTCAGGCCACTTGGAGTTGGAATAGGATGGTTTTGTATCATCTGCTATTCACACATATATTAAGATGTTTACTTAGTGCTTGAAATGCTGCTCTCTGATTTTTATATTAAGCATGCCTTCCTTCTGTAAGAATGTTACAGCTGCTCTGTTACTTTTTTTGTTGTTAATTGAAGTATAGTCAATTACATGTCAGTTTCTGGTGCACAGCACAATGTCCCAGTCATGCATATACATAACGTATATTGGTTTTCATACTTTTTTCATTAAAGGTTATTACAAGATACTGAACATAGTTCCCTGTGCTTACAGCAGAAACTTTTTTTTTAAATCTGTTTTTATATATAGTAGCCAACTTTTGTAAATCTCAGACTCCCAACCTAAGCACTCTTATGTTCAACTGATGGCTAGAGAAAAGGCATGATATAAAAAACTTAGTCCATTTACATAATGTAGAATTTCCAGAATATTTTTGAGTGCTACATTAAAACATGTTGAAATATCAGATGATTATGGTGTTCCTGCTAATTCATAAGAATTTAAAGCTTCTGAGGATGTAATGATTTTATTTTGTTTTTTTGGTTAGATAATAGTCGAAAAAGTCCAAAATCTTACCTTGAAATCCTGGCAGAAGTGAGAGATTATAAAAGAAGACGCCAGTCCTATAGAGCTAAGAATGTTCACATAACCAAAAAATCATATACTGAGGTGAGTTTTACATAATCTTACAGAGCTTTGTTGAAAACAGAAATTTCCTTTAGATAGTTGTCGTCTGTCCTGTGGATTTCCACAGTTCCTTAGAGATTTTCTGAGAGTGGCCCCAAGGTAGCCACACCTGATTTATATCTGCTCCATCATTTTCAGACCCGCCCTTTACCAGACAAAGGCTTTTCGGGGTACAGAGACTTTTTATAAAGAGGTTGTACAGTCTTAGGAAAGTACCACTTTTGAGAAGATGATACTACATCATGAGAGGAGACCTGGGCTTGAGTTTTGATTCTGCAGTTTATCATTGGCAGTTTGACTTGGGCAAGTTATGTGAGCTTTCTAAGATTTAATTTTTTTCATTTTATAATAATACAGACTTTGCAGGGTTATTGTGAGAAGTAATTGAAATAATGCATGTGAACAAAGAAATTGTTCAATAAATAGTTACCTTTTTTGGGCAGAAATTTCAGTGTGCTTTTACATACTCTACTAAATATTTGGACTTAAGAAATGTCTTGGTATAAATTATGTATAATTTATAGTGTAAGATATATGTTATGTATATTATAAAATTTAATATCATTAGCTTCAATATCCATCTAGACTTATTTTCAGATGTCATTTAGTAGATAGAGTTGATGACTTTTTGGTACGAGTCACTTTGCTCCGACTCTAGAAATAAGTTCCTCATTGAATCTCTAGTTACCACATTATTTCTTACTTTCCTTTATATTTCACAGACCTTCTGTAATCTGGCCTCATTTTACCAAGCGTTTTCTTTTGTTTTAGTTGGGCATGTCTCTTAAACTGTATCTGATCACAGATTATTTCTACCTCCGTGTCCTAATACGTGTCATTTTCTCATCTGAAATGCTTTTTGTTTTGCTCTTTTAAATCTTGTTTGCATGAGGTGCTGTTGGCTCTGAGCCGTCTGCTGACTGACTGCACTTGCACTCTGCACCGCAGGGCTCAGCGCTTAACTTTATGCTGTTTTTACAATTGTGACCTCCTTTGGTAGAGTCTGGGACCATGCCCTCACCTTCGTGGTCTTGCGGCCCCTCCATTGCTTGGTGGTGTTTCTTCTCTGGTCTCATAACCGCGTCGTCAGGTGTCATTGTTGCTGCTGGTGTTCTTTACAGTTTTATGGTCAGCTTTTTTTATGGTTAACTTTTTGTTGTAGAAATACTCAGATATACACTGAAGTGGATGGAATAGTGTAATGAACCCTTAGACACACATCTCCCACCCTCAACCATTATCAGCATAAGGCTTCCTGTTCTGTTTATGTCCCACTCGCTACCTGTCTCCTCCCCACCAGCACTTGGTAATTTTAAAAACAGATCCCAGATATCTTTCCTCTGTAAAACCTGTGTTTACAGATCTTTTAGTGATTAATCATATTTCTGGTCATGGCTTTTTTTTTTTAACATCTTACTCATTCCTTGCTTCATTCTTACATCATTTTTGTTTGCTCTGAACTGGAACCTGAACTGACAGATGTCAGCAAAGATTGAGCACAGACTGTAGCCGCTGTGCACACATAGCACACGGCTGTGGGGAAAGCAGAGAGAAATGGCACCCGGCCCCACCCTCAGGGAGCTTGTTTAACAGGTGAAACAGACCTTTCAAAATAGACTGTTGAATACCAAAATAAGGTGAGATCAAAGCACGTGGGAGGGGGCAGTTCTGTTTGAAAGGTAAGATTGGTGTAGGCCTCACGGAGGAGACAGTGTTGGAGAGAAAGGGAGAAGCGGAGATGGGGCGAGGGCAGCACCGTGCACGGCTCTTCCCCCGCGGTGGACCTGTGCTGCGTGGGCCCTGGAGCCCGTGTCCAGTGGCACTGGGGCCTCACGGAGCTCAGGTAGAGCCTCTGGTGGGGGAGTCACGCGGGGCCGCCCCGGAGGGGCTGGAGCTGGAATCAGAATTCAGGCCCGTGTGGCTCTGCCACTCCCCAGGGGTGGGTCATGCACATCGTGACCCTTTACCCCTGAGTGCTTAGTGTGCGTTTCCTAAGAAGGCGCCGTTTCCTCGCAGTCACGGTGGGAGCGCCACCGCCTTCCTTCAGGGCTTCCACCTGCCCTTCACGCCCGGCGTTGCCCGTTGCCTTTCCCACGTTCTCTAAGCTGCACGGGTCCCGCTGTCCATTATGTCACAGCTCTTAGTAAATACTTGATTGACTGTTGTTAGCAGTGATTGTTTTCCTAGCTGTGTTTAGAGTCCTGATTTTTTGAACAGCTTTCTAATCTGAAATGCGGTCTTCTCTCCCCTAAGGTGATTCGGGATGTGATCAACGTGCACATGGAGGAACTCAGTAGCCACTGGCAGGAGGAGCAGGAGAAAGCGGAGGGTGGCCCGGAGAAGTACGTCGTCGCATCTGTCCTGAAAATAGTTCTCTTCTCAATCTGTGCCCTGTGATTGACTACATGTCAGCGCTTCCAAGTCTGTTTAGTAGCGCACTGTAATTCATCAGGACGCCTGTGGTTTCTTTATTTTACCAGAGCTGTAAAGCATATTATTAAGAGCTGTGTTTCTTATACGGAGTGTGAGGTTACCATACTCACTTAGATGCAGTCACTGGTCTGATGTGGAATAGCGGACTTCAGGCTGGTCTGCACTGGTGACCGGTGGTTAAAACTCACCCACGCGTGCTCTTCATGTTTCAGGAACGAAGACAGGCGGTCAGGCGTCGGTAGACTCCCGGCAGTCTGCGGGGAGCCATCAGGGTGCCGAGTGCTCCCGACACAGGAGGGACCGGAGCAGGAGCCCTCATAAACGGAAGAGACATCAAGAGAAGGATAAAGGCTGGGGCTCAGGGAGAAGGAGAGAGAGGTAGGTCTAACACGGCATCATTCGGGGTCAAATTGTTTACTTTTGAGAAGTAAGCACTTCCTTCTGTCGCAGATCGTGTTGAGAAAATGGATCGTAGGCTTAAAGTGGGGTAAATGATTGTTTCCGTTCGAATCTGCACAGCTCTGGTGACATAGCTCTCTATCCGCCTGATTGTTGCGGGTTTCGCTCTTTTATTACGTGTTTCCTAACCAGGACTTAACGAAAGTAACGTCTAAGTAGAAAGTTAACCGCATTAACAGAGTGTTTGCCTCGCTCTTTGCTGCTTCCTGCCTCCCTCTCTTGTTTTCTTGTTCCTTCTCTTTCTCCTTTTTTCTTTCTCGCTAATTCCTCAAAGGATGTTATCAAGTCAGAAGATCCCAGCTTTAGTGTCCGTCAGCTTCGCCCTTGTTAATATTCCTGATAGCATTTTGATGGCTGGAGAGAGATGAAGTAATACTGAAATAATGAATTTAGCTCAACCGCGGTCTGTCTTATACTCCAGCTGCTGCCTGGGCACCTGCCTAGATCTCAGGTGCATCAGGTGTGTACCTGAGCTCCCCCAGCACTCCCTGTCCTGGTTAAGGGATGTCCAGCACCTGCTCACAGAAGCTGAAAATCAGCGGTCACGTTAGATGCTCCTTTTTATTCCGCACTGTCTGGCCTTAATGTTGTCGTACCGTGTGCGCCGCCACCTCTCCGTCCTGAGTGCTGTCACCTGGAAGACGGTGGCCGTTTTCCTTGTCGTTCTGTCTCTAGGCTTGTTCCGTGTGGATCCATCCAATCCTACTACCAGAGTGAATTTTCACTTCTTAAGAGTCTTAGTGGTAAAGTTCACTCACATTCTTTAGAATGGCTCTCAAGACCTCCAGGATCAGGGCACCCACCTGTCTACCTTGTGTTTCACCCTCTGCTCCATGAAACAAGTAACTTCTGCTCTAGCCCGCCTGCCCGCCCCAAATACAGACAGTTGCTCATCCACACTGCTCATCCGTGCCTTCCCACATCATGTTCTGCTGCCTGGTGTTTTTTAAGCCTGCTTGGTAAACTCCTCCTCACCCTTTAGACGCAGCTTAGTCATTTCCATTAAGCCTTTTTTTCACTCATTCAAACAGAGCTGATGTTTTCCCTCTGGTAGCCACTCTGCCTAGCACAAATTTTTTATTGACCTTAAATGATTACTCTCCCTGCCAGACTGGGCTCTTTGGAGGCAGGTCCATGTCTTATTTAGTATTATTTGCACAGTGTGTATCTAATAATGAGCTCTTAAATGATATCTCTCCAGGACCAGTGGAGATCAGGAATTAGTAAGGTTTACCTGTCTAATAATTTTGCTCATCTTAGTATCATTCAGTTCATAGGTTTAAAGCTAGCTATGATTTAGTCTTTTTCTTACAAAAATGAAATATTTGATTAGTAATCCCTTTTATTCATTTAATGAATGATATGTGATAATTATGCACAAATTAGCTCTTCATTAGCTATCAGAAATTGGGCTCTTTAACTTCTGGTTTGTTAGTAATTTTTGACATGTCTGATCAGTCCCTGATGACTTAAATACATTCAGTACCCTCAAAATCTAAGTGTGAATAATTTTCCTTTAGAGATGATAAACTGAGTTGTAGCAGGAAATACTCCTTAATAGGATAATCTTTGCTGTCCACCCCTGAGATGGAATGAACTGTGGGGAGTTGAGACGGGAGCCAGGATGAGGAGATCAGACAGGGTCTGAATTCCTCCTGTGATATGTATGTTCTATTTGAAGTGAATTCTCAGGTCATCAACCACGTAGGTATATTCAGAGTTAGTTTTAAAGTGCAACTCCAAAGCGCAGTTTAGAAATCCATTTTGCTTATCTCCATCTCGATTTTGTCCTGTAGTTTTAATGATACATTTTTTATATTTACTCTTAAAAAAAAAATCACTGTTCTAAATGTATGCTTTAACTTGTTCTGGTTTATATCTGATAAAACTGTTTTCATCCCTTTCATTTCAGGGAAGGGGAAAGACATCATAGTCATAAAAGAAGAAAGCAGAAAATATAAATGGAGTGTTTGTGCATGTATTAATTATGCTTACACCATGGTAACCAATATGTTTTTTATCATAATTGCTTTGAGTAGAATGTGTTTATATGAACTGTTTAGTGCTCAGATAATTATTTTTCAATAAATACTTACGTCTCAAATCATGAGTACACAGTTATGTCCCAGAACTTTGTTTTCCTTACATTTTAGTAGATGATTGCTCCCTATTACTGATTTTGTTTCATTCTTTTTGATAATTTATATATCAGAAAATTCTTTAACTAAAGTCAATACTTAAACTATATAAATAATACATAAATGCATTCTCATTGTAAAAAATTAAACCTTACAGATAAGGCTAAAGTCCCCTTGGAACACTGTCTGTAATCCCTGTGGCCACCCCTGTGGTGACCACTACTTCCCACTCCACTGGTGAATTGTAATAGGGGAGAAGCACCTGAATATCTGTCAGAAGGGGAAAGGCCTGGCTAAATAAACTAGTATAGTCATGTGATGGATTACTATGTAAACTTAAAGAAATACAGTTTATCTGTGTTAACATGGAGAGATCTCAGAAACATGAAGCTAAATGAAAATAGCAAGTTTCAGAAACACATACAACTTACATCTAAGTGCAAAACAATACTGTACGTTTTCTGTGCCTCTATGTGTATGTAAATGCACTTTTAAAGGTTCAGAAGAACTTGTCCAAAACTCAAAACAGGGTTATTTGAGGGAGGAGGTATAGATGGGACAGAGAAACATGGAAACCAGGACTGGGGGGGTGGTCAAAGGAAACTAGCTTTATCTGTAATACATTAATTTTTTAAAAATAACGTATTCATGTTTTCACTTGTGAATTAAAAATATACTATTGTTTTGTTTTTTGTAAGTCAACTTTATTGAGGTACTGTTTACATACAGTAAAATAAATTCATTTTAAGTGTACATTTCATTGAATTTTGACAAACGTATTCCCCCTTCCTCATGTAGTGTGAGGAAGAAAGAAATCCTCGTTATGTTAAGCTCCTGTTAGTTCAGGAATAATTTGTTACCAAGGTTATCTTAACTATTTCGTGACTCTGTGTCCTTTTTTAGTGTAGCCCTAAGTACCTTTCGTGGGCTGGGCTCTTTAATGAATCCAGATGACTTTGAAATTTTTGGTGGAACATCTGAGCTGGTGTAAAAGAACAAAAAACTAAAACTCCTATGGCATGCTTACATTAGAAATAAGGAGCCTACCTTAGTGAGGGTTCCATGTTGCTTTCTCACATACTGACTGAGTATTGGAGCTGCAAAGACCCTTTGAGATCATTCAGGTCAGTTAGTAGATACCACTGCTTGCGAATCTAAATCCATTCCTCACTCTTTCTTTCTTACTCAGGGATAGGGCCTCCTTGGGCTCAGGTGTGAATCCTCACTGGTCAGAGCTAATCATGTGACCTTATCCCTGTTGCCAGTGATTGGTTTAGAACTGGTCATGTGACACTATTCTGGCCAATGTTACATGAGAGGCAGTCTCCTAGGGGTTTCCTGGGAAAGGCTTTCCTTGCTTTGAAAAAGAGATTTCTTAGAAGAAAATCCACTTTGTCACCTCAGTACATGGCTGTGTGAAGTGTGAAGCTTGGCCCCGGCAGCCATTTGTGATGGTGAGTGGAATCAGCAGAAGACGACGGACCAACACACTGAAGACTGCAGGGTGGGGGGAGCCTTGGTTCCTGATGACTTTGTTGACACTGAATAAATCAACCCTGGGAGACCCCACACCTGGACTTCCTAACACGTGAGATAAAAATATCCTTATTGTTGAGTCACTGTTAGCCTGAAACCTGCTAACTGCCCTGGTTTTACATTTGACAGGTAGAATCTGCCAGGAGATGACTTCAACTTTGTTCTGCTATTTGTAAATTGTAGAAATCAGTGTATAAAATGTTATCACTGCTTTTTTTTTAAAACAGCTTTATTGCTATAATTCATCTAACTGTACATTTCATCCATTTGATGTGTACGATTTGCAGGTTTGGTGTATTCACAGAGGTGTGCGCCTGTCACCACAGTCAATTTTAGAACACGTTCATTGCTCCAGAAAGAAACCCTGTACCAATAGCCGTCCCTCCCGGTGTTAGTTTGCTTGGGCTGCTGTAACAACGTACCATAGACTGGGTGGCTTAGACACAAATTTAGTTCTCAGTTCTAAAGGCTGGAGAGCCCAAGATCAAGGTGTTGGTCAAGGTAGGTTCCATCCTGAGGCATCTCCTCTTGGCTTGTGGGTGGCTACCTTCTTGACGTATGCTCACAGGACCTCTTCTTTGTGCATGCTCAGGAAGAAAAAGCATAAAGTGGTGTCCCTTCTAAAAGGGCACCAATGCTATCACCTGAAGGAAGAGATCTCTGAGGAGCAGCTGAAACTCCCAAGAGCAGGAGTTGCCCGGTCATCTGACCCAAGGTATTCTTTCAGAAGGTCCCGGGTTATTAGAACCGTGGGATTCTCATACGCACAGATAAAAGCGTTTGTTACAAACAACAGGCTTTGGACAAATTAATGTAAACTCATTTCTTGCAATCCCCAGACATGCTGCCAGGGTGGAGGGCTGCAGAACCCAATAGCCTTTGGGGAAGCTCGGGCCGTGGGAACCTCTAGGGTACCCAGTGGCTGTGCGGTAACTGACGGGGTGGTTTAATTTCTCATCCACTGGTCCAGCATCGAGTGAAACAGGGATCACCTATTTTAGAAACACTTTAAACCAACCATTGAGGGCTGCTCTCCCACTTACGTGCTCTACCATATTTGGCTGATGAGACAGTCATTAAGTCAACCAAGAATGGTCATGATTGAGACTGGTTTGTGGGAAGAATTCTGTCTTTGGGTCCTAATTATTTGTGTAGACTGAAAAAATGAACGTGAGAATTGTGAGTTAGGTTTTATTCAGGGCAAGATGAGGACTATAGTCCGAGAGAGCATTTCAGAGGGCTCTGGGGAACTGCTCTGAAAAGGCAGAGGAAGACAGTATTACGTATGATTTTAGTGAAGCGGGGGAGAGTTAAGCACACATTTTGGCAGAGGCTTATGCTAGTCAGCGAGGAGCAGATGTCACTGTTAACAATTTCAGTGCATTTCTAGGTGAGGAGATACAAGAATTTGGGCTCATAAAATCTGAAAATTTCTCCCTCGGAAGGCTTGTTCCGCCAGTTTTTCCAGAGCACAGAGCGCCTCATTGCTGATCACCCTGAACTTTCAGGCTGAGTTGAAGATAAGCGGCTGCACTGAAGGTCAGCGGCTGCAGCGCCTCGTGATGTAATCCTTGCAGAGGCAGATGGCAAGTGCCAAGTTTTAACTGGCATTTGAAAGCAGGCGAATGACCCGCAGTCTTAGGAGGGGTGGGTCTTCTCTGCCTGCTGACTTCCGGTTCCCCCGACCCCAGCGCTCGCAGGGCTGCTGCACCGCAAGTGGCAAGGGACAGGCAGCAGCGTGTTACCTGGAGGGAGACAAACCTTCCAGTTTTTCTCGTTTTATAAAAGTTTTTGTCTCATGTGAAAGTGAAACAGCAGGTAAGAGGCTGACCAGCTTCAACTGGTTTTGCCTCCTTAAATACCTAGAGTTAGTCTACAGAGAGCACTGCGCATGTGCAAGACGGGACCGCGGGAACCGAGTACCTTCCGCCGCCGCCGCCGCCGCCGGAGCTCAGAGAAGAGAGACGCTGCGGCTGGAGCCCTTTAAGAAGGGGGAAAGCCTTCAGTGAGGAAGAGCTGGCTTCCAGCAGCACCGGTAGCTCGTGGGGACTGATTCAAGACTAACCAAGCCGCTTCCAAGTTTGAAATTCCCTGAACTCCTCAAGTTTTGCCCCCCACCCTGGATGGGGAGACGGCTTCGCGGGCTTCGCCTGCTGCGTGCTTCGCCCGTCAGCCTCACAGTATGCCTCTTTCTTCCCTCAGAAGCTGTTGCCACGGCATTGGCTTCGCTGTGAGTCAGACAGCGAGCATTTGCTTGGTAACAAGAGGTTGTAAATGCTCAAATTTTATCCTAGATATGTTAGAAACAAGGACTGTTTCTAAAGAAAGGGACTTCCAGTTAAGCAAAGATAACATTGCTTTTACGTCTAAAGGGATTGAATTAACAGGTTGTAAATCTGTGATTTCTTTTGTGCTTCTCAGAAAGACTGAGTGCCTTAGAAGGATGTTTTCATTGTATTTTACGGGCATTGAATGCTAAAAGGAGCTAAAATGGAACTCCATCGTTGAAGCGGGACAGAATCAGGTGGAACCAGTCAGCTCTGATATGTTTTCAGCCCTCTTGTTGGGAGAACCACCCCGAGGGCCCACGCTGGGGTGCTGGGCTGGTGGTCCACCGCTTTATCCAGGCCACTCCGACTCCTGCGGCTGCGGGAACTCATGGCCATCTTGGTGGGAATAACCAGTGCTCGAGCTGGGCTGGAGGGTGGAAGAGAAAGAGGAGGCCTGAAAGAAACGGCAGGTAAGAGTGGCGTTTTGGGATATATGAGGTCATTGTGTGGTTGAGTGCTGTTTGGAATTGGCAGTAATATGAAATTTGCTTTTTAAATATGGAAAAAAGCCCCCAAACAAACCCATGATTTGGAAGCAGCTCATGTCATTGAGCAGCTCTGTTCTCCCTGGCAAATCTCGCTGCAAGTGAACATTCCTGGGATCCACGCTGAGGTGGAAGTGGTGGCCCAGGCAGTCTGAGTGTTTCAAGATCAAGAGCAGAATTTGAAACGGCTGTTCAGAAACAGTACCCCACTCCTGCTCAGGGAGAGCTTCCAAGCCTCCTTTCACACGGAAGACGCTTGAAGATAAGCATTTTCCTTCTCTCGTCTCACGAATCTTTCATTAAATCCATGAACACCCCCTCCCCCATATGATCTTAAGCACTCTCCTAGGCATGGTCTTAGCACCGGACATCAGAATCCTCGCGGGAGGCACGGAAGCCTTTCCTCTGAGCTCCCACAGCATTTGTACTTTATTATTTTTTTTAATTGAAGTATAGTTGGTTTACAACTTTGTGTTAGTTTCTGGTGTACAGAATAGTGATTAAGTTATAATACATGTATTCCTTTTCATATTTTTTTCATTATAGGCTTTTACAAGATATTGAATATAGTTCCTTGTGCTATACAGGTGGGCTATAATTTTTAAAAGTTTTTTAAAAAAATTGTGATAAAACACCAAATTTACTGCTTTAACTATTAAGTGTGCAGTTCAGTGATATTAAGTACATTCACCTGGTGCAACCATCACCACCATCACCTCCAGAATTTTTTCATCTTGCAAGACTGGAACCCTCCATCCATTAAAACTAATTCCGTATTCCCCTCTCCCTTCAGCCCCTGACAACCACCATTCTGCGTTGTCTCTGAATTTGACTGCTCTGGGTCTCTAATGTGAGTGGAGTCGCAGTGTTTATCGCTTGTTTCTGGCTCCAGGTTCATCTGTGGTGAAGCATATGTCAGTTTCTTCCCCTTCAAAGGCCGAGTGGTGCCCCACTGTGTGTGTACCACATTTTGTCCTCTGCCTTCCATCTGGCACTTGTCTGCTGTCTCTTAGTTTGTAAGCTGCATGGGGACAAAAAGACATGAAAGATCCACGCTTTAAATCCCTCCACCTTGGCAGGTGGCGGAGTACCCAGCGTATCATAAGTCTGCATTACTCAAGTAGGCTTGTCAGTGCTGACTTCACACACACAAACACCCCAGAATCAACGTGGAGGGCGTGGCTGGCTGTTACTGTGAGTGAGAGGATAACCTGGTCCTAGGCATGGATTGATTGCCTGACTGATTGGTTGATAAAATAATTCACTCATCCAACAGATACTTTATACCCACCTCGCATATGTCAGGCAGTTTGCTGATGACTGAGACCCCACGGCAGATACAGTACCTGCCTTCACGGAGTTTCTGACTAATGGAGGAGAAATTCGAACATAATTTCCCAGGTGAATACATATAATAACTGTAAGCTGTGACAAGAGGTGGGAGGAAAGTTACAGACAGGCTGAATGATACAGTGGAAACTTCTAATGAGATTCAAATCTGTACGATTGACCTGGATAGATGCCACCCCTGAGAGGCCAGGTGGGGAATGGGGGCCAGCAAGGAGGAAGACTGGCTAGAGACAAAGGCGGAGAACAAGGTGATGTCACAAAGCCAAGAGGAGAGGGTGTGCCGGGAGGAAGGGTCCATCTGCTGGGACGAGTGCTGGGGAATCACTGGGTGATTCGAGGGGGGGGGGTGAGCTCTGGACAGGGACCTTGGATCTGGCAAAATGGAGGTGACAGTTTCCTTGCCACCAGCAGTTTGAATGGAGTCAGATACTAGGTATTGAAAAGCTAGTTTCTGAAGAACCTTGAGAGACGAATGTAAAGGACTCCCCGGTAGCTGATGGCAGTTTTCTTGTCCTGCTTGTGAACTGCACACACTCCCTCCCTCCACCCACCCCCACCCCAGTGCTCTGGTCAAGGAGTCCCTACCACCTTCTAAAATTCAGAATAGTGCCTGGCATAAGGTGATTAGGTTATATGTGTTGAGTACTGGTCTAGGCTCTCTGTATTATTTTATATGAACTCATTTAATCCTTATGTAACAATTCTACTGTTGCCCTGGCTTATATTGGGGGAAAGAGGGGCCAGTACCCCTTCTTACCCTGGTGAGGAACCATGCTGTCTGGGTCCAACACTCCTGACCAGTGTCGGGCTCCGAGTCCATGTGGGCCAACGTGAGCCTTTCCCGACGAGTTGTCCTCTGTGGCAGGCGGAGCGGCGCGAGCCAAGCTTTTCCTTTTGTGTCTGCCTTTCACTCACAGCTTTATTGCTGACCTTGGGCAGTATTTATTACGTGTATTAATCAGGCTTTTCAGACTAGAGAACAGAACAGGCCACTAGGAGAGAGAGATGGTGAGGGACAGAGGTATTTAAGGAGCTGGCTCCCAAGATTGTTGGGACTGGCAAGTCTGAAGACTGCTGGGCAGGCCAGCAGGCTGGAAATTAAGGTGAAAGTGGATGCAGTTTTGAGTCTGAAGGCTGGAAACTCAGGCCGAATGTCTGTGTTGCAGTCTAGAGGCAGCATTCCCTCTTCTTAGGAGGACCTCACTCTTTGCTCTTAATGCCATCAACTAGTTGGTTGAGGCCCACCCACATTGTGGACAGTAATCTGCTTTACCCAAAGTCTACTGATTTAAATACAAATCACAGCTGGAAGAAAAATTAAAAACCTTTACAGCAACATCTCAGCTGGTGTTTGACCACACAACTGGATACCATAGCCTAGCCAAGCGGACACATAGAACTAACCATCACAAACATCTTCATTAGCCTCTTTCCTCCCATTTAAAGGCATTAAAAGGGTTTGGACTCTAGCTCTGCCCTTTGCTGGCTGTGCCACTTTGGGGAAGTTCGTTTTCTCTCTGAGCCCCTCTTTCCCCAATATAAGCCAGGGCAACAGTAGAATTGTTACATAAGGATTAAGCGCGTTCATATAAAATAGTACAGAGAGCCTAGTCCAGTACTCAGCACATATAACCTAATCACCTTATGCCAGGCAGTATTCTGAATTTTACATATATTAACTAATTTTCAAGAAAAAAAATTTTTTAAGTTGAAGTGTAGCCAGTTTATGATGTTGTGTCAATTTCTGGTGTACAGCATCATATTTCAGTGACACCTATGCATACATAGTCATTTCCATATTCTTTTTCATTATAGGTCACTACAAGTTATTGAATTTAGTTCCCTGTGCTAGACAGTAGGACCTTGTTATTTAAAGAAAAAATTCTGTTCATCTTAAAATTGCATTTATACATTAAGAAACTCCCCCGTCACGGCCAATGAATGACTTGAATCAAGGAAAGTGGAGGGAAACCATATGTTCAAAGTAAATTGGACAAGATAAAGAAATGGGTTTCAAATGCAAATGTTCAAAAAAGAGAAAAGGCCCCAGAGTCTTTCCCTGCTCACTTTCTTATGGGCACTTTCAGGTCCTATCTTTTAAGATAATTAAAAAAATACAAACCTCCTTGCTCAGTGATATTCTTGTTTTGCTGTTTTATCATGACTATGGCAGAGGCCTTGGAGTTTTCTTTTTCTGGTAGTCTGTAAAAAGCATCTTCTCAAAAAAAAAGAAAAAAAGAAAGAAAGAAAGAAAGAAAAGCATCTTATTGTACACTGTACTTTAAATGTGCATTTGTGGGCTGCTGGGAACCCAGCCACCACCAATCACATTTCCAAGGGAAAATGTATTCCAAGGTCTAAGCAAAGGACTTACAGACTTTTAGTAAATAACCCGTCTCTGATTTGCTGAATGTCTACTTTAAATATAGACAAGATAATGAAGTGGTTAAGGACAAGGGTACTGAAGCTCTCAAACAGCTACGAGTCCCAGCCTGGCCATCTGCAGTCGTTTCTTTGTGGGCAAATTGCTTAAACCCCCAAAAGCCTCAGTTCCTGCACTTGTTAATGAGCATAACAAATACGAGCTCATAGATTTGTTGTGAGGATTAGAATGAATTTTTCTAGCCCATAAAAAAAGTGCTCAATAAATGAAACCATTCTACTCTAGAGATCAGAGTGTCCATAACATCTCAAATATTTGGTGCTCATTATCCTTATACCTTGCTTTCTACATGAGAAAACTGGGCAGAGAGATTAAGTTACTCCTCTAAACTCTGAGGTTATGCATTTATCCCATTGCTCCAAAGAGTATTTGTTTCCACTGAAGAACTTCCCGCAACGCACTGTCATCTGGCCTCAGCAAGCGCCACTGAGGTCAGCCATGATTTCTGCATCGCCAAACCCGAAGGACACTTTGGGTCTTTAAATTACTGAGTCTCTGTTATATTTGACTCTGTCAAACCCACTGTGATGGGCTGAATTGCAACCCCCGCAGATTCATATATTGAAGTACCAACTCTTAGTGATGCTTCAGATTGTGACTATTTATTTGCAGAGAAGAACTTTCAAGAGGTGATCAAGTTAAAATGAGGTCCTGAAGGTGAACTCTAGCCCAATGTGACTGGTGTCTTTGTAAGAAAAGGAGATTGGGTCACACACACACAGAGGAAAGACCATGTAAAGACAGAGGGAGAAGGTGGCTGTCAACAAGCCAAGAAGAGAGGCCACAGAAAAAAAAATCAACCCTACCAGTTGCCATGATTTTGGATTTCTAGCCCCCACCACGAGAAAATAAATTTCTATTGTTTTAGCTGCCCAGTCCGTGGTACTTGGTTACGGCAGCTGGAGCAGACTGATCCAGCCCCCTTTGTGAAGCTCGCTACTGCCTGGATTCCAACTCCACATCCTCTTTCTGGAGAGACTTTTTGTCCTTTGTGCATCCTTAAATATTGATGATCCTCAGTGTTGATGTTCTTTCTCATTCGAGAGGCTCTGCCCAGCAGATGTCACCTGCTCATAGGTTTCAACTATGTTGACAGTAAACAATTGTCTTGTGTTTTGACTGTGTTCACCATAATTCAATGACGTCAGCCCAGCCCTCTCTTCCAGGCACCATGTTTATGTGTAAAATTGCACATCTCCCCTGAATACTTTCCACACACCTCAGACTCTACAGTCCAAAATTGTGGTCGTCATCTTCTCCCAGAATGGGCTCGGCCTCCTGCTTTCTGGTTCCCTGCGTTCGGTTCACATCAGCTTCTTCCTGTTCACCCACCTGGAGCCTTGAGAGCCAGTCTCACTGTCGCCCTTTCCTTTACCGCTACTTTTATCTCCGCAAGTAAGGGGTTAGCCCTCCTGCCCTTTCTGTTTTTACCTCCCTGTGCTAGTCCAGCGGCAAGCATCTCTTGCTAGATGGCTGCCACCGTCCCCTCCTCCCTCTCTGCCTTCAGTCTCACTCTCAGATCAGTCCCAGCTGTAGTTGCCTCGGTAACCGCCTGGTCTCCCTCCCCGTTCTCTTCCCAGGACAGCACCACCCATCCTCTTAAAAGTGTTATCAGCTCCTTGGGAAGGACTTGTGGACATAGTTAGGGCGGTTAGACAGGGCAGGACTGACCAAGAAGAAGCTGTTTAAGAAGAGGCTGAGGAGGCACCAGTGTGGTCCTTCAAAACACCCAGCGAGTTATCAAAAAACAAACATTTTAAATGGGCTTCAGCTTTTGCCATTTTCCCAAAGGTCTTTAAGGGTTGTTGGGTTTCTACGAAGCTGTCTACTGCCACCTTCTGGCAAAAAGTTGAAAAGAAACTCCCAGGTGTGAAATTCTCACTTCTAAAAGCCTGGTCGTCTCTGCTGTTGCAGTGGATGAGTGATCTTGCTCGACCCCAAGGACAGCACCTCTTCCTACGCACTGCAACTGTCCTCCCTCACTCACCCAGAGACCGTGTTGGGAATAATCCCCTCTGTCCTGCGCCGTCAGGTCTTTCTCAGTGGCACGCAAATCTGCTGGTCGCCCATCTCAAAAACAAAACAAAACAAAGTCAAGGGGAAAAGACCCTCAAATACCTGACATTCACACTAGACTTCTCTCTAGTTGCCACCCCGTTCTCTGCTCTCCTTCGTGGCAAACCTCTTCCAAAGAGTTTTCTATGCTCTTTTCTGATTATGTCAAGTCTATTCCCAGTCGGGTTTTTGCCTCTAACACTCCACCTACACTGCGGGGCCAGGGCCACAGGTGACTTTCTCTCGCCAAATCCAGTGGCCAAGTCTCAGTCCACGTCTTGACCCAAGTGAGGCTGACATCGTTGCTGAGTTCCTTCTTTAATTTTAGTTTTAATTTAATTTAATTTTTTATTGAATTATAGTCAGTTTACCACTTTGTGTCAATTTCTGGTGTACAGCACAATTTTTCAGTGATACATGAACATACATATATTCATTGTCACGTTCTTTTTCACTGTGAGCTACGACAAGATCTTGTATGTATTTCCCTATGCTACACAGTATAAACTTGTTTATTCCTTCTCTTTTAAATTGAAGTATAGTTAGTTTAGAGTGTGTCCATTTGTGGTGCACAGCATCATGTTTCAGTCATACATGTGCATACATATATTCGTTTTCATATTCTTTTTCATTATGGGTTGCTGCAAGATATTGACTAGAGTTCCCTGTGCCATATGGAAGGAACTTGTTTATGTATTCTGAGTCCCTTCTTGAAACGCTTCCCACATGTCCAAGACCCCACCGTCTCTGGTTAGAGGAACACATTCTCTCTAACCCATCTACTTCTGCTGGAACAAAGCAACAGCAACGCAATCTTTAATCAATTATTTATTTCAATTATTTATTTATTTTTATTTTGAGACAATTTTTTAAAGCAATTTTAGGTTCACAGCAAAACTGAGAAGGTACAGAGATTTCCCACACACCCCCCTGCCCCACACATGCCTAGCCTCCCCCAACCCCACTACACGGATGAACCATGTTCGACACATGGTCCTCACCCAAGTCCATCGTTCATGTCAGGATTCACTTTTGGTCTTGTGCATTCTAAGGGCTTGAACAAATAGACCTTCCTCCATTTACAGTGGGGGTTATGTCCCAATAAACCTACGGTAAGTTGGAAATGCATTTAATCCCCTTAACCTACTGAACATCACGGCTTAGCCTCGCCTACCTTAAACGTGCTCAGAACACTTATGTGAGCCCACAGCTGGGCAAAAGCATCTACCCCAAAGCCTGTTCTACAAGAAAGCATTGAATATCTCATGTACTGCATTGAGTACTGTACTGACAGTGAAAAACAGGATGGTTGTCCGGGTTTGGATCGGTGGTTAGTGTTTGAGTTTGGTGGTTTACCCTCGTGATTGCGGGGCTCACCGGGAGCAGCTGCTGCCCGGGATCACGAGGGAGGTGCGTATCCCTAGCCCGGAAAAGATCAAAATTCAAAATTCAGAGTATGGTTTCTACTGAATGTGTATTGCTTCTGCACCATTGTCAGGGTGAAAAATTGCGTCGAACCCTCGGAAGTCCATCATTGTGACATCACATAGAGTATTTTTACATCCCTAGAAAGCCTCCATGCCTCACCTGTTCATCCCTCCCCGATAACCTTTAGCAACCATCGATCCTTTTACTATATCCATGGTTTTACTTTTTCCAGTATGTTAAATAGTTGGAATTATATAATATGTGGCCGTCTCAGATTGGTTTCTTTCACTTAGGCAGTTAAGGTTCTTCTATGTCTTTTCATGGTTTGATAGCTCATTTCTTTTTAGTGTTGAACGATACTCCAGTATCAGCCTGCACCACAGTTTATTTATCCACTCACCTGTGGTAGGATATCTTGGTTGCTTCCAAGTTTTGGCAATTATGAATAAAGCTGCTATAAACTTCTGTATGCAGGTTTTTTGCTTGTTTTCTGTTTTTTTGTGGTTGGTTTTTTTTTTTTTCTATATGAAAGTTTTTGCGTGGACATAAGTTTTCAACTTGTTAGGGTAAATACCAAGGAGCATGATTGCTGGATTGTACAGTAAGACTCTGTTTAGTATGTAAGAAACCACCAAACTGCGTTCTAAAGTGACAGCACCATTTTGCCTTCCCGCCAGTCAGATGAGGGTTCCTGTTGCTCCGCATCCTCACCAGCACTTGGTGGTGTCAGCGATCCAGGTTTTGGCCGTTCTAATAGGAGTGCGGTGGTGTTCCATTGTCTCTTGAATTTGCGCTTCCCTGATGACCCGTACTGTGCAGCATCTTTTCATGTGCTTGTTTGCCGTCTCTGTATCTTTGGTGAGGTGTCAGTTCAGGTCTTTGGCCCATGTTTTAGTTGCCTTGCTTATTTTCTTACTGTTGAGTTTTCATCAATTTTTAGTTTCTTTTTTTTTTTTCCCTCGTGGAGAGAAGGTGCCATTGCTAGTTATTTTTCTGCCCTATGGGGGATGGACAGGCCTTTGTGGTGACTTGATTGAGGCCACTTATCCCTCTGGTCACCAAATTGTTGTATGGGGTACCTGTTTGCCATGGGACCTTGGGGGTCTGGGCTGGTTTGGGGTGTGAAGCTTCCTGCAGAGAAATATCCTTACAAAGTGGGATTCTGCGTGAAGAATCTGTACATCTTGAAACCCACAGTAGCATCAGTGATTTCTCTGAATCAGACAAGAGGAGTCCTTAACTGTAGATTGTGATCCCCACGGCCTGGCCAGGCAGCTAATTCTGGAGCAGCTGTGTTCCGGCAGGGTGACTGTGGTTTCCTTCAATCCGAGGGCATTTGTCTGAATTTTGCTTTATGGGACTGGATGGGACTGGCCTTGGAGACTCTAGTAAGCACGGGGGTTTCTGGACAATGCTAGGAGGTTGGTGAGAAGCTGCCAGCAGAGATACTGAACTTCCTACTAATCTGGTATCTTGCAGCCTGAGCCAGGTTCAATTTGAAAAATACAAGCACTGTGCCTTCCTGCTGCCCTGAGCCACGGGGAGCTTTCTTCTGGTTGTGGAATGTCTGGGGTCCTCTGCAGAAGCAGGCGGGTGCCCCATGCCTGTGTATGCTGCTGTCTGTCACAACGTCCATTCTTGCCTGTGACCCTCATGCCCTCGGCTGTCCATCATACCGAGGTGATACCCAGCCGGGACTAAACCAGGTCTTTCTGCCCCACTCTGTGCCCTGGAGAACATCACAAGACCCCAGCCCAGTGCCGCTAGAGGAGGATGGCCCCCTGTCACCGCCCTCCATCCCGGTAACTTCCCTCTCTCTCCGTGTCTTCTTTGCTTTCCTGAAAGTGACAGTCTGACCCCGCCCCCCTTCAGTCTGAAAACAGAAACCAACAGCCAGGAAACTCCTGCCACCTAAGCTGCCCCCTCACCGGCGTCTGGAATGGTGACAAGCTGGTTAGTGCTGAACGTACAACCACCCAGGCGGCCTGAACCGCTTCACTTGCTAACCCATTTCACGTATTGTTTGTCCTGTTTTACGATGAAGTCACTTGACTGAGCTCGCACAACTGATTAGGGGCAGAACAGGGATGTGAACCCCGGCAAACGGACTCCAGAGAACCCAGCCTGTTACGGTGCCTGGAAGCAAGCCCGGAGGTGCTGGGTGAGGATGGGTTGAGGAGATCAGTGCATGGATACATGGATCCTCCAGAACAAGGGGGCTGAACTCCAGCTTTAGATTTAGACAACGTGGGTCACCCTGAATCCAAACACAAGGGGAAAATCAGTGTGTTTGGGAGGCAGGAAGTGGCGAGACCCAGTACATTTATATTTACGTTTTATTTTTTGAACACAAAAACGATACCTGCTAGTTGAAGACTCTATGGAAAATTCACAAAAGCGTAAAGAAGGAAATGAAACCATTGGGAAAACCAGTAAAAGCTGTTCCTTTTGGAAATCAGGTATCTCTGGAAAAAAGGTCCCCCCCCCCGAAGATCATTTATACCTTTGACTGAATGAATTTCAGAGCCCTTGGAAACTGACTGTGATGAAGGTTTAAGGTTATGGGTGCCAAGGGTCGGTCCTCCTCCCCCACCTAACTGATGGAGAACTGACTTACGGGGCCCAAGTGGGGTCTAAGCATTGATTTTTGTTAATGGCAACAAAGCAAGTGCCCACTGACCCTCCAAGTGTCTGGCCCTGAAATGCCAAATCAGAGAATATTCTAGACCTCACACTTCCTGCCCCAAATTGAACCTGTGTGGATGGACAGGAAGGCCGGGCCTGGTTTCCCCACTGTGTCAGTCACGGTTCTCCAGAGAAATGGAGCCAATAGAAAGTGCAGAGATGTATGCAGAGAGATGTACCTGAGGGACTGGCTCACACCAGTGTGGAGGCTGGCAAGTCCAGAACCTGCAGGGTAGGCTGGCAGGCGGGACCCCCAGGGCCGAGCCCAGGCTGCGGCTCAAGGCCGAAGGAAGGCGTCTGCTGGCAGAATTCCTTCTCACTCCAGGGAGGTCAGGCTTTTGTTCTATGAGGACCTTCAGACGAGGGCCACCTGCCCTCTGGAGGGCAGTCTGCTGTGCTTGGACTCTGTTAATTTAAGTGTTAATCTGATCCACAAAGCAGCCTCACAGAAACATCCAGAATAATGTTTGACCAAATGTCTGGGTATCCGGGCCCAGCCGCATAAAATTAAGCATCACATCCACCTAGCCTCGGTCATCGACTCATCGATGGGGAAATGATTCTCCTTCCCCAGGAGGGACCCTGGGTGGCAGGGATGCGGCTGCCCTAAGGACAGGATGGAGAGCTCACTGCCCTTGAACTCAGCAGGTCTGAAGGAGTGACAGGTCAAGGCTCTGCCCCACAGCCCCCAAACTACCTGGAACCTAGTAAAGAGCTATGGGGGCGGATGCTATTTTTTTTGAGCCCTTTTTAAGAAAAAAATGCAGATAGGGAGGGTGTAGCTCAGTGGTAGAGTGCATGCTTAGCATGCGTGAGGTCCTGGGTTCAATCCCCAGTAGTGCCATTAAAATAAATAAACTTAATTACCATCCCCACCCCGAAAAAAGAAAAAAAATGCAAAATCAAGGCCCAGGCTGTGGAAGGGGCCCTGAACCATAGCTTCCTTTCCTCAGTGAATCAGCTGGGGGAGAGAGCAGGTGGGACAGAAGGGCACGGAGGCCACCTGCCCAGCATCCCTGGGGAGCAGAGAGGAACTTGAATGGTGAATGTTGGGAGACCACGGCCGGGAGTTCTGGCCACAGGGCTTGCCCTGCCTCTCCAGCACAACTCACCGCCTGCACTGGAGCACAGTTGTCTGAGCTCCTCTCGCTCCAGTGTCTTGCCTCTAAATCAGGGATTGGCAGCCTTTTTCAGTAAAAGACCAGAGGGTAAATATTTTAGGCTTTGCGGGCCAGACGGTTTCTGTCTCAGCGATTCCACTCAGCTCTTGGAGCACGAAGGAGTCATGAGCGATAAATACAAGCACGGTTGGGTTCCGATTTAATTTTATTTCTAAAATTAGAGGATGGGCAGATTTGGTCCCCAGGCTGTCATTTGCTGACCTTTACTCTGGATCCTGTGGTTTTAATCTTCAAAAACAGAATCTTTTCTTTAAATAACATCTTCGATCACACCCAGGATGTGACTCGTAAAAGCAGTTGCTCCAGTCAAAGTCTGGGTAGGTGGGAGGCAGCTCAGAGCCCGGCCACGTAGAAACCCCCCACGGAGCCTCCTGGGCCCAGTGGACCCCAGTGTGAACGCACCATCCCACCCTCATGCGCTCAGGGGCCACCCTCTCAGCATTGGCTGTAATGTTACCTGTTATCCCACAACTGTATCCAGGCATCCTTGAGAGCATGGACCACGGTCCTTTCATCTTTCTTCCCTCATCACAGCGCCCGGCACCGTCAGAGGCTCAGACGCAGGTGTCTCATGCAGTCTGTTGGGGAGCTTGGTCTAACACGAGTCCCTTGTGGCTCAAGACAGCCAAGTGCTGAGCTGCAGGGGGCGTGCGGGGCGGCGCTCGTGGTCTTCGCAGCTTGACCCCGTCCGCCGTCTCGTCAGGCGAGAGGATGAGGCCCGTGTGTTCATCATGTCATTCACTCCCAAACTTCCCTCTCACCTGGGCCAGGGTTTGACTTCCTCACATGTATTAAGTTTGGTTTTTCCCTGTTGTTTTTGGAAATCACCTTTCAAGGTTTTCGTGGGAACGATTGGGAGGAAGTGGGGTGGGTGGTGCTGGTGTGTGTGTGTGTGGGGGGGTGTAGGGTGGGGGACGGGGAGGGTTGTTCAGCGTGCACTGTTCCTTCAGTAGAAAAGGGAACATCTGTTGCAGATATAGGAAGTACGGCCGTCAAAGTGCTATGATGCTGAATCTGACGTCCACATGACGGGCCCCGTGATGCCCAGATACCTGGTTAAGCATTGTTTCTGGGTGTGTCTGTGAGGGTGTTTCCAGAAGAGATTAGCACTGGGATCAGTGGACTGGGTGAAGCAGACTGTCCTCCCAGTGGGGGTGGGCCTCACCCAGTCTGCAGGCCTGACCAGAACACGTGGGTGCAAGAAGGGAGAACTCGTCCTTTTTCTGCTTGATTGTGGGGCTGGGATGTGGGTCTGCTCTCCCCATAGGCCTTCCTGGTTCTCAGGCCTTCAGACCCGGACCGGAACCACACCACTGGCTTCCCTGGGCTTCCAGCTTGCATAGAGCAGGCCATGGGGCTTCTGAGTCTCCATCATCACCTGAGCCAGCGTCTCATAATGATATATTCATATGTAATATAAATACTACATTTATTGATTCTGTTTTGTTTTGTTTTTTTGGATAACCCTGACTAACGCGGTGCCTTATTCATTGGGTCTAGAATAGCTCCCAGCACACACCCTCAATGCTGGGTGAATTAAAGGGAATGGCAGGCTAAGGGGCCCTTATCCCAGGGCTCATGATCTGAGTTCCTGCAGTTAAAGAGCTGCACAGAAAGCAAAAAATGTACACATCGTGAAAATATTAAGTAATGAACTGGCCACGAAGAAAGTCAGCCTCTGCTCAAACATCTGTCCCAGATACCAACTTTCTCTGATCAGAGTCTGGTGTTACACGCACGCAATGGTACCATGCCAAAATAAACAGACTGCATAATGACAGTGCAGATCTGGCCAAAGAGGTAGAATTTTTCATGAAGCTGACGAAAATGTTGGTAGATCACTGCTCAGACCTCATGCAAAGCCATCAGCAAATGAGACTGAAGGCATGGAACCAGTTAAGAAACAAAGAAGAGAAAGTTGACAAGAAAATTCGGATAGATTCTTCAAAACGGGATGATTTAGACATCGAAGAATTAAGAGACCTTTGGGAGAACCAATGACATCCGTAAATATTTTTATAAAAATGTGTTGTAAAAAATGAAGGAGGCTATAACATGCAATCGTAGAATTTTATCAGAAAAATTATTCCCCTCCATAAAAGCCTGATTTATTTCTTGTTCGTTGTGAAAATTAGCTGAAGTTGAAATTATAATGCAGATATTGTTAGATCTAATATAAAAACACCTATGTAATTTTATTTTTCCAGATAAAATTTCAATCCCAACTTTCCCCCCCATTATTTCGTTGGTACCGATTATCTTCAGACAATGAGGACTGTTTTCCACGATGCTGGGGTGGGAAAAGCTTCCTAAGCAAGATGCAGAGTGCCGAAGGAAGACTATTAGAATTGACCACTAAAAATTTGATACTTTTGCGTGACAGATTAGCAATAGACAACTTACTGGGTGAAAATCTTTGTAACACCTCTAATCACAAATGGTTAATAGTCACGATATATAGAAAGCAAATGCAAGTCAGTAAGAAGAAGAAAGGCAAGCCAGTGGCGAGACAGGCACCATGGCTGGTGAATTCACAGAGGAAGAAAAAGGAGACGAGGTGGAAGCAGTCAACAAACCTGTGAAAGGATTCTCGCCCTTAGTGATAACCAGCAAAGTGCCGATAAAACACCAAACCTGTGGATTGCCAAAGTCTCAGAGATAACACCATTAGTGGTGCAGGTGCAAACACATACGCTCTCTCACAAATCCTTCCATCTACCCACCCGTCCATCCATCCACCCACCCGTCTATCCATCCACCCACCCACCCATTCACCCACCTATCCATCCATCCACCCATCCACCTACCTATCCATCCATCCATCCATTCATCCATCCACCCATCCATCCATCCATCCACCCATCCATCTAATCAGCCAGATTTTTGGAAGGTACCTATAGTATTCCAGACAGGGAGCTGAGTGATGTCTTATTCGGGGTTGGGCTGGACACAGAGCGAGGGCTCAATCATTATGTGTTAAGTGCATGTACGGAAGGTAGGTTCCTACCTTTCACGGAACTTAAAGTTTAGAGGATACGCATGAAAACAGATAGAGAAAATGTAGAGGTCAATTGTGTGATGGGGCTTGCACCTGACTCTGACTTGGGGTTTAAGGGAGCTTTCCTGGTGACCAAGGGTGATGGGAGAATGCACAGAAACAAAAGAGAGTGTGACGAATTTAAGAAACAAAAAAAATTTACCATGACCTGTGGAGTCGTGGGAGGGGTAAGGAGAGGGAGAGAGTGTGTGCGCATGTGTGTGTCCGTGCGTGTGTTTTTGCGTGTGTGGGTGCGTGCACACATGCACACAAAGGGCAGTTGGGAGACACGAGGCTGCAGACACAAGCATGGACACCTGAGATCACCCTACAATTTGAGCTTGTGTGTGCTAATACGGTGAACGTGGAAGGCGACCTTATGTAGTTTCATTTTGGGAGCAGAGAGTCTGTCAGTGGGATGTCTTTTAATTTTTAGGTTACCTGGATGATGTGACGATATGTACAGTGCAGAGCAGACCCGAAGATGCAGACATCACTTTTCTGTGTCGCTGGATCCCGCTCTGGTTCTTGGGTCAGTAGAGGGTGAATGCTCACATTCTGCTTACATTTTCTGGGGCCTGTGTTTACACCTAAGGGATGTTTCCAGTGGGTCTTATTTTCACACATCATCCTTGTGCAGCTGTGTGTTCTGGGTCAGGCCATGGAGAGCTCGTTTATGCCAGATGCTCACTCCTGACACCCGGATTCTCGCCTTACATCTTGCTTGCCAAGGGAATAGCCAGAGACAGCTTTCGCTTCCATGGACTTCTTTTCCTGCGTCTCTAAAATATACTAGAAGTTAACACAACATTGTAAATTGACTGTATTTCCGTTAAAAAAATAAAATTAAATTAACCTTCTAAAAATCGTAAGAAACCAAAACAAAATAAATGATGCCTTGCACATAGTAAGTGCTAAAAACTGACTGAATGAGCAAGTACAAACTAAAATGAAAATAATCTATAATTCCTCATCTTGGGGAAACCACTGTTCCCATTCTGAGGGGTAATCAGAAGCAGGTGGGATTTTGTGTCCCATGGTCCCCAGTGGTGGGCTGGGTGTGTCCCTGACCCTGGATGAATGCTCAGGCAGGATGTGTGGCTTTCCTGGTCTTCTTCTTCTCCTTTTTTTTTTTTTTTTAATTGAGGTATAGTCAGTTTACAGTGTTGCGTCAATTTCTGGTGCACAGCATAGTGTTTTCAGTCATACCTGTACATACATATATTCCTTTTCATATTCTTTTTCATGATAGGTTACTACAAGATACTGAATATAGTTCCCTGTGCTCTACAGTAGGACCTTATTGTTTATTTATTTTATATATAGTAGTTAGTATCTGCAAATCCCGAACTCCCAGTTTATCCCTTCCCACCCCTTTCCCTCCTGGTAACTATGTTTTCTATGTCTATGAGTCTGTTTCTGTTTTGTAAACAAGTTCATTTGTGTCATTTGTTTTAGATTCCACATATGAGTGATATATGGTATTTTTCTTTCTCTGTCTGACTTACTTCACTTAGTAAGATCATCTCTAGGTCCATCCATGTTGCTGTAAATGGCATGATTTCATTCTTTTTTATGGCTGAGTAATATTCCATTGTATGTATATACCAAAACTTCTTTATCCTTCCTGGTCTTCTTGACTGAGACTGACCTAGAGATCTAGCCTTAATGTGTTTTAGACTTGGCAGATGTTTAGAGCTGAGCATTTCTTTAGAGGGTTCTTTTGTGGGCTCTTGGAAGAGCCCCCATCAACTTGGATCATGCATCTTCTTTCTCTTGACACAACTGAGTACATCTCTGTAACAGCTGGTCACCTGTGACCCCTTCACAGTCTCTTGGCATCTGGCTGTACCCCCTGGACTCTATTAGGGGTCCCCTATAGGGAAGCCCTTTTAGGGCAGGATCTCAGACTGTCCCTCCCCAGCTTTATCTCATGGCCCATCCTTTGCCCATCACATATCCTTTACCATGACATCCTTTACCACCTTTGGCTGGGGCCATGTGCAGTCCAGCAGCAGCCTCTCCTTGCCTCTGCCCACAGTTCAGGAACCGACCAATCCTGCCCCCTTTAGACTTAACAGGCGTGAGTCAGACACCTGTACTTCTGAGCACCCCGAACAAGGGACACGCATTATATTTTCTAAGTGGTCCCACTAAAGCCCCTTTCCCTAGGATTGAGGCGAGGGAAAAGCATCCCCACCCCACTGCGGTGGGTAGCGGGGGGACACACACGCTGAGAACTCTCTCCACACATTCCTTTGTCAGTGTCCCCTGGCTCTTCTTTTCTTCATGTGGTTGTGGGACCCCAGCGTCATGCATCAATTTTGAAAATGTGTATCACCAGCTCTCACCTCTCTTTGGAGTAGGGTGTATGTTGTCTTCCTGCTTCAGGCAAAGCTTGTGTTTTAACATCCTGTTACAATGTCTCCGAACCTTGGTCCCTGGTCTGTAAACGTGGATAAGTGTAGGTATGGACGTGCTGTCTGGCTGCTGGGAGGACGGGGGGAGGTCATCTAAACAAAGTCTGAAGTGAGTCTGGCATGGAGCAGGTGCTCAGCCGGTGGTTCTTTCCTGCCCACATGACCCCATGCTCTTGAAGGTGTTACTTGAGGCTGGTGGTCATAACCCTCTGGGCAAAGTTACTTCTCGTATCAGCTTTTGGAGAAGCAGTAGGATCCCTTGATTATAAAGCCCTGATGTAGACTCTGGGGTCTATTTCTCTGCTCCATCCAGGTGCTGGCACCTGGATCAGCCCCACTCAAGGATGTGAAGGATGATTCCTTTAAATTTAGGCCTCCAGGCGTTTCACCCAGAGGAACTAGTGCAGGCTTTGGGGGAACCCACAGCCCAGGACCATGGGGTTAGTTTGCCCAGTGCGGGAATGAGACTCGTAGCTCAACAAGTCTCTCCCTTCTGTGGACCCTTTGTGTCCCCTTGGACCTGGGCAGCCTGGTCCCTGTGCTGCATCTCCTGGTGGGGAGGAAGGAGGAGAGAGGAATGGCTTCCTGGAAGGGAGGGGAAGTGATATTTAGCAAGGCGGAGGAACTGGCTTCTCCTCTTCCACTGGACTTCATCTTGTAAAACTGTCTCAGAAACAGCTGGATTTCACCTGGTTGTGGGAGGGAAAGTCTTGTAGGCGCTGGAGAGTCACCAGTTTCCTTTTGTACATTTTCTGGAAATACCTGGGTACCTTGACTGGCCAGCGCTGAGGGTTAGGCTACACCGCCCCCTAGAGGTCACCTGGCAAACTCTTGACCCTAGTCCCCTAACCAGAGGATGTTGGTGTCACCATTTGTTGTTACACTTACACCAGCTGCTCAGCTACAGCCATGATTTTTAGTAATTCAGGGCTTCACAGGAAAGAAATTGAGCCTATCCACAGACAAGCTTCAGGCACATGCTGGCCCTGTCCGAGGGGCATGGGCCAGGACCCACAACCACATGTCCACATGTTTTAGAGTTAAAAATCCACCCAATAAACTATCAAATAGAGTATTTTTAAATACAGTATATCCTTCAACTTTGACAAATGTACTTTCATAGTGACCTTAAAAAGGTCAAGCTCAAATTAAGAATTATTGGACTTCTTGGACTCCCAGTTCTGGACACCATAGTGTGGGACAGCCAGGCCCTGGCCTGTGTTCTTTCTGTCTTCTCTTCGCACACGCAGCTCCGTCTGTCACTGCAGGAAGGTTCAAATTTACCTATGTGGACACTCTAGACCCCTTCTAAGCTCTCTTCACAGCTTCTCTCAAACAGTTGTTCCTTGGCCACTTCCCAGGTCTAGGCTGCATGTCCCCTGGGAGGACAGACCCCAGCTAAGAGGATGTGCAGAGGCTAGAAGTGATCTTGGGGCCGTTTGGGCAAGGATTCCAGCATCCTGGGTACCGGGAGCACGGAAGACCATGGTCTCTGGGTGGGTGTGTCTCACCCTGTGAGAGGGAACACCTCTAGAAAATCCAAGAGGTACCCCTGAAACATGGGGCTCAAGTCTCTTAGCCATTCTTGACTGCAGGGTCCCTAAAGGAAGCCATATTTCTGGGAAGGACATCTTGCCTGCTGAGAAAAAAAGGTCAACAGTGATGAGAAAGAAGGCTGAAAGAGTTGGCAGGTTGAACAGCAGCTGGGTTGATCAGGGCTCAGTGGTTCGAGTTATGGGGCGAGGCTGGCTTGATCAGTTCTCAACGTAGTGGTCCCCCCTCCAGCATCCCTCTCCCCAACTTCCAGTGCCTGTGCGTGCTGGGAAGAGGGCTCTCATGTAAAGAAAACAATCATACCCAGCTTAGGAGCTCAGCAACTCTGGGGTGGGGAGTCCTTTTGAACGAGTTGATCATAAGGATCAGGGAGCGTTTCCCATCAGTCTGAGAAGGAAAACCTCAGTGGTTGGAGTTCTGGGAGACCAGCAGCCAGTAGGAGGTGAGGGGTTCCCTGATCAGCGGTGCCCGGGGCTGGGGAGGCAACATGAGGGAGGCAGAGACATAACAGTCAGTGGGCCAGAAGGAAGGAGAGGGCAGTGGACCCTGGATTGGAGGGTCTAGGATGCTGCAGGCAGCGGCCCTGACTATAGGTAAGCTCCCTTGGGACCTGGAGAGAGAGCCTAGGGAACAGTCTGGTTACATGTACAATTCCCATGGGACTTCGGGGACTACTGGAGAAGGGGATCCTGGGAAAAGACATGCCTTCCTGTGACTCAAGGCAGCGAAGAAGTAAATGAAGAACCAGAACATGTAGACATGGAGTTAATGTGACCTGAGTGACTTGAACACGTGAGTCAGTAAGTCCTATGGTTATGTGGTTCCAGGTGCTTTGTGGAATTTTTTTTAAAGCAACTTAAAGAATTAACTTATGTCTAATAAATAGGAGTCTGGGGGTGCATAATGTACTTGTAGTGTGTTCTTCATTGTAGTTTCTGAGATAACGGGGTGCCCAGGAGATGCTTCCGTCTTCGGCACGAGGCAGCTGAAATGGACTTTGCCTTCACGTTCTCAACTGTAATCTTTTCCCAGTTAGTTCTCAGGAAGACAGATGTTTCCAATTCAGCCTTGAAAAGTACACAGTAATAAAATAATCTTCAAATTAGTGTGGTGGTGGGGCCTAGTGTTTACAATCCATCTGGAAAAAAAAAGGAAAAGGCCCTGCCTTTGCCTGTTTGCATTTCCATCAGGAAGATGGGGTTGCCAAGCCAGCATTATCGTGTCATCTCTCGAACTTTTATGTTCACATTCCGATGTAGACACAACATTCTTTCTTTGAAGCGCTCTGCAGAAGCTGACCAAGTATTTATATATTTTTCAAGCATGAAGTTCCTTCTTTCCTTTTTTTTTTTTGTTCAAAAAAAATCTGCCTTTCTGATGAGACCTCATTAAATCTTTTTTGAGTATTCGTGAAGTTTTTCAGAAGACATTAGAGACCTGTTCTACCGGCTCAGCTTCTAAGGGATGAAAGATGGACAGACCCACAAGCTGTTTCACTCAGAGGAAACGTGGAGGACAGGGAGGGAGGGCAGAAGCAGTGCAAGGGTGAGGATTGGGCTGATCGTGTCGAGTGTCCTGCTGAGAGTGGTAGAAGGATGTGACCTCGAATGCATGGGCTCTGGCGGAGGCCAAACCCCCTGGTTTCCTGGCAACAAAATCTAGTTCAACTTTCGTGCCATCGCTGATAGGGTTCGCTTGTGCCTCAGTCTTCACCCAGGCGCCTGGTCTGCACTTACTCAACAGAAGGAGAGCGTTGCGGTAGCCGCCGTTCTCGGGGGGACGTCTCCAGTGGAGACGTGCAGTCCACCTCTCCCTTCTCCTTGAGCCTGGACTGACCTGTGGCTGCTCCCACACCTGCGTGTGGTGGGAGCAGTGCCGTGGGAGTCCCCAGGTCTCGGTTTTGGGGGAATGCACTTCCACAATGATCTCGGAGAGGGCTGAGCAGCCAGGCAGGAAGTCCCACCACTCCTGTAGGAAGGAGCATGTGGAAGGGCCCTGGGACTCCCTGGAGAGGCGGGGGATCCAGCTGAGCCCAGTCGTCCAGGTTTTTCCATCAGGGTAACAGGCATGTGAGTGAGGGCTTCTCAGACCCCCTAGACCTGGACCAGCCATCAGCTGAACAGCACCTAGTGGCCCCAGGCAACAGCACAAGGAGCAAAAGAATTGCCCAACTGAATCCTGCCCAAATTTCTGACCCACAAAGTTGTGAGTGATATTTGAGGTTTTAAGCCACTACATTGTGGATAGTTTGTTTATATGGCAACAGATAACTGGAACAGGCATGGCTGCCAGCCAGGAAGTAGGCAGAGAATTCAGACATCGTCCTGGTGCACCTTGATGGAGTCCATTCCTGGGGATTGCACTGTAAGGAAAACCCAGAAAGAAGGATTCTTCTAAACATTTCTCCTCTCTCCGGAGGAGAGTCACAGACACCCCTGAGAGGCTTACCTTTGACTGGTGCCAGGTTACACGTCTGCCAGGGTCTCTGTGCTTCTTGCTAAGTCTCAGCCTCCCTGCAAATAGACTTCCAAGGGAGAGGCTCTACCAGTCCATCAACTGTGCAGGTCTGAAATCTCCTGGTCAATCTCTCTTTGGCTCAAACCCGGGCCTGCTGCCAAAATAGTATTCCACTTGTACCCCAGGTCACGCTTCTATCCGTCAAACGCTCCTGGAGGATCAGATGACTCTGTCTCCGTTACAATGTTGACAAAAGAGCGATGGGTGAGGTTGGTCTCCTGTCAAATGTAAACCTAATCTATATCACAACTGTCTTTAGCTGGGAGTTTTCACCAGGAGAATTCTCCAAAGAAGTACCGCTGTATTTGGGAGAGAGAAAAGAACATGGTGGAATGCAGCTTTGCAGATAAGGATGAAAAATATCTTAAGTTACAAAATTTACCAGCTGCTCAAGCTTCAGTGTAGGTCACACAGACAATAAAATAAACAAAATCAACATTATTTACTCAAAGTGAGTAACTCTTGGCTCTAGGACCGTGGACATGTAATTGAATTTAAGCTGCTTTAGCTGGATTGTGTTTGCCAGGTGGTCCTCTGAATGTAATGGCTTATTATGAAACTGTGAAAAAATCTAAAGGACCAGTACGATTTCCTCTCAAGAAGGAAGCTAGTGTTACACTGATTAATATAATGAACTCTATTTGAGGATTTTAACAGCTCTTTTTCTGTTGTTAGGTGGTGTCTTGTGAAACTGAATTTTCTCTCAATTGCTTCTTTAAAGTTCATTTTTCTGAGACTTTTCCTGGACTGAATGGTGACACTTTGATTTCAGGGATTTTGGATAGAAATGGAAAAACTCGACTGGCTTAATTTGTCTGGAAAATATTTCAAATCACATTTGTTATGCTTCTTCATTCGGTAGAAAAGTCCTAGATGTGTATTGAATTGACATTTTGGTTTCTGTTAGGGTCATGCATGTATTCTAGGAGACTCGTGAGTTTTTTTTTTTTCAGTTTATTTATTTTTAATTGAAGTATAGTTGATTTACAATGTTGTGTTCATTTGTTAATTTCTGGTGTATAGCATAGTGATTCATATATATATATATATATATATGAATATTCCTTTCTGTATTCTTTTTCATTATAGGCTATTACAAAATATTGAATATAGTTCCCTGTGCTGTACAGTAGGGCCTTGTTGTTTATCTATTTTATATGTAATAGTATCTGCAAATCCCGAACTCCCAGTTTATCCCTCTGTCCCCCGCTTTCCCCTCTGGTAGCTGTAAGTTTGTGTTCTATGTCTGTGGAGACTTGTGAATTCTTGATGAAGATTTTCTATTTTCTATTTTAACTTCTATGACATTATAAGACAATATTAGCATAATCTAGATCATCTGAATAACCGCATTATAATCAAGTACTGCCACGTAATTTCAGTGCCTCTGCTAGTTCAAATTTAGTCGATAAACTTGTTTTTCATTTTAAATGTGATTTGAAATATTTTCCAGAGAAATTAAGCCAGTCGAGTTTTTCAGTTTAATTGTTGCATGAGAACTGTACCTAACCTTAGTCCTAGCTTTATGTTTGCATATACTTTGCTTTATTAAGCTCATTTTTTTATGCCAGGCACTGATAGAAAAACTGCATATATTATTGCCTTTGGTCGGCACAACAAGTCAGTGAAGAAGGTTCTGATATTGTCCCCACATTGTATATGAGGAAACTGAGGCACAGAGGAGATAAAGTGTAAGTAGCAGAAGACTCAACTCAAAATTTCTTAAATAATAATAGAGATTTGTCAGCTCACATAATTGAAAAGTCCAGAGGTAGTGTGAGCTTCAGGTATGGTTTGGTCAGGGCTCTGGCTCAGTTTTTCTGTAATTACTTTGTCTCTACCCTGCTATGTGTCAGCTTCACTTTCTGGTTGGCTTCTGTCGGAATCGCAAGGTGGCTGCCTTCATCTGCCAGGACCACAGGTTCCCTCATTTACAGTTGGGGAGAAAGAGTCACTGCCACCACTTCTGTTGGCTTTGGTGTGATTGGGTTGCTTCAAACTAATCTCTGTGGCCAGGAGAATCTGCACTGATTGGTTTAGGCTTGAGGTAATCATGTGCCAGTGGGGATGGAATTATCGTAATTGGCTCCATAGACCCGCCAAAGTCTACCCATGGAGCTGAGGGAGACGTAGTACCATACATGCTACATGGTTGCTATGCGGAGGAGGCCTGTGGAGATGGAGTTAAGAGCATAAGTAATCATAATTTTCACCCTATTTAAAAAGTTGTCCAAGGTCATGTGATAAATGTCCACCTGCAGATGAATGGATAAAAAAAATTGTGGTGCATGCATACATTGGAATATTATTCAGCCCTAAAAAGGAAGGAAATTCTGACACAGGCTACAGCACGCATGACCCTTGAGAACATGATGCTAAGTGAAGTAAGCCAGTTAGCAAAGGACAAATACTGCATGGTTCCACTTATATGAAGTTTGTAAAGTAGTCAGATGCAGAGAATGAAAGTAGAATGGAGGTTTCCAGGGGTCCAGGGAGAGGAAATGAGAAGTTGCTGTTCAGTGGGTGCAGAGTTTCAGATTTGCAAGACAAACTGTTCTAGAGATCCGCTGTCCACCATTATGCATGTAGTTAACAGTACTGTCCTGTTAACTTAAAAATTGGTTCAGAGGGTAGATCTCATGTTATGTGTTCTTTTTTGCCACAGTAAAAAATATCACTGGCAATTTATTTACTTCCTATGTTGTTGTTATGCTTAAATTTGGGGAATGTAAAATGTTACTATAATGGAATTCATATGTTTACTTGCAGTTTCTCCCTTCCTGTCTTATTTTTTTGCCTCAGTCTTTCTCCAAATTAAACTCTATCCTGGGCTCTTAGGAAACTAGTGCTCATGAGTGGGGGTGGGGCACTGCCCTGATGCCAACATCTTAGGGTAACTGTACATGGTTCAATTTTTTTAAATGAAGATTTATTTAATAGTGCATCTGGGTCTTACTGTAGAAAATGCAGAACTACGTGGGAACTCTTTTAATTAATGACTTTCATGGTTGGTTACCCCTCCATTGCTTGTGTTTACAACCAATTTTCAGAAATAATTTTTGCCCTACAAGCACATGAGGTCAGGAGAGTGACTCAAGCTGTAGACTTGCATGAGCAGACTATCCATACCGTTTTAATTATTTCATGTCTTAGAAAAAGGTTTTTGACTGAAGTGATTTTACTCATGTTTTAGTACCTAATGCCTTAAAAAAAATCGACCTCCCACTTCTCCACAATAAAATAAAAAACATCCTTTTGGAGTATAAGGTAGTATTTTGACAGGTTCTGTATAGGTCGGTGACCAGGAACTTTCTCAGCTGGGAGGCTGTGGCTCTATGTTTATAGATTTTCCTTCCCATTAAAATGGATCTTATCTATAGCAATGTTTCATATTTTTAAAAAATCTAATTGCCCAAGTTACTATCTAGGTCAAGAATTATTAGTAAGAAGTCACTGAGGACACAGGGTTCTATAAAGATCTTCATAGGTTACCACATGCAGACCCTCAGGGACAATCCATTCCTGTCTGTTTCCTTTCTTAAATGAAGATGCGGGGCCTTACCTGACTATAGGACATCCCACTGGACAGCCAGGCTGGAAATTAGGAAACCCAGGACACAGGTTTGCAGTATCTTGGCCTCTGTGTTAGTCAGCTCCAGCTTCCGTAACAAAGTACCACACACCGGGCAGCTCACACAACAGAAATTCATTACCGCAGTTCTGGAGGGTGGAAGTCTGAGATCAGAGTGCCAGCCAGCTCAGTTCCTGATGAGAACGCTCTTCCTGGCTTGCTGATGGCCACCTTGTTGGGTTGTCCTTACACCACAGAGAGATGGAGAGAGAGTCTCTTCCTTTTCTTACAAGGGCACTGACCTCATCACGAGGGCTGCACCCGCATAACCCCATCTAACCCTAATCACTTCTCAAAGGCCCCATTTCCAAATACCATCACGGTGGGGGTTAGGGTTTCAACGTACACATTTGGGGAGGGGCACAACTCAATCCATTGTAGCCTCCCTTAGTTATCTTTCTTCCATAATAGAATCTGAGCTCTGGCTTTCTGGGACACATTCAGGAAGAGATAGTTATCTTGGTTTTAATATTTGAAGAGTGATTCTTACCAGCAACTTCTCAGGAATGTCAAAGTTTACTTAGATGATAACTGCATGTTACAAAACTCCAAGATCAACTCTGATACCTTAGATGTAAAAGTTAACCCGAGGTATATTTTAATGATTGTTATTATTTTTCTGGTAGAAATTACTACTATAAACACACATTCTTATTACCGTTCAAAATTCCTTTTAACTTGTGGGGTCCACTTGGTGTAGTAGGAAGAGAGACGTCTCAAAGCTGTGTTCTAGTTCTGGCTCTGGAACTTGCAAATCTAAAATGCCAATTTTTCCATCTTTAAAACCTCTCTTTCCTCCATAATGTTTGGGAAAGAGGGATGGATGTTTCCCATCTGCTCCCAAGGTGTTCATTTGGCTTCTTAGAGCTCTGTTCCCATCTCTTCTACTTTAGGCTCTGCTTCACTGTTGGTCTCAGACAATCCATTGTCTGCAGTGTGTGTGTGTGTGTGTGTGCACATGCACATGTGTATATTGTGTAAAGGACACTGACTGAACAGGATCTTTGTTCTCAAGTGGTAATTATCCGACACCAACCAGCCTAGGAAAAGGGGGAGTATGTTACCTCATATAAGCAAGTGGTCGAAGGAGCAGGGATGCCGAGAACTGAGGCGCTCTCTTTCTCCTCTTTCTTTCTACCTCCTGTCATTCTCCTAAATTATTTTTTTCCTTAGGGTTAGAATCATGGCTGCTGCTGTCACTGGCCCCACACCTTCCCATCTTTACCCTCTGAGAGGAAAGGGCTTCCTCCAGCTACAGCTGATCCAAACCAGGGAAGGGTTCTGACTTGTACCCCGGTCTGGCCAGCTGGAAGAGCCAAAACGGGGGCGAGAACTTCCCTCGGACTTGTGTGCGCTGGGGGTGGCACCCTGCCGCTCACCCGTGGGCCACGTGTTAGGGTAAAGCAGTGTCCCCAGGTGGACGTGACGGCAGCGGGAACTGTGAGCTGGGCGGCCACCCTGTTTCTCCATCTGTTTCTGCTCCAGTGAGACAGGCCTCATGCCCCTCTTTGTAGCAATGTGGAGCTTTTCTTTACAGCCTTCCACACATGACTATCTGGATAGATCCGATGTTATTGAAGGACTAGGGACAATTAAAGGGAATGACGACACAGAGTGAAAAGAATTGCAGACCACATGCTGACAGTGCCCATGGTCTAAGGACAAGCGTGCAAGGTAGCCAGCCTCCCACGGGGGGCTCTGTTCTGATGCACCCGATCTCTGCCCTCAGGCCCCCAACCCTCTGTGCCATCTGCCTCCTCCTTTCAAGCCCCACCTCGATGCCCCGCCTGCCATTTGGGAAACCCTACTGCACAGGATACACCCTTCTCCTCCCAGCAGTGCTTTCCCAAAGTCTTAGTAAGCCCGTTGAGAAATAGCATATTAGGGGCTTTGGGAGGACAGGCTGTGATGGTCTTGGCCACTCTGAGTCCCCCAGAGTTGTCCAGGTGATAGACTTTGGTACAGCCGCTTCAGAATATCCTGTGCCAGACTCTTCTGTGAGGCTGTCCTGGCACAATGTCCAGGCTTGTTCTTCTCAGTGCCCTGCCTACCGGTGCGAGCTGTGAGAGTGCATGTTTATCTTCCCCATTGTCTAGCAGGAAGAAAGAGACGCATGCTCTCCTCTCCGTCCTGTGATTGCAAGACCTACTTATTCACAATGGAGTTCTTGTTTGCTTCAGATTTCAAATTGTTTCCTGGTGAGTCTGTTGGGGATAATACACAGGCCCATTACTCAGCCATACGCAGTGGCTGCTCCCTTGGCTACTAAAAAGGCCTGGCCAATACGCTGAGTTTTCTGCTCGGAGAGGCTGGATTCACTTCTTAGATAAGGATCGAGCTTCCTGATTTCTGGGGAAAAGAGGTTGGGTTTTTTTCTCTCCATTATGCAAGTTATTTTCCTTTGAGGAGTCACAGCAAGCTTGAAAATGTCTTTGAAGTGTATGGTTTATCTAAAAATGGATGTGAATTTTGCATTCTGCGCCATTGTATTTCTGTTTCTTAGACAAGTGATGTTTTAAATTATTTTCTATTGAGCAAACTGTATTTTCTGGGAAGATGTGTCATAATCCATCTTGTTATCCTGTTATTCCTTAGCTTTGAGTAATTCTTGGCCATGAGTTTGAGAAGTCTGGTAATATGGAATTACAGCCTTCTTACTCCCCTCCCCTCCAGTCTTCTAGGGCAACTTTGAGGAGGCTAGGCCTTTGTAAAACAACTGTGGAGACACATAACCTCACCCAGGTCTTAGAGGGTGATGAGTGGAAAAGGACTTTCCAGACAAGCTCAGGACAGTCAGTTTGCCCTTTGGCACATTGCAACGCCCATACCTTCTTTAAACAGCTTCCTGACTTGGGACTTCAACTTCGTGGACTCACTGGCCTCTTGTGAATCATTGATTCAGATATTTCTCAACTAGATGTGGCACCACCAACTCCTGGTCAACTCCTGGGGAGCCTGGGTTGGGTGTGTATGTGAGTCAGGGCGTCCACACTGCTCTGGATCTGGTGGGTGTGTTTTGATGTTCAGTATCCATTCACTCTTCTCTGATAACCACACCCCAAATTGCCCTGGGGAACCAAATGTAATCCACTTTCATTTCATCTCCTTCTGGTAGTTTTGGCTCCTTAGAGGTACAGAACATATGACTCAAGTCTGGCCAATCAGGGTGTCTCAGTTCCCTGGCCAAGGACCCAATATGACTCAATCAAAGTAAATAACATGAAATCCTATTCGGCTTAAAGCCTGGAAGATATACAGTCTCGATCTTCTGTAGACATCTTGTGATCAGAAGAGAGGGACTGTCTGAAAATAAGGCCAAAATACAGAACAGGCTACGGCCAGTAGCCGTGGGATGAAGAGAAACCGGGTCCTGGCAACACTATTTGGCATTTACACAAAGCTACGCTTGAAGCCAGTACTACCCCTGAACTTTTCAGTTATCTTAGCTAATAAATTACTTTTTTTCATGTAAGCCTATTTGGGTTGTTTTTTTGGCTTTTTGGAACTGAATAAATTCTAACTATATATTCCATGTAAACAGGGATCTTGCTTGCCTAATTTACTACTGTATCCACAGTACTGAGAACATATGGCTAGCACATAATAGGTACTCAAGAAATATCTGTTGAATAAATGAGTGACAGATAAGTTAGTACCAGGGGTAAGAATTAGCAACTGGCAGAGTCTAGAGCAGGGAACTGGCTGAGCTGATGCCGAGCGGAAGGCACAAGGAATCCTCTGTCCCAGGTTGTAAAGGTGGCAATACTTGTTAAGTGGTAGTAAAAATGCTGGTTAAACTTTCACCTGCTGTGTGCTGGCGCTCACACCACGGACTACCAAGGGTGACACCAGGGGATTTGGCAGGAAGAGTTCCTGGTGTCGGAAAAGGCTGGTTACTTCTTGTGGTCTTTAGTGAGGTCTTACAGTAGAAATACAAGCTTAGGTCAAGTACACTTTGTGATTGCTCCATTTTTGAAGATACTCTTCAGGCCTACGAAGGCCAATGCCAGGAAGTCAGCCTTGTTACCCTTGTCCAGCAGGACAGGGCATGTGCTTTGGATTGGGGAACACTGAGTTATTTCCAATTTTTGCCTTTCTCGAAGGGCAGTTTCCCGTCAGTCCTCTTGTTCTCTCCCCACCGTCGTAGAGGATCGAGCGTGTCGGGGGGCTGCTGCAGCGATCATTTAGGTCTGGGTTATGAGGCACGGCATTTTGCGGTCACTGATAAAACTGCATGTCTTCCAGAGATCCTAGGCTTGGTTCTGGATTGGATTCAGATTATCTTCTTTTGGAGAAGTGGTGAATGTGTTTTAAGTAGTGGTGGTAGCTTTACAAAGTGTGGGAGTATGGGAGGAAGTGCGTGTGTGTGTGTGTGTGTGTGTGTGTGTGTGTATTCTGGGCAGCCCAGAGGAGTGGGATGTAATGGATTTCAGTTGTATTTTGCTACCCGGCAACCATTCACTTTTATTCTGACAGCTGTATGTGACGTCCCTCTGGGAGGTCATTCCTTCCCTCTTCCCTTGATTACATATCCACATGTTGATCCGGAGCATCCAAATTCCCCATCTGTACATGACCCAGGCGAAGCCAAGGAAACACGATGAGACTTCTGGAATCTCTGGGGAAGATACTCTTGCTGTTTCTAGCTGGAATTGAAGCTTAAAGAAGAGAAGGTCTGGAACTGCTGTAGCTACCTTCCGACCACAGAGGGAGAGCTTATCTGAGGATAAAGCCAATATCTGGAGGACAGCAGAGCTGAGCAGAAAGACACTTATGTGGGATCTTGAGGTTATATTTTAAATCTCTATGTCATGGTACCTGAAGTAAATTCTGTCCTTAGATTTTTCAGGTAATGGGCCAATACATTCCAATTTATCAAAAGATACATTTTGTTGGATTTCCTGCCACTTTCAACTGGAAGATTCTCAACTGATATCCTGAACAAATACCATCCTCCCAGAGATGCCCGAAGGTGTTACCCTGAAGAAGAGCCGGAACCAAGGACTTGCCCAGGGGCATGTAGTTTATTCAAGAAGTGATTCCTGGAAGCAGAAATGAGGGAGTAGGGAGGGTGAGACAGGAAGTGTCAGTCCCACTGGGGACCTCTGAGGAATTGTGTGAAATGCAACTCAAAATTGTCCCGCCAGGAGACAGGGAATCTGTGACATTTGTACACTGGCCCCCATTCCCTGTCATTTGAAGGCTGCCCTGAGCAGTCCTAACTCCAGTGTACATACGGATTGCAAATAGCTGATTGGAGCAGATTCCCATAGTTCTAGAGAAAGCTCAAAGCTAGCCAAGCAGAGGGAGTCTGAGAAGGCGCACTTGATGTGGGATGTTGGCTGAATGCACAGAGCTGTTCATCACAGATGTGCTGAAACCAGGTGGACCAGCGGCATGCGGCACAGTGTGCCACAGGCACCAGCCACACAGCCCACTTCCCATTTTCTCCTCTCCAGTTTCTCCAGTAACAGTCTTCTTTACATCAGCAGTAGGAACGGAAGAACCTGCTCACCCCTGCCTTGGATGTAGCCTCTCCCAGTATAACTCTTCCAAATCATCATACTGATGTCTCCAAAATCATGGTGGCGGAGCGTCTCTTCATAAGAGGATTCCAGAACAATTTACCTCTGCCCTTAAGCCAACTCCTCAAAGCTGGTTTGATCCAGGTAAATTTGCCAGTGGGATAGAAGACGGTTATAAAAATCAGAAACCTTTAAGCAGTCCAGACCCAAACTTGGGTGGATCCAGAACTCAATGAACAGGGAATCTGGCTCTCTTCTGAAGAAGCTGAGACAAGCCAGGACAGCTCAAGCTCACCGTTGATGGGGTCAGTCTAATCCTTGACATACCTGAATTCCACATCTACTCTGTGCTAACAGAGGCTGAAAGCCAGGTCAAGAGTTGTCATGTGAGAATATAAGGACCTAACCTGAGGAATTTTTTCTTAGGTGCCTCCCTTCTGGAAAACTATCATGTAATGAGTATCTCTTCTCAGAGTCTCCAGATAATTGTGTCTGCCTGTGTGTCGAATAATTATTCAGTCAATTTAAAACTTATTTTGGAAGCTAACTTGGCTGACAGCTTGCCAACCAGATATAGCTGTTGCTGTCTTGTCCCTGAGAGAAGTCGGAGAGGAGAGTGGATGTGAAATCTGGAGGCTGATGGAATCATGCCTTCAGTTGGTATGGGCTCTGAGGCTTCCCAGTTGCAAGGCTGAGATAACCTAACTCTGGGGTGTAGAGGCTGCCGTGGGTAAAGGCCAGTAGAATAGCAGACAGGAAACAGATTGTGTGTGTGTGTGTGTGTGTGTGTGTGTGTGTGTGTGTATGTGTGTGTGGTGAAGCAAGATCTTACCCCATGCAGATCTACTGGACCACATTCTACCCAGACGACCTCTCTCTGGTAGCCAAACCTTCCCGGATGTCACTGCTAAAGTAGTGAACACAGCCACTTGGCTGTATCTTTGCATAATTGTGTGTTTGAATATTTTTGCTTTTAAATAAGAGAGAAAGCAAATACATCCTGCCATGAAAGTTGTTTTATCTTTAGTCAAAAACACCTTGTCGTGAGAAGAAACTATACGGTATCTCCTGGAGAATCAATCATTCCCTTTCTCTGTCCCTTCTAAAGAGAGGGTAGGAAGGGACAGAGGCTTTTTTAATCCAAGAGATCCTTAACACCCCCTCCCGCAACCAATTTTAGGCATTTAATTAAACTATTTCAAGTCCTGAGAATATTTTCGTACATCCCCTAAAGGATCCAGCATTTAAGAAGAACTCCTCCTGCCCAAGTAAGCAGTTAATGCATCCAGAAAAAGGAGAGCCCAACCATCAGGGCTGCATTTCTGCTATGACCCTACTCTGCAAAATATCCATCATGGTCTGCAGAGATTTCTGGAAGCCTTGTATCTAGGATGATGCCGTTTGTCACAATAACCGTGACATTTTCTGACCCAGGACAATGGAAGACCCAGAGAGTTAGCTTCATTCCTGATTCCTGAACTCTGTTGGGGAACATGCACATGGACCCCATGCTACTCTTCCTGGGCCCACAGAGCACTGAGTAATGTCAGATGCTTCCAAGGATGCCTTCTGTGATGCTCTGTGCTGGGTCTCCATCCGTTCCAGCCACAACCACCTGTAAACAGATGTGAGATCCTGCCTCACAGAGCATTCCAGCCACCTTATTATAGCCTGCAGTTTGTATCCTGGTTCTGGAAAGTGTCACCCAAGTGCCACCATGTCCTCAAGAATATCCTGGACGAATACTTCAATAGCTATGTTTAGAATAGACACAGAATCAGACAGAGATTCTCTGTGACACAGACTCTTGCAGGTCAACCAAGAAGAGCTGCAGCACACCCTTCAGGGCACCGGGAAGCTGTGCAAAGCACAGGCTCCGGAAGACAGGAACTGCCGCAGGCTTTCCTACGGACATACCTAAACCACCTGTCTTTGCTGAAAACTGGGGGATTGTTTCCAAGGAGGACTTGCATTTTGGAGGCAGTCAGTCCACCTGAATCCTGCTTGATCCATTTTCTTCCGTTTCCTGCTAGTCTGCTCCATCACTACCCCGCCATCCTTTCCTTATCCCTTATCTGGATGGAATCAGAACGCATATTGGGAAAGAACCTCTGGCTCTGCTGGCCTCCTGGCATAGATGTGCAGTAGGGCTCAACAAATACTTGATTCATACGTGGTGTTTTGTTTACATATTTTTGGGGGGCAGACTTTTATAATATTCCTAGACTTCTAGTGCTTTAATCAAAATACACCTCACGTCTTTATATTTGGAGCACTGCTTAAAACCCAGAGCTTATCTTGGATTCTGGATTATGTTTTCCACCCAAAGGCTGCCCCGACTACATTCCTCTTCATTTGTTCCCGAACCAGGAGAAGACAATGCAGGACTCCACTTGAGGCATGGCTCTCAAATGCACTGCCTCTCAGGACGTTCACTTTGGGCTGTATCTTCTTGAAAGCAATTTGATTTGATTTTCTAGGTCCTCGCTTTTATTTTTAGGTATAAACTGGAAAAACCAAAGGACCGAGAACATCTGCCTCATAAGCAGAATAATTTAGTAACTATCAACTGTAGAAGAGAATGTAGACCAGGTTGCTTCATCACAGGAAACATATTTCATGTAAATCGTCATTGTGTTCAGTTATTTAATTCATCTGATAATTTTCCAGACTGGCTCCATTACATTTGCTACTGTTGGACTTGCTTTTTGGTTTAATTTTCTTTTTTGTTGGCATCATTTTGCTGAAGCTGATGTCTAGATTTTCTTACCACCATCTTCAAATTCAGACTATGGGCTGAGTAGAAGGTGGCGTCAAGTGTTAAGTCCTCTAAATGTCCCTACATGCTAGACTGTGACTGTAGCTAAAGAAGATCCTGACGATCATGTCCCACCAATGGATGATCCTCTCCCTGGGGGAGAAGTGTGTTGTTCTCTCCTTTTTCTAGGTGCGTTTGGCTGCCTGTCCATATAACGTAGTACAGAAATGATCTGCCTATAGCAGAAGAGGCAAATAAGCAGTATGGGTCTTAATGTCTTAATTGATTAAACTCAGAGTAGATGCTATCAGGATTTAGGCAAGACAGCTCTTTGGTGTGAGGGATTGTCCTATGCACTGCAGGATGTGTAGCACCCTGGGCCCCACCTTCCCAGTGAATGTGATGACCAAAATAGCCCCTACACCTGTTAAATACCCCACCTGGTTGGGGGGCACTAAAGGAATCAGGACCCTCTTTCCCGAGGGTGTCTGGGAGTCACGTGGCAAATCTGCACTCGTCTTTGGGAAGAATCCTGAAGGGTAGACAATCAGTAGACAAAGCCCCCATTCTCCGCTAGAAGTAGCTTATTCTGCATCATGGGGCTTGGACTCTAGATTGGTTAAGCTCTTGATTCTCACCCAGAATAGCTCCAGGAAATTCTAAAAGACCACAGATCCTTAAGCATCTCACATCAAGGCTTGACTTTAGCTCTAGAGTTTATTCTAAGCTATTCTGCTTCTAGTGATTGGAAATAGATGCATGGGTTGAAATGGGGCTTTTCTCAGGACCAGGTCTGATCTTGGAGCTTGTGTTGGAGTCTTGGATCTTTTTGGCCTGGGCCAGCTTCAGGGGGTGGGGCATGATTCTCCTTCCATAATTCACGTTTTGTTCCCCTGTAGGATAGAACTGTTGTTGACTAGACGGGCTGTGTTATATGGAGAAAGAAAAGATCCTGGTTTTGTTAGGATTAAAAAAAAAAATTTCCCAAACTAATGAAAACTTAACGAACCAAATGCTTATTATGTGATTATCAAAGTGAAGTATTGTTTTAGAATGTTGTTGACACAGGTCTTGGGACTGCGTGTTCATAAACATAGTGCTCTCATGGGTGGAAGAAAATTCCAATCTTGGTTATTTTTAGAGAAAATTGTAGTTCTTTGTTAACGCCTAAAACAGAAAGGATCATATTTTCAGTGCCTTTGTGGCTGTATCATGTTAATGAGGACAGTAAAATTATGCGGCCCTAACTGAGGTTAGATACAGTACTCATTCAAGGCAGGTAGTAAGCATGTGCGTGGCTCCTTTCTAAAAGATTTAACACTTGTTGAGTATGTACCACGTCTAACACACTGCTGAGTGCTGAACGAATACCAAAAAGTATGTTACACAAGTTACATTTAGTCCCTTCCCACCAGGAGTTCCAGTGAGCCACATGTGCACAGGGGCACCTGGAATTATGTGTCACCATGACAGTCACTGTGGCATTGCTCAGCAAACCTCCCATTGGCCATTGGTCACATCACAGTGGCTTTACCCCCAAGCCACAGTACCATGCCTCCCACCTGAGTGTTGTCCACATGTGGATTTCAACTCTGTACCCCTAGGAGTCTTTACCGCCTACCCTTCCTTCTAGCTAGAGATTTCACATTTTGGGGTAAAAGCTTCAGAAAGATAGTAATGTTTTCCCCCAAATAATTGAAAACCCGAGCTATTTGAACACGTATGAAATCTGTTGTTCTGAACAGTCAAGTTCCCCAGATGGCTGTGGGTCCAGTCCTTTGAGGAGATGAGGTGGGACACTTTCTCCAACTGGTTATCTTGAAAGTGATTCGCCATGTTTGATTCAGGATTCCTAGTCACAGTAAGCATCGACTGAGTGGCAGTGCTGGGTAACACAGCTCTGGGAGATGAAAAGATACTTGGTGAGTCTCGACCTTTCCAGGCTCATAGGCTAGACAGACCAGTGATTCTCAGCCCTGGCTATCTACCAGAATCATCCGGCAAGTTTAAAAAATATATGGCTGGCAGGGCCCCATTCCAACTAGTTGAATATGACTCTGGAAGTAGGACCCAGACATCGTTTTATTTTATTATTCTTTTAATGGTATGATCTCACCTATATGTGGAATCTTAAAAAAAAACAAACAAAAAACTCATAGTCACAGAGGAGAGGTCAGCAGTTGACAGAGACAAGGGGTGTGGGGTGGGGGAAATGGATGAACGGGTCAAAAGGTACAAACTTCTGGTTACCAGATAAATAAGTCTTGCGAATGTCACGCGCAGCGTGATGACTATAGTTAACAACACTGTGCCTGTATATTTGAAAGTTTAAGAGAGTGGATCTTAAAAGTTCTCATCACAAGGAAAAAAATGGAATTATGTGTGGTGATGGATGTTAATTAGACCTATTCTGGTGATCATTTTGCAACATATACATATATCAAATCATCATGCAGCACACCTAAAACTAATGTTATATGTCAGTTATCTCTCAATTAAAATATTCTTTCTTTTCATTTTATTTATATCTCTATTACAATATTGATCAAGTTGTCATTGTTGTTTTGGTCTGTTCATCTAGATTAGTATCCCAGAGGCCTATTAGAATCCTCTAAGGAACTGAGCCAGATTGCTAAAATTTTTGAGTTCTTATGTCTGCCTTTCATAATTTTTTTTTCCAGTTTTCTTTCCTATTAATAGGCTATTAGCTGCCCCTCTCACAGCCATGAGGGCATGTGTATAGCAGCCCATTACTAATGTAATATTTCTAAGCATCTGGGGCCAGGAAATTTAATTTCTAAGTTTGTTGGAACTGAATGTAAATTAAGAATAAATAGGTTCCACTTCCCACTAAGGGAACTAGAATTCCTTGGAGAAACGGCTGACTCCAGGTCGGGGCAGGAAATGTACGTGGTGAACCTGGGGCATCTTGTTATGCCAGAAAGAAAGGAAGCTATTAAGACTGAGGAGGTCAGGTCACAAGGACACAGATCCAACTTGAGGAGGCTCCCATGGACCAAAGAGGGGACAATCTGAGTATCAGTAAGGACAGTAACTACAAAGGATTGAAATATGTTAAGCTTATAAATACCCAAGGGCTCATACTGATACCAAAAAATGAAAACAATAAAAGCAAAAAAATCTCAAACCTCAATGGTCAATTGGAATTACAGGGCACTGTGAAAATTCACAAGTGAAAGGAAGCTTTAAGTGTTTGTCCTCCCTTTCTTATATTCCTTTCAGAGAAAATAAATTTTGTTGGGGAAAAGTTCTCCTTTTTTTGCAGATTTCCAGTTAATCAATGAAAAAGAAATTAGAAAATCACATTTTTCAGCCTCTAATGAAAACAGGCAATGGTCATCGATGGGTTCATCTATCCATCCATCCTTCCATCCATCCATCATCTGTCTCAGCTATCTGTTGATGCCTGCAAACCATCATCCTGTGGGTCAGCTGGGGTCAGCTGGGGTCACTCATGTAGCTCCATTTGTTTAGGAACCAGCCAGGGCTGGAATGTCCAAGATGGCACCACTCTCATTGGGGGCCTTGATCCTGGCTATCACCAGGGAGCCTCGATTGTCCTCCAGGTGGCCTCTCATCATCATAGCCTGTCCCAAGCTTCCTTACATGGTGGTTGGCTTCCATGTGGGTGGAGGCAGAAGCTGTCAAATCTGGCAGGTCTCTTCAGGATTAAACCCACAAGGGACACAGTGTCACCTCCACTACCTTCTGTTGGTTGAAGCAAAAGATGAAGTCAATCTAGGTTCAGACAGAAGGGAAACAGACCCCAGCTCTGCTGGGAGGCGTGGCCAACCTTGGGAACAATTTAACACTGTCTGCCTCCTAGCCATAATAGTTCACATCCTGTCCACATGCAAAATACACTTAATTCTCCCGGAAGGGACTCCATTATGGCATCATCTCAAAGTCCAGGATTTCGTTATCTAAGCCAGGTCCTCAAGTGTGGCTCCTATGGATCCAGGACCTATGAACTAAGAAGATAAGTTATCTTCCCTCCACACACCCAGTGTACAGTGTCGAGACTGCAGGAGGCACTCCTGGTCAAAAGGGGGAAGACTGGGACGCACATGGCAGACTCCCTTCCACAGCAGTTCTGCACCCAGGCACACACAGACACCAGTTCCCACAGGTCTGGAGCCAGAGGAGGGGAGAGCTGCTGGTGGCGATCTTTGGAAGCAATACATTACAGACACAGTCTTTAGGTGAAAAGTTGACGGAGAACTTCATGCCAGGGAGTTCGGACTGACACTCTGTGAATCTAAAAACCAGTCTTGGCGATTCTCAAAGTGCGGCAACCAGAATGTTGAGCCTTGTGATGTGCTTGGCATCACGTAACGAACATTCCCGTCCAAAAATTGAAGTCTTCAAACACCTAGACCTGACCCCTCGCTTAACAGGAAACGCGAGAGCTAGAGAACAAGTGAAAAGGCACCAAGGAGCAGTTAGGCAGACCTGGGACACACGGCGCCCTGCAGGAGAAAAGGCCTTGCTTCCTCGTCAGGTCGGTGCCGTTAAAACAAACAGAGGGGCTGTTAGAGAACAAAGCAGAATCAGGAGGCATAGCGATCAAGTGCAATGTATGGACCTTACTTGAATCCTGATTCAGACAAAACAACTGCGAAATCATGCCTTTGAGACAATCAGCAAACTTTAGCTGTAGTCAGGCTATTAGCTGGTATCAAGGAATTATTGTTAATTTTATTGGGCGTGATAATGGCATGGTGATTATGTAAAAAGGAAATAAAAAGGTCCTGTCGGTTGGAGATGCACACTGAAACATGTACAAGTGAGATACTATCAAGCCTGGGATTTGCTTTAAAATGTTCCAGACCAAATAGATGGGTCAGTGGGGTGGGGGTGCAAATAAAGCAAATGGGTAGAATGTGGGTAATTGTCCAAGCTGGCAGAGGGGTAAATGGGGGTTCCTTCCACTCCTGTGCATGTTTAAACATTTGCATAGTAAAAGTTGGGGGTGAAAAAAGAGAACATTTTCTGAATCTTGGAGTGAATTCAAGACTTTCCTAAATAAATAAAGAGCGAGCCAGCACTCAGGTGCAGCAGCTTTCTTTTTGGAGTAGGGGGGTGTCCCGGCAATGGCGAGGGGCCCTGACTTCGGCTTGTTTCTGAGTCTCAGCGGGGTGCGGGTGGGTGAGGACTGAGGGTGACGCAGGATGAGACAAGCTGAGAGTTTATATAGTAGCTCAGTTCCACTCCTTACTCCTGCCCCTTTTTATTGAAACTCAAATAATTCATTGGTGTGTGTTAGACAGATCAGTCAGTCAAGTATATATGGGGTTCCCTTTTAAAAAGTTAATATTTATTATTTTAAAGTAACACATGTACGTAGTTTTAAGAAGTCAGACAGTTCTACACAATTTACAACAACCAAAAAGCAAGCGACTCTGTCCTGCTCTTCCCTCCTTGGGTTTCGTCTTGCCAGAGCTGTGGCTTCCAACTCTTTGATTTCTTTCTCAAGTTGTTTATTTCCATATGCCAAAATAATCTGTTTATCCTGTTTCTCTTTTGGATTTTCCAATTTGGGGTATAACCCTTTGGCCTCCCACCGAAGACAGTGACGATTTAACTCTCTTACATCACCCTCCCGACATCCAAACTTGTCTCTTCTCCTATTTTCCCAACAGCTTTTTTTTTTTCTGGTGTGGTTAAATCAATATTCCGTGTTTGCACTATGAGAACCAGGTAAATATTGTTCGCAGCCCAGCCGAGGAGTGAACTCAGAGTCTATTTCTTTCTTATGAAATGTTTTGGTTTCTCAGATGTTAATAACTGTCTCATCTGGTCACCTGTTCGCTGGCGTAGTTTCCTGGGGACCGCGGCTCCAGCCCCTACTGCAGCTGTGAGAGGCCAGTATGTTCTAGGTGTACACAGATGTATCAGGGCTTTTATTCCATTTTTTTTTTTTTTGTTTTGCTGGCGATGTCCCTCCTGGAAACCTCCCTCCTCCAGCTCCAGAATGAACTGGTCACTCTGCAGACCCACTTTGCAGATGTTGTCTGGAGCTTCCTTTCTCCTCTTTCCTTTGCTGGGTCCCTTGCTTCCCAGATTTGCCCCCATGTTTAGATGGATAGCACTTTTCTGTAGTTTCTTGAGAGAGGGCACATGGGGGAGGATAATGAAAATTAAGTTGGTGTTACACATAAGAGAAAAAGAAGAGGCAGGTCTGTCTTTTCACAGGTCAGGCTCCCTGTGAGACAGATTCAGAGAAGGTGAGTGTGCAGGATGTTTATTAGGGATGCTCTTAGGATCAGTAACCTGGAAGGCAGGGAATCAGGACTGGGCACAGGGAGAAGCTGAGCTGTGATGTAGTCTCCGTGGGGCCTCAGATGGCTCTGCCGGTTGTTCTGGAGTTGAGGTGAGCCTTCAGAATTGCTCCACGTTGGGGTGAGGCTGCCAGGCCTTTTTATGCCCACAACAGCCAGGCACTGGGTCCCGGCCACCCTGTGAAGTGGGTGTGGTCTCGAGTGAGGCACCCCTCTTCAGCCAAGGGAATCCCTGCCGGGGCCAAGGGGGATCTGGGCAGCACATCGCAGCATTCATCACAGTCCACCCCTGCGCTGCTTAAATCCACTTCCTCGTATAAGGCCTGGGAGCAGTTCCTACAGGATTCCAAAGGCCTTTTTTCCCAGGGACATTCAGAAGAGGAAAATGAGTGGGATAAATCACAGCTCTTGCCACTGGAGCTGGTCTGATGTTCAGCACCACCCTCCTCTATTATCCATACTCAGTTCTTTTCACCCTCCTCTGGCACATTTGCTAGTTTCGGTGGCTTAGTTGGGGCCACAACCCAGATCCTGAGGACCAGAACTTCTGGTCACCATGCCTCCTCGGGCCATGGCTGCTGCATGTGTTCATTTACTTTCAGACAAGACAAGGGAGGACCCAGGTGCTCAAGCGGATCACCCAAATGCCAAATATACCACCTCCTGATCCTGCTGAACTGCGGCTGCACCTCCTTCCAAATCAGGGTCAATTTCCCTGCCAGGATGGTGACTCCACCCTGCGCCTGGCGGTCTTTTGGCAAGAGGAGTCTGAAGTGCCCGGTGGCAGTCCTAACCGAAACTTCAGTGGGACTCTTGCTGCGTCCCCTGACAGAAGGTTCCCCTTCCGAAGCCTCTAATCTTGCAGAGCCTGGTGGTGCAGGGAGAGGAGGACAAATTCTCCAGGTGGGTTTTGGAAGTGATGGTAAGTAGGGACACTCCTGCTTCTGTGCTTTGCGTCCTGGACCCGTGTTATCTTTCAAGTGGATGCCACATAAAAGCCATTTATGCCCCTTGAAAGTCATTTATTCAAAGGGTGCACTGCAACCCGGAGGGTGCCACCCATTCACATAAGATATTGTGTCTGAGCTGGCACTTCAGTTTTGCCTTCCATCACTCTCTAAGGCCAGCAGCTTCCAGGTTGGGCAGTTTGTGATGTGGCCACTGGATCCCATGGCCATGACCTCACTCTCACACCTCCTCTGCTAGAAAATGGGCCTCCTTTTCTGATGTGGTGTTATGTGGACTCCTGTGCTGGTGGGTCCATCCGTCAGCTCTTGGAGAGTGGTGCTGGTTGAGGGCTTATGAGTAGAAAAAAATCATCTCATATCCATCGTATGTGTCTATTCCTGTCAGAAGGAATCCCTGCCCCTTCTTAGGTGGAGGAGATCCAATGGAGTCACCTACCCACCAAGAAGCTAGTTGGTGTCCGCAGGGGACAGTGCCTCACCAGAGGCTCAGCGTTGGTCTCTGTTGCTGGCAGATCTGACGTTCAGCAGTTGTGGTAGCTCAGTCTCCCTTGGTATGTGGAAGCCTATGCCTTTGGGTGCATTTTAGCCTCCATTGCTGCCATTTTGGGTTCTCTGTTCACATGTGCCTTTTCACCAGCCCTGGGTGGCTGATAATAGAGGCTACCAGGTGCTAACTGGCTGGATCATCTTCTATGTGGTTTTTTAGCCTCTTCCATGGTAGCTGCTCTCTGGTGATCATTCACGTGTGATGCAAAAACTTCATACTTCTGCTCATTCCCATGTATCTTTCTGGTGATCATTCACGTGTGATGCAAAAACTTCATACTTCTGCTCATTCCCATGTATCTTTCTGGTGATCATTCACGTGTGATGCAAAAACTTCATACTTCTGCTCATTCCCATGTATCTTTCTGGTGATCATTCACGTGTGATGCAAAAACTTCATACTTCTGCTCATTCCCATGTATCTTTCTGGTGATCATTCACGTGTGATGCAAAAACTTCATACTTCTGCTCATTCCCATGTATCTTTCTGGTGATCATTCACGTGTGATGCAAAAACTTCATACTTCTGCTCATTCCCATGTATCTTTCTGGTGATCATTCACGTGTGATGCAAAAACTTCATACTTCTGCTCATTCCCAGGTGTCCTTCCACATGCCTCTTCTTCCCAGACCTCCTTGTCTCTGATCTTCCAATCTTGCTCCATCTAGGCAACTGGCAAACCATTGGCATCATTTAGGAAAGACACCACATCAGGCACAGTGGCTGCACTTGGGCTGCTCCTTGGGTCTACAGTTATCTTCCAGGATCTGTCTGGTATTTGCAGGGGCCAGACTGAAGTTATGACGGGGATCACCACCCTTTCCCCCTTTAGGGCTTGAAGATTGGCCATAATCTCAGCCATTTTCCCTGAGATACAATATTGTTGGCCAGGGTGCGGGGGGGGGGGGCAGATTCAGAAGCTTCTAAGAAACTGATTGAAGGGACTGCCAAGCACATCTATTGCACTTGTACAGTCAGAGACTGGGGAAGTGACCACTGGGTGGGTCTGTGGAACCAGTAGAGCTACAGTGACCTGGACCATGGCCAGGACTCCTGTCCCCCATTTGCGTCCCCTTCTAGTAGGGGGCAAGGCATGATGCCACTTTGAGTCATCAGGTATCAATGCCAACTTGGACCCTGTAGCCAGGAGCCTTGAAATGTTTGAACATTTCCCTTTCTCTAGTGTCCAGTTACCAGAGTTAATGGCTGTGGTTCCTTCTAGGGAAGAGCTGGGCGACTCATGACCATGAACACTGCCTGTGGTATTTCCAGGCTCTTCTTCCTGGGGCCCAGGCTCCCCTTTAATCAGTGAGTTCTGGGTCTAAACATTGCTTTAGGTCTAGAAACAAAGAACAGCGTGGTGATGAGTGTTTACTGGGGCAGCTGCTCGCAGCCTCCAGCTCACCATCCTTGGCTTTTTGGTTGCACAGCTGGGATGCTCTCCTTACTGTCTGTCCATCTCTTTTGCTCCTAGGGGCTCTGTGTTCTATTGACTATTTCCCTAACTCCCTGTGGGTCAGGTCCCCTGGCTGCCCCTCTGACCGAGACTCTCACATGATCATTGCCTCCACCTGGCTTCTGACAGTGAGGTGCCACCACATGGCCTCTATCCCTTTTGAGTTAATTTTTGTGTATGATGTGGGGTAGGAGTTCAGTTTCATTCTTTTGCATGTAGATTTTCGGTTGTTCTAGGACCCATTTTTTTTTTTTTTTAAGAAATTGGGGTAATTGTTTCTAGAGTTTCCCTTCCACTTGAGCCTAGCTGAATGACCGCTTCTACACATGTTCCATTCTGGGATCCGAATGTCTGTGGAAGCGGTCCTTCATCTACCTGGTTGGGAACACAGAACTTCTTTGTTTGGGAGGCAGTCCTACCTAGAGATACAGGGAGGCCTTCGCCCCAACTCGGTTTTACAAGGCAGATTGATTTTACCTTGAAACCGGCTCTATGAAACAGCCTGAGAAGTGGGGTAAGTGTTTCTAGAAATTCCCTTTTACTTGAGCCTAGCTGAATGACCGCTTCTACACATGTTCCACTCTGGGATCCAAATGTGTGTAGAAGCTGGCCTTTATCTACCTTGTTAGGAAGAGTGAGTTTCTGTGTTTGGGAAACAATCCTACCTAGAGATACTGAGAGGCCTTCACGCAAACTCGCTTTTTTTTTTTTTTTTTAACATTTTTTTTATTGAGTTATAGTCATTTTACAATGTTGTGTCAGTTTCCAGTGTAGAGCACAATTTTTCAGTTATACATGAACATGCATATATTCATTGTCACATTTTTTTCCCACTGTGAGCTACCACAAGATCTTGTATATATTTCCCTGTGCTATACAGTATAATCTTGTTTATCTATTCTGCATATGCCTGTCAGTATCTACAAATTTTGAAATCCCAGTCTGTCCCTTCCCACTCCCCTTCCCCTTGGCAACCACAAGTTTGTCTTCTGTGTCTATGAGTCTGTTTCTGTTTTGTATTTATTTATTTATTTATTTATTGTTTTAGATTCCACATATGAGCGATCTCATATGGTATTTTTCTTTCTCTTCCTGGCTTACTTCACTTAGAATGACATTCTCCAGGAACATCCATTTTACTGCAAATGGCGTTATGTTGTCATTTTTATGGCTGAATAGTATTCCATTGTATAAATATACCACCTCTTCTTTATCCAGTCATCTGTTGATGGACATTTAGGCCGTTTCGATGTCTTGGCTATTGTAAATAGTGCTGCTGTGAACATTGGGGTGCAGGTGTCATTTTGAAGTAGGGTTCCTTCTGGATATATGCCCAGGAGCAGGGATTCCTGGGTCATATGGTAAGTCTATTCCTAGTCTTTTGAGGAATCTCCACACTGTTTTCCACAGTGGCTGCACCAAACTGCATTCCCACCAGCAGTGTAGGAGGGTTCCCCTTTCTCCACAGCCTCTCCAGCGTTTGTCACTTGTGGACTTTTGAGTGAGGGCCTAGAACCAATTGTTGAAAAGACTGTTCTTTCCCCACTCATTTGTCCTGGTCACACTTAGCTTTTGTCAGTTTTAATCCTTCTCAGCTTTTAACTTTTTCCCCTAGAGGTCAGTTAAACTTGGCAATAATCATCCAACTTCATTGTCCCTCTAGTCACTGTTTTCTCTACATTTCACAATGTCAATGCAAAAATCTAAAATATTACCAAAAGGAAACCAGTGGCATATTAAAGTGAATATATTATAATCAATTTGTCATACAGAATTAAATTTTTTGTGTTTTTTTAAAAAAGAAATCTGATATTTTTTCCAAAATTGTAGTAAATTTATAGATTAATTTGGGGAGAATTTATATTTAATACTATTGAAGTTTCCCATCTAAAAACAGCATATATTTTATCATTTATTTAAATAATACTTTATACAAAAGTTTTTATAAAGAACTTTAACATTTACAATTCAGATATAAAACGACAAATCTCTTAGAAGAAAAGAAAATGGTAAATCTTTGAGAACTTGAGTTAGGCGATGATGTTTTCTGTATGTCATGTTACTTTTATAAATATACTTTTTCATCTTTTTCTGACTGGCTGCTGTTTATATGTATCTAGTCACATTATACTGCATTTCTTGTTGTATAATACTTTTTGGGCGATCTGCTCACGTTTTGCAGTGATAGCATGTGTGATTTATGTTACTGGATTTCCCAGTGTCCATCTTTTCTCTGACATTCCTAAGGGTGATGATCTGGTGTTCTCTTCAGTTATTATCTTCGGCACGCTTTGGTATGAAGGCGTGGAAGCTTCATAAAAAGAATGGGATATTTTCTTTTTCATCTGAGCTCCAGAAAAGTTTAAACAGATTTGGGGGTCATTTAGCCCTTAAGGACTAAGCTTTCTCGGTGTGAGCGTGTGTGTACGTGCGTGCGTGCGTGCGTGCGTGTGCGTGGCGGAGGCTGTTAATTCCTTCTATGATAGTTAGACTGTTACCCTTCCACACCCCCTTTTGGGGTTGGTTTTGCAGTGTATGTTATCCTAGAAAAAGCATCTGTTTAAAATATGCATCCATAGGGCTGAGCACACACCTGATACGTCCTGAGAGCTGATGCGTTTGGCTTCACTGGTGCCCCATCAAGTCCGCCTCAGATGGGAGTCCCAGTCGTTCAGCTGCTCCCTCGTCCCAGGGGCAATCTGGGCGCCACCCCCCGCCCATGATGAGATCCCCATTGGCAGCTGGGCAGCAGGTCATCTCGCTCCAAATTCCCCTCCCCGCTTCAATGTCTTTGCTTACCAGACTCTCCTCAGGAATCATGGAAATCTTAAGAACAATGCTGGCTGGTGCCCTCCCCCGCAGTCGGCCCCTTCAGGGTTTGCAGCCCGGGAGGGAGAGGCTTAAGGGCAGGAACCAGCCCCCTGGGTCAGCACAGCTGGGAGCCGTCACAGGCTCTCCTCGGGTTTGGATCCGGGTGGTGGTGGTGGGGTGGGGCCGGGCTGATGCCTTCTCCACTCTGGACACACTCAGGAGGTGCAAATCCTGGTCAGACTAAACTACTCACAGCAGGCACACCCTCCTTCCCGCCGGCTGGTGTGAGGGAGGAAGCGCAGCCCGAGTCTGGTCCGTGGGGCTTGGCAGGCTGTCCCGGGGGGCGCTTGTGTGAAGAGCTTTGCCGCCTCCGCCTGGGCCCTGGGCGACGTCCGTGCTCACCGCCGTCCTGCTACCTGCCAGTCTGAGGGTGAAGCCAGCACGTGGAGGAGGGCAGAGCCACGAGAACCACAGAGAAGCGAGCTGGCGTCCTGATGGGCCTGGACACCCCTCTTATGTGGAAAACTCAGGCCCTTATCATCGACAGCCACGTGCACTAGTTTTCCGTCACTAGCAGCCGAAGACCTCCCGGCCCGAATGCAGGCCTAAGAGGGCGCTGACGTGGAGCTCTGCTTGTTGCACGGTCAGCGAAGGCGCCACGGCCATCCATGCCAGCTACCCCCACCAGCCAAAGCCGGATCGCTTAGGCAGGGCTTGGAAAAGAGATGCCAAAAATCAATTTTGCAACCTTTGGCCACTTGTATGTCCAAGAGTATTAAAAAAAAACTGCAGCAAGTATGCAGGAGGCTTGAGAGTCCAGAAGGTTTCTGGGGAGAGTGGTTAGTGTTCTGATTTCTGCTCTCGCCCCATGAGGAGGTGGGGTTTGCCTTTCTCACTTTCCTTCACTTCCAGCCCAAGGAAAGGGGGCTTTAATGGGCTCCCTCAAGGAGCTCAATATTTAATTCCTGGAGCTTAAGGGACCTGGTGGATGTGTGACTCATGCCTAAAAAATCTAGAGGACGTGAGCCCGTGGCTGGGAGTGGCCTGGACTCTCCGGGGTAAAGGGTGCCGTGGAGCAGATGTGCACCTTCCCTCGTGCTAGTTCCTGTGGGTTACCTTTAGTATTGCCTGTTGGGGGCTGAATTGTGTCCCCCCAAATCCATATGCTGACGTACTAACCCCCAGAACCTCAGAATCGGACTGCAATTGGAGATGGTTTTTAAAGAGGTAATTAAGTTAAAATGATGTCATTAGGGTGGGCCCTAACCTGATCTAACTGGTGTCCTTTTAAGAGGAGGGGCTGGCGCGCAGATCTGTGTCCGCAGAGGGAAGGCCACGTGAAGTCCCACGGCGAAGATGGCCGCCTGCAGGCAAGCGTGTGTTAGTCTGTTTGGGATGCTGTGATAAATACAACACTGCGGACCAGGTGGCTTAAACAGCAGACCTTTATTTCGGCACAATCCTGGAGACTAGAAGCCCACGATTAGGGTGCCAGCAGTGCTGGCTTCTGGTAAGAGCTCGCTTCGTGGCTTGCAGGGTCTGCCTTTTCTCTGAGTCCTCGCGTGGACTTCCCATCATGTGCCTGCAGAGAGAGAGAGAGAGAGAGAGAGAGAACGTGGGCACACTGATGTCCCTTTCTCTTCTTACAAAGACACCAGTCCTATGAGATAAGGGCCCCACTCTTATAACCTCATTTAACGTTTACCTCCCCAAAGGCCCCATCTCCAAACACAGTCGCCTTGGAGGCTGAGGCTTCAGCCTGTGGATTTTAATGGGGACCCTCCTTAGTCCATAACACAAGAAAAGAATCCTCAGAAGAACCCAGCTCTGCTGGCGTCGTGGGCTGGGACTTCCAGCCTTCAGAATCATGACAATAAACGTCTACTGTTTCAGCCCCCTCCCCGTCCATGGCACTTGGTACCACAGCCCGGGGCCACTAACACGCCGCCTGGCCGTGCAGATGCACTTCTGGGCTGCTCCCGGGGCAGGCGTTCTCGACCCCGGCGCTGTTGGTACTTGGGGCCGGCTCACCCACTGGGGTGGGGGCTGCCCTGTGCACTGCAGGGCGGGTGGCAGCATCCCTGGCGCCTGCCCACCAAGGGCCAGCGGTGTGTCCACTGCCCTCCCGCCCCAGTTCTGAGACCCCACAATATCGCCAGACTTTGATGTCCCCTGGGAATAAACTCGCCCCTGACTGAGCGCCGCTGAGGCTAAGGAGGCTGAGGCTGCCATGTAGGGGTGGGTCTTTACTTTGAACCCCGTATGCTTTGTAGGGTATACAGTTTTCACAGAAAGCAAGTATTCCTTCTGTTAAAAAAAATTAAGGGGAGAAGTTGGGGGGTGATGATAATGTCAACCGCTACAGTGACAAAGATGGTCATTGGGGAAGCACTTAGCAGCGGCCTGGAGGTGCTGCTGGTGACCTGTGGGCACGTTCAGTGGTGCGGTTGGGGGATGAAGCCAAGTGAGCGAGGATTCAAAAGGACCTGGGAGAGAGGTGTTTGATAATGAATGGAGTGAGGAGAATAGAAATAGATTAGGGACTGTGGTGGTACACACTTCTCAGAGGCTACTACTTTTCCTAATTTTAAAATCCCAAAGAAGGCGGGGAGGGGATAGCTCAGTGGTAGCGTGCATGCCTAGCATGCATGAGGTCCTGGGTTCAATTCCTGGTACCTCTATTAAATTAAATCAAACAACAAAAACCCCTGAAAACCTAATTACCTTCCCCCTATTAAAAAAAAAAAAAGCAATACAAAAAAAAAATCCTGAAGAAAGGCTTTTCGGAATTTGCCTAATTGGAGAAACTTTTGGGACCCTGTGAAGTTTAGCAGCAATTCCAGAATAACTTGACCTTGCCCGTCCGAGGAGATGGCTGTGCTTGTTTGCTAGGGCTGCTGTCCTCTCTGGAACACGGTACCAGGCTGTGGGCGTCAGCTGCAGGCACGGGTTGTCTCAGCTCTGGGGGCTGGAGGTCCACGCTGGAGCTGGGGGCAGGGTTGGCTCTTTCCGGGGGCTGTGAGGGAGGGGTCTGGTCCAGCCTCTCTCCTTGGCTGGTCGATGACCATCTCCTCCCTGTGTCCTCACATGGCCTCTCCTCTGCCCTTGCCTGTGTCCTAGTCTCTTTTTATAAGGACACCTATCAGATTAGATTGGGGCCCACCCCAGTGACCTCATTTTACCTTAATTACCTCTTTAAAGTCCGACCTCCAAACACAGCCCCATTCTAAATTAATGGGTGTTAAAACTTCAATATATGAATTTTTTTGTGGGGGCAGGAAGGGACAGAGTTCAGCTTGTAACCAGTGACCATCTCGGAGGGACTGTGGTGCCAGATGGTTCCCTGCCAGCAGTGTTCCCCACCTCCATCGCAAGAGCAGTCAGAGTGGCCACCACTGACCACGGCCTGCAGCCGCTCCCCCTCCCTCCTCAGGCCCAACGTCATCCCCATAGTGACACACACATTACGTTCCTGGATCCTGAATGAGAACTGGCCGCTGCTCATTCATCCTGGGGGTACCCCACCTATTTGAATCATCTCAGGGCCCCTCCTGTTTCTTTCCTTACTCGTTGGTCACTTGAACTTAAAGACTTTAAATAAACTGAGAGTTCAAAGCCACAGTGTACATAATCATGTTTGGGGTTTAGGAGGTAGACAGGGAACCTCCCTAAAGTGTCACCATCTTCTTGGCCCTTTGGGGGAACTGAGGCAGGCCTGCGATGGAAAATGCAGGCCAGAGGAAGCTTTCCCCTGGGAGAGCCGCGCTCCTAGAGAGACATCCTGTTTACTCTGAGTCATTTCTGAGTGAGTGTGTCAGCTCCTGTTTTGGGGTAATTTGCTAATGACACGGTATCTCTATTAAAGATGTCTATAGAAAGGTAAAAACAGGTCGAGCATTTTCTAAATAGCTCTGGTGCACGGCGGAGTGGTGAAAGGGACGTCAGTTCGTTTTAAGGCAAAATAAAGCTACCCTTTGTCACCCCCAACCACCCTTTACTTCATCCCATGGCAAACAAGACAGCCCTCAACGAAAGAAAATGAAAACGCTGTTCTTGACTGGATTGCTTCAGAAATATGCTTGGATCGGAGAGTTCCAGCTTTTCCGGGATTCATTCTTACAGCGTCTAACCCTTGTGGTTTTTTGGTAGGAGGTAATTTCTGTGCTGGTTATGATTTGAAGGAGCTGGCTCCCAGCTCAACCTTGCTTAAATTGGAACAAGATGTCACCAGTGGTCTTACTTCCATGGTAGACACTTGAAAATAGACTCTTGTCAGACAGACGGGGTCAGGCCATTCCCGGGACTCGTGTGAGTTTCCACGGCTAGAAATGACACCGGCCTCCCGTCACTGCATCTCAAGTGCCTCGTACCATGTAGGAAGTGTGAGCTGTTGTGGGCGGGTTTTCCTTTTTTTTCTTTTTTTTTAACGCAATGAAGGCAAGGGCAAAGAATTTTTCATAAAAACAAGTGACAAATTTCACTCAAGTTACTGACACATACAAGGAAAAAATTAGTTTCTGCTTTGAAGTTAAGCAGACACAAATGGGACTGGTTCTCCAAAGGAAAAGTTGGAGTTTAGTTATGATACATCCCCTCCCAGAAATCTAGGAAATTATACATACTGTACCCTCTGTTTATAAGAATATGAATAACATGATTGTGTGCACAGGGTCAGCTGCAGTTCAGATGGGAATTTACCGCTGTGAGTAGCAACGGCAGGAAGGCAGAGAGCCGCTGTTAACCCCTTGTTCACATCATCCACATCCTCCTTCTAAGCAACACTTAGATCGGAAGCTCCTTGAAGCCAGGAACTATGCCTTTGAGGTCTTTAGATGCCTCCCCCATCTAGTGTGGGGCACACAGTAGGTCTTCCAGGGGATGAGTGAATCCCATTTGATCAAGGAGAGAAGCAGTGTTTACTTCTCACATGGAGAAATGCGAGGGGTTGTATTTTAGCTGCACTGTTCAGAGTCCCCCATGGGCTGAGCACCTGAGTGCTACCGTGGACTTGTTCCAAGTCCAGCCACTTCCTTCCACCTCTCCCAGTAGGACAGTGCCATTGGCAGCCACCACAATGCCCCCACGACTGCACCTGCTGTGAGCCAGGCTCTGCGCTCAGTGTTTCCCATGCCTCCATCCCAGGTGTCCTCCCCACCACCCAACGGTGGGCTCTGTCTTCATTTTGGGAATGAGGAAAGGCTGGCCCAGACAGCTTAAAAGTAGCTTGCTTGAAATCATGTAGTAAGAAACATGACCAAGACTCACACTCGGGCTGGCCTCAGTCCCAAGGCCACCTCACCACGCTGCCCTCCATGATTTTCCCAAAGGGATCATGCGTTGTTCGCAAAGCCAAGCATTTTGAAACAACGTGTATTCAGGGTGGGAGAGCTTGGGAGTAGAATCAGGCCACTTGTGGGATGTTGAGGATTTCACGTAAATCCCAGCCTATGACCCAGTCCCTCACATTACCATCACTGGAGGGTTCTATTTTAAACAAGATTATCCAGGGCGATCCTCAGCAGTAGAGCCACCAAGAATACCAGCCGTAGGAAAAGACGTGGGAGGAAGGAAGAAGCTGATGGGTAGGGGAGGCTGGCTGGGGCCAGAGCAGCCCCAGGGGCTGGAGGACAGGGTGGGGGAGGAGGGAGGTGGTGTTTTGAACTGCAGCCTCCGTCCAGCCCTCACTGCCCAGCCTCTGCGGGAGGAGGGTGGGGCCAGTTCAGGGAGGACTGTTTGTCAGCATCTCGGGACTTTTTTCAGCACCAGCTGATGGCACCGCATCTTTCCCTTCCAGTTTAAGGCCCCTCTGAGTCACCAGGCCATTCCGGCCACCTGCGGTCCCCACACTGGGGCTGGGGAGGAAACTCAGGCAGCACAACAAGCCTGCATTTGGAGTCGGACAGATCCACTTGTGATCCGCACCAGTTGTGGGCAGACTGCTTACCAGCCCTGTATCCTCCTTGGGGGTAAAATGTCCACCTTCCAGAACTCCAGTCAAAATGAGTCCTAGCATGAGATGTTCAGAGCAATGTCTGTTACCTAAGAAAGGTTCAGGGACTGTTACGTCCTATTCTAAACTCACCCATCCTCAGTCCCCCAGGTAGGGGGCAGCTCCACATTGTGACCCTCTTGGGACAGCCCAGCATGGGGTACACCTGCCTTTGGGCCGGAGCGCTAGAGAGAAGAGAGCTTCCACTGCTCTTCTTCTCCTGTGTTTCTAACCATGCTCCTAGTTTGCATACAGTACATGTGGTATATATTTTATATATATAAAATGGAATCTTACTCAGCCATAAAAAGAAAGAAATAATGCCATCTGCAGCAACATGGGTGGACCTAGATTATCATACTAAGTGAGGTGAATCAGACAGAGAAAGACAAATATTACATGATATCACTTATATGTGGAATCTAAAAAATAGTACAAATGAACTTACTTACAAAACAGAATCAATCACAGACACAGAAAGTAAACTTATGATTACTAAAAGGGAAAGGGGGCAGGTGGGAGGAATAAATTAGGAGTATGGGATTAACAGATACACACTACTGTATATAAAAGAAATAAACAACAAGGATCTACTGCACAGCATAGGCAATTATATTCAGTATCTTGTCATAACCTATAATGGAAAAGAATCCGAAAAAAAATGTGTGTGTGTGTATAGTATAACTGAATCGCTTTGCTGTACACCTGAAACTAACACAATGTTGTAAATCAACTATATTTCAATTTAAAAAAAAGAATAGAAGTTTGCCCACATGGTGAATTCAGACTGGTCAACTTGACCAAGCTGAAGCTACACTCCCCAGAAGCCCCTTTTCTGTGCGGCTCTGGGTTAGCACAGGCCATGCGGGACACTGGTATGAGGCCCGGGAGACGGAGGAGATGCAGCAGCCCTGTGTGTCTCCAGGACGTCAGTGCAGGACTGGCTGTGGCCCCCCTGCGGTTGCAGATCTGTAGACTTACCTTGTTGGGATGAGGCAGCAACCAGGCCTGCAAGGACGTCCATTCCCGCTGGACTTTCTCGTTCAACTTCTTAGACTCCTGGGCCAGGGTGTGTTCAGCTCTGTGGTGACAGATGCCCGCCTCCCCAGCAGCATCACCGAAGGTAGGGGTGTGAGAGGCCGCCCTGGGCTCCGCTCAGTCTTCCGGGCTCCCAGCGGCTTCTGGGCTGCCTTTCACGAGCACCTTCCTTCCCTGCTGCCTGCCCTGTGGGCTTTTTCAGCTTCAGCACCAGATGCAGAAGCAACAGCCATGCACCCACCATTTAACCAGCTCCCACTGGTTGTTTGGGGAGCAGACCCCTCGTTCTGTGTCACGCCAGTGGTTCCACTTCTCTGGTGGAAACGTGCCCGGTGGACCAGTTAAAGATGGCTGGGAAGCGTGGTCCTGGCAAGAGGCAAAGAAAGAGCAGAGTCGTGAAATGGCAGCGTATCTGCAGGGAACCACGGGCGGCTGGCTTGGTATTTCCAGAAATCAGATAAGAAGCAAGGAGAAGAAGATGACACTAGCGAGACAGGAAATGGCCAGGCCGTGGAGGGAATCAAACACCAGGCCGGAAGCTTGGCCGATACGGGAAGTAGCTGAACGAAGGAGCCTTCTACATGTGAGATAAACAGGCTTCGAGCAGTTTATACAATCCTTCATGTTACTTTTTGTTCTCTGAGTCATGTTCCATATGACAAATCTCCTTTAGTCTACACTACTTGCTTTAAGAAATGTTTTCTAGTGTCAGATAACAAGACTTAGGGAACATCCTATCGGGACCGGATAGGTCATGCTGTCTAGTAAATAAACTGCAGATTTCAGTGGCTTTAACACCACAAAGGGTTTTTTCCTGCTCATGTTGTGCTGGTCAGATGGCTTTCTTTGGTGGCTCCTTATCAAGCAATGTCTCAGGGGCTCAGGATCCTTTTATCTTGTGACACTGCTACCTTGAATGTGTGGTGTGTGAGATTGTCAAAAGAGGGGCTGAGACTGTGGACAGTCCTGCCAGTGGGGGCAGGGGGGTCATTGGCCGAGCATGACTTTCCGACAGCTCAGCCTGGTCCCTAACTGCTGGGAGGCCAGGAAACGTGGGCCAGGAGGAGGAGGAGGAGGAGGAAATTAACATGGGAGCCGTTCAATGCATAGCATTGTATCTGCCGCCCTTATCGGCTTGGGAGCTTTTATTTACACCTCAATCCCACTAACAGAGTAACTGAAATGTTAGCACATCACTGGGATTTGTGAGCTGCTTTTTTTAATACACAATTTAGATTCTCTATTCTTATTTCCATGCCTTTGTATATTCACGGACAAAAAAAAAGTTAACTCCAGTTTTCATATCCCAACTGAATGCTGTCATTCTAGCACTTAAAACAACTCCTCTGCTTTTATCTAAATAGGTGGGACCTGTCTTAATAAATAACCTTTTTATGGAAACAGGTATAAAAGGGAATCTCTCAAGACCACATTTTCTTTGTTCTCTGGAATAAACACCTGGGTACCAGGGATTGTTTGGGTTAGAGAAACTCAGCAAGTAAAAATATAGAGTGATGGCTTTTTATGATTATGCAAATGTAGAGAAAAAAATAAGTTCCTGGTAGCCAAGAACGTAACTTCTCTTCTGGTTTCTGCTCATCAGCACAAGCAGGATACCATGGGTGTTTTGACTGATGGGTTTGAATGTATTTCCCCATCAACACGGTGTTACAAATGGTGATGAGGTGTACCCAAAAGAGAACCACCAGTCTTACACTTTTCAGGCATAGGATGGATTAAGTAGGTCCCTCTTCAGACTTCCCCTATTTTCTGTAAATCCTTTATGATGAGTCCCACTTTGACATTCCCTGTTTGAAGTCAGAGTGGCCAAAACACTCTTAGGCAGGAGAACCCATAATCCAGTGATAAATCCAAGACTGTTCACTCTTAAGTCTGCAGAGAAGATTGTTCATACTTCCTGCAAACTCTTCTTTCAATTCTGATAAGGGATTAAATTCATGTTGGGTACACATCGGATACGTTCCCAGAAGGAAAGGAAATTGGCACTAACTACTGTTAAATAGCATTTAGGGCACAAGCCAATGGAAGAAATGAAAATTTAAAATATGACTGAGTCTGCCTCTGACCTACCCCTCCTCCACCCAGGCTTGGCTGGAGTTCTGACGCTCTGTGCAATGCTCCATGCTTGGAAAATGGTTGGGTATTTGAACAAGAAGTCCCATGCAAAGGATAAAATGTCAGCTTTCTGAAGGTGATTTGTATTGCGTGAGGTATTAGCTCCTAAATAATGCGCACAGAAGGAACGCGGTCCCATAAAGCAGTAAGGCTGCTCAGGGAGCAGTCCCTGTGACATGTCCCAAAGCATTCATGTCTGTTGGCAGAATTAAAAAGAAACAGAAGTGAGAAGCCATGAAGAAGTTCACATAACAGAGGCTGATTTACAGATGTCTCATCTAGGATATGTCTTAAGAATCACCTCATTCTTTTCCATATTCTGTTAGATAACAGTTTGAAAAAATTAAAAAGGAAAGGGAAGATTAAAAGGGGAGGGGGAGGACAAGGGCCAAGTTAGGAATTAAAATCGTTCGAACTGTTCAATGTATCCTCTTTTCCTTTCCTTCTTTTGGAAGCTGGGGAGGCGGTGTGTATCTCCTAGGTTAAACCTCACAATCTCAGAAATTTGAGTCTCATCCGTCACCTGTCTTAAAGACAGAAGCGACAGCGTATACAGCTGCTGCCAGGAGTGATTATAGAGGAGCTAAAAGTGAAAGCAGACAGCAGTACGGGCATGGATTTAAAACTAAGGCTTTTCTTTTGGAGGGCACAGCTGAGAACAAACGAGAAGACAGAAGTGAAATTTGCATGTACTGAGGCAACATGGTGAGTTAAAAACACTGCGGGATTTGAGGTCTCCCTGGTTCCACGCGGCCATGCTGTGTGCAGTCTGGGTGGAATGACAGTCTACTTTCTGCCTTTCTAAAAACAATAATAACTATTTTATTATTATTTTAAATTTATTTTTTATTAAAGTGTAGTTGATTTTCAATGTTTCAGATGTATGGCAAAGTGATTCAGTTATATGTGTATATGTCTATTCTTTTTCAGGTTCTTTTCCATTGTAGGTTATTGCAAGATATCAAGTATAGTTCCCTGTGCTCTGCAGTCTGTCTGTGTTGCTTATCTCTTTTATATACAGTAGTGTGTATCTGTTAATCCCAAATTCCTAATTTATCCCTCCTCATAATCATAACTATTTTCATTTACACATTTGTAAGGTTGTGGTCCCCTCCCCTAAACATTTTAGCTCAGTGCCTGGGATACTGCAGGCTCTCTGCAGGTGGCTAAGAAATCAGACACTTTTCTCAAGAGATGTTTTAAAATTAACATGTCAATATTGTGCCTTACTTTGCCACATGATTGTCAGAATTAAGTCCAGGGGAGCTTGTTCTCTGTCTCAGATTTTGTTTCTGACTGAGTATCCTTGGGCAAATGAAAAATTTCCCAAGGTTTCAGTTGCCCCATCTGTAGGGGGAAACTAGATGGTCTTTAAGTTCTTTCTGGTACTAAAATTCTATGACTCTATGAAACTAGCTTCAGGGCATCGCAAGTTAAACCACATAAACCTCATTATACAATTCAATCCAGTTCAACCACAAATATTCAAACGAATTTTTTTTTAATTGAAGTATAGTCAGTTTACAGTGTTGCATTATTTTCTGGTGTATAGCACAGATTCGTTATTTATATAGATGCATATTATTCCTTTTCATATACTTTTTCATTATAGGCTATTACAAGGTATAGAATATTGTTCCCTGTGCTATACCGTAGGACCTTGCTGTTTATCTGTTTTATATATAGTAATTAGTACCTGCAAATCCCAAACTCCCTTCCCCACCCTCTTTCCTTCCTGGTAACCATAAGTTTGTTTTCTATGTCTGTGAGTCTGTTTCTGTTTTGTAAATAAGTTAATTTGTGTCAAATTTTTAGATTCCACATATAAGTGATATCGTGTGGCATTTTTCTTTCTCTTTCTGACTTACTTCATTTACTCTGACGATCTCCAGGTCCAACCATGTTGCTGTAAATGGCAATGCTTCATTCTGTTTTATGGTGGAGTAATATTCCACTGCATATACACACCACAACTTCTTTATCCAGTCATCTGTTGATGGACATTTAGGTTTCTTCCATGTCTTGCCTGTTGTGAAAAGTGCTGCTGTGAACATTGGGGTGCAGGTGTCTTTTTGAATTAGAGTTACCTCTGGATATATGCCCAGGGGCGGGATTGCTGGATCATATGGTAAATCCACTTTTAGTTATTTTAAGGAATCTCCATACTGTTCTCCATAGTGGCTGCACCAAACTGCATTCCCACCAGCAGTGTAGGAGGGTTCCGTTTTCTTTACACCCTCTCCAGCATTTACTGTTTGTGGACTTTTTAATGAGGGCCAATCTGACTGGTGTGAGGTGATACCTTATGGTAGTTTTGATTTGTATTTCTCTGATAGTTAGTGATACTGAGCATTTTTTCACGTGCCTATTGGCCAATCAAATATTTATTAAGTATCCCGTACGGGCAAGACGTCACATTAGCTGCTGGAGGCATGTGAGTCTGGGAATGTGAAGGCCTGCCTTTGACGTCAGGAGCAGACCCTCAGAAAGTGTGGAAGTAAGTACCAGAAAGTTCCAGAACTTTTGAGGGGAAGCCTTACACCCTTCTTCTCGGGACAGTGACATTTTAGAACTAGGGGAGCAGTGGTGTGTTGAAAGGAGGAAAGTGGGATGGAGGCTCAAAGAGTAGTGAATTCACCCACCACCAGAGATGGAGGAGAGCTTCACCAGGGAGGGAAGCTCAGAGAGTGTTCGAGAAAGAGCAAGCAAGCATTCCTCTTGAGCAGGATTGCAGGGTGTGCACGGAGAGACGGGGCAGCCAGATGAAATGGCAAGTGGAGGCGATTTGCAGAGGGCCTCGCATGCAGAACTCAGAGACGGTACTGAAGTGACGCTAAACATTTCTGAGGAAGGATGGGAGAGGATGTTATGTGACAGATAAAGCAGAAACCAGAGCAGAGAGGTGGAGGGACGCAGACACTCGGGGGGAAGACGGTGGGGAGAGCGGTGGTAACATAGCTTCCTTCCTCTTGACCCTAAGTCATCAGGACGTGCTGTGAAAACGGCTAACGGAGAATCAGTGTGGCTGCAGGACGTCTGTGGTACCCAGACGCGGTGTTTCTGAAGCCGCTTGCTTGTCTTGCTGGGGTCTCCCCTGGAAGTAGCTTTCCAGGCCTGCTCTTGGCGCAGCCCACGGTGGGGGAGCTCAGCTATCCTCCTGGCTGACTTCCCGGTGCCGTTTTTTGGGGACGGTTCAGCTGTGGTTTGGTTCGTGTCCGGATGAAATGGCTCTGAAGGGAGGGGCTGTGGATGCACCACATCACAGGGCGATGCTGGAAATGGGAGATCCAGGAGTCTCTCTGGCTTCCATTGTTGACTTAATTGCTTTCTGGCAAAAAAAATGAGGGCGAAATATACATCTTTAGCTATTCATCCTAATCATAATAATGAAATGATCATTGTTACAGCAGGAAGATGACCCTACAAGGCACGCCAGCTCTTGTTTTTCTTACTTCTTCTCGCCATGTTTCTTTGGGAGTGGCTCTGCTGGGGCACTGGGGGAGGACCATGTCCCTCTTGCGAGCACCCCTCCTTCCCGCCGCAGCCACGAAACTGGCCCCTCCTCCTTTCCAGTTTTATTTCAGGCCTCTGAGCCCCTGAACCGCCTTCTCTCACTTTGCTTCTTTCTTCCCTCAGGATCTTTGTTCTCTTGTCCGTCTTTGGCAAAGTTTCTGTGCACGCGTTTGCGTTTTTATTAGAAGGTTTCTATTGGAATCTTTCTTTTTAGTACCTTTTTTTCCAATGGTATCTTCACTTACACAGTCTTACCCTTTTGCAGACTAAACAATGGACCATTCACACTCTAATTTTAGATGTTTGGATCTCTTGACACACATGTGAGAACAGCTGTTTTCATGCAAGTATGACTGTCAAAGGTAATTCAGTTTGTTGGCAACTGTTACGTTAATGAAATTTGGATTTCTTTTTTTTTTCAGCTCTCTCTCTTTCCCACTTGCGGCCTTTGTCTTATTTGGAAATAGCACAATCCCTTACACGTCCCCCGTCGTGGCTGGTATCCGTGCCTCTGCAGCCGGCTGTCTGAGGTTTCCGCGTGCTCGAATGTGACGCGTCTACAGTGGGCAGGCGAGCTCGGGCTATGGTGTTTCCCCTCTTCTAATTGGTCACCCTAGACGTGAGAAACCCGGAGTTTTCAGTCAGGTTAACACTGTGCTTTATCTGATGGACAACTCAAATACGCACACACACCACAACACAAATCTTGTGCTCAACAAAGAAAACATTACGGGCACAAGGGGTAAAAAAAACCCAAAACAAAGATAAAGTGCAGAGCAAAAACCTCCTCAAAGCAGGGCATTTGTTTAAAGTTGCTAAATTACACATTTTGGGCCCTAAAAACGTTTGTGAAAAGTGCTCTGAAACTTAGACCGCAGTCCTCCTTTTGCATCTGAAAAAGCATTCTGAGATTCTGTGACCTGGAGTGCAGAGCCTGGGCTGGTGGAGGAAGGCAGCACGGGGTAGCGGGGAGCGCTGGTGACAGGCTGGGCGACAAGGGAGGGACAGAGAGCTGTGTCTCCCTGGGTGGGGTGGAAGCAGGGGGGTGACAGAACTAACAAGACGGAGCTTCGGTCGGAGAACTATGTTGGCGGTTTCACGCCTCAAAGGAATTCCGAGGTTCTGCCCGGGACATGTGGGGGAGCAGCGTGAAGGCGGCTGGAGCTGAGGTGGGCGGGCACCCAAGGGAGGCGTGGGCGGCCAGGTGGTCTCCACGGATGTGAATGTCACCCAGCGAGCCAGCACCTCAGGATAAAGGGCTAAACCGTGAGCCAGAAAAAGACGGTGCCTCTTCTCATGACCTTCGATAGTGAAATGTCAATGCGTTCAACTCATTCAAAAATTCATGTGCTTTAAGTAGCAATCATAGCCTAGACCCTGGTCTGGGGCTTCAAAAATACATCAGGCATGGACCTGGAGCGTGGGGAGCACGTAGCAGTTAGGAACCCAGGGGCTCAAAGCTCACCTAAAGGAGGCAGCATGATTCTGTGTTAGCAAATCTGATCTTTTTTTTTAAGTCAGAAATGCAGGCTTATGGGGTAATATTTCCTGACTTAAAAAACTTAGCAAACAATTAAAAAGTTAAAAGCACAGTACAGGACAATGATTTGTGGTCTCTGATTTAAAGAATTGGAGCTGCAGGCAACTTTGGGTTCTTCTGGTTCTGCCTCAAACTTGCTAGTGATTGTCAACAAAACACCTCACTTCCCTGGACCCCGTGGCCGCATCGATAACGGGGCAGTAAGCTGTGCTGGATGAGCTCTGGGATCTTTCCCAATTCTACAATTCTATGATTTCAATGTCTAGGTAGACTTCTTAAGTTTAAGTCTTTGATCCATTTTGAGTTTATTTTTGTGTATGGTGTAAGGGAGTGTACTAGCTTCATTGATTTACATGCTGCTGTCCAGTTTTCCCAACACCATTTGCTGAAGAGACTGTCTTTATTCCATTGTATATTCTTGCCTCCTTTGTCAAAGATTAGTTGACCAAAGGTTTGTGGGTTCATTTCTGGGCTCTCTATTCTGTTCCATTGGTCCTTATGTCTGTTTTTGTACCAATACCATGCTGTCTTGATGACTGTAGCTCTGTAGTACTGTCTGAAGTCTGGGAGAGTTAGATAGATTTCTAATTAATGTCCACCTGCAAAGAAGAGTGGGAAACACAGGGGCCACATCTTTTATGCTCCTTCCTCTGAAGTGTGTGGTGTCAACAGAGGGCTGCCTCTCTAGGGGAATTCATTATGGCGACTGAAGTTGGTTAACTGGACTCTGAGAAGGAGCCAGGTTTGGAAGCTACCATGATGACCTTTTGCTTTCTCTCCTCTCCCGTGCTGTGGTCAACAAGGGAGGCACTGTGGTGTAATGGAGTTGTTTAGATGGACATATGTGGGGATCTCAGATCTGTTTCTTAACAATCCCTGGGGCTTGGAGAATCATTTCCCCTGAGTCCCAGATGTCACCAGCTGTAGAACCAGAAGAGAGAATGTCCTCCCAATGAGAACTTGTTGTCTTCCCTCTGCCCAAGGAGGACGTATCATTTCCTGTATGTATGTCAGTTTGTTTTTCCATTTTGTCTAGAGGGCCACAAAGTTTACCAGAAAGCAAAATACTTGGACCAGACTAGTTTAATTCTCTAAAGAAGTGCTTCAACAAAATTATAATGTCACCGCCTCAGCTTTAAAAACTTTTTTTGGTCTTCAAAATTGCTGTTAAAGGCATTATTCAAAATGGTGGTTCAGTATTTCCTTCGAGGCAAGATGAAGGGAAATATCCCGGAAGCAGGCTGGAGGCATTTCCGTGGGGCACCATTTGGGTCCTCCCTGAGCTTTTGCTTTGCTGAGTGAGGTGGGCATGGAAAGGCATGAGCTGAATTGCTTGGGCCAATAAAGAGAATTTTTAGAGGCTGGTGAGGAGTTGGTGAATGGGGGAAGAGGCGGAAAAGAAAACTTAGCTGAAGGGGGACTGGAGAAGAGTCCTCGGGAACAAGGACAGAGAGAGCTAAGGCAAAACTGGATAAGGGTTGGCCACATGCTGGGTGATATAATTCTTTCCTCCATCTCTTTGAAAAACCTTCAGGAAAATCGACGCCACTTACTAAGGATTTTTGCTACATTTTTGATGTGATGAGTCAACTGCAAGGTGTGTGGGGTGAGCAGAGGCCACCTAAATAGTCCAGCCACTGATATAAGGTTCCCCATAATATTTTGTCTCCAAATATTATTGCCAGGAAATAGGAACTCTTGCCAAATAAAAGTATATGTTTCCTTCTGCCTAATGAGAACTATATGATTCATGGAATGTTTTGTTTCTTTGTTCAACTTTGGCTAAACAAGGCTAGAAGGTTTAGTACCCAATTGTATAATATCACCTGTTCCTAGGACATTTCTTTTTCTCTCTGTAATCTCTGACCTCTATTTCCTATGTTTATCTTAACTGTATATCTTGGCTATTTTAAAGACAACCCAGATTAGTGTTTTAAGATATTCCAGATCATTTGTGGAAGCCAAGGAGGGTCTGTCTCAACCAGAGCCGACTAGCAGAACATTCTGTGATGATGAGAATGTTCTGTATCTGTGCTGAGCACCTGGGGGTGGCCAACAGCCACATGTGGCACTTGAGCCTTTGAAATGTGGCTAGTGCACCTGAGGCACTGAATTTTTAAATTTTTATTTAATTTTAATTAACTTTAAGTAGCTATCTCTGGCTGGTAGCTGCCATGTTGGACAGTGTAGACCTAACTGTTTATAAATTAACGAATGCTTCTGAACATCTGAAAAGGGGTCGAGGTTAAATGTTCTTCTTTACAAGATTGATTTACTTAGAGAAATCTTTTTATGCAGTAAGGAAAAAATCTTGTGTTGTACAATATGGAATTATAAGGTGGTTCAAACTCCATTTATTTATAAAAAATACCAAAATTAACCAAGTGCTTCTTATTTACTGGAGCTTTGGGAGTTCCACAATCAATTTACATCCAAATTTTTACTCAATGACTGAAATGTGATTGCCCAACCATCAGAACTAGCTGATAATTTTTGTTTTAAATAGGAACTTTGTGGGAGGCAATGTGAAAAAACAAATTTTAGTCCTGATTCTTGACCTGGGGGGTGTTTACCAGGTGTTCCCTTTATAACTATTTATTTAAATGCTTTTACATATTTTATGCATTTTTCTGTATCTGTTGATTTTCACAATAAAATACAAACAGATGCAGGTCAGTCTCTTTCATGTTTAGAGACATAACGTGATGAAACTGTGAAAGTGTCCATTTCATAGACTGACTGAGAAAAAATCATGGAGGATCGAGAAACAAACCCAAGAACAAATGGGAATTTATTATATATAGAAGTGGCACCTCAAGTCAGTGGAGGGGAAATACGAATTGCTTAACAGATATTAAATAGGGAATATTCTCACCTATTTAGGATAACACGATACATTTGAATTTACATTTACTGGGATCAAACTATTGCCATTTGAATTTACATTTTTCCCAATGGAGTTTTTTAAAATAAATGGTGTTAGGTGGGGAGGGTATAGCTCAAGTGGTAGACCGCATGCTTAGCGTGCATGAGGTCCCGGGTTTCAATCTCCAGCACCTCCTCTAAAAATAAATAATAAAACCTAATTACCTCCCCTCTGCCAAAAAAATAATTAAAATAATTTAAAAATAAAATAAATGGTGTTGGGTACCTTGTTTAGCTACTCAAGATCAAGTTATGTCATTTAAATTTACATTTACATTCTGAATATTTCAGTTAAGAGCAGACCTTGATACCACATTTCCCCAAGAAGTCTCTATTGCATTCAGTTTTAATTAAAGCTGAAAAAGAGTAAAAGTCTCAAAAGGTTATAACGCTGGAGCGTAGCATCAAACAACAGTGACTAAAGAAACAAATTAAAATAAAAAAACACTTCTGGATAGAAGCTTATTAATCTTAAGAAAATTTTTTTCCGTCTTTTACCTGCAGATTTAATTTCTTTTACTTAGTTGACATCCTTTCCTTAGTTGTCACCCTCAAATTAATTCTAGGTAGATCAGTGTTTACACAGAAGAAAAAATGAAGTTAAAAAACAATAGAAAACATTGGTGAGGATTTTAAAATAATCTTTGGGTGGAAGAGAGCCTTCTATAAATTTGACTCTAAACTGAAGAAAATCTCTTTGTGGCAACAAACTTCATAAACAAAGTAAAAGTGCAAACTTATTTACAAAATAATGACAGTGACAGTCTGATTTCCATAAAATACAGAGTTCTCAGATTAGCTTTTAAACTACTAATACAAAAGTGAGCACATTATCTCAACAGGCAGTTCACGTGAAAGAAATACAAATAGCCAGTAAGTATAAGATACTCTATATCAAATAGTAAAGAAATTCAGATTGAAAAGGTGGTTCATTATTTTTAAGGGAGGAGAGCCTCAGAATTGTATTAATGTATGCTATCTTTTTCTTTACTTTAAACTTACTATGTGTACTATTAGCACAATCTTGGGCAAATATTTTCTTTGAAAATGGCCTTGTCACCCATTAGAATAACTTTCAAAAGAAAGACAATGTTAAATGCTTGAAGGATGCAGAATCATTGGAATTCTCATTCATTGCTGGTGGGAATGTGAATGGTACAGCCACTTTGGAAAAAAATTGGGCAGTTTTTAAAATAAAATTAAACATACATTTATCATATAATCCAGTAATCCCACTCCTGGGTATCTATCCAAGAGAACTGGAAACTTTTGTTGATGTAAAAACTTGCACATGAATGCCCCAAACTGGAAACAACCCAAGTGTCCTTTGACTGGTGAATGGATAAAGGATGGTATATCCAAATACTGGAATACTATTCAGAATAGAGCAATAAGGAGCAAATTACTGGTTCACGTGGGTGAATGTCAAGTGCCTGTTGCTAAGTGAAAGAAGCCAGACTCAAAAGACTACATTTCCTGTGGTTCTAATTCTATGACCTGCTGGGAAATGCAAAATCGTAGGAACAGATCAGTGGTTGCCAGGGGTTGAAAGTGGGGGGAGGGGTCCACTACAAAGGGGCAGCTTGAGGCAATCTTTGGGGATGAGGGAACTGTTCCATATCTTGATAAAGGGGGTCTGACTTCGTGCATTTGTCCCAGTCATAGAAGTGTACACCAAAACAGTGAATTTGACTGTGCATAAATTTAAAAAGGGAGCAAAAAGCTAATGTGTTTCTAAATTAAATGTTGGATCAAAATGAAAATGACATCTTTCTGTTTGTTTGCTTCTTGACTTAGATTTGATTACCCAGATCCTTTTTTTTTAGAAATAAACTCCTTCTAGGTTGATGCATAACATACAGGTAAAAAATACACAAATTGGGGGAGGTTATAGCTCAGTGGTGGAGTGCATGCCTAGCACGCATGAGGTCCTGGGTTCTATCCCCTTCTACCTCCATTAGATAAACAGATAAACCTAATTACCTCCCCACCACCGCTAAACAGATTTTTTTAAATGCACAAATTATAAACATACAGCTTGATTATACATGTCATAACTCTCATGTGCTTAACTAACCACCATCCAGATCAAGAGAAGGAACATCACCAGAGCCCCCTGCCACCACCCGCTTTCCTCTTCCCAGAAGGAACCAATATTCCAACCTCTAACACCATAGATTAGTCTTGCCTGGTTTTGAGCTTCACGTAAACAAAATCATCCTTTATTGAATATTGCACCCTTAATAGGCTTAGTCATATTTCAAACTAGTTTTCTATATAAGTATAGATGTGGAGACTGGATGGGTAATCACTATAATTTCTTATAGTCCTCAAATTTGGAGACTGTGAGTTGAGAAAGTTGTGAAATATTTTTGGTTTGAAATACATTTTTGGCCAACCAAACTGACCATCTTTTTTTACCTTTCTTTTTTTTAAGCTAATCTAAAGGCACTTGGGAAATGCACGCTGTACTATTTTTTAATGCTCTCTAGAATTATATTTTCCTGCAGTATTATTTTCCCTCGTGTGAGTAGACATCGGTCTGAAAATTGGCCTGATAGACTGAGCCTGTCATACGATACCTCCCTGGTACTTTACCAAATGGTGATCTGTGAACTCTTCTTGCTTTGTTCTTTTGAGATCATGCTTGACTTTTGCTCAGCTATACTTAAAGTTGTGGGGAGAAGGAACTTCTTGAAAAATACAGTACCAAAGTCTGCTCTAAAATTGAATATTTGGACGCCTCCAGGAAAAGTAAATCCATATGGCAGGTCTGTGATTCCTGCATAATTGGGTCCAAGATTCTTTATGAATTTGTGTGTGTGTGTGTGTGTGTGTGTACATGTGCAATCTTGCATGTGCCCTTTGTGGTGGAAGGCAATTATGCTGGTTTTGTTTTTGTTATTCTTTCCAGTGAGAGAAACTGGAGTATCAGTTCTGAGTTTCTGGGTTGGGGCAGGTTTTATTTTCTTAGCAGTAACCACGCCACGAAAGGGAAAAACAAAACAATCTCTGACAAAAAACGTCTTGAAAAATAATATCGGTAACCAATACTAACTTTTAGGAGTTCAGTGTGTTCTCCAACTAGTTCAAAGCCTAAATTAAATATTATGCCTTTAGATCCTTCTTACAAAGCCTGATGGGCCAGCTGCTCTTTCCATTGTTGGCGTTGCCCACAACCACACAGCTCAAGTGAAGGATGTCACTCGGCTGGGTGTGACCAGCAGGCCCACCCAACCCTGGATTCCTTGGTTATTATAACTCAGAAATGCCCCGAGGACTGGCCTTTGTGAACAGAGCTCAGCCGGAAGACTCTTCAATTGTATTTGCTCCTTTCCTCTCTCTACCTCTCCATGTTAGAATTCGAACCCTGGGTTTCTTGCCTTGTGGTGAGAGTTTTAATGAAAATCAGACGTTTTGCTGTTGTTGTTAGTTCCTGAGTTTGAGAGCATAGGCCAGTTCACATATGTAATGATAAACTACCCCGTAGGACTCAATTAAATTTGGAGCTAAGGGTCTACAATTCAAATCACAGAACGTTAGCAAATGAGTTACTGGGCTCAAAGAAGGTCCATGACTTGCCTAAGGTTCCATTGGTAATTAGTGACAGAAAAGGGACAGTATCTTGGAAACCTCTGATTTGTCAGTCAAGCACTCTTTTCTTATTTTCCTTTTTATTCTCCCAGAATACATTGAGGTAGTTTGGGGTTACTGCAGTGGAAGCCGGTACATTTGAGGAGTGTCTCGGGCATTTCGGTTAAGCTGCTTAGTTAAAGGGGTCTATTGGACCATGTCAGTGGATAGCCTGAGAGAGGGTGGGTGCTGGGAATGGTTTGATTTGGCAGCCCAGTGATGTCTTCTGAAACAAGGCTTCTTTTCCATCTTTCCACTTAGCCTCCTGTGGTGTCCTCTTTGTGGTTATAACACAGATGTCAGCAACTCCCTGGTCTGCCCACATCTTATCAGGACCACTGAAGTGAGTGAGGGGTCATTCTGGAAGCCCCCAGAAGACCACTCTTCACATCTCCTTGGCCTCCACGGCTGATGGGTTCACTTAAGCCTGAGTCATACGCATTGTTCCAAAATCACATTCCCTTACAGCACGTATGTGGCACTGAGGAAATGCGGGTAACAGGAAGAAAATCCAGGTAGTCGCCAAGAAATGGAAAGTGCCTTGTAAGGAGGCAACTCTGATGTCTACTGTAGTTGCAAATATCAGAAATCAACCTGAACAAGCTGAGATAAAGGGTGGGAGTTAATTACACAGATACAGGTGTGGAATCTGAGGACAGGGAAGCTGATGGGTATAGGGGCCGGGGGTAGGGGCAGGAGTCAGGAATCAGGAGCCATCAGACATCCAGACTGGCCTTTCTCCCCCCCCCCCCCCATCCTCTCTCTCTCTTTCTTTCTCTCTCTCTCTCTCTCTCTGGCTCATCTCCCAGGGCTCTGTTATCTGTCTGTGGACCGTCAGGTCTTGTGCGTCGGTGCAGACGGCAGAAGATGGCTCTCTCTCAACTCCTGTACATTCATAGTCCCCCACCTTCAGTCAGTTTCAGTCTGACTTCTGTTCAGTCATAAACAGAAACTGACTAGCAGTCTCCGATTTCCAATTCCTCGTTCTGGGGAGCATCTACCTTGGCGAGCGAGGAACGTGCCTCTGCCCTGAGGTAAGCACAGTGTTCTAGTCCAGGTAAGGCCCCTGGGCCCACCTGTGTGGTGTGAGGTGAGGTGGGGCACCCAGCAGGGCTGATGGTTCTTAGAGAAGCCAGGCCAAGGGGGCAACCCCGAAGGGCCCACTCGAGGAGGGATTTTAAGCTCTGGGTGACGTCTGTCCTCTAGACAATGACACGTCTGGCATGGGGGTAGAGTTGATGCGGAAATGCTCATACGAAGGAGCGTTAACCCACTTCCACTCAGGTCTGGAGTGCCAGGGAAGAGGTGTCGGGAGGGGAAGATGCAGATGGCACGGGGAAGAAAGGAGAATCCTTCCAAGTAACTTCAGAAATTTGAGGAAATTACACTTTATGGCCGTACAATCAAAAGGAGACATTTGCTGAATCACAGGCGGACTTTTCTAGCGTTTCAGCTCAAAGTTGGCGCTGTTATCGAGAGCTGGTCCTCAGTGATCTCCAGCAAGCCCAAATCTCCATCCTGATGATCCGTGGGGCCGGGCGGCTTCCTCCCCAGAGAGTTTCCCAAGGTTCTCAGACTTAGGTGTCCTGCTCACTGTTTACTCTCAGCAGCCCCACCCTTTCCTCTGGGAGGGTGAGTCACTGGCTGGGGTGGTAATGCCTGAGGTCTGAGAGCAAAGTCAGGCCTGACTCTTTTGGGGGCTTAATGCAAGGCAGTGAGGGTCATTTTGACCTTACCTTTGAGGATAAACCTATCAGAGAGCTTTTTTTTTTCTTTCTATTTTATTGTTTTACAACTTCCTCCTAAACCTAGAACAATAGCCTTATAATCGGGCAGGAAATCCTCCTGTGTCTGTTGGGGGTTGGGGCGGTGGGGGGGGAAGGGAATAGAGTAGCTGGTGACTTTGATGTTCTCTCATTCAACACAGACCAGGGTGGTTCCATTTGAGAAGTAAGATATTTCCAGAGGGTTTCTTTCACCTCAAGTGATTTTCAACTTTCCACAGGAACGAATCATTTGAGGGACCTTGGAGTAGCAATGGGTATTAGCCAAAGTTTAATGGGTTGAGAACATGCATAAACTCCAAGGCCCATCTCATCAGGGAAACAACGTGAAAACCCAAAGGAATCTGAAAGCAGGAGGGGGAAAGAAGGGAGACTGGAAAGAATTAAGAGGAACGAGGCTGAGAGCAGTGATGGCCACTGTTGAACCTAAACGGTAGGTTTGCTGGTTTGAATACTTGTCATGAGAGGTTGGCAGGAACTTTTTTTAATAGCACTGTGGACTTTACAAAGCCTTTTATCTTTCACATTCTTGGTATCATTTTATCTCCAAAGCCACATTCTGAGGTAGGCATTACCCCCATTTTGTGGGTGAATAAAGTAAGGTGCTGTAACGGAAACACTTTGCTGAAGGCCTTGTAGGAGTTGGAGCTGCAATACAGATTCCGGTCTCTGCGTGCTTTCTGCTGTCTTAATACCTTCTCACTGCGATGCAAGTAAGAAAGCCCTCCAGCCTTTCTTATGTCACTTCATTTTCACAGTGCCCCTGGAACACAGATGTATTGATTTCTGTTTTGCAGATGAAGAGATTCAGGCTAAATGACAATTTTTAACGTGCACTGGTTCTTTTTATTTATTTAATTATATTTGTTTATTTTTATTGATGTGTAGTTGATTTACAATGTTGTGTTAGTTTCGGGTGTACAGCAAAGTGATTCAGTTATACATACACATATATGTGTATCTATTCTTTTTCAGATTCTTTTCCATTATAGGTTATTACAAGATGTTGACTATAGTCCTCTGTGCTATACAGTGAGATCTTGTTTATCTATTTTATATATAGTAGTTTGTGTGTGTTAATCCCAAACTCCTAATTTATCCCTCCCCATCACTCCCCTTTGGTAAGCATAGTTTATTTTCTGAGTCTGTGAGTCTATCTCTGTTTTGTAAATAAGTTCATTTGTGTCACTTTTTTTAGATTCCACATGTAAGTGATATCATATGATATTTGTCTTTTCTGTCTGACTTATTCACTTAATACAGTAATCTCTAGGTCCATCCATGTTGCTGCAAATGGCATTATTTCATTGGCTGAGTAGTATTCCAGTGTGTGTGTGTTTGTGTGTGTGTGTGTGTGTGTGTGTGTGTGTACCACCTTTATCCATTTATCTGTTGATGGACATTTAGGTTGCTTCCAGTGGCTATTGTAAATAGGGCTGCTAAAAACATTGGGGAGCGTGTGTCTTTTTGAATTAGAGTTTTCTCCAGATTATGCCCAGGAGTGGGGCTGCTGGATCATATGGTAACTCAATATTTTAATTTTGTATGGAACCTCCATACCGTTCTCCACAGTGGCTGCACCATTTAACACGGACTGGTTCTTCCTAAGGTCAGGCTCTGTGCTGAGTTCCCCACACCATTATCTCCTAATTCCATGATCCTCCAGTTTAATGGTGGAGAAATGGAGTCTTGGAGATGCTTGGCAACGTGCCCTAAGCTGCCGGGCTGTGAAGTTTCAGCCTGAGCTCGCACTCAGAGGTCTAACCCGGAGCCTGCGTTCTCCAGCAATCCGCCAAACGGGTCATCGCAGGGCCTTGAGACCAGGCTCACCCGTCTTCCAACCACAAGCAGACATGACTGGGTTTATCTTCTCAGCCAAGCCTCAACCAACTCCTGCTCAATACATTTACTCACTTAACAGGTGTTCATCTGGTCGCTACGAAATGCTGGGCACTTTGCTAAGTGAGAAGGAAGGCTCGCACAGGGTACATTTCTGCCCCCAAAGAGCTCCAGGACTCACGGGGATGTGAGAGCGATCATCACACTGTTAGGGTGAGGGCTGTGACAGAGGAGCGTGGAGGAGGGTTCTGTGTGCCCGGGGCCACCTGCACACTGAGCACTGGAAGCATCAGGGTGTGTAAATGGGTCTCCGCGGGGCAGTTATCACAGTCAGGGCCAGCCTGGCCCTTGGACACAGGGGACTCAGAGCTGAGCCCCCACCATATTTGTAGGGATCCAAGAATAATTTCTCATTTCCTCTAAAGGCAGAAGAAAAAAGATTCACTTTGGAAGAATCTGTCTTAATATGTAGTATTAATATATTTGTCTTTATACCAAGGGACCAGGAAGGCCAAAACGCCTAAGGCTCACAGGAGTCCCGGGGTCCCTCATCATACTAGTCTGCTGTGAGGTGGAGCCCTTGCTGGAGCCTCCGACCTGGTTCCCCCACCGATGTGTGGCCTGCGCTCCTTCAGCCCACCTCCAGCGCTGCCAGTCACCGTCCCTGTCGGTCGAGGGTCTGCTCCGTCCCCTGTGTTTGCATCGTTTCCCCGGCTGCACTGGGCTGCTCTGCAGGGACAGCTCGTGCAGGGAGGCTGCGGGGAGAGCGGGCCTTGCCTCCCCGTCATCATCTCCCCCTCCTCGTTCTTGGAAACATTCTTAAAAAAAAAATCTTCAAAAACACTTTTTCCCTGGGGAGAACTTTGCATACGTTTTTGGTTTTTTTCCCCTCGATGTTGATGTCTTGAGGCTGTGACTCTGGGCGGGCCTTAGCCAGTTGGAAACAGGCCGCGACTTCCAAGGGGTGGACTCACCTTCTTCGTCCCCCAGCAGCAGGTAGATTCTTTATGTTCAAGACGGCAAATTCAGATACAAAAGCCCACCGCCATCATGCCTCCTGCCCCCTCTGTCTGGGGCTGGGCTGAGGGGGACAGATAGAGCAGGGGCGGGAGATGGGGTGTTGACAGCAGACTCATGTATCCCGTGCGGAGGTAACGGACTCCCCAGTGAGGGGGCTCCCCTAGGGGCAAGGGGGTGGCAGAGGGGGGGGGTATTATTGCGTTTGCTGAGGGCGGACACCCCGCTTCTGTATCCCCTGCATCAGGAAACTAGGGAGGTGACGCACGACCTGTACACCCAACCCGAGGTGCCAGGAAGACAGAGGGACCAGTTTGGCAGCTGATGTGGAATGTGTTGGGGGCGGGGGTGGCCGCCCGATCTGGCTGGTGCCTCCCTGCACCTACCCGGCTGAGGCAGGTGGGGAATAGGGCTGGGGGCGGGGTTGCCTGGGGACCCCAGCCAGGCTGGGAACTGGCGAGGGGCTGGTAGCCACTGGAGTAGGGCAGGATAATGGGACCCCCAGTGGGCTGGATGTGGAGCATCCTGCACATCTCTGCTTAGGGAGGCAGAACCCGGAAGTTTAGCGTGGCAGGGCGGTGTCAGGGAGTCTGAGGGCACTTTCACACAAAACACACCCAGACACCGGAGTGCCTTCTGGCAGGATAGCTCCATTTAGACTCTCCCATCCTGACAGGCAGTCGCTGCTCCGGCTCTTGGGATTTGCCTCTGGCCCTTGCCTTTTCCTCCCCATGTCCGTCTGGAGATGCCCCAGGATTGAGGCTACCTGGATTGACTGGCCTGTTGAGGGCATCGGACCTGTCTTGCCCGAGCACCTCCCCGATGTTTTGGAACTAGGTGAGTTGGGATTGGCCAAAACGGACATGACGAATGGCAAAGGTTACTGGAGTTTGGGTCAACTTTCTATGACGGTGAAGAGAAGAATCATTGTCTGTCATTGCTAGGAATTGGCATGGACCAAGTTTATTCTTAATAATTAATAATTAAGGCAATGATTCATTTTTGGATTGCTTGGAGTTTTTTTTTTAAGTCAATTATTCATTTGTACAACAAACACAAAACTGAAATCTGTTTAAGTCACCCACTGCTTACTCGTTATTATACCTTAATGGCTTCCTACTGTTCTTAGGAGAAAGACTGAAATGTTTATTAGTGGCTCCTAGTCCCGGCGTGGTCCCTGCCCTCAGCAGCTCTCCAGCCCCATCCCCTGATCCCCACCCTCTCTGGGGCTCTGCTCAGCCCCCCCGGCCACCCAGCCCTGCTTCCAGTTCCCCAGATGCACCACGGGCTCTCCCGCAGGGACTTTGCTCCGGGAAGCAGCGGTCCTCAGCTGGACCGCTCTTTGCTCCCTCCACTCCCAGTGAGCTGCCCCACCCTTTCCGTCTCTGCTCCACTAGTGCTGAGCTGAGCGATGCCTTTCTTGACTTCCTTGATTAGGTTCAACTCGCGTGCTCTGAAGTGCGACGTTCTCCCATAGCGCCCTGTTTGCAGTCGTTCTGCCAGACTTATTTTGTGATCCTCTGATTCTGATCGGTCTTTCCCACTAGATTGATTGCCTGATGCCCCTCACCTCAGTGTCTCAGAGCCTGGAGGATGCTGGGTGTTTCATAAATATGTGTTGTGTGAATAATGCAATGAGTGAGAGGAAATTCAGGGCAAAGCAACCCCTTGTTGAGAGATTACGAGTCATGCCTTGAATATACCAGTCGTTTCTTAGAGCCAAATAGTCTTATCACCCTCAGACCTAAATTATTTACATAACACAGTTGTTTTTTGAGAATCCTGTAACTAAGCCCCACATACAAAATGATAGATGGCTATTATGTATTTTTCCCTTCTCTGTATTTTTCTTAATGGAAGCAAATGGAACTTTCCAAATATCACTGTATGATTGGAAAAACTGAAGCAGTGCCATTTTGGGGGGAGGAAAGGAAGGAAGGGGAAAGATTCTGAAAAGGGTTTATGTTTTCTAATCAAAGTCAGATGTCGAACTGATTTTGTGTTGCTTAAGGAACGTGCGAAGTTTTCTCCGTCAGGGGTCTTGTCCAGCCTTGGAGGTTCAGAGAAGGTCCCTCGAAGATAACTGTGTCCTTTAAATTCTGTGTTTAGCTGCCTGCTTTCAGCAGAGCAGAAACAACCCTCTGGGCAGACCTGAGACAAGTTTGAATAAGAACCTGCTTGAGAAAGATTTCCCTTACAAGCTACATGTTACATTTCCACTCCACAGAAAGGCGCTGCTGTGTGGCCATAAAAAGCTGGCCCCAACCACGTAACCTTTGCAGCTCGTCGTGTTATTTTTGGTTCTTGCCAACACGGATCACCGCTGTGACTCAACAGAGCCGCTGAAGCAAGAATTCAAAGAGTTTAAAGAACAGCGAACCCAGAAGTGACTTTTTTTCCCCTTATGGTGTCATTATGCAACATTTCTCGTAGTTTACCTTTGCAAATTTACCAACTGCATACAGATGAGCTCAGCTGTTGTTTGGCACCTGAACCTCCGAGCTGCGTCAGCGCGCCTCCCCAGACCCCACTGCAGCCTGGGGACGGCGGACTTTCCTTTCTGGGGTGTTTGCTTTACGTCAGTCGTGACTTACTTTTCAGAGGTAAAAAAAAAAAATATCTGTGTTGATATATCTCTCCCTCAAACAAACCAAAAATAGGATTGGGGTTGGATTTAAATGTTTGTAATTTCCCACTCGGAGGTGTCAGAGAGCCCGTATCATTTGGTTCTGTTTTGGGTTTTGCTTTTTCCTCCGTCTGCTCATAACATGAGGCCATCGGCCTTAGGGCTGACCGGCTGGAAAGCAGGCATGGACTTCAGTGGACAATCTATTAGTCTATTGATCAACATTCTTTAGATGTTTGGCTCCATGTTATTAATCACCACTGAAACTTGAAGAACATCCCAGTTCTGCCCTCTGGGGACGCAGTAGACACGGTGGAACTTGTCCCTTATCTCCTCAGTTACTGTGTTTTTAAGCTTTGTTGTTAAACTAGTTCTAAGGACTAACGTGTTTGGGTGTTTTTCGTGAGATACCTCATTAAGCAAATGTTTCACAGAACCACGGGAGAAGGCCACACATCTGATGACTTTTCTCTTTGGGAAGTAGATCCAGATTTTATGTTCTGTTGTTGCCATCGCTCAGGCTTGAGGATGCTCCCTGGCAAGAGCTGGGCTATCCAATGCATGCCGCCACTGGGGCCAGACTCAGTGCTGCATTTTGGGTATTGGAAGTTCAGTTTAAAATGTGGAAATATAATTTTGGAGCTTTTCTTCTAGGAGCAAGTGTGTTAGCCAAAAAAACAATTCTATTTCTATAATACTCCTTGGGTGTGGTCAGGAACTCTCTCTCCAAGGCAAGTAGATGATCCTTCTTTATGCACTGTGTTCAGGCATCTACTCTACAGAAAATGGGGGACACTACTGAGCCAGTGGGCCATCTGAGATTGGTCTATAGAACACAGAGGCACCGACTCCTTTTTAATTTAAAGAGATGGAGCTTTTGCTTTCTGTAGCCGGCTTCCCTTACTAGTTTTGTGTGTGCTTACACATACTTGAAAACTAGGAAAATTAAAGTGATTTGAAAATAGTTTTGCGCTAGGAGGTTTATTGTATCATTGTAATGGAAGAAAGAGCAGGAAACTCTTTTTAAAGCTGAGATATAATTTGTTTTTGTTTTTGTTTTTTAGATTCCACATATGAGTGATCTCACATGGTATTTTTCTTTCTCTTTCTGGCTTACTTCACTTAGAATGACATTCTCCAGGAGCATCCATGTTGCTGCAAATGGCATTATGTTGTCGGTTTTTATGGCTGAGTAGTATTCCATTGTATAAATATACCACATCTTCTTTATCCAGTCACCTGTTGATGGACATTTAGGCTGTTTCCATGTTTTGGCTATTGTAAATAGTGCTGCTATGAACATTGGGGTGCAGGTGTCATCCTGAAGTAGATTTCCTTCTGGATACAAGCCCAGGAATGGGATTCCTGGGTCATATGGTAAGTCTATTCCTAGTCTTTTGAGGAATCTCCACACTGTTTTCCATAGTGGCTGCACCAAACTGCATTCCCACCAGCAGTGTAGGAGGGTTCCCCTTTCTCCACAGCCTCTCCAGCATTTGTCATTTGTGGATTTTTGAATGACAGAAATAGACTCACAGACAGAGAATACAGACTTGTGGTTACCAGGGGGGTGGAGGGTGGGAAGGGATAGACTGGGATTTCAAAATTATAGAATAGACTACACTGTATAGCACAGGGAAATATACACAAAATGTTATGATAACTCACAGAGAAAAAAATGTGACAATGAGTGTGTATATGTCCATGAATAACTGAAAAATTGTGCTGAACACTGGAATTTGACACAACATTGTAAAATGATTATAAATCAATAAAAAATGTTAAAAAAAGCTGAGATATAATTGACGTATAACATTGTATTAGTTTTAGGTGTACAATATAATGATTTGATACGTTATATACTGCAAAATGATCACTACAATAAGATTATTTAACATCCATCATCACACAGAGTTACAAAGTTCTTTTCTTGTGGTGAGGCCTCTTAAGATCTTCTCTCTTAACAATACTGTGTTGTATATGTGAAAGTTAACTACAGGCACCATGCTGTACCTCACACCCCCAGGACTTATCTGATAACTGAACGTTTGTACCTTTTGACCCCCTTCATCCATTTCCCGCCGTCCCCACCCTGCCTCTGGCAACCACCAGTGTGTTCTCTGTATTCTGTATCTGAGTTTGTTTTTTTGTTTGTTTGTTTGTTTTAGATTCTATGTATACATGAGATCCATATACTCACTTGTCAAAGAGCATTGTCTTTCTCAGTCTGACATTTCACTTTGCATAATGTCTTCAGGGTCCATCCGTGTTGTCGCAAATGGCAGGATTTCCTTCTTTTCTTGTGGCTAAATAATACAGCACTGTATAATTAGTTCTTATTTTAAGAAAGACTAATGGAATTTTTGAACTTGGAGATTCTGTAGAGATCATGTAGGTTTATCATTTTATTTGTAGATGCAGAAAGTAGCTCAGAGAGGTTGAAGAACTTGCCTAAAGTTACACAGCTAATTTGTGGTAAGATTGGGATTCACAGCTAGGTTCAGTATGTCCCTGGACTCACACCACCTGCTTTGGAACAAAGTGTCCCAAAGAACTAACTGCTCCCAAGAATTCAGATTCACAAATCTTAAAAAAAAATTGTTTTGATCACAAAATGTCATGAGAGAAAACACAGGATACTGAGTAAACACTGAGAATGTGAATAGAAATGGAAGTTGTGCCTATTGAAAGAAAAACAAAATGTTGCCTGCATCCTTATGTGTATCATGATTTTGCGATTATTTTTTAAGTTGTTGAAATTCAATTTGGCAAAGCAATCCGCTTTGAAAGACGCGTTCAGAAACTAGTTTTCTGTACTGACTTTCTGTCAACAGGGCGGCACTGAAATGTCATCTATAGGAACGAAGATTCACTCGCTCCTGGCACACACGGGGAGCTTGACAAACAGCTGTTGAATGGCTGACTGAGAACTACAGTGCTGTAGAGGCTCACCTTCGACTACAGACACATTAATAAGGCGTTGAAACTGCAGCGTGGAGCCGAGTAAGCCAGACACAAGTCGGCATCCTGCGTGACTCCGTTTACATGGAGTCCCAAACCGGGCACAGCGACTTTGATGATTCGAAGTCAGGACTGTGGTTTCTCTGGGATGAGCAGTTGCTGGAAGCGGGTCTGAAGGCTGGTCATGTTGTTTCTTGATCTGGATACTGGTTATACATGTGGGCCCAGTGTGGGAAAACTCACCGAATTGTGCATGAAGACATACATGCACTTTCTTGAAAGTATATTATACTTTAGTCAAAAGTAAAAAAAGATATGTATAGCATTTCATCTTAGGAACAGAGCAACTTGATAAATGCTTAGCACTTGGAAAGAAATCCCCCATAGCATAAAATAAAAGAAAATAAAAAAGAAGTTGGGGTGAGGGTTTTACTTTCCATATGCTGTAAAAGTCGCAAGTCTTACACTGTCATAGAGTAAACAGAGCTTTGACTTTGGGTTCAAGATTCAACCAGCTGCCTCCACAGACTTTTGACAGTTTTATCATATATTTGGCAGTTACAAAGGATGTTTTAGACACCAGGATGATACACACAGGTGTTGGCAGGTCTTATCTGTCTGCAGTCTTATAAAACTGAAAAAAGAAACTTAGCAAAAATAAACCATCAGGCTGGTCTATTGAATTATTTTTCTAGTTTTATGAAAAGCCCTTTCAGTGGAACTGGCTAGATATATAGTGGTGAAGAACAATTTTTCTAAATTAGAAAACTGATTTTGGTTTTGAAAAGTCAGATCTAAGTAAACACCCTTTTAAAGAAAGAATATGTTAGTATTAATGTGTATAGAACGTACTTGTAAATTTTTTTATTTTAAAAACTTATTTATTTTTATTTTTTAATATATCTCCTTTTCTAAATTTTATTTTTCACTTTTTATTTTGGGAGGAGGCAATTAGGCTTACTTATTTATTTTAGTGGAGATACTGGGGGTTGAACCCAGGACCTTGTGCCTGCTAGGCACGCACTCTACCACTGAGCTATCCCCTCTTGCTAGAATGTATTTTTTTTTTTTAAAGAGACAGTTGATGCCCTTTAAAGTTGACATGAGAATAGAAATCACAGTCTGACTTCTTTTTCTTTTCTTTTCTTTTTATTTTACTTTGAAGTATAGGTGGAGAGAAGGCTCGATAGGCAGGGTCCTCAGGAAACTGATGGGTATGATTTGATGTCAGTTTCCGCACGGGCAGTGTTTGGGGTTCATCTAGGCTTGGGGGGCATACTGGAAGAGTTACTGGTTGATTCAGATGATTAATAATTTACAGTTAGGCGTGCTTTCGAAGATACTTATAGACTTTATCAAAATGCTAGATGTGGCTATTATGCTGCAAGAGGAACTGATTGAATTCACGGGTGTTCAGTGGAGCCCACACGGGACTCCTGGCTTCTTTATTTCCTTTCTTGGGATTAAGAGCAGAGATTTAGGCAAAGAATTAGAAGTTGGAAATTTAAGTTTCTGGCTCCTAAATCCTACTGGAGTATCACATACTTCATGAGGCTGATAAATAGAGGTTAGTAAGTTCCATGCTTAGTTTAGAAGCGTGCGTCTCTGTGACTGGGACAGTGTGCTGTACACAAGAAATCGACACATTGTAACTGACTGTACTGCAATTATAAATAAATAAATATGATTTTAAAAAAAAGAAGAAGTACGCATCTCTAGAATCCACGGTCATCTCAGAGGGCAGAACTGCAGTCCGCCCTCAAAGGCTTTCTCTCCCCCCTTCTCTGCTTTGCAGTAGACCCATCAGCAAGCACACTCTCTTGCCCCCACACACATCCTTTCTTGACCTGCAGCCCCTCCAGCTTTTCCTGTCTTGTCTTTCCTTCACAGGAGACCTTCTTCTCCTCCTGTCCTGTCGACTTCTTCACTTTCCATTGACTTGCCTTCTGCACCAGCTGCTACTCTCTCTGCAGTTCACTCTCTTGAGGTCTCAGATGCTGTTCTGATGGTTATGTCCAGGGGAAATTCTTCTGACGCGTCTTACTTGGCACGTCCTGTAGCATTTTCACCGTGGAATCTCCTCTTTAACCCACAGCATGGCACTAGTCTCTCCTCGTTTCCCACCTACCTCAGTGGTAAATTCTTAGTGTCTCTTCCTCTTCCTACTGCTAAACTGTCAGTGGTCCCTAGAACTCTGTCTTGAGTGCTCTTACCCCTCTCTGCTTACCCCACTCCCCACTCATGCTTCCAACGTCCAAATCAGCATCTTCAGCCAGGTGATGCTGAGGGATACTCCTGGGTGTCCAAGCAGGTAGATGTCCACGTAGATGTCCTCTGAGGGCCTCAGACTCAGTCCGCCCAGAGCGGAACCCATCATCCTCTTCTGCTGAATGCTGTCTTTGCAAATATCACTGCTAGCCACATGGTTCCTCAAGTCAGAAACCAGCGGATTAACCACAGGGACCTGTCTGGTCCACTCCCTACATCCCTTCACCTCTGTTCCCTTCTCACTTCACAGCTGCCCTCACTATCGTTCGAGTCCTTCTCCTCTCTCGCCTGAATGGCAACAGCCTGCCTTCCTTTCCTCCTGTTTCTAGACGCATGGACATAATTTGCCTGCCAGCTGCCAGCGCTCACCCTTCTAACGTGCAAACTCGGTCTTGTCACTCCTTTGCAAAGAATTCCCCAGTGACTGTGCATCACCTGTTGTTTGATTTTTACTCCTTAGAAGGGCGTGTAGGGCTTTCCACAGCTAGGCCTCTTTTTGTGCCTTTAGCCCCAGCTTTTGACTCAGATTTCAGAGCCGTTGAAAATCAAGCATATGGATCACCTGGTCAGGAATCAAGGTCTTTCTTGCTCCTTGGCCTTTGCATATGCCATCCCCTCTCCCTGGAGTGTCCTCCAGTGACTCTTTGTCACACAAAATGAGACATTTACCGTTTTCCTGGCTGAGAAACTGGGGGTCCAAAATAAAGGACAGAGAAGTGATAAGTCCCAGCAACTGCCCATGTTTAGGGGCAGACATGCCACCAAGGGTTATTAAAGAGGCCGCAGGGGGTTCCCTGCGGCCCTCCGCCGTGACTCCCGCCTTTCCCCCGTTCTCCCAGGGAGAGCAGACGGGGGGTCCGACAGAGTCAGGAGTCAGCAGCCTGGTGGGGGCATGCATGGCCTTTTCACTCCCTCACCAGGGAGGCGGGGGCCTCTCTCCCCCAAAGCCAAGTGCACATGGGGAGCATCGAGAGAATCGCTTGTAGAGATGAGCGAATCCCAAGAAGGGAAGGCTGGGCTCTCACTTCTTGGCTTCGTGGTCATGAAGCTGGAAACCTGTTATCTGCTCTGGTGTTGCCACAGGAGGAGGGTGCTGCAGGGGTTGGGGGGGGGCTTGACATGCGCCCCCTGGTGTTTAGGAGCCCATGTAGCCATAGAAACTGGTGCCTCCTCTGTCTGAAATTTCTAATGGGAGAGGCTTTCTGACTCTTGCCAGCAGGGTGAGTGAGGTCCGTGGTTTAACATGATTTGGATGAAGAAGGTAGACGTTGGGGGCTTCACTGTAGTTCTCTTTGGCCTTCAGGGGACATGGAAAAGGACTTCAGTTGTTTCCGTGGCTCAAAATTAAGGAGCATGGATATTAGATGAGAGGCCGGAAGGAGGGCTTCCCAGGAGGCATCTGAGCAAGTCAGGGGATGCCGAACTTGGGGAGATGATTGAGGGCATGGACCACTGTCGGTGCCAAAGAGATACGTGGTACCCTTTCTGGGGGGATTCTCAGCCATGGAGAAGGCAGGAGTAAACCAGAACACCAACGCTAACCTCCCCCCCCCCCCCAAAAAAACACACGTGTACTGGGTATACAGAAGCCACCATATCGGCAGAGGGCAGCAGCATCTGATGAACCAGAGTGAATCAAATGTGGTCCCCAGCACCACCACCAGGAGGACATCCGTTGTTTAGGATAACCTCTGCTTCCTTGTTTGTTTCTTCTAGTCCTTGTATCTGGAGGAAGTAGGCCCAGGAGAGAGAGGGGAAGAGGTGTCTCTGAACCAGAGTACACAGTCAGCCATTTCCCCTTCTTTCCCCTTGTCGCGGACAGTCCCTCCTCATCCTGCCCTCCCGTGTCTCCAACAAAATGACCGCTAGGCTGCTTGTCCTCTGCAGGTGACCACCGCCTTCCTCCACTCTCCTTTGCAAAGGACTTCTGAACAAGTTGGCTTCCCACAGTCCCTCCACGCCTCGGTTCCCACTCACGCATGGGCTCCCATCCATCAGCCTCCTGCCCATCTCACTCCATTGAAATTATCTTTGTCAAAGTCACCAGTGATGTCCACATTGCCACATCCAGGGGGCGTTCTCTGTCCTTGATCACCTGTGACATGGTGGCTCGCCTCCCTCCTCCTTTCCTGATTTCCGTGACACTCCTGTTCACAGTGACGTGTTTTCTCTAACCCCTCTGGTCGCTCCCTTTTGGCCTCCTTGTTGGCTTGTCTTCTGTTTGTGCTCCAACCTCGGTGTTTCCCAGGCTGCCTCTGTCTTCCTTCCCTCCCTCTTTCCATAAGTGACCCCACCCATTTCCAGGGTTTTAAATACCACGTATATACAGATGAACCGGAAATTCATTTATTCGGCCAGTGCCTCCTCTGAATGATGGAGTGTTTTCTCTAACCGTGTGCTTGGTAACTCCTTTCGGAAATCTTGAAGGGACTTCAAACATAATGCCTGTAATAGAACTTATCTTTTCCAACTGCTCTCTCCCTAACTTATTTTTTTCCCCCAAATTCCCATTTCAATAATGGGCCATGAGCCACTTTGTTTGCTCAAGTGTAAATCCTGGATCTCTTTTCTTCCCTAATTCCCCATGCCAATCTATCACCAAGTTCTATAATTTTCCCACCTCCACGTATATGTCCAATCCATCCACTGTCTCCACCGTCATCTAAGCCACTGTCTTCTGTCACCTGGCGTACTACAATGTTGCCCTCCTGGCCTTCTGGCTTTTATGCTCTGCAAAGCAGCCAGTTAAATAGTTTCAGGTACTTTATCAGACTGTTTCTCTTGGTTAAAACCCTTTGGTGCTGTCCTTTTATCCTTTGAAAGTCTAAATATCTCAAGATCCTGTCTGATATGTCTCTTGCTTACTTTTCAACCTCATGTCACTTTAAAAGTCGGCTTTATTGAAGTATAATTGATATCCAGAAAGCTGTATGTATTTAGTGAAGCAATCTGATGAGCTTGGACGTACGCAGACACCTGTGGAACCATCACCACAATCAAGGTCAAAGACAATTCCATTACCTCCAGAAGTTTCCTTATGTTTCCTCCACCTTCTTTTCTTTTTTCTTTTGGTAAGAATACTTAACATGAGATCTCCCTTCAACAAAATTTGAAGTGCACGATATGGTCCAGTTAACTAGAGGCAGTCTAGAACTTTCATAACTAGAACATAGAAGTCTCAAAAAGGATGTTCCTTGAGTTCTTCTGCTAAAAAGTAAGAGAAAATGACATCCAACAAGGGTAATTATGGTAAAACGCTTAACTTGAAACACACACTTTCGTAAACCTGTAAGTGATGATAATATCATTTTATTAATTTAACCTAAGTGGCATTTCAAACATCCCCCTTTTAGCTCACTTCTCATGGCGGGGGCAGGTCCCTTTCTGTCCTTAGCAGGAGCCCCCAGCTTGCTGATGCTGCCTGGAAGAGCTTGTTTTTACGGGTTCTGGGGAGTCTGAATTTAAAACAGGTGTATGTATGCATTTGAAAGAATCTGTTCCAGATGCCAGAAGATTCAGTTCTGGTGAGGGACGTGAAGGAAAATTAGGAGAACAAGTGTCCTATTCACATGCTTGGAAAATAAATGTTTTACTAATCCTTAAATAACATTTTACTCTGAGGTGTATTGGCAAATTTTAGTTTTATTTCTGTATGAAAGTCTCGTTTTTAGGAGTGTGATTTATACACATTTAAGGAGTAGAGGGGAGTGCTAAAATTGGTTTCTGTGATCCCAGGCTGATGTCTGTTTAGGAAGAGAATAATGTAGTTTTAGGGCCCTGCCATTTTGGTTATATTTAGTGAATAAGTTAGTATTTCTTATCATCGGCTACAGTTTAGTTTAACTGTTACGAAGGCACCTAGTCTTCTGTGTGTTGGCATCTTCTCCTGGTAAAGTATGCGATAGGGGAAGGTCCTGTGCGTTCTCTGTCTCCACCCAAGCCCTTAACCAATAGAATTCTGTTATTCAACAAATGTTTGTTTAGCACCTTCGCATGTGCCAGTTGCTGTGCTAAGTACTGGGATACAAAAGAGCTTACAGTCTAGATTTCTGGCTGGGGAAGAGCGAGGTCTGCTGGATTGTTACCTGCACTCATCAGACTGCCAATCTGGAGGGTGACTTAAAATTAGCTTTTTGCTACCTGCTCTGCCCTCCGCCCTAGTTTGCTCGTTAACAGGGTAAATTCGCTTGCCTCCACATGAAATCTGGGAAAAGAATGCCACACGAAAGCCTAAACTGCAGTGTCTACTTATTTCTGGAATATACTGTATGAATTTTATTGGCATGGATTTGACTTATTTGGTGAAAGGAAAAATAAACATGTAGTCATTAACAGGGAGAAGGAGTTATTTATCAAAGAAAAGACATTAGAAGCTTCTCCTAGGATTCAATGGAAGAAAAATTTCTCCAGGAGGGTAGGGTGGAGGGAGGGATAAATTGGGAGTTTGCAATTAGCAGATTCAAACTACTATATACAGAATATACCACTATGTACAAAATAGATAAACAACCAGATCCTACTGTACAGCACAGGGAACTCTATTCAATAGCTTGTAAAAACCCATAATAAAAAAGAATATGAAAAAGAATATATATACATATAACTGAATCACTATGCTGTACACCAGAAACTAACACAACATTGTAAATCAACTATACTTCAATTAAAAAAATTTCTCCAGATAAAATTGCATTCTTCATAGTAAACTATGAGAACTGTATAATCCACTATTTCCATTTTTGTCTGTCCTCTCAGGAATCTCAGAGCTAAATACAGTGCTTAATTTGCTGTGATTTTAGGTACCAACACAATTATTTGGTTCCAACCTAATAATTTCTGATTTCTCTATTTATCTTTAATGGGGTTTTGATACCAGAAGTCACCTCTATTTGTGTTCGTGACACCGTGGAATTTAAGTTAAAATCAGTTAAATCATGGACTCCATATCGTAACAACAACAAATGACTCTTACGCAGTCACTGGAGGAAGCCATCCTGGAACCAGCGTTTTACTGTAGATCATTAATACGTGAGTGCTGAAAAGCTGACTCCAAGGGAGCCTCCTTACCCTGAAGGACCCCTGCTCCTGGGAGGGACAGCTGGTGGTCTGTATGGGGAAGACCCTCCTGGCAGCCCTAGCAGAGATGATGCGAACCCCAGCAGTACCCGATAAATCACACAGACCAGAGTAACACCACGGAGCCTCAGAAAGTTAAGTTGCCGTTGAAACCGCAGCCTACGGAAGGAGGCCAGGACCTCTGCCAGACCTAGGGGACTGCCTGGTAGAAGATTTAAGTGGGACCCAGAGACTCCTAACATAATAGAGAGAATGCCAGGATGCAAACAAACAGAACAAAACAAAAAACCAAAAACAAAACCCACAAGAAACTAAAAAGCCAAACCCAAACCAAACCCCAAACCACCTGTCATACCAAGAACCACGAAAATCCCAACTTGAGTGAGAGAAGACAATCAACTGACACGGCCACAGAGATCTATCAGATGTCACGTTTTCCCATCTCATCCAAATCATCAAGGATGTAAAAGCAGCTGTCATAAAAATGCTTCGTCAGTCAGTTACGGTGGGGGAGGGGATAGCTCAGCATGCGTGAGGTCCCGGGTTCAGCCCCCAGTCCCTCCATTAAAAATAAATAGAGAAAAACCTAATTCCCTCCCCCTCAAAACAAAATAGAAAAAAAAAAAGTGAAATTGTTTAAAAAAAAAAAGCTCAGAAAAAAACCAAGAAGAAAAACCTAGTCAATTACAAATTTTCTCTGGAAACAAACGAAAAAGCAGAAACTCTCAGCACAGAAACGGTAGGTATCTTTAAAAAAAGAATCGAATGGAAAGAATACAATTACAGAAATAAAAAACTCGCCAGATGGCCTCTAGTAGATTGGAGATGACCAAAGACAGTCAGTGAGCTTCACCCTCTCTGAAAAACCGAGAAAAGAGATGGATCAAAGTGAATAGAACCATCACCATTATAAATCTATTTGGAGTCAAGACACCTGGTGGTACTTTCTTCCACAGAGGAGGTGGCCGGGCTTTAATTATTAAGTTTTAAGATTAAAGCTGTAAGAATATTATTCTTTCAGATAAACCTTTCATTTTAGCATAATCTAAAGTTGACAGAAAGTTGCAAGGATAGCACAAAGAGTTCCTGTATATCCCATACACAGTGTCTCCAGTTATTAACATCTTGCATTATTACGGTACATTTGTCTCAGTTAGTGAACCAACATTGATACTGTTATTCACTAAATTCTACCTTTTGATCAGATTCCATTATCTTTTCCTTAAAAGCCTTTTTTCCCGCTCCAATATTCCATCCAGGATACCGCATGTATAGAAATCCTTTTAAAATTAATTCTTAATGGTCAAACTTCATACCTTGGAAGAGGCTGGTATTCAGAGAGAGCTGCTTTATTACTACCTGGAATGGTCAGTGGAGCAGATGGAGCTATGATAATACATTCGATCTACCTGTATTCCTGCCTACTGCCTACCAGTCTTGTTGGAATAGCTGTCAGGACCCTTGTCTTACAGCTCTCCCTGTGTAGCAAGTGTGCTTTTTTCTTTGATTGATTTTTGTGGCATGGGTGCTGATGGAGATTACGGGTTGGCTAAAAACCCTCGGGCCACCCCTTGTCACTGTAATCACATTAACCCACAATTTCGAGGGCATGAGCCCTGTTTTCCTCAGGCCACAGCTGCTGCCCCAGGCCTTGTGCAGTGGTGGGCGGAGGAGGGGGGGACTGTGCTTCGCTGGCTCTGTAACAGGGGGAGAAGTTGTGGGCATGGTTGTTTTTAACGTGCGGTTAGTGCATCGTCTTGGCATTGGGGTCTGCCTTCAAAACGTGTCCAGAATCCAACCAGTTCCCTCTCCACTGCTTCCATCTGAGGTTCCCCATGAGCCATTGTCATCTCCCACCTGAGTGTTAGCAAGAGGTTCTCACCTGATCTCCCTGATTCTGCCCTGGCAACGCTCTAGTCTGTTCTCAACATGGAGGCCTGAGGGAATCTGTTAAAATTGAAGTCAGCTCCTGTCACTCTGCTCAAAACCATCCAATGACCTTCCCATCTCACACTTTTTGTAGTTGTTGCTGGCAGTGTTTCATGTAATTGTTTTTGTAATCAAATTTTTTATTGTAATGTAACATACATGAAAAAAGTACAAATGATATGTGTACCACTCAATGAATTACTCAAACTGACCGCTTCTGTGTAACCACCGCCCAAGTAATGGGGAAGACCAACTCTGAGCAACACGCCTCTTGGTTTCATCCGATCAGTTAGTCCTACTCTTCTCTCCAAAGGTAACCACTAACCTGACGTCTAGAGTAGTCTGTTTTTCAATTTTATATAAATGGAGTTACAACATGTGCTCTTTTTTTATTGGAGTACGGTCAATTTACGATGTTGTGTTGAGTTCTGGTGTACAGCGTAGTGGTTCATGTATACTTACATATATTCTTTTTCATTATAGGCCATTCTGAGGTATTGAATATAGTTCCCCGTGCTATACGATAGGACCTTGTTTATCTATTTTACACATAGTAGTTAGTATCTACAAATCCTGAACCCCCAATTTGTCCCTCCCCTATCCCTTTCCCACCCCTCATAACTGGTAACCATAAGTTTGTATTCTATGTCTGTGAGTTTGTCTCTGTTCTGTAATTAAGTTCATTTGTGTCTTTTTTTTTTTTTTTAGATTCCACATATAAGTGATATCTTATGGTATTTTTCTTTCTCTTTCTGGCTTACTTCACAGAGTCTGATGATCTCCAGTCCATCCATGTTGCTGCAAATGGCATTATTTTATTCTTTTTATGGCTGAGTGGTTTTCCATTGTATGTATACATACCTGATATATGTTCTGTGTCTGGTGTCTTTTCTTCAACATTGTGTTTGTGAGATTATCCATGTTATTGTGCCATCTTATGCTTTTTAAAAGCCGAATTCCTGACAAGAACACTCAGGGTCCTTGCTTGGCCCCAGTTCCCACCCTCCTTGGGGTTCTGATGTGATTTTTCTCCTGTTATCCCCTCTCGCCTCGGTCTCATTGGCTTCCCTGCTCTTCCTCAAACTCACCAGGCATGCATCTGCCTCAGGGCCTTTACACTTACTCTTTTCCACTGCCCAGAAATCTCTTTCCCCAGCTAACCTTGTGGCTGGTTCGCTTTCCTCTGTTGGGTCTGGATTCAAATGTTGCGTTCTCAGTGAGCCTTTGTCGACCATCCACACACTCCATGCCCCTCTTCCTTGTTTGATTTTTCTCCACGGCCCTTATTATCATACTATACACATACTAGTTTCCTGTTCTTATGAAACAAAATTCCACACATTTAGTGGCTTAAAACAACACCAGCTTATTATCTCACAGTTCCAGAGGTGGGAAGCTGGTAGGCATGTCTTCTCTGCCTCTGGCCCCACCAGGCTGAAATGCAGGAGTCAGCTGCGCAGGGCTCCTACCTGGAGTTTATGGATGAGAATTGCTCCCAGGCTTATTCAGGTTGTGGACAGAACTCAGAATTAAGACTGTTTCCTTTCTGGCTGATGGCTGAGGTTTGCTGGCATCTGCATCTAGATGGAGCTATTCCCCTTCCCCACCCTACAACCCCCACTGGCTCATGGCCCCTTCACCTTCGAAGCCAGCAAAGGCAGGTCCAGTTCCTCCTGCGTCTCAACCACCTCCCACTTCTGCATTTAAGGACCCCCATGGTTACAGCGGGCTCACTTGGTTATTCCAGGATAGTCTTCATATTAATTTATTTATTTTTCCATTTTTTAAAAACTGAAATATAGTCAGTTTACAATGTTGTGTTGATTTCTGGTGCACAGCATAATGTTTCAGTCACCCATATACATACATATATTCCTTTTCATATTCTTTTTCATTCTTGGTTACTGTAAGATACTGAATACAGTTCCCTGTGCTCTACACCTGTTTAGCAAACTGAATTCCATCTGTAAGTCCCCTTTGTAACGTGCAGTAACATATTCATAGGTGGAACAAGAGGAGGAGGGAGGGGCAAAAATCATGGGGACCACATCCCACCTACCACAATATATTTTTCTTAGTTCTTTTGTTCTCTGTCAATCTTCCCCCTCTAAAATCTGACTCGGTGGTATCCCCATGCCTAGAACAGTGCCTGGCACACTGTAGGAATTCAAATATTTGTTGAATGAATGAATGCAGATGGGATAATTAGCATGGACACCTGCCTTCCTCCTGGCACACATCAGAACTTTCTCATCCTCATTAACAGATGGCCTTGGTTTTCTCTTTAACCTGAATTTATCCAGCCAGTGTGGTTTTCCCTGGCTCTCACACACCGCTGGTTACAGCTCTGCTCATGAAGGGGGATGGCAGCACAATGACGGCAGATTTTCACGGGACCTCCTAGTTGACACACAAGAGACACATCCTGGACATGGGGCGCAGAGGGAACCACAGGCTGGGGCAGAGCTTGGAGGCCAGCACAAGCCATGGCGCCTCTGTGGAGCTCTACCCAGTGGAGCTAAATATCCAATGATTTCTTGGAACAGAACTCTTCTGGGACAGTAGAGCTAGTCATGGGAATGCGTTAAGCATTGTTTTGCTCAGAAAAAAAAAATTAATGCTTAATCTGCACATGTCAGCTATCCAGTGACAGTTTCCGAAAACGAATCATCTGGATGTTTCTAAAGATTCCATTGCTCAGTGTTATGCAGCCAGCCTAAATCCCCAAGTGACAAAGATCCGAGCTGGTGCGCAAAGTCTGAAGCATACACAAGTAACAGATTTGCCATTTGGGTTACAGTGTGGAAAAAAAGTCTCTGGAAACAGATTTATGTATTAGTTTTTCACTTTGCCACCAGATGTCCTTCATGGGTAGGAAAATATGATGGCTCGAATGATATTTTGAAGTGTGAATGCCCTGCATTTTTGAATAGTTGACAGTAAAAGGAAAGTGTGAGTGAATGTAAGTGTTACCACAGACTTTTGGATGAGACATGTATTCTGAAGGCTGTCTTACAGGTGTAGCATTCAGAAGCAATATTTATTTAACTCTCGAATGTTCATTTCTCATACTCTGCAGACATTTACTTACCATATTTCCTTTTCACTCAACTCCAAATGGATACTTTTCAAGTTTGAGCAAATTATTCTATTTAGAAATGAGTATTAAGAAATACTCAAGTCCTTACATTAATGTCGAAGATAAAAATGCAGTATGTGAAGTGGAGTTTCCCAAGGATTCTGGGTGATCAGACCTCAGGCTTTTTCACACAAAAGCCGCATAGCTTAGAACACTTTTACGTTACATGAATTCTAAAAGCAGCTACTTACATCTCGAGGAAAGTCAGTAGAAAGGGGCCAAGGTATGATTTAGCATAAAAACCAAAGACAGCAATGGCAGTGCCTTGCTTTTAGTACAATTCAAAGGAAAGCACAGAGTATAGAATATTTAACATATCAAATTAATATACCACCTCTTTTAAACGTAGAAACTATTTGGTCATGTGTGTTATAAATGTATCATAGAAACCCTCGTAATATGAAAGGAAAACGGGTGGAACGGCTCTTTTAAAGACTTTGTTGCGTAAATTTCCCTGCATGTTAACACACACCTGGGTACAGGCTGCTCACCCCATCCCGGTAGCACCAAAGGCACAGGGTAGACCTTCTCTTTAAGGGGAGGGCTCCTCACTCCCTTCAGTGGGCGGGAGTGGGATGGGCAACCCATTTCCAGAAAACTGAAGGCCATCTGCATGACACGTTAGCCAAGAAAGCAGATGTTTGATACGGATTGCCGTCCACATCCGGCTTCTTGACCGAATTCCTCCTCTTTCCACCCAGATGTTCTGGAGACAAGTACAGAGAACTTGGTGGAGCTGGTTCAGGCACACAGAGGAAGGGGCGGGTGATGTTTTGGTGTCCTGCAGGGGGCGTAGTTACCTCTGCTTTTTCTCTGATCACACATCCCAGCCGACTCCAGAGCCAGACCGCTTCCTCACCCTCACTCTCTCCCTCCTGAATCATCTGGACTGTGCCCAGCCTCCTGTTCTTCGACTTCTGGGGGCATGTTGGGGACGGTGATGGGGAGGGGCCAGAGAAGCAGCGGGTAGGGGCTGTGGTGGTCAGGGGCCTCTTACCCACCTGGAGTTCCGATTGGCTTGGAGAAGCGGTGGTCCCCATTTTGAGGTTATTAAAATTTCTCTTTATGTGCTTTGCCCTTAATGGATCTTAGGTCGTGTCCAAGTGCTTTCTGACACACATGTGCACACGCTGGGAGTGGTGGGGACGGGAGGAGAGCACACCCTCTTCTGGGTCCTCGGATGAATGTCACTGTCTTTATGGTTGTTGTCATAACTCACGCCACGTTTTCCCCTCCAGCTCTTAGGAGAGTCGTGTGCTCTTGTGTTTGTCATCTGGAGACCCCTCGTTTTCTAACACTAAATAACAGGACCCGAGAGGCCATCTTGGAGGAGACGGGAGTCAGGGTGGCTGCCCAGATGTTAATGGATAATGAATCACTAAGTGACATTTTAGACCCCTGTCATGAGTCCATCTGTCTCTCACCAAGTATCTAAGGAAAGGGGAAGGGGGGGGTGTTGGTGTGTGTTCTCTGCTGGGTCACACATGCATATGTAATACGTACATATACAGTAGATGGGTCACAACCTTCTCTGTGTTTTAAAGGGCACCGCCCTCCCAGGTGCCCTATGCTCAGGGTTTCACAGTCTTCCAGAGTTTCACCCACGGCCCTGACGGGTTGGAGCTACCTTTCCTCTGCTTGTGTCTCACTAGAAGTCTCAAGAAGGTGTGACTAGGCTTGAGAGAGGAGGAGGCCCTCGGCAGGAGGCCTGTCTCCACTTGTGATTTCACATCTTCTGATCAGAGCTCCTGCCTGCTGTGATTTTACGGACTGCAGTGATTTCATGCTTGTAACAAGTCCCAGACAGAAGAAAGAAGTGATGGAGGCTCTTGAAATCTAAGGGGCCTGGCATCCCAGGCCACGGAGGGATGTATCTCCTCCTCAGATGAGAGGAATCCCTGCAGACCATCAGAGAAGGGCTTTCAGTGCCACTGATGTCGCCCTGCCTGAGCTCAACGGCTATGGGGCACTTGGAGAGTGAAAGTCTGTCCTAAAGACTACTGTGCCTGGACCAAGACAGAACAACAGCTGGGAGCAATCCAGAGGATGGTGGGATGGTGGGACCCTTACTCATTTGAAAAAGATTCTTTGAAATAAGATAAAAATGCTGATAAGCTCTGGATTAGCAGAAACCTCATGATCTTATAATCTCACAAACCCCATAGTCTTTATGTATTTGGTTGGTCTGGCTCCCAAATGCCTCGTACTATGTGAGGCAAGGCTGCCAGGTCAGCATTGCAGTTTTTTATTTCTATTGTGCACGCTTTCACCAGGTAAAAGATCAGAACGTTTTAAGAGAACTTCCTTCTAGGATCCATCGCTTGCGGGACATTCTTGGATGGGGTGAGGGCCAATGAATCTGCATCTTGAATGGCAGATAGTGGTAGTGTCGTTGGGGTGGAGGGGGCAGTGCCTAACTGAGAAGTGAGCCTGCCATGAAATTATAACATGTTTTATTTTACATGCTTGATCTTGTCTAATGTTCCCAGCAACCCGAGTTTCAGTGCCCTGTCTATGACCCTGAATGGGAGCATGCCAAGCCCCTACCCTTACTGAGATCACCTTTACCACCTCTCCTCAAGTTTTATTGATCTCACGTCATGTAAATTCTATTGCAGTTTTGATACATTATAATGCAACATTAACCAACAAACTGGACAAGCACTGAAACATTTCTAAAAAGCTGGAGTGAGGGTGGGGCTCTTCTATTATACTGTCTGATTACACCCTTCTTCTTTTGGGTGCTGGTTTAAGAAGCCAAGCCGAAGCCCAAATGAGGAGATAAATCAAAGCTCTCTGTCCTCGCGATGCCAGGTCTGGCTTATATTTGGCCCTGTCTGTGGAGTATGGGGTCAACTTCTCCAAGGGTATTGTCTCAACTTCCAGCAGCTGCCTTTGGAAGCCACGTGCCCGCTAAATGCCTATATTACATCAGTTAGAGAAACTAAGGAAGGAATGGGAAAACCGTCACTTTTCTGTTTTTCCTCATTTGATTCAGGTGCCATTGATTTAACAGCTGATTTTGCTTTTATTTAGTTAAAGCATCAATTTAGGCCTTTTATGTGATCATAAAAGAGGAAGGTTCCAACTGGGGTGTTGATCAGATCACTCTTCCTAGCGATGACCCCTTTGCCTTTGCTGCCTCGCCGCACCTTGGGTGCCTCCAAGAATTCTCAGTGCTTGAAACCTACGCGCGACAGAGGCGACGCCTCCGGGAGAGGGAGGGTGAAAGAAGGGGGCGGGTCTATTTAAATACAGACGAGACGCGCCTCTCCATTGGCCATCAGCCTGTCTGTTAACCAGAGGGGCGGGGAGTCCCGAGGGCTGGAGTGCGGTACCTGAGTGAGACTCGCACTAGAAAGCCCACGTTGGCCGCTGCGGGGAGCGCGGCGCGGAGAGTGGCGCGGAGAGGCGGGAGACTGCGAATTCCGGCGCCGACGCCGCTGCCGCTGTTCGGCGCACGGGTCTCCTTTCTTCCCATCCCTTCTGCGAGCGGGTGTGCAGGGCAGCTGGGCGAGCACTCAACGGAAAGCAGGATCCTCACCGCCTCTGCTTGGGGAGTCGAGCGGCGCGCGGAGATTTTGAGGGGGAGCGACAGTGCCCGAGGGCGGAGGGGCGCGGAGTTTGTGAGCAAGAAGGAAGTTTAAGCCTCGCGGAGAGGGTTGGCATCTTGAGACGCCTTGCCGCCACGGCCTGGGCCCTACGGCGGGGTAAACTTCACAGCGGCCGTGCGAGCCAGGGAGAGGCGTGCGCGGGGGTGATGCCGGGCATCCCACCAAGCTGGTGAGCGGCCCCGCTCCCCCGCCGCCCCGAGTCCCACCCAGCCGCTCCCGAGGGCGCAAGGCAGCGCACGTGCGCAGGCAGCCAGACCCGAGAGTGACCGGGTCGTGACCCGCCCAGGGGCGAGGGCGCTGGCTGCGGCTCAGCCTCGGCTTGGACGCACCTGGCTTGGACCTTGTGCCTCTCGAGACCTGAGCCGGAGTGTGGTTCTCCCGGGAAGCGCCCCCTTCACCTCCCCGCCAGCCTGGGCAACTGGGGGCGCCTCAGAAGACCATGAGAGATAAGGACTGAGGGCCAGGAAGGGGAAGCGCGCCCGCCGAGAGGTGGCGGGGGCTGTTCACACCAAGGGCCACAGCGGCCGCGCTCCGGCCTCGCTCCGCCGCTCCACGCCTCCCGGGGCCCGCGGGGCCAGCCCGGCCGGGCGGGGATGCCGGGGCTGGGGCGGAGGGCGCAGTGGCTGTGCTGGTGGTGGGGGCTGCTGTGCAGCTGTTGCGGGCCCCCGCCCCTGCCCGCCGCTGCCGCCGCCGCCGCCGCCGCCGGGGGGGCGCTGCTGGGGGACGGTGGGAGCCTGGGCCACGCGGAGCCGCCGCCGCCGCCACAGACCTCCTCCTCCTCAGGCTTCCTCTACCGGCGGCTCAAGACGCACGAGAAGCGGGAGATGCAGAAGGAGATCCTGTCCGTGTTGGGGCTCCCGCACCGGCCCCGGCCCCTGCACGGCCTCCAGCAGCCGCAGCCCCCTGCGCTCCCGCAACAGCAGCAGCCGCGCGGGGAGCCTCCGCCCGGGACGCTGAAGTCTGCTCCCCTCTTCATGCTGGACCTTTACAACGCCCTGTCCGCCGCCGACGACGAGGACCCGGCGTCGGACGAGAAGCGGCAGCCCGGGCCGCGCGGAGGGGCCGGCTCGTCCCAGCTCCGGCAGCCGCCCCCCGGCGCCGCGCATCCCCTGGGCAGTAGGAGCCTCCTGGCCGCCGGACCTGGCGGTGGCGCGTCCCCACTGACCAGCGCACAGGACAGCGCCTTCCTCAACGACGCTGATATGGTCATGAGCTTTGTAAACCTGGGTAAGGATCTGGGGTAGCGTAACAACCAGAACATTCCTCCCTTTCCAGTCTCCAGGGCCGGGTGAGAGGGTGGAGGAGCCCCTGGAACCCGGGTCCGGGCTGGCGCAGAGGGGATTCGAGGACAGGCCGGCTGCCCTCCCGCTACCTGCGCGGCCGGGGGCGGCACGTGCGCTCCCCGCGCCCGGCCCCGGGCAAGGCTGCGCACCGCGGCGGCGGGCGGGCTGGGGCGCGGGTTCCCGGAGTGCTGTGTCCGCGGGCGCGTCTCCATGAGCGGCCGGAGCACAGCCGCGCTTTTCCCTTTGGTGCCCGGCTCAGGCCACGTTAACTCGAGTGTGGCAGGAAGGTCCAGCCCGAGCGGAGCCAGCTGGGAAGGAGAAGGTTCTTCAGTACTTTCCCCTCCCTATTTTGTTCTGCATCCTTAATGCTCCGAGTGCGTTTTCCCACCGGGACTTCTAGGGACTCCGACAGCAGCTGAGAACTTTGGAAACTTGACATGATTGTGTTAAGTGGTATCCACGGAACTGGGGGAGGAGGGTTGCTGAAGGAGGTCCCGAAAGGATCGCGGAAGGCGCGCCAGTCCCGGCGAGGCGGGGCTTTCGCGGGTTTGGGGCGGGATCCCGAGCCCAGTTGGGGTTACCCACCCTGTACCCTCGCTCCCATGCCTTTGGCAGTGACCCCAAAAGCTGGACTTTTGATCAGTGTTGCTGAAGCTGCAAGAGCAGAGAAAGGGTGCGAGTTGGGGGCCGGGGTTGGGCCCTGAGCTGGTCTGAACCGGTTGCCAGGCAACGGAATGGAAATTCAAGGGCGGCTAAATTGGGCTCAGCCACAAATGTTCTGTGGCAAACCCGAACGGAGTCACAGAGCCTTTTCCCCCTTGAGTTTTCTCATCTGTAAATGAGAACGGTGTAAGGAAGACTTTTTTCCAGAATCAGTGCCTCTGATTTGTGCTACTCTTGATTCAGAAGTTGGTTCAGCTTAGCGTAGACAAAGCTATGTTGGGGACGCATTCTGGGAGGGGAGAAGTGCGGGTGCGGTAGCCACGCCCGGGGTGGGGTGCAGCAGCGCCGTGGGCTGAGTCTCTGCGGACTGCCTTTCCCGTTCGAGGCGCGTGGCTCTGCCCAGGCCCCAAAGTGGGTTAGCAGACATTTGCCACAGTAGCACCCACGTCTCCAAGCCACGTCGAAGACTTCTGTCTTCTAAGGACATGATTTCCTTGAATGAATCCCATGTGAAATACTCCGGCGAGTTCTTTACAAGTCTGAGAGATGATTCTGAACTCCTCTGAGCTTTGGGGGAAGAGAGGAGGGGTGAGGGCCGAGGTTGGGGGGGGGGGAGGTCCAGGAGGATGTGGAGCAGGACGAATGGCATCCAAGTGGTGCAGAAATCCTCCTGGGAAACTCATGAAACAGAATCTTACCGGGAGTGGAGGCTCCAGGCCTGCCGGTGCACTGCCAGGGGTTCTGATTGGACACGAGTTTTCACCATTTATTGGGACCAAATCCAAGGTTGAGCCACCTCCAGGAAGCATTCTAAGGAAATTCTCATGCCACTCAGTAAAGTGTGTGTGGGAGGGTGGGGGAAGAGAGGGAGGGACCAGTGCTTCTTCTTATTCTACCTTTTGTGCTGCTTCTGGTTTAGTAAATTCCACCCCTTTCCCTCTCCCCCACTGCCCCTCTCCCCCTCTGCCCTCCTCCCCCACTGCCCCCTCTCACCCTCTATCAGTTTCCTGACAGCCTTAGGGGAATGTTTCGTTGCCTCTTGGGGGTGGTCCCAACCTGAAAAAAAGTGGGGAGAATGACACATTCGGCTCCTTCAGAGACAGCCATATTACAGTGTCTAGAAAACAGTTCCCAGTCTTCGGACCGTGGTTCGCAGCCTTGGCTGTCCATTAGCGTCTCCCAGGGCCCGGGAAGAAGAGATGCTGGGTTGAGCTGCTTCCCAGAGCAGTTAAGGTGGATTCTTAGTAGATATGTTCTGCCTTTTTTTTTTTTTTTTTGAGTGCCTTAGGTTTCCCTAAGGTGCTGCCATGGTCCAGAAGCACTGGCACAGGACACCATGCCATCTGAAGGAAGTCACATCATCCTAGAAAGCACTTAAGAGCAATGCTTCCTTATGTTAGTGGCTCTCAAACACTGCTGCCCATGAGAATCACCTGGGGGCTTTTAAAGCCTAAATGCCCAGGTGATACTCAGTATCAGTGAAGTCAGTGTATGGGCTGGAAGCCAGGCATCAGTGTGTTTAAGGATCCCCAGGTGATTCCAGTGTTTTGGAACCACTGCCTTAGAAGGTATTTGAAATGGTGAGAGTTGGCTTGAGGCAAGTTTGTCAAGTACAGTGACATTTCCTGTGTTGAGTGACCTCCCAGTTCTCCCTGCTCCTTGCTTTTCTGACCTTCCCTGGTCTGCAGGTCCACACTGCTTCTGAGTCACTGCTTGAAGCCGGTTGTCATCTAATTCTGCTACAGTGATGATTTAACATAGTATCTCCCCAGGGCTATTTTCATTTTCCATTAAGGATCTTTAAAGATGCAATAAATAGCACGGAAAAATTCCAAAAGCACTCAACAATAGTGTAATTTCAGGCCCAGGACAGGCTGATGTGGAACGGAAAGAGACTGCTGTGTAGGGAGCTGTGTCCCAGGCTCCTCCTGTCCTAACTGCTGGGCTCTGACTGCAAGTTGTAACTATCTGTTGGTCCAATCCTGGACTCCACATGGGTGTTTAGAAAAGAAAACCTTTTCCAGGTAAGTAGAATCTGAGTCGCAAGCCATGCCACCTGCCAGTCAAGCAATTCTGATTAATCTTAACTCAATTCAGGAGGAGAAGAAGATTGCATGACAGGCTAAAATGTGATAAAATCTAATGATCATAGTTCTGAGCATAAGGACAGTTCACCCGAAGACAGGAATTGCTCTCTAAGGATGTTGGGAGAATTCCACAGGCTTCTTAATCGGTGTTGATGGCATGTTAGTTACTGCCTTACATGACTAAACCTACAGAAAGATACACCTTATAGCATGGATTTTAAAGTGCTCTCATACCGACTGAATTGGACAAATTACAGAGTATAAGGGAATGTGTGAACTAGTTGTAAACATCCTTCTTCCCTGGAACAGCGAGTAACTTGCTCATGAAATACATTTGAAACACTATGAGCCTTTCAGCGTGGCTATCAGGAGGTATGAATCAACAGGATAAGCTTTTCTTGTGTATCCCAAAGGCTGGTCATTTGACTGGCCCACTGTTGTTGATGTTGACGGTTTTAAACTCTCTCTGGGTGAGAAGCCTGGGGATGTGTAGCCTCCGTAGTGCTAACCAGCTGGTGTGCAGTGTGCCCGGCCAACCTGGGTGCGCTCGTGGACCTGCATTCAATCAGGGCCACAGATGGCAGTTTCTGCTTGTTTTCTAATGCTAAAAATGTCTTGGCAGCCGAATAAGCAAGCCTGCCAATCTGGTGACCTTGGAGAAGTACCCTGAAATATCTCAGGTCTTAGCTTAAAATTTCCCTTAGAGAAGAAGCCTTTTCTAACCACTCCATAGAAGCTGGTGCCGCCTCCACCCCCACCTGCGTTTTATCATCACAGCACCCTGTTTATTTCCTTGGTTGCACTTTTTACAAAGAGTGTTTTTTTTTTTTCTTTTAAAATTTGCTTACTCATTTGTTTGTCATCCCTCTAGGATATCAGCCTCCCAAAGCAACTAGGCTTATACACCGCTGTAACCTAAGTTCCTAACATGACACTGAGCACATAAGAAGGTGCTTAAACAAGGTTGAATTCATGAAGATAGACAATTTCCTCATTTAAAATTCTCATTTCACTAATCGAGAAGGGTACACCTGATTTTATTTGGATCATTTAGAAATGGTATATCTGCTTTTTACTAAGTAAAACATTTGAAGTAAGTGAAGATAGGACATTGAGATTCATGGTTTCTGATGTAGATCATAATGTTTTAATATACCTCCTTTTTATTAGTTACATCTCTATATTAATTTGTAATATGCATTACATTTGATAAGATTTCTTTATCTCTGAGTTTCAGACTTCATTTATTTGAATTAGCGAGGTGTTGATCTACAGATGCTAGGATAAAATGAAATAAAAAAACTCAAATTATGGTCAGAAAAGGGAATCAGTATATATTAGTGCAAGTAACAAGAAACTTAATTGTGCTAAAAATACTGACAGTCTTCTGAACAAAACTACTCTTGGGAAACAAATTAGAAGAAAAAATGGAATACTCCCTACTTGGATTTGTCACCAGATACACTGTACTGTCTTTTTCTCACAGGTCAGTGGGCCTATTTTTTATGTAAGCTGTCTATACTTATGAAGATTTTTTGTTAGCAGAAAATAAATCCATGCCCCAAGCTATTCACAGCAAAAAGAGTCAGGAGAATTTGACTGCAAGAGTAGGGTTCAAAGAAAGCGGTAGATGGTCTCCTAAAGAGATTTCAAATAGTGAATGTGAAATTCAATGGTGTTTCAACTAGAATGTTGTACAAAGTGTTCTCAAACTCGGATCAAAGGGCAAGCAGATACCATTGTTTAGATCTCAAATGGTGTTTCCTCTGGTTGTCCTTCTAAGAATGGGTATAAATCCTTTCTAAATGTGCTGACTCATGCCTTGTTCCTCCACTGAAGGGCTTGCCTCTGATTAGCATGGAGGAAGGATTCCTAGTGATATAAACACCCGTGTAAGTGAAACCCCACGTTCAGCACTTCCTTCAGAGCGTAACGATTGTGTTTCATCACTCAGGGTCTTCAGAGTTTAGCTACTCAAAATGTGAGGTTTCACATCAATATTTTCCTTGGATCTGGGGGTGGGAAGGGGAACACTGAACATTGAAGGTAGGACAGCACACTCTCAGATCATCAGCCACTGTTATCTCTGCCTCTTGTTCATTTGTGTCTGAAGCTGAGTTAGGAAAGGGAAGAGGACAATTTCTTGAGTAATTAACCAGCGTTTGGTCAATTTTTCACAAGTCAGTTTTCCCACTGTGTCCATCCTATATTTAAAAATGAATTCTTCTGTGGAATGCTCTTTGTTGTTGTTTTTTCCTCAGTATAAAGCCATTGCAACTTTTTTCTTAATTTTTCCATTTGGAGCCTTACTCTGTTTTCTCACCCTCTTGTCTTGAATTTATCACATCCCCACCTTTGGTGCCTCCAGCTGTGGGAAGGAAAATAGGCAATATTTAATCAGATTGTTGTGTTCCTGACTAGAAGCTTCCAGAAGTGTCTTGAGTAAAAAGGGTAGAAATCGATACGGAAACTCCCTAAGATAGCAACACTTGTCAGAGTCCCCAGGTAGGTAACAGCGGTTATATATTAACCCCCGCCCCGCCCTCCCCAGTAGCAGGCAACAGAGCTGCCCTGGCCGCAGGGTGTCACCCGGGGGGCTGGGCTGGGGGACAGCTGGCCTGTTCTCCCTGTTGGTGGTCCCCGCAGAGAGCTGGTGTGTCCCATTATCTTTGCTTCTGTTTCCCTCGTGACAGTTGAGTTGCTTTTATTTTCAGCACATTTTCTCACAGTACCCCTCCCTCCTCTTCGACACCCTGGCCCCCTCCTCTCTTTCATCGCTTGCCCTCCAGAAACTGGTGACCAAAACACGGTCCCAGTCTTACCTGGAATAATACGACAGTTGTGACAGTTGTGTCAAAGAGAGGGAAAGCCATTCCTGTGTTGATGAAGAAGAGAGTTACTAAAGAATCAGGCCGTGTCAACCTGCGGTTTTTGTGCGTGCCGGAAATTCTCAGCCTCTTGAGTTACACCTGCTCATCTTCCCCTACAAGCTTTGGAAATAAGACACAGTAGTTCACTGAAGTTAGATTTTTCCCCCTCTCAATTACAAGTGTTCTGAGGGAAGGGAGGGTAGAGCTCAGTGGCAGAGCGCATGCTCAGCATGTGTGAACGAGGTCCTGGGTTTAATCCCCAGCACCTCCATTTAAATAAATTAAAGAGATAAACCTAATTCCACCTGTCTGCCAAAAAGTGTTTTGAAAATGTTCTCTGCAATTATTTTTTTCCTCTGTAAATAGCATTTCAGCCCCCTTATGCATAAAGTTAGACTCCGGAGCTGGCTGGGGACTTAGCTGCCTTCCATAACATTGTTTTTCTGCAGAAACAGGCACAGCAGCAGATAGCTTGTTTGTTGTGTTTGTTTTTAATTTTAGAATTGAAGTGTAGTTGATTTTCAGTGTCGTGTTAGTTTCAGGTGTACAGCAAAGCAAATGAGCTACGCATACTTTTTCAGATTCTTTTCTATTATAGGTTGTTACAAGATATTGAATATAGTGCTATCCAGTGGGCCCTTGTTGGTTATCTGTTTTGTATACAGTAGTGTGTATCTGCTAATCCCGAAGTCCTAATTTATCCCTGCCCCCCTTTTCCCCTCTGGTAACCATAAGTTTGTTTTCTATGTCTATGAGTCTATTTCTGTTTCAGACAACCTGTTTTTAAACTGGGTTTTCTCTATCCATAGAAAGTTTGGGAGTTTTTGGTCAAATTGTGTTATTCACACATCCTAGAAGTTACAGCTTGAAAAGGTCCTTGCACATCATGTCCTCTCTTCTGTTTGCAGTTACATTTGTTCGATTTACTCAGGACCTTCTCCTCCTCACTGCTGTTACGTCTTACAGCTGAGGGACGACCCACAGAACCGCAGAGAGATCCTAGTGTATCAGAGGAATGGGGTTGTGGGTCAGGTGTGAGTGGATAATTCAGGAGAAATGATAAAAACACACAAGAGCACAGCCCTGGGCAAGAGGTCGGGAGCCCCAATCTGGAATTGTGGGTTTTCTTTTAGTGGAGAGCATTCTCTCCTAGAACACTTGCTTTTAGAAGAGAAAAAAAGTCTGTAAATGCACATCTATAAATATCCTCCTGTTTGGTATGTTGAAGGACTGTTGAGCTGAAAGGATTGTTTTCTGCTCCAAAAGTGAGTTGAAAACCAGGTTGTCCTGGGCGGCATTGTTCCCCATGTCTGCAGGCACCCGTCCTCTTCCTGCCCTTCCCGCGTCCATTATTAAGGAGATTGAGTCCATAATAGAGATGCTATCTAAATTGCATCAGGTAATTCCCTGATGGGTCCCCACGGTCTTGTTATCTCTAACCCAGCCCCAGATGACTGGGTTGAAGACTCCGCTTCAAACATTTTTGCAGAGTGAGGTTCTGGTTCCGAGTGGGAGAGCTTCCTGACTCTCCGGTTCATGGGCACACGCCCTTGATTACTGGTCCTGCCAGAGAGGTTGGGATTGTCCTCTGCCTGAAGAGTGCTCGCTGTGTAGTGCTGATCATGTGTTCAGATTGTTTTCTCATCATCCGGAGCTCCGAGGGGGGAGGAGCGGGGTGGCTTCACGTCAGGCAGAAGGCACTGCCTGGTGGGCGGCCCTCTGCACGCTGAACTTTGACATCCACCTAGAGCCTTTCTTTGACTCTCCAGCCACTTACCCTTTTCACCTTGTCCAGAATGTGACCTCCAGCCTTCAACATCTGCGTTTGTTGATTATTGTTCCTGTGTTTACCGTCTTGTTGGTTTCCTGTCCATGAACATGGGCTGGCAGAGAACTCTGACTTGCATCTCAGCGGAGCATGAACTAACCCTGTCATCAGTGTGAGCTGTTTTATGCGCTGATGATTGGGCTGGGAGATTTTTAGAATTGGCCTTTCTTAATCTCTGAGACCACTTACTTTTCTCTTCCCCCTTTTAAATCTGTGAATTACACTGGAATATTCTAAAGACAGAGCTTTGTAAAGTACACAGTTTAGGACTGAAAGTTTTATTTTGTTTTTTTCCAGGCTTTATTGAACAGTCCTATGTCAGAATAAATTAACAGAGAAGCTGTGCATTTAAAGAAAATGCACCTTTTAGAGCAGTTTTAAGTCTACAGCAAAATTGAGGGGAAGGTGCAGATTTCCCATAGGCTCCTGCCCCTGTATGACTAGCCTTCCTCACCGTCACCACCCACCACCTGACTGGTAAATTTGTGACAACTGATGAACCTGTCTGGATGCATCATTATCTCCCAAAGTCCATAGTTTACATTACAGTTTACTCTTGGGGATGTGGGTTTGGATGAATGTCTAATGACATAAATCCATCATTATGGTATCATACAGTAGTTTCACTGCCCTAAAAATCTTCTGTGGAGAAGCTGTACATTTAGCCAGAAAAACACATCAATAAGAATCCAAAAATTCAAAACAGGCAGAGTTGGAGGTGAGGAGAAATCAAATACCTTTGTTGAACAATATTTTGTCTCTGGTGCTCTACCTCATTGGTGTATATAAGTAAGTTTGATAGACTATGTGGATTTTATTTTGTGGTTCTGTGTGTTGACACCAAATCCTTTGGAAGTCTTTTTTTTTTTTTTTTTTTTTTTTTTTTTTTTTTTGTCTAGGAGTTTAAAAATCTTTCTTCCTCCACATACTTGCAGTGAGGTGTCTGTCACCATAGTACCTAGACAATCCCTCAGGCAGAGATATGAGCGATTAAATTTCTCGTGGGCTTGTGCCCTGTTTAATCCGTGCTCGGCAGGATTTGGGGGAGTCAAATAAGCCTGAAGAAAGAACAGTTACAGGAATTCTGTGCTTGTAAATTTATTGAAATTTGGGGGGGTGTTTAAGGGAGGGGTTAAAACGTTTTCAGAAAGGAAGGAAAAATGTTAAAACTTAGTGTGACTTTTGGGTGAAGAAACTCACAAACAGCTTTTACTGGCCTTTGTGGCAGGATGGAGGGGGCTTTAAAAGATTTTCTCAGGAAAGACTGTTGAGATTAAAATTAAATTGAGACTCCATAAATCCAGAGGCCTTTGTCAGTTAGGCCTGTTTGCTTTGAGCTGGTTTCTATGGGAAAGGACTGCACAGATTCATGGTAAATGAGAAAATGCAATGATACAAACAAGTAACATGGAAACCCTCAGGAGTGCTTTGAACAAACAGTTGGCAACTCATTTGAGATAGTTTGGGAACTTGTGAGCATTTCTTTACAAATACTGTACAGGTGAGACGTTTCTTGAACTCCCCCCCATTCTCCTTGTATCAGCTGTCCATGTTATGGGGGCATTTTTCTCCCTGAATTGTAGCTAAATTACTCATCATCTCCCCACAACATCCCTGCAGGGATGAAGCCTCTCAGGAAAGAAGAGCTTGGGGCCAGAGTGGTCTCAGTGGCTTTTGAGAAATTCAGCTTTGTTCTGTCTAACACCTGACTTGGTATGTGCTGTGGTTGAACCACCTCTTTGTCTGGTGGAATAGACGTTTCATTGAGCCCAAAGTGAAATGGTGCCAAAGGGCAGGACCAAGATGATGGAGGGTGATAGTGAGGAGGATATAGGTGTCTTCAGCTGAAGGTATTCAGAGAGTTGACTTTCTCCTGAGGGCCGTGGAACAGCCTGGCATTTTAATGGGGTCTGTTTAGGGCAAAGTCCCTTAATACCAGTATGGGAAACTCCTCCCACAAGCCTGGCACCTTGCTTCTTTCATGTATTTAATTGATGTGGTTTGACCCTGTTATACATGCACAGATATGCCATCACTGTGAGATGCAGAAACCAACATAGCAGCAGGGATGCAGGTGGTACCCAGTGGAGGCGAGTTCCCCCGTCTCCTCTGGCTTGCCCCTTTCTTCTCTTCCTCCCATTAGTACATTTGGCAACTGCACTGCATTTATTTCCTTTTTTATGTCTGTTCTTCTGCTGTAGTGTGGTGGCCTTTGGTGGTCACTGACCTAACAGAGCACATGTCCACGGAGTCTGGTAGTTTAATACCTCGAAAATGCCGCCTCGCTCACTGGAACAGCTAAGTAGCTGGCTTTCTTGATGGCGCTAGAAGGTGCTTAAGGCCTCTTCAGTATACAGTTAAGGAGCAAGCACTTGATTCAGGAAGCTTGAGCTTCTACTCTTAGTGTTACTCCTTTTTGCAGTATCATGTTCAAGTCACTTAACCCGATCTCTGGGTCTTTCCTTGCCTGTAAACGTGACTGCTGGGCGAGATCAGCATTTTCCAAATAGCATTGTCACGGAGCACCACTTCTCCCAAATGTTCCGCAGGGGAAGCTCACGGATGCCCTGCATGTCCTAGTCCTCTCTCTGAGGTTTCCTTGTCTGTGAGCATATTAAAGCCCTGACAAGCCCAGCAGTAACGAAGTCTGCTAACTTGCTTTAATAGAGGTTTTTGCACTGACTTTTGCTCTGTGGCCCACTTTTTCCTGAAACTTGTCAGACCCGGGCCTCTCTGCCCCAAGAGCCACTCCTGACCTTCCCTTGGTCTTCTCTGTAGAGCGGGGTGGGACCCAAGGAAGCTGCCTTTCTGGTGGTTCTAGCTCTCTCTGGAAGGGCCACTTTGTGTCACCTTTGACTGGTGGCCCTGACTCTACTTTTTCCTGCAGGTGGAAGTGGCTTCTGGCTGTCATTGGTGGGTGTGTCACCACAACTTGCTTGTCCCATGGTGATGCCTTCAGCCCCCTGTGTTCAATTCCCTCTGTTGTAAACACTTGAAAGGGTTTCTCTTTCCCTGGCTGGGCCCTGATTGCTGCAGCCTGTTAATTCTCTGGAACACAGCAGAGAAACCCCAGGCTGGACAAGGCTCAGAAATGAATTCTAGGAGTGTTCCCTATTGTGTTCCTATTGTGTATCTCTGAGTGCTTATTTTTTAAAACAGCTTTCTTGAGATATAATTGACAATGAGCTGCATTTAAAGTGTACCATTTGATAAGCTTTGACAATTACAAGCACCTCTGAAACCATCAGTGCCATCAAGATAGTGAGCACATCCAGAGATATTCTTATAAACAGTTGCCTATGCTGGGAAACGCAGTATCAGAACACACAGAAAGTGTAGTGAAAATTCTTACCTTTCATTGATGCCGTTGCTGTTCATGCTTTTAGTTTACACGCTTTGAACATCCTTAAGAATGGAACTTGCTGAAGATGTTTGTGAATGGTTTTCTCGGATGGGAGAACTCTGGAGTCAAGCCTGCTCTTTGCAGTGGTGGCCGCCTTCATCCTTTGTCTCACCTCCTGTATTTATTTTAGGAAATCATAATACAAGTGAGCAGATCTCTTCTGACTTTGAGATCAAGCATCTGGGGGCACTTTGGGGGTGGTTAGTGATCCTGTTGGCATCCCGTTTCTCAATACTCAAGTTGAAAAGATTGGCTCCTTCTGGAAAACATCACCAAGATGCTTCGCTGTGTTTCTGTTTTAAATTCTGGCAGTTTAGGTAGGGCACAAGTCCAAGAAATTGAGGAAAGTAGACCCCAATTTACTCCTAACATCCTCCCACCCCCGCTCCGCACTCATCCTTTCCCAATATTCTGTAATCTTAAATAGAAACTGCATTTTTGGGAGGTAAGAAAAGTATTTTTTATGGCCTTTTGCCCTAAAGAATGTCTGATGTCACTTATCCTATTCGCTCAGCAAGGCAAAAAGAGACTTTTGCAGCTGCAAATTTACATTAACCATTAGTAGATAGATGGGGAGAACTTGGAGATTTTTGAAGGAAATTACTATCTAGAGTAGCATTAATGTTCCACGTAGCGCCCAGTCCCGTGATAGAGCAGTTTTGTGAAGTTACTTAACTCCCTCCCGTGCCTCCCTGCCATTCGGGGAAGCTGTTCCTTCTGGTCTGCCCACCTTCTCCTGTCCCCTGACCGCCTGGTTTCTGTCCCCATCACTTGGCGGACTTTCTTCTATCGGCCGCAACTCACCACTCTGCCCAGCACCTTCACCCTCCTCTCTTGTAAGCCTTTATCCCGCTGACACTCCTTACCCTGCTGCTATACAGTCCTAAGAAAGTCTCTCCTTAGCTTCTCTGATGCTGCTTGCTCACTCTTGGTTCTTTTTCCTTCCCACAGATTGCTCCTGAAACGTAGTAAAAGACACAGAAGGGTTGGCATATGGCACCAGACCTATACAGAGGGCTGAGACGGCCGTGGGTTTGGGGTGGGGTACCACCTGCATCCCTGCAGCGATGTTGGCTTCCACATCTTACAGTGATGACGTATGTGGACTGTAGGAGTTAGGAGATGACATGCACCCAAGTGCCAGCTTTCGGGTAACCCGTGTGGAGGCTGAGCGGACCGTGGTGATGGGGAACCCAGCAGCTGGTGGATTCAGGCGGCCAGATGTCAGACACAGGGAGACCTCTCAGCCCTGAGCACCTCCTCACATGCCCTCCTCTTACCCAGGCATCTGTTCAGAGTGTGGTCCTGCCCTGGAGTTAACCTAGTGCAGTACTTCTCGAACTGTCTTTGTGCAAGACTCAATTTGGTTTTTTAAAGTTTTTTTAATTTCTGGGGACCCATACTTTTGTAAAATTAATTAAAAATGAATTATTAGGTGAAATGGATAAAAACAAATATGTATAGAATCGAGCCTCAATTTTTAATTATTCAGTTCCACTGACATAAAATGATCAGCCAGGATGCTCTCAAACTGTCTGGACAGCCTCGGTTTCTGTGCCGATCTCACTGCAGGACAGGAACACAGAGGTGGTGGGTCTGCACAGATCTCTCGTTTTTCTTGACATGCGGTAAAAGCCTTCTTGGACCTGGCCTAGACTCGGGGGATTTGCTCTGGGAATAGATATTTTAACAAGTATGTTTGGATGTGAGGTGGTGACTAAGGGTCGAGAAACAGGGTGCTAGTTACTCGGGCTCAGCCCTCACTCCCACACCCGAGCAGGGGCCAGACCTACTGTTTCTGCTTCTGAAATCTCTCACTCCCATCTTCCCATCTTTTCCCTCCACTCTCTCCCCATGTTCCTCAGATGAGGTCTTTATGAGCTTGGCCTTGACTTCTGTGCCAGCCTCCTCTGTTGCTAACCCACCCTTGCCTCCACGCCAGCTCGGTGTTTCTGTGGCACAGATGTGATCTGCCGTTATTCCTCCTCCAGCACCTTCACTGGATCCTTACGGCCGCCAGAGGAAAGCTGGCCTGCCATCCGGACGCCCTGCCCTTTCCATTTCAGCCCCTCCCCTCCTCTTGTATCCTCTCTCCTTCAGCCTGTGAACTCCGTGCTGAGATTTCCTTCCCCTGGCCTTTCCTCCTGATTTCTTGCATAACTGCCCGTTTGATGTTCTCAGCTCTACGTGTTCTTTAAACCCCAGCTCAAATGCCATCTTAGCAAGGAAGCCTTTCTGAAATTTGCTTACCATGTGTCATGACTCTTGGGAGGAACATCTGGGACTGAGTGACCTTCCCCGGTGCAGAACAGCTCGCATTCGATGTTCAGATGTGCATTTGCAGACGAGCTCTGTGTGGCTTAGAGGAAAGGGTAGACAGCCTTGGGTTCCAGTCTGGGCACTGCCACCCACCTGTTGGGTGGATGTGGGCAAATCACCTTCAACCCTGACTTCTCTGATTCTTTTTCTGTTTTTTTTGTTTTTGTCTTTTTTTAAATTGAAGTTTATTTAGTCAGTTACAATGCATCAGTCTCTGGTGTACAGCACAATGTCCCAGTCATGCATATACATACATAGATTCATTTTCATATTTTTTTCTGGTTCTTGATCCTACAATGTGTTATTCATCTTCCTACCCCTTCTCCCGCCAAATACTGAGCACGATGCCTCACTTGAGATGGTACTCGAGAGGCTCATGACACGGATGAGGGTCGGTTTCTCCAAAACAAAATTAGTGTGTATGGTCTTCTTTCTCCCTCTCATTGCTGATAACATCAGACCTTTGAATGAGAGGATTCTAAACTGAAATGCTGTGCAGATGTGAGGGATGCTTATTAACCTCCACTCGCACCCGTGGTTCTAAGGAGAGAGGCGTTGCCGCCTTCTCCTTTTACGTTCTGTGACTTTCTGGATGGTGGTAGAGGGAAAAAAAGACCTCAGGAAGAAGAAATGTCATTTTCCCTTTATCTGATGTCATTGTGACTTTAATAAGTATTACTAGGAGTCAGAAAGAAATGCTGCCGAATCTAAATTTAAGTTTCCTGCTTGCGCCACGACCCCGCCTGCAGGTGCCGACGCCAAACGCTTATCTTGTCAGCTTCCACTGGAGGCGGCTGGCTTGGCTTCCATGTGAAGGTGTTAGACGTTCTGTTTACACAAGGGCTGAGGGGTGACATAATGTCTATTGAAGCAAAATCACTTAACTCCCCACTAGGCAACAGGGAGCGTTTAAAAACCAAACCCAGATCAAAGTCGTGGGCAGGGTTGAGATACCCCTACCCAGGGGCCTCATGGTCTGGCCAGGGAGAGGGTGGTCTCTTGGTTGGGTGCCCGGAACAGACCTTCATTATTGCCTCGGTGTATTTCCAGACCATTGGTGAAATGGATCAGGCAGAACTCAACTCTGAGCAGCCAATCCAGAGAGACTGCATAAGTGAGCACAAATGCTTCCAAATAGGTTGGAAAGCATGTCAAATCAGAGTAAGCACGTACAAGATGTGATGTCTCTCGTTTTATAGGCTGTTATAAAAGTTGTTTAAGATTAAACAGCTCTTCAGGACTTAAATTATGTTTAATGAGGCAGGTAGGTCCTGTGACAGAAGTTGGTCTTTTTCCTTCGTTATCCCACTTAACATCTTGCCGTCCCCACCACAGCATGCCAGACGTGAACACCTTCATTTCTGGGATGAATATTAGCCTTAGTGTGGAGGAAGGGGGCAGAGATGGAGTTGCTAGAGGCCACAGAAGTAGTAAACCTGGTCCTGTTTCACCTTTTACTTGATGAACCACAAGGATGTTGCCATGGGAACTATGAAAATAATTGGACTCATATTGTAAGTCCCATCAAGTGATAACCTTACGTATTTTATACCTTACATATAGATGTAGAGGAGAGTGTATTACACAGTATACACTCCCTTAACAGCCTCCCCCCAGGCCCAAGTAAGTCGCTCATTGATAGACTTCCCAGCTTTGTGGCAGTGTAACTGACAAATAGCAATTGTCTATATTTAAGGCGTGTACCTATTGTGAAATATGACAGTCAAGCGAATTAACATGTCCACTGCACATAATTACCATTTTCTTTCCTTTTTTTGTGGTGAGAATACTTAAGATCTACCCTTTTAGCAAATTTCAAGCATACAACACAGTATTGTTAATGGTATCCATGTTGCTGTGCAGATCTCCGGAACCCATTGGTCTTACATAACTGAAACTTTGTCCCCTTTGATGAACATTTTCCCATTTCTTCTCCCCAAGCCTCTTGCAACCACCGTCCTCCTCTTTGCTTCTACGAGTTTGACTGTTTTCGGGTCTAGAGACAAGCAAGATCACGCAGCACTGACTGGCTTTTTTTCACTTAGGACACGTCCTCCGGCGTCATCCGCATTGTGGAAAACGGCAGGGTTTCCTTCCTTTTTAAGGCTGAATACTATTCCCTCGTGCGTGTGTATAGCCCACATTTTCTTTTTCCATCCATCAGCAGATACTTAGGTTGTCTCCACACCTCGGCCAGTGCACTGCTGTTTATGTTTTGGCCGTCTTTAGGAACCAGTAATTAATTGTGTGTAATGTTGCATTATTCCGGACTTACAAGGTAAGGGTGTCTTGGCTGTTGTAATGCCTCATTTGTTGCCTGTTTGGCTCTAGCAAGGAGTACAGTTTATCTTACACCTGGAGAGCATCCTCCAGCCACGTCAGGTCCACTGTCCCCTCGGGGCTGGATACACGAGACCCTCTTTTCTGAAGGCAGCATGTCTTCCCTTTGGCTTCTCTTTACCTAGAAGCATTTGTTTTCAGGACAGGAGAAGCGCTCGCTCATTCCCGTTTCCTGATCTCCCTCTGTGTCCCTTGTTTCCGTGGCTCTTCTGGTGCTCGGGGCCCTGGCTCACGGGAAGCTGAACTCTGAATCAAGACTTCCCCTGCGGCGCCACCTTGCATCACCGAAACCCCAAGGACGGCCAGGAGAGCCCCGTTCCACACTATGAAAATAAAATGTGTCACCAGAACGTTTCACCAGACTGAGGAATTTATTTCCGTGACTCTAAGGTCAACGACAGCACGTGCTTTTTCCGCCTGGGCCGCAAGCAGGTTTCACCAACCTCTTAGCTAAGTGCTTTTTGTTTACAATCCCACAAAGAATTCCTGGCTTCCTCCAGGCTGATTCCTGCAAGTTGTGATCAACCACACCCTTCTGAGGAAGCAAATTCCAAGTTGCCATCCATCGTTTAATTCTTGCCAACATTTTATTGTGAACATTTTCAAACGTGCCGGGAAATGGGAAGATGGCTGGGTACCTCCACAGAACGCACAAAATAACCTTTATGAAAGGGTTACAATGCAGCACATGAAGACAAGAGGATGTAGCTTCCACCATCGTCCTGTTTTACTTCCTGGAAGACACAGTGGTCGATAGCATGCCTCTAACCAGGTGGCATCTGAGCATCCTGGGTGATGCACGCCCTTAAACCCAGGGACTGTCTTCAGTGTTGGAAGTGACATGTTATTTGGTGCTATGGTGCTGATGGAGTCCCTCTGAGGCACTGGGCTCAGTGCTGGCTGCAGTAGAGATGGGGAGAGGTGGAATTGCTAAGTCAAGAGAAGGAGACAGTTGCTTGGACCCCTGACCCTGACCCCAAACGTTGTACGGTGGTGCCTGAGGTAGAGGGAGAAACAGGATAGTGTAGGGGTGCCCATGAAGGTGGATTCATTCACGGAGGGACATGACCTTCAGGCTGAGTGTAGACAGAAGTGGCTGTCTGCTGGTGGATGTGGAAGGCACAGGTGTCCTGACTGAGGACCACAGGAGGGAACTGAGGAGGGGGCTTTGGGCGAGGCCAGAGGTCTGAGGAGCTGGACCCCAGGGTGAGTGGAGCCTGGTGGGACTCAGGTAGGGAGAAGTCTAGAAAGGGAGGCCGAGGCCAGCTTGTGAGGGATGGGGGAGCATTTCTCTGGAGCTTACTTGTTACTGGTTTTGTAGGTGGCGAGGACCTATTTACAACTTCTCAGTGAGGCTGTGGAGTGACTGGTGTGTGCTTTACAAAGATATTTCTGGTCTCTGTGTGGAGCAGCCCAGTGTGGGGAGACCCGGTAGGAGGCTTTCCATCGTGGTAGCTGTCTAGGTAAAACCCCCACGTACCCTGGACTTGCAGCCTTTGAGGGTCTTTCTGAAATCTTTAAAGTATTTTGCATTTTCTTCTTTTCCTTCAGTTAAGTTCAGAATGCTTAATCAAGAGGGGGTGACAAATGCGTGAATAGCGCCTACAGGATGGTAATTGTGGAAAACGTACTCCTTCTAGTAACTGAAATCTGAAAGGTTAGGATTTAAATAGACATTTGAATAGACTGAACCTGGTCTCCCTGGAACTCTTTCCCTCATTTCTCCTTACAGCTAAAGACACCCATTTGTGAGCTTAGAATTGTGGTCGAGGGGCAGAGAACGCCTTTGAAACTTAATTGGCTCGAGAGGAGGCTTAGCAGTGACCCGAGCCTGGCTCACAGGCTGCTCGGCCCAGCAGAACTGACCAGGTGGAAATTAGCCTTCGTTTGCCACCTGGTTTGTCTCCACTCTGTTGGCCGACCCACACCTGTGACAGGTGGCGTGGGAGAGAGAGGGGCCGGCTCCTGGGGCTGGGGATGGGCCGGCTCCTGGGGCTGGGTATTAGCCAGTCCTGACTCAAGCAGGTGACATACTCTTCTTTCTACCTCCCCAATTCATCACACGAGGAAAGTTTTGTTTACAGCATACAGTTTGCATAATGTCACTACTTCCATGCACACAAACCAGGACAACCCTGTGTGTGCGATCTGGCTCAGACCCGACAGTCAGTGGTGGAAGCATTTGCGGCGGCAGGATTCTGGCCCTCCTGGGGCCCGCCCCCTGCGGTTAGCCTGTGAATATGTTACCTTAAGTGGCAACGGGGAGCTGAGATTGCTAGACAGTGGACCCTCAAATAGGGAGACTTTCCTGCATGCTGAACCACGTGGGCCCTTAAAAGCAGAAGTGGAGGTGGAGGAGGAGAGATTCTGAGGGCGAGAGGGACTGTCTCTGAAGACGGAGGAAGAAGCCTCTAGCCCAGGACTGTGGTGGCCTCTAGAAGCCGGGACTGGCCCTCGGCTCACAGGCAGCAAGGAAACGGGGACGCCAGTCCTTCAACCACCAGGAGCTGAAATCGACTAACAGCTGGAAAGAGCAAAGAACCAGACCCTCCCTTCCAGCCCCAGAAAGCAGAGCAGCTCAACTGGCAACTTGACTTGAGCCGGGCGAGGCGGGAGTCAGACCTCTGACCTGCAGAACTGGGAGAGAATAGAAGTGAGTCGTTTTAAGCTGCTGGGTTTGTGGTGCTGTGTTACAGCAGCAGTGAAAAATGGATACAGTGGTATTTACACAGAGCCTTGGTCCTCTTCTCGGTCCGTTGTTTGGATGTGAGCCTTCCCCTCTAGTCATCGGTGCTTCAGTTTTACCACCTCTAGAAACAGGAACCAGCAAATCCACGTAGTTCTCAGGTGCTTGTGAGGACTGGCGGAGGTACGCCCTGTGGCAGCTTAGCACCGTGCCGGCGACATCTTCAGTGCTCGGAAGCTAGACGCTACTGTGGGATGTGCTTTCAGCTCGAGGCCCTCTGAAAAAGAACTTTACATTCCTTTCCTGTCATGCAATTTAACACATCGTCTGCTGCCGCTGAGGGGTCGGAAGCCATCAAAAAAGAAGACTGGAAAACATCGGACAGTTCACATTTAGTCTCAACTCCTTCTGGGAAGCACTGAGGCATCATGCATGCTCTGGAACTCGAAGAGATGATGTTTACGAGAGAAATTATAAAGCCGAAGCACTATGTCACCGCAAGGTAAAATAAAGTTCGGGGACCACAGACGCCCTGTGAGTAAGATCGTTGCCCACGGGCAGCTCCTGCCTGGGTGGAGAAGCGGGCCCTTACTGAGCCTGCCCAAGCAGGAGGATCCAAGCTTCACTGGCGATGTCTGAGCAGTCGTCATGTCCTGAGACACATTCCAACTCTGTAGGCCTATAATTTTGGAATTCCAGAGTCCCCAGATTTCCATAGGCCTGTAATTTTCTCGCATCCCATGACGGCCTTGGTCTCTAGGATTGCAAGTGCGCTGCTGTGTTATGATGTCCTATTCCTGGAATCAATAGAGGATGAACCTGTGGAAAAAACTGGAAATCTCTACCTCATTTAGCCAAATCAGTTATCCTCGTGAAGCAGGAAGAATCTCTAGGACTGCCATTTTGAACTCCCACATTGATGCCACTGGTGTTCCACCCTTCAGTATAAGTGCTTAGAACTTTCCAGCAGATAGGCGTTGTCTAATGTGTGTTGCATCCACAAAGGGCAGCCACTGATGAACCACCGCACCTCCACTGGGGAGGGGGAGGGGGAGGGATCGGCATTCCACGCTGTTGACATGCTTTTTGGGATACGAAGCTCTGCTTGGCTCAAATTGCCAATATTAGGGAAACGCAGGATTTTTTTCTAACCAACTTTGGTTTTGTGCAGTGCCTGTTGGGAATGTTGTAAACGGGCCCGTTTCCGTTTTTGCTGGTCACTAGGAAACTCGGAACCACTTCTACTTCCTGGATGGTATTTATTTTTCTATATTAACCTGTCTTACTTTGCTGCCCTATTTTCCTTTTGTTCCTATTTCCACCTCTATTTAATGTCTGTTTTCTAAAATTGTATTTCCATAAGTTGTCTCAGCTTTACTTTCAGGATGAGGCGAGGGAGAAAGAAATTACTGCTCCAGATCAACAATAAATTGTCAAAGAAACCATTGCCTTTTTCATGGGAGCCAGTAGGGCCACACCTGTCTCCACGGCCGTGCCAGTGGGACACTTCTTTATAGAAACAGCCTACACCCCCTGCTACATCACCACGCATGTCTGGCTGGAGTCTTTTGCCAAATGGTTATGTGTCAGACTCAGTCCCCAGTGCAGAAGGGACCGTGTGACATCGCCTGCTTGATTAACAGTGAAGGCAGGTTTTTGTTTTTTTTAAGTATTTTTATTTTAGAGTTCTTTTTTAAAAAGTCTTTTTCTTTTAAAACAAAATTGTTGGAGGGGGAATTAGATGGTTTTATTTATTTACTGATTATTTTTAGTGGCAGTACTGGTGACTGAACCCAGGACCTCGTGCATGCTAAGCACACAATCTACCACTGAGCTATACCCTCCCTTCCTGAGGCAGGTTTGATTTGACATTAAATGTGCTTTGTTTGTGGATAATGGATGTCAGAATAATTGGAAGAGCTTGTTAAAAATGTACAATCTTGGGCTTCTGTTCCATTGGCGTTGCACCAATATGTCTGCTATGGAACCAAGGATTCTGCATTTTAGGAAGCATCCAGAATGGTTTTTAATCCAGGAGTTCATGGGAGCAGACTGAGAAACACTGCCTGGAAGGGTGGGTGGATGGGATGTGAAGAGGCAGGTGGGGTACACACCAGACGGTTAAACTCTCAGAAGAAAAGGCACAAATGGTGATAATGGGCAAGAAGGGGTCCCCGACCCGGGGGCTAAAGTGGGGACACCGTGTGTGTTGAGGGCACTTATCCTACTGTCAATACCGTTGGTAAATCCATCCACTTAAACACTGGAGGTGCCTATTGGCTGCCAGCTACTTGGCCAGGCACCAAGGATGCTAAAATACATGGACCACCTACTTCCAGCAGCAGGGTTTTCAGAGGGGGGAGGCTGAAGTGTAGGTACACAGGATTTGTGCAATGTAGCAGGCTCTGTGATGGAAATACATTCAGGAATGGTTAAGGGCAGGACAAGGAAGCGGAAGGGTTCCGAAACTGGCCGCTGAGCAGGCATTTTCCTTCTTCTGAGGTTCTGAACTTGCACCATGGCCGTGATTTAGCTTGAGATGCCCCGGAGTGACTTTCACAATAACTTTTTGTTTTTGTTGGCTGCATTTCACGTGCTTTACCTGTCTTTTTGCTACCTCATTAAATGAGCTCCATAAATATAGGGACCTCCGCTGGGTATATCTTGAGATTTTTTTCCAGCTGGTTCTGGAATTTGAAATTTAAAAAGAAAAATCAAAGTCCCTTTGATTTTTTTTTAAATTCCCTATTCTTTAAACACAAAGTGAACATTCTTTATTTGAAAGAGAGACTTAATAAGTGGTAAGATTTTTAATAACTTGGCTACTACTTACTTCTTTTTAAGTCTGGTTTCCATGGTCCTCAAAAGCTTTGAGGTTAAACATCAGGTAACCTCCTCACTCCACTCGGTGTCTGCCCAGCTTCTGCGACGTTGGGGCTCTAATCCCGTCCTCCCTGTGTCTCTCTCTGAACCGTGCTGGCTGTGGTGGTGGATGGCCCATCTCAACATGCTGCATAGGCTACTCTTATTCCAGAGCCAGAACTCAAAATTCTCAACCTACTTGTCCTTGGCTACAACCCAAAGCTTCGCATGTTGTTGGATTAGTCTGTACTCAGCCACATTAAGCTCAGTGCCTTTGATGTAGCTCGAAGGCCGACTTGACCAAGTGGTATTGCCCCCCGCTGATATTTAGCTGAAAGCCAACACCATAAAAATGAACGTTTTACTGAGAGCGCTCCCCTCTCACTGCTACCTGCCAGCCCAGCCAATTGCACTGCCAAATTGGTCAAAGAAAGAGTTGGCTTGAGGAGTGCAAAGTGTGTTCCCCTGGCAGAGAGCCAGAGCCCGGCTCAGTCTCACGGGGCTCCCTAACGAAAATGGAGTCAGCATGTCAAACTCTTTAATTGGAAACGTCAACCCCCACCCCCCAAAACCCACTCTCTGAATTTGCTGCATTATAAAAGCAATTTGGTGAAGAAATGGAAAACAGCGATGAATCTTTTGACTTGTTAGGCCTAACTTCTCCACGAGCCCACCCACCTGGATTTCTAGAAGACAGTGCTTACTCTTGTCATGAGAGATCCTAACAGCGTGGCAGATGTTTCGGAGGATGTAGCTGGGTTGACACGTATGTTTTCTGCCCGAGAGCGAGCCTGCGGGAAGATTTGGCGACCTGGATTACACAGAGGCATCATTACATTATATTTACAAACCTCTGCGGAGCAGTCACAGCGCGTTAAGAGCTCTAATGGCCACGGAGTTAGGCACGGCCCCTGGCCAGCGGAGTCACCGCTGTGGGCCAGCTGCAGACGGACCGGCCACCAGAAGATACCAGGGCGCCCCTTTCCAAGGTGCGTGTTTTCTTGTTTTCTTTAGCTTCTCTTAGCTGTAGCGCCAGATGTTTTTCTTTGTGAGTCAAGTGAGACAGTTTTTGAAGACATCTGATGCGGACCTCTGTGCTGTTGATGGCCTGAAATGACGTAGAATCCACAGGTGTGCCTCGGGAAACCCTTCCAGTGGTGACTTCACGCCCCTTAACCACCGTTCTAAGACGGTGCTCATTCAGGAGCTGCTTCAGCCTTTCGTGTGACGGGAAACTCACTACTGCACAAAGATGCTTCATTTAATTTGAAAATTTTTTATTTTTTTAAATTAAATTAATGTTTTTAAGAGGGGAAGTAATTAGGTTTACTTATTTTTGGAGGAGGTACTGGGGATTGAACCCAGGACTGTGTGCATGCTAAGCGTGCGTTCTGCCCCTTGAGCGCTGCCCTCCCCCCTAGTTTTCTCTTTTTTAAATTGAAGGATAGGCGTTTTACAGTGTTGTGTCTATTGCTGACGTACAGCATAGTGTTTCAGTCATGTATACATACACATTGCAAATGTGTCTTGTGATACTCCATGGCTTTCCGCTCAGTGTAATGATTTCCCACCTCCTTAAAACCTCCTGGTCCTCGCTTGTTCTTCTAGAGCAGGGCTGGCACCTTTTTTCTTAAAGGGCCAGATGGCAGATCTTCCTGGCTTTGCAGGCACAGGCTTTGTCACGGCTACCCAGCTCTGCTGCGGTCATGCAGAAGCAGTGCTTCTGAAAGGGGGAGTGGCTGGATTCCAGTTAAACCTTATTTATAAAACTGGGTGGCTGGCTCATGGGCTGCAGTTCTCTGGCTTCTGTTCTGAAGCTGTATAATCGAGGTCCTGAATAAGAATTATTCAAACTTTTCACTCCAGGCTGGTTCCATGATGTATTGTGGGGCCCTTACTCTCCACTGGTTCTTGATGAATTAAGAAAGTCTATCTAAAGTCATTCAGTCCATCTTACGAGAGCCTTGAAGTCCTCATAGAAATGAATTTATAACTGGAATTAAAATTTTCTGTTTTTAAAAAAGGGGGACAATTTTAATACTGCATAGTTTTTTATGCCAGGAAGCTGTAACTTCAAGAAGGAGCTTTTAGTGTTCCATCATTGAGCTCTCTTGACTGGGAGTTGGCAAACTGGAGATGAGGAAGGTGCAGGTGAACAAAAATGTTTGCCTGTGAAGAGCAGAATATTTTTATGGCTCTGAACACAACCATCCTTTCAGTGCCTAGACTGTAATTTAGAGGGATGCAGAGAATAAGCCACATGACACGCCACTCACGTAGCTTTCCCCCTTCCCTCTTGCCCTACGTATTTCCCTCTTTACTGATCAGCCCCGCGTACAGGGCCGTGGTGTGCCAGAGGACTATCTCGTGGGCGTAATAAACACCTACCCCTAGCGCGGGGAATCAAGGCACAGGTTCAGCCAAGAGTCAGGGTCTGTCATGCTGCAGAAGCAGGTAACGTTAAGCACAGAACCAGCCTCATTTTTAAGATTTCTCATTATATGTGGTAAGAGCACTGCTGTTGTTAAAAAGAAAAAAATACTGGCCTGAGTCCAAAGTAATTTAAGGCATCCAAAAAGCTTCCAGAACATTTCAAGTAAGGGTTATGAAAGCCAGTCCTGATCTCAGTCAAGTACCTGCTACTTAAACTTATCAACTGGTCACTGGCCAGCCCTGTCTCTTCCATCTTTAGTAACTTTGCTCCAATCACTCACCTTTTCTGGGCATTTTCTCCAGAGAAGGGAGAGGACACAGGAAAAGTGAAGAACTAGACTGGGAGGGAGAAATTGTTCCTGGTTAAAAATGAGGCTTGTGTGTCGTTTGGAGGAGAGGGTTCTTGGTCTACCCACTGAAAGCGTGGTCTGCCCTACTAGGGAGCTGGTTAGAAATGCATCAGGTCAGGCCTAACCCCATGTCTGTGGATTCAGAATCTCATTTTCACAAGACCTCATGGTGATTGATAGGCACAGTAAAGTTTGAGGGGCACTGAGCTAGTTCAACACCTGCCACCTTCACAGAGGTGATGTGAGAAAGCTATCTTTGTTTCAGAAATGCCCACATTTAAAAAGAGCTTGAGTTGTTTTCTTGGGAGATAATTGGAGGGGAGAAGTCAGACTTCCCATGGCATTGGGATTTTGCCCAGATATCTACAAAATAAAATTATTCTAAGGGCCCAATTATAAGTATTCTAGTCACTCTGGTGCAGGGACCTTTCCTTTTTCCGAAATAAGCATTAAATGGTAGAGATTTCCCTCTAACCATCAGTTTTTCCTCTTGTGTTTTCATTTGCATTCAATTCAAAATATTTTAAAAATTTCCCTGGTGATTTCTTCTTTGAACGGTTCATTATTTAGAAGTATGTTGTTTAATTTTGAAGTATTTGGGGTTTACTGATTTCTCCTTGAATTCCACTGTAATCAGAACACTATGTGATTTCATTCATTTTGAATTTGAGTCTTTTTTTGGAGCCATATCTTGGTGAATGTTTGTTGTGCACTTAAAAAGAAGATGTAGTCTGCTGCTGTTGGGCAGAGGGCTCAATAAATGGCAATTAGATTAAGTTGATTGATTGTGTTGTTCAAGTCTTCTATATCTTTACTGGATTTCTGACTACTTGTTCGACTGATTACTGAATGTTGAAATCTCCAACTATAATTAAGGATTTGCCCACTTCTTCCAGTTCTATTTTTTTCTTTATTATGTTTTGAGACTTGGTTATAGGGGAATGCTCACTTAGGATTGTTATGTGTCTTGATGAACTGGACTCTTTTAGCATTATGAACAGTATCCCTTATATCCCTGGTAATATTCTTTGTTTTGAAGCCATCTTCTCTCTGAAATTAATATGGCCACTCCAGCTTTCTTTTGTGCACAGCATAATTTTCCAACCTTTTACTTTTAGTGTATCTGTGTCTTTAGTCTTTATATATAAAGTGGATTTCTTGTAGATAACATGTAATTAGATCTTGTTTGGTTTTTTAAATGATCTAGTGGTCTCTGCCTTTTAACTGGAGTATTTAGACCATTTACATTTAATGTAATTATTAACATGGTTGAGTTTAAAAATACCATCTTGCTATTTGTTTTCTATTTGCCCTGTCTGTTCTTTGTTCCTTTTCCCCCTCTTTCTTTGCCTTCTTTTGGATTAATTATGTATTTTTTATGATTTTATTTTATCTCCATTACTATGAATTTATCATAGTCTACCTTTAAATGTTTTACCATTTCACATATAAAGTAAGAACTTTACAAAGCTTGTTTCAATTTCCCTCTCTTGTCTTTTGTAAAATTGTCATATATTTTACTTCTACATACATTACATATCCTTATACTGTTATTTTTAAAAGCAGTCAATTATGTTTTAAAGAAATTAAAAATGAGTAAAGTCTTTTATATTTATCTACATATTTACCATTTCTTGTGCTCTTTCTTTTGTGTAGATCTAAATTTTCATCTTCCTTCTGCTTGAAGAACTTTTTTTAACTTTTCATGTAATACAGGTCTACTGGTGATAAATTCTCTCAACTTTCATTTGTCTGAAAAAGTCTCTTTCTCCATTTTTGAAAGATTTTCACTTTCAACTTCTAATTCTTTCAAATTATGATTTTAGGTTGACAGTATCTTTTTTCTTTCTTCACTTTAAAGATATCATTCTATTGACTTCTACTCTGAATGGCTTGATGAGAAGTCTGCTATCATGTTTATCTTTGTTCCTCTCTTTGTAATGTGTCTTCTATTATCTGGCTGATTTTTAAGATTTTTAAACTTTTATCAAAACTTTTTTTTAAATCATTTTTAAATCATGTGCCTTAGTGTTATTTTATGTTTCTTCTATTTGGAGATCTGTGAATTTATAGTTGTTTTCAAATTTGGCCATTACTTCTTGAAATCACTTTTCAGTTTTCCCCTCTTTCTGGGACTGAAATTACTGAAATGCTAGACTGCTTTTTATTATTCCACAGTTCACCAAGCCCTGTTCATTTATTTTCAGCTTTTGGGTTTTTTTTTTTGTTTTGTTTTGGTTTTTTGTCTCTGTGCTATATTATTTTGTTATGACTTCAACTTCACTAATATTTCCTTCTTCATTATCTAAACTGCTGTTAATCTCATACAGTGTATTTTTCACTTGACTTCTGGAAATTTTATTTGCATATTTTATATATTCCATTTATTTCCTCCATGTACTAATATTTTCCTTTGCATTCTTGAACACGTTTATAATAGCTACTTAAGACAAGTCTTCATAGGTGGAAGGGAGATTCCCATTGTGTGGTATAAAGAAGGTAAAGACTGTGCTAGTTATATTATTTGCAAAATGCATAGTATGGTGTATTAATTTCCTGGGGCTTCCATAACAAAGTACCACAAATTGGGTGGCTTTAACTAGCAGGAATTTATTCTTGCACAGTTCTGGAGGCTAAAAGTCTGAAATCCGGGTGTTGGCAGAGCTGTGCTCTTTCTCAAGGCTCTAGGAGAGAATCTGTTCCATGCCTTTCTCTTTGCTTCTGGTGTTACTGGCTGTCCTTGATGTTCCTTGACTTGTAGAAGCATCACTCCAGTCTCTGCCTCTGTCTTCACATGGCATTCTTTCTCTCTCTGCTGATTTTGTGTCTCTTCACATCTTATAAGGACATTAGTCTTATTGGATTAAGGGTGCACCCTATTCCAGTTATGACCTCATCTTAAATAATTATATCTGCAAGGACCCTATTTCCAAATAAAGTCACATTCTGAGATTCAGGGAAGGAGATGAATTTGGGGGGGAATACTGTCCAATCCAATCCATATGGCAACTGTGATCCCCAAAGTTCCTTTGATCCCTTGAAGCTATGATTTCTTCAGTCTCTAATTTCTTCATTCTCTCTCAGAAAAAAAGGAACATCAACCATTTCTCTTTTTTTTAACAGAATTTTAAAATAATATCACTTTTATTTTTTTATTTTTGGTGGGAGGGGATTAAGTCTATTTATTTATTAGTTTTTTAATGGCAGTACCAGGACCTTGTGCATGCTAGGCACACACTCTACCACAGAGCTATACCCTCCCCCTCAACTATTACTCTTGTCAGGGAAATTTTTTATACTGAAATAAGACTAGTTTCAGAGATGCTGTCAGTTTCATTTCCAGACCTCTGCCCTTAAGTCTCCCCACCCTACCAGCAAACCATTGGTGTTCTCTTATGGTTATACCCAGGGCTTCATTCTCATAGATTTTCCTGCATTCTCTCCCTTTGAAGACTCACTGCACTGCAGAGTAGGGTTGAAGCCCCATCTAGTATTCCTCTTCATTCTTTCCACAGTCCTCAGTCATAACTGCTGGTCACTATTCCTTAACCTGCTAAAATGGCCCGTCTTTAAAAGTTCAGATGTTTTGGAATCCTGCCTCAAATTATCCTCACAGGTTCTCTAGCAGTGGCTCCTTTTCTAGGTCAAAGCTCTGTAGATGAGAAACAGAATCGCCACAAACTAGTCTTTGTGGTTAGAGCAGAATGCTCATGCATGGGAACAACAGTAAGTAAACGTATAGTGTTTTTTGCAAACATTTCACACACAACCCTACAAAGTGATAGCTCAGCTTCGTTCTGGAAAGATGGCGATCTGTGCAGATCCCGGCATCTCTGAGCTCACTTTGAGACTGTGAATGCAGGTTGAGTAGCCGCACGCTTACATAGGTGACATCCCTGCTTTCCAGGCAAGGAGCTGCGTAAAGGAACAAAGATTCTCACTCAAGGCTAGACATTATGGGCGGGATCAGGAATGGATTTAGAAAATGTTGGCCGAACACTCACCACCAGGCATTTTTTTTTTTTTTTAAGACCAAGAAATTCATCTGGATTTCTATTAGGTCCTTGTGAGACCTTACCAGGTTTGTGTTTTGGAAAATGGCCATACTGACAGCTATGGTTTGCTACAAAGCCTATTTAAAACAGGATCAACAAAACCCCTGTCTTCCCTTCAGTGCTTTGTGGTCTTCATGTGTTAATTTTGACTTCTTTTGAATAGCTGTGGTGCTAGTGGCTAAAAGGTGAAGCTTTGGGATGCTTCAGAGGGGCTGGTCACAGGAGGCCAGCTGCAAATCTGACACATTAGGGAAGTGCAGCCTTTGGGTCTGGCTGTGCCTAGTAATTTTGGTGTCCAGTCCTTGACCCAACCACAAACCACCCCCACTCTCCACCCTCCTTCCACATGCTCATATGCACCACAGGAGGTGGGGCCGGCTTTCCCTTCTCTGTTTGCTCACCTTGTCCACAGGTGCATCTGTGGTTTGAGGAGAGGCTGTGGGCAGTGGTGGAGCAGACGTGTCTTGGGTCAGACCAGTGTGATGGTCTGTTTACTTATCAGCACTTCCCGCTAGACCAAGAGCTTCTAAGAGCAGAGCCTGGCTCATCCCTATGTATCTTTGAGCGCAGAGCCTGGCACATGTTAGCTATGGAATTATCTTCCGAATGGTAACGTGGTACAAGGAAGGCTTGCCTTTGCGAAAGATCATCCTCACTAATGATATGGGGATTCAGTGATTCAGGAGATGCTCTTACACATTCTTTAAGTCCCTTGTGACCATGTAAGTATCCTCAATGGTAGTAATAGCTTTGGTCTTACCAAAAACTTGTGTCCCTAGGAAGGTCATATGGCACCACTGAAGAATTCCAGCAGATGTGAATTTCGCCAGACGGTTTCTTGGGCAGCTCAAGGTAGAAGACACCTTAAAGAGAGCATGGGTGAAAAAAGTGCAAGCCATGTGCCATAGGCAGCTGGAAATCAGCTTTTTCAGAGGTCCTCAGTCACCAACGCCACATGCGGAAATCCAGGACGCTCTGGTCCTGGTCCTGGTCCTGGTCCTGGTCCTGGTCCTGGTCCTGGTCTGCCACTAACTGGCTGGCGACCTTGGAGTCACGTAACCTTTGTAGATCCTGGTTGCCTCGTGCGTGAAACACGTGCTTTTGAAGGCTTTTGGCTTGGACTTGCTTTGACTTTTAGATGAGGGACACGTTATGTGGGATCGGGGAAGTCAGATTTTAAAAGCTCCAGCTGGCGTGAGAGAGCAACGTAAGCACTTGCTGATCCCGTTCATGTTTTGCCGACGTGAGACCTTCAGACTTTCAGCTTTTTGAGCTGCTGTGATCACCTGAGTAGTGAAGTTAAAACTGACAGCGCAGAATTATAACATATTTGGCCCTTTCCCGGAGTGTCTTTGTCCGTCTACGTGTGGATTAAAGGGCATGAGTCATCCTCCCACCCTGACTTTACTCCTGGGCTACACTGGGCAAGTCACTTAACTCTCCTGGGCCATTGTGAGTTTTTAAAATTTATCTTTTAGTTTTTAGTTGAGGTATAGTTGATTTACAACGTTGTGATAGTTTCTGGTGTACAGCACAGTGATTCAGTTATACACACACACACACACACACATATATTTACACACATATATGCATTTTTTCCCCGTAATAGGTTATTATAGGCTATTCAGTACAGTTCCCTGTACCGTACAGTAGGGCCCTGTTCTTCATTTATTCTGGACCACAGTGGGGTTTTTTTTGTTGTTGTTTTTTTTAATGATGATTTTTTTTTTATTGAAGTATAGTTTACAATGTTGGGTCAATGTCTGGTGTACAGCATGTTTCAGTCATACATATACAGACATATATTCGTTTTCATATTCTTTTTCATCATAGGTTACTACAAGAGACTGAATGTAGTTCCCGGTGCTAGACAGTAGAACCTTGTTGTTTAGGACCATAATGTTTTAACACATGAAAAACAGATGCCTGGAGAATGAAATGTAACAATCACAGTAAAAGTCTTGAATGGATCAAAAAGTTCTCTGTGAAATAAGCATTATCTTATGAGACCTCCCAAGCGAGTTTTCTTTGCCTAGTGCTGTAATTAGCGGGTGAAAAGTCTCCAGTTAATTTTCTAAAATAATATAAGCCTATCTGTGTGTTCTTTTCTCCTGGATCGGCAGTGCGTGGCTTTGACACACTTTGTTCGCACGGTCGACTTGGCCCTCGCCTTGGCCTGAGCGTTAAAGTTGCACTGCAAACTGATACCCTCTTCAAGATTCAGACTTTCTCCTCTTATTTTCTGCTTTTCTCTGTAACATTTCTCAGGGACCATCTTTGGATTACTTACACACACAGCTGTTTTATGAGACGACGTTGGAGCTTATGAGTCAGATTACTGTTAGCAAAATGTTTGTGAAATCACTTCTTAAGTCATATATTTGCATCATGTACAACCTGTCTGACAATCCAAACATTATGCCCTGCAGCACTTGGCTGGTCATTATCGTGAGTTTTCCAGCAGAGTGTTCCAACACAGTATAATTGGGCAGTAGACAGGAGGAACACAGTGTATTATTTGAACATAGAATTCCAAGAGCATTTCTCTCTTTGTAAGATGGAGAAGGACCTGGGATATTCTGTCATGGACTCGGTGCAGTCAGTTAACAGCAGAGAAAATTCCAGTCCTGCTGAAGGATGGCCCAGCCCAGCAGCCATGGTCGGTTTTTAGCGGAGGCAACAGGAGAGGAAGGATGGAGTGGGCCAGGGCGCAGGACCCAGACACAGCCAGAGTGGGCGCTGTCTCTCATCCTTCAGCATCTTCCACTCCGCTTTACTTGCTCTTAGCCAACCTTCAGGGCCCACCCCTCCTTAAGTCTTTACTGACCTCTTTGGCATAGACGCAAACTCCCTTTCCTTGAAGTCTTCACTGCATCTTGTTTGCTTTTCCCGGATGGCTCAGTTGTCACCTGTTGACTTTTTACTGCCCCCACCTGTTTCATCCTCCTTGAGGACACAGGTGGAGTCTTACCTTGCAGTCGGTGTAGGGAAGAGGTTGTGTCTTCAGTAAGACAGGATTATCCATGTTTGGCTTATTATTTTTCTCCCGTTCTTTTTAAAATTGAAGTATAGTCAGTTTACAACATGGAGTCACTTTTTGGTGCACAGCATCCTGTTTCAGTCGTATGTGTACTTATATACATGTTCCTTTTCATATTCCTTTTCATTGTAGATGACGCAAGGTCCTGAATATAGTTCCCCGGGCTATTCAGTATACACTCGTTGTTTTTCGTCCTGCTGTGGTTCCCTCTTTATGTTTCCAGTTGAAGATCTTTTTCTTGCTAGGTTCCAGTCTTTATTTTTCCGATGGAGCTTTAGCAGTCAGCTGTGGTTTTGTTGTAATCGTGAGAGTAGGCGAGCTCGTGGTCCTACTACTGCGCCATCTGGACCAGAGCTTCCCTGTTTTATTTATTTGAATGGCGGTACTGGGGCTTGAACCCAGGACCTCATGCATGCTAAGCACACACTCCAGCACTGAGCTGTGCCCTTTGCCTCAAGGGAGTAGCACCGTTTTAATGAAATGCCATGTCTTATTTTTCAAAGACTATGTCTGGGCCTAGCCAGTGACTTCCTGGGCTGACATTTTATTTGGACTTTGAGGTTTGCTTGAATATTTCTCTGTACTGCTGGGCACCTCCTATTGCTAAGGTCCTGTGTGTAGGATTCAGAGCCTGATGCAGTAGTGCTTGGCCCCTTGGAGCTTGCAGCCTATCGGGAGATAAGAGGAAAGTATGACATGCATATCTCCTGAAAGCCAGCTGAATAAAGCGTCACTATGTCTGATTAGAAACGTGAGCCTGATCTCAATCCATGATGAACGGAATGTGCTTTCCGGTTCTAAACATGACAGCGTCTATCACAATACTTATATTCCGATTTAATAAAAAGGTGCAACTTGCTGTGTGTGTCCTGCGTGTGCATCCACACATTTTAAGTGCTTTTCCAGCGGCCACAGTGTCCTACCAGGACACTGTGCACTCGGAGTCTCACGTTTATCCTTGAGGGGATCAGCTGTAAGATGCCAGGGACGCTTGATGGTTGGCTTGATGTTGGAGCTGCCGGGTGACACCCGTGTGCAGCCAGCAGAAGTCTGTTTTGCAGTCGCGGTGTCCTGGGAGTCTACAGGGGGCCTTCGAACACCTAGGATGTAGCCCTTAAAACGTGACTGTGAACCTCAGGCCCAGCTTCCCACCAGCGCTCTGCTCTGCAGATACTCCTGTGGGTTCCATGACTCTTAGATAAATAGGTGAGCTTTTAGGAGCCTGTGTTTTGAAGTACAAATTGATTTGAGAACTTGGAAGAAGTTCCGCAGTATCTTCAGCCTCCGCTCGGCAGCCAACTCCAGGGGGTGGAATAATCCAAAAAAGATCACAGAGAAATGCAAGCACAGGCATCCCTTTCCTTTGAAACAAGAGGATGGGAAGGATTCATTTCAAAAAAAGAAAAAATGTAATGATAAAGTTTGGTATTTTTACAGAGGATAAGGATTCTCTTCTAGATTATTTTAAAAAGTTTGGTGGTAGGGGAGCCCTCTTATGGGAATTTAAAAAAACCCACCAAAAACAAAAAGTTTCTTTCTGGACAGAAAGAGTTTCAAGAAAACATCTGCCTTTTCTTTTATGTCAGAGACCTTTACCCTCGTCGTGTTAAGACACCATGAAGGAGGCTTGTGAGTTTCATGCAGCGAGCTCCTTGCTCCAGGGGACAGGCTGCCAGATATGGAAGTGTGGTTTGTGGCCTGTGACAGTCAGGCTGGCTCTCATGTGCCTAGGCAGGACCTCTGATGCACTCACAGAGCTGTCCATTCCCTTGTGTCCAAAAAGTGGGGACCCCGTCCATCTGCTGTAAGGAAATGTTAGGTTCAGATGGACACGCAGGTGTGGCCTGTTGGCCCTGCTTAGAGGAAAAATCTATGTCTGTCTATAGAGCAAGTGATTCAAGGTTCCCCTCCGCGGCGACGTTCTCTCCGCCCACCCTCTTGGCTTACGACGGTGGCCAATTATAACTGGACTACGAGGTCGAATATATTGTGTAGTCTGGAGAAGGAGATGCCAGAAGAAAAGCTCTGCTTGGATCGAGCGTGTGTGTCCTGCGTTCATTTCAAGTCCTGTAAACAAACACAGCTGTGGAGTGGAGGCTCTGTCCTCAGAAACGGTGCAAAAACACCGCGGTGCCCTGCCAGAGGGACCGCTGCGGGGGAGAGGAGTTCCATGACCCAGCTCCGCAGGAGCACGCTGGGCCCTGGCGTCTGCTGCGCGCGCGGGAGGCGCGGGCGGGCGCAGGGGCCAGGCTGTGTTTGCAGCTGAGGCCGTTGGAGCGTTTAGAAGGACTAGTGTGGGGAGGCTGTCGGGGGACGGGAGTCTGACAGTTCATCTGCTTTCCTTGAATTAAGCCTCCGTTTAATGTTCAGGCCGTGGTCTGTGCTTCTCTGGAGGCGATGAAAGGGAACCTTCCTCTTTCTCCACTTCCTCTTGTTTTAAAACAACCTGCAACTTTGAGAAAAAGGCCCTAGAAATTCGTGGGCCCAGGGGCCTATCTTTTATACATATGGCCTCAGGACTAGTGTTCTTGTTTGTTAATTTTATTTTTTATTGAAGTGTGGTTGGTTTACAATATTAGTTTCAGACATACAGCAAAGCAATTCAGTTATACATATACATGCACATATATATTTTTCAGATTCTTTTCCATTGTAGCATATTATAAGAAATTGAACATAGTTCCCTGTGCTCTACAGTAGGTCCTTGTTGTTTACCTATTTTATATATAATAGTTTGTATCTGCTAATCCCTAATTTGTCCCTTCTCCCTCCCCCCTTTGGAAACCATAGTTTGTTTTCTATGTCCATGAGTCTATCTTTGGTTTGTAAGTAAAATTTGTATCATTTTTAGATTCCACATATATGTGGTATCACATGATATTTGTCTTTCTCTGTCTGACTTACCTCACTTAGTATGATAATCTCTAGGTCCATCCATGTTGCTGCAGATGGCATTATTTCATTCTTTTTTATGGCCGAGTAGTATTCCACTGTGTATACATATACCACAACTTCTTTATTCACTCATCTCTTGATGGACATTTAGGTTGCTTCCATGTCTTGGCTATTGTAAATAGTGCTGCTATGAACATTGGGGTGCATGTATCTTTTTGAATTATAGTTTTCTCTGGATATATGCCCAGGTGTGGGACTGCTGGATCATATGATAACTTTATTTTTAGTTTTTTAAGGAACCTCCATACTGTCCTCCATATTGGCTGCACCAAACTACATTCCCACCAACAGTGTAGGAAGGCTCCTTTTTTCATGGAACCTATCTGTTAAAGCTGTTCCCACTAAGACTAAATCTTGGACCACACTCCTGTTTTTCCCCTTTACTGCATACACTTAGGTTTATGGTATGACAGGTGAGATACTGTAACACAGACCAGGCTGTCATGAGTCTCGTCATGATCTGAACCGATGACATTACATGGAGGTCAGATTTCTGTGGTCTGGTTGCCACCACATTCTTATTGCTGGAATTGGAGGGCCCCCAGCTCTAGGGAGGCCCAAGGCAGACTAGGAGAGTGAAGCCAAGAAGGGATTTATTTTGTGCCTGGAGGTCTTGTCACCTTGGCCATTGACAGCCGAGGGGTTCTATTCCTGCCTTCGTTGAAGAGACTTGTGTTAAATACTTCCTGTGTGCAGGTGAGAAGTTGACTTTGAGACCAGATCTTCTCTCCACAGCGGGAGACTTGTAACACATTTGGATTTCGTCTCATCCCCAGTCGCCTTCCTCTCCTCTTCCTCCTTGCAATATCATTCTCAGTGAGTCACTGTCCTTGGCTCCTGGTTCCTTTAAAAAGGGATCATAGCTTGAACTGTTAAAATGGTTTGACTTGGATAATTGGCGTCCCTCCAGAGTCCAAATCCAGCCTTATTCCTTAGCGGTTCCTTGGGGTTAAGACCGATCACCCACTGTTTTGTGGATGGTTTTGCAGAGACCAGTGTTGGGCACACCCTGCAGTGGTCAGCTGGACAAGCAGAAAGGAAATGCTCCAAGTGTTAGGGATGACTGTCACCTGGAGCTCCAGCTGCAGGATGAAGGTTTGGTCAAAGCCACACAGTGTCCTGTTTCAGTCTCCCTGGGATGCGTCTCACTCCCTTTTGTTATAAGGCTGTGTTCCCCTGACAGATGGCGCCCTGCAGGATGTCCCTGGAGCAGGCCCGTCTTGAGACCTGAAACCCTGGAATTTCCCAGTGATTAGTCTCTGCCCCTCCCTCCTGGTTGGGTGAGTTAGCTGCTTGGCACAGGGATGCCTGGGGTTGTGGGTTTATTTCTCGTAGAGGCCAAGCTAGTTTCTCAGAAGGGGGAAACCTGAATTCATTCCAACGTGGTCATTTTACCTGTGTCTCAGGCTTATAGGAAGGACGGGGGTAATGACATCAACTGCAACTCTTCCAGGTTGAGAGAAGAATCACCCCCTCCCCTCCCCAAAACAAACAATGTGGGTGGTCAGTCCTTGCTTGGTTCTGTTGGTTCAAGTAGGTTAGCTATTCCACGGTCCCACCTCACGTCAGCAAGAACACGTGAGTTCATCGGAAGCACCCTTTAACCCAAGTCCATTCCTCACTTTGTCAGCATCAGCACCTCCCAAGGCGAGGGACCCAGGTTCCCGTTCTCACGTGAGCTCGCCGGCCTGACCCCCTTCAGCACGTGCCGGTGGGTGGCAGGTGCGCTTCCCGTTGCTGCTGTGACAAACCACCAGCAGATGAGGGACTGAACGCCTGCTTGTCCCCCGCCAGTCCTGCCCACCAGCGCCCTGGCCAGGGGCTGGTTCATCCTGGGTGTCGGCCAGGAGGCTCTTGGGGATGTATATTTCCTTGCTTTGTCCGGCAAAGGGGCCCCTTGTGGCCCCTCCCTCCATCTTCATCTCTCTCTCTCTCTCTCACCCCTCCTCATCACCTCTCCTCCACTCCTTGGTGACTTTAGAGCCTGTCCCATAGTGGTAAAGGCCCCAGCCCGTGCTCTCAGTGATGGATGTATTGATCGATGATGAGACCCACGCAGGGGACCAAACAAACGTAGTCAGAGAGCGGAACTTTCTCTCCCTGTGGGCGGGGGCGTGGCAAGCCAAGGCCCAGACGTGCCGCGGTTTATTGATTGACAGCGAGGATGATAACTGCCAACCGGACCAAGCCCTGGTGTCCCCCCGCTGGTCTGTGTTCTCCTGGGGGGCTGCTGCCCCGGGAGTCACGCTATAACCCAGTGGCCAGGCAGACCCGGAGCTAGAATGCAGGAGCCAATTAGATTTCTTAAATCGAGGTTCTGCCGGCAATCCCCGGGGCCAGAGCTCCTCTAACTCTGGGCATGCCTGGGTAGAACCTGTCTGTCTGGCTCTCTGGGCCCCTCCTTTTAAGATCGCGTGGCCAACAGGTGACAGGCGCCCCCTCAGCTTGCTGCTGATTAGCTCATTCTTAATTTTTTCTCTAGGTGTTTTATAGAACATTGATCTGATTACTCTCATGCCTTGCAAGCCTGGGAGCCAAACTTTCTCTTAACTGGATTCATTATGGGCTGATTTAAAAATTTCATTTTCCAAGGGCAATGTTCTCTTATTTCAGATTCCCAGAGGGGTTTCTCACTGTAGCCCTGGTGTGCTGGTCACAGTGAGGAAAATGACAAAAGAAAGATACTTGGAAGAACCTAGATTCTCAGTTTGCGTCGAATTTTGCTCAACGGATGCTGTTTCTGTAGTTCCCACGTGTGCACCGCCTTTCACACTTGCACAGTTTCCTGTTTCTGGGGGTGGGGGAGGGGAGCTGAGATGGTGGTGGTCCTGGGGCCAGTGTGGGGCGGTGGCTTCCTGACTGCCCTGCTGACAGCTCGGCAGGCAGGTGGTCCTGGGGTGTGGTTCCTTCCAGAGCCTGCATCTCCAGCTCTTCTGCTAAGTTTACAAGCATCTCATTGCCTGAATTCAGATCCTTTTTGCTTCAAGTTGCTCAGTTGGCTCTGTTATCTGCAGTCGCACCCTGACTTTGCAGAGGAGTCCCTGCCTGGTGGTACCTGAACACCCTCCCTGCCTGGATTGCAGAGGAAGCAAGCTTTGTGCTCATGTGACTATTTCCACTTTCCCTTCTCCTTTTCTCCTTCCTTTCTTCCTGCCTTCTTCCATTTTTTTTTAATTTTAAATTTTTTTGGGGGGGGATTTATTGATTAATTGATTGGAAGAACTGGGGATTGAATCCAGGACTTCATGTGTGCTAAACACCAGCTCTATCACTGAGCTATATTCTCACCCCCCATTCCATTCTTTTTTTTTTTTTTTCTTTTTTTGATTAAACTTTTTACTTTGAAGTAAGTTGAGGCTTTTCGGAAAGCTGTGACGCCATGTCTGTTAAATGGTTTGAACGAATTGGATGAAAAAATTTATAGCCGTGTGCATGTTTTGCAAGAGCAAAACCTGAAAGCTGCATCTTCCTCTCCAGAAGAAAAGCATTTCCAAAATCCTGGGGAGAGAAAGGAAATCTGCTGAAGGAGCCCCAGATCGGGGTGCTGCTCAGTTTACGGACACGCTGTGTGAGGAGCACGCGGCCTGGGTAGCGAGGATGTGCTCCCGGGGTGGGGCTCCTGCTGCCCGGCTCCCCTGGGCCCCGGTACTGAGACTGCGCTTTGAACAGCATGTTTTTGTCATAGTTTTCTGTGTGGGTGCTGATGGCATCATTTAGCTCCGTGGATCCGACGTCCTGACGGAGATGAGTAATTACAGAGGGGCGTGAAAACAGTCAGTAACCTTGCGCGTCATGGTCCAGTGGACTGCACGTGGGTGCTGCTGTGGTTCTGTTCTGGAGACGCTGACTACTTGAAAGGATGTCAGCAGATGTTTCCAAGAATGTGAATGTCTTCAAACAATTTCAAAACATTTGTGTTAAAAGCTTCAGTGGCAGGTTTAAGGCCTGGGCCAGGCCTGGGTGGAGGGGTGTTGTAGGAAACAGACTGGACTTGGAGCCAGGAGTGTTGGGTGTAAATCCTGAAATCTTAAGCTTCAGCTGAGTTATTTAGCAACTCTTGACCTCCGTTTTCTCTCTTGAGGGATGATAGGGGTTGAATAGATCCCTGTGGTGTCCTTTCTGGCTTTAAATGTCTCCATCTGTAAGTTATTCCTGGCCCCTGTGGCTGCCACCCTAATAGTGTTGGTTGCCTAATTTATCCTTGGGTGGCTCCACTGCACACAGTAGGTGGGCTGTGCCCCGTGGCTGCTGAGTTCGGAGTGTTCTGATGTCTACCCACCCTGATGAGTCTGAGCTCAAGCAGTAGCTTACAGGTGTTTAAATTGGCCCCAATCCACTGTGTTGCCCTCACAGAATACGGCGCAGTATATCCTCCATGCATTCCCCAGATCCTGGGAGGCTGTTTCTTCCTTGTTATTGTCGTGAACCAAGAGCCTGAGGCCCACGGAGAGGAGTACTCTGTAGTGGGCTCTCACTGTCATTGCCAGAAGGCTGTCAGCATTAGGTTCAGACTGTGGAAAGTTCCAGTGTTTTAGGTGCCGCGTTGCACTTTTATTCATTCACTTATGTATTTGACAGATATTTATCAGGTGCTTTTTAGGTGCCGGACAGGATGCCAGGGGATACAGGATGGACAGAGCTCTTGGTTCCTGGGCCAGAGGACAAAGATAGAAGATAAATATCAGCCTTGACCAGAAGGCACATCCTTGGGGGTGGGGTGGGGCCAAGGATAAATTATCCTGGATCCTACAGGTGAACACAGACTCAACTTGAAACCAAAGACAGCTGGAGGGCATTGAAGTAAGACGGGTAATTCCACTGCTGTCACTGCCTCGGTAGGTACCAGGGGTAAATATAAGATGGGAAGTCCACAACACCCTTCTCAGTGAGAGTCAGCCACCAGGGTGAATCACCACTCCATTCCCTGGTGTCCCTGTCACTAGGGGGCAGGTGGGGAGGAAGAGGCCCTTGTGTGGGGCCTGAGCAGTGATTCTGTTTTGCCCGTTTTCGAAACACGTGCTGAACCTCTGTGGTCGCGGCGTTAACACACATTGTATTTTCTTTTTTTAAGAAAGGATTCCAAACACTTTAAAAGATTTATTTCCGCAAGACTTAAAGTCTTTTCACATTAAGCGACATTGTGAAATTCTAAGAAATGTTGTTGTATTTTTCTTGAAAAGAAATGGGAGTTCTTCCCGCCCCCGCTGACCCCAGTAATACTAGCTCAAGTGCTATAAAAACTACGAGAAGGAAGGAGCAAAGGGTGTCCGGTGAGTAAGTGCCAAAGATTATTAGAATCGGGGTGGCGGAGCCGGGCAGGGAAAAGCATTGAGTGTGCAATTCCAATGATAATACTTCGGAGGTGGTGGAGATTGAGAGCATATATTAGTCAGTGTTCCCCAGAGAGACAGAACCAATCGACTGTGTGTATGTGCGTGTATATAGAGAGAGAGCGAGAAAGAGATTTGTTGTAAGAAGTTGGTTCACGTGAATATGGAGGCCAGCCTTTCCAGAATCTGCCGACACGATGTCCCAATTCAAGACCGAAGACTGGAAGCTGCTGTAGAACCAGGAGGAGCCAATGTCCCAGCTCATCAGACAGGAAGAGCTGGTGTTCTCGTTGCTAGACATCAGGCAGGGTTGGGGGTCTAGGGGAGAGTTGGCCTTTTGTTCCATTCACATCTTCAACTGGTTGGACATGGCCCACCCACATTAGGGAGGACAGTCTGCTTTACTCATGCTACTGATTTAAGTATTAAGCTCATCTCCAAACACCCAGAACCTCACAGAAACCCAGAATGTTTGACTAAAATCTCGGGACCCCAGAGTCCAGTCAAGTTGATATATCAAATTCATCATCAAAGAGCTTATCTAGTTCAAAGAGGTGGTGCATGGCCTAGGGTCCCACTGCTGTCAAGTGTCAGGAACTGGAATAGAATCCAGATCTCCTATCTAGGGTTCTTTCTACCTCCTGCTTCCACAGGAGAACGTATCTGAAGGATTCCAAAGGTACAGAGGATCCCACAGCACATCTTCCCAGACCCTCAGTTTTCCTCAGTGACAAAGACCTTAAGACATTTCTTTATTAAACCAAGCATGGATAGATTATGAAACACATTGGAAATTCCAATGAATGTTTAAGATAAGGCATGAAATGTTCATTTCTGGACCTCTAGCTAAGCTGGAGATATCTGGGTCATAAAACTTCTTTTTTCTCTACTCCAAGGAACACTGTGATGGAAAATTTTGAGAGTCACTGGCCTGCTGAAGTGACCTAGTGGCTGTGGAGAGCCAGTTTGTATTCTGGAAAGGCATGGAGCATCCACAGCCGCCACCAAAGGCCTAAGATTTTTTTTTTCCCCAAATGTCTTGGATTTTCTCAAAAAATCATGCAACTTTTGCTTTTTGTCCAGAATATACCTTGTTTATTTGTAATGTAAGGTAATGTTTTAAGTTATCTCTTAATGGACTCCCGAGGAAGTAGATGCACCTTTAGCCTATAAAGCTGACGACTCATTGGCAGAGAGTCTAGGGCTCATGTCCCACCGTGGGAGGAATGTGGGAGGTCAGCTCTGCTATTGTCACCTTCCCATTACCTTGCTTCCCCAATCAAAAATGATCTTTGCCTGGCATTCCAGACCAGATTAGCTCTTCTTCATTATTGGAAATGAAATTGATAATGTTCCACATCAACTCTAATGACTTAGTTCAGTATAATCTCTCCTCCATACTTCTAAAGTTGAGGTAAATGTTTGGGGCAACAAAAAAGGCATCACCATTCATCATCTCTTAAGAAGAACTTATATGCATCTTAGTAACTTTCAAACCCATTCTCCTCACATTAGGATGAAATAGCACTTCAAATAGAAGACTTTTATGTTTTCCTTTAATTTAAAAGATAGCAGTTAAAACATTAGACAATGCCCTAATTTGTTACATTAGCCAAGGGGGGAAACCAAAGTCAAGTTTTACAGTGCTTGGAAATGAAATGGCTTCCTTTTGAGGGGTGGTTACCAAAGTTGGTTAAGCAAAATTCAGAGCTGAAATAAGCAGTTGAGTCATTGTGATAGTTGCCTAAGTTATACGTGAAGATGTTGACATAACTTCTCACACTGCCTCCTCCGTCTTTTCACTTCGGTCAAGAGCTTTAGCTAGTTGGGACTTGACTGGGGTATTTTAAAAATTGAAATATAGTTGATTTACAATGTGTTAATTTCTGTGTACAGCATAGTGATTCATTTATACATATATATTCCTTTTCATATTCTTTTTTGTTACAGGCTATTATAAGGTATTGAATATAGATCCTTGTGCTATACAGAAGGACCTTGTTGTTTGTCTGTTTTATATATAACACTTAGTATGTGCAAATCCCAAACTCTCAATTTATCCCTCCCCTCACCCACCCCCCACCCCAGTAACCATAAGTTTGTTTTCTATGTCTGTGAGTCTGTCTCTGGTAAATAAGTTCATTTGTGTCATTTTCTCTAAATTCCACATATAAGTTATATTGTATGGTATTTTTCTTTCTCTTCCTGGCTTCACTTAGTATGATAAGCTCCAGGTTTATCTGTTGCTGCAAATGGTATTGTTTCATTCTTTTTTATGGCTGAGTAGTATTCCATTGTGTGTGGTGTATGTGTGTATATATATACACACTCATATACATACATCCATACATACACACACACAAAACAACTTCCTTATCCATGGACTGGAACATTTAAGAGACTCTCATAGAGACATTGATATAATAGAAGATATATTAACAGAAAGTAACATAACACTAGATTTTCTTCTTTACATATATGCCTTGTTTTCTTGGGTCCCCAGAAAAAAGGATGGTGCCCAAGGAACGCCTCCTTTTTATTTCATCAACAAGTCCCCTGCCCACTTCCAGTCTTTCTGGAGGAAGAACCTCACAGTGTCGGGTTAGTCACTAGGGCTGTTTCTTCAGTGATTTTCTCCTCCAGATTTGTTCTTATGACTCATTCCCCAACTCTACAATTGATTCTTGTCAAATTAAAAGAGTGCTAAGTGCAGTATGTTTAGATGCTGTGCTTCACGTTAACGTGTTTATTGATACGGGCGGCTGCTTAGGCCTGTACTCTGATTTCCTTATGATAGTGGAAGTGGAGAGAAAGGGAGAAGGCAGATGGACAGACAGACAGACAGTAGGGTGAGAATCAAGTCCTCATGGATAGTATGGTCACAGCTCAAAACAGTCCCAGACCTTTTCTTAGAAGGTCAGGCTCCCCCGGGACCACAAGCTGGGAGGTCATAATCAGAAACTGTGGACGCTGCATAGCTCGGGACGGCCCCTCAGCTCTCTGAGTGACAGCCTGGCCCGTGTGTTCAGCAGGATGTGGGGTATTTCCAGTGCCCCATCAAGGAAGGGTATCTTCCAGCTGAGGAGGTCATCCTCGGAACTGACGGGTGTCTCCTAGGTCAGGGTACATGGCGAGGTGAAGGCGGGCGGAGTGCTGGCAGGTGGCCCCCGAGTGCACCTCAGCCATCAGACCATTAGTGCTTACCCTGTGTGTGCACTGCACATGCACGCACACACACACACACGCACACATACTTCACACAGGCAGACATCAGGCTAAGAGAGAGTGGACTGTATACGTTTTTACACATCGTGGTCTTAAAAAATGACACAAGTGATCTGTGAATGCCTGCCTTTATCAGGGCACGCTCTTCAGAGCCTTCTCCAGCGCCCCTCTCGCTCGGGTCCTTGCCCTGGAACACGGGAGTGCAGGCAGCTCCCTGAGGCCACTTCAGACACAGCAAGAGCCTTGTTTCTTCGAAGACCTCTGGCATCTGCCGGCTTGGGCAGGGAGGCGGAGGGAGGAGCCAGGCATAGAAGGAGGAACTCGGGCCAGTATTAAAATATAACAAAACAAACACATGGACCTAATGAAGACCTGTATCGTTCTGCCATCATTATGTTTTGAATAAACAGGGGAGAAAAAGCTGAAAGTAAAGCGTCAAACCCGAGCAAACACATCAGAACTACCGAATTAGTGCCCTGTGCAAACACGCCTTTCTATTTAGAGCTGGACCAGCTTGGGTGACCGTCCTCGGAGGTGGATCGCCCAGGCAGCAGTGACTTCCAGCCCCGCATCCCTCCCGGGGCCCCCTCCCATCTGGGATGTGCCTGTATATGTTGGTGTTTTCTTTGGCTTCTAGGACGTTAAGGAGCGATGACTTTGCACTTCTGTTTTTCCTCCTTTCCCAAAATGAGTGCTAATAACTTCTATATAAGGAACATTACCTGTTCGTTCAGAAGTCTGGTTACCTGCTCGCATGCAGAGGGGCAGCTCCTCAGCCAACAGTGCTGTTTGGAAAGTACTTTAAATAACAGTTTGCTGACGGCAGCCGACCTTCAGAGAATGAGACTGTGGGGAGAGGTGTGTCATACAAGACGTGACCTACATTTCAGGGACCCTTATCTCAAAGCAGTGGGAGTTCACGGAGGATAAAAGTACATTGTAGGGAGACAGACGTGTGTGTGTGTGTAACTTTCAAACACAAGCATTATTAACAGCTAACATGTATTGAATACAGTGCAGTGAACATTGTACTGAGTTCTTTTTTTCTCGTCTTTTATGTTTTAATTATTTATCTCCTTTTTTTATTGAAGTATAATCGATTTACAGTGTTGTGTTAGTTTCTGGTATACAGTGTAGTGATTCAGTTTTACGTATATATTCCTTTTCATGTTCTTTTTTGTTGTAAATTATTACAAGATATTGAATATAGTTCCCAGTGCTCTACAGTAGGACCTTGTTGTTTATCTATTCTGTATGTAGTAGTTTGTATCTGCTAATCCCACACTCCCAATTTATCTCCCAGCTCTTCCCCTTTGGTAATCACAAGTTTGTTTTCTATGTCTGTGAGTCTGTTTCTATTTTGTAAATAAGTTAATTTGTATCATATTTTTTTAGATTCCACATATAAGTGGTATTATATGATATTTGTCTTTCTCTGACTTACTTAGTATGATTATTTCTAGGTCCATCCATGTTGCTGCAAATGGTATTACTTCTTTTTTATGGCTGAGTAGTATTCCAGTATGTGTGTGTGTTTACGTGTGTATATATATGTATGTGTATATATACCACAACTACTCTATCCAGTCATCTGTCAATGGACATTTAGGTTGCTCTGTGTAAAATAAACAAGGTCCTTCTGTACAACACAGGGAACTACATTCAGTATCTTGTAATAACCTATAATGAAAAAGAATATGAAAAGAATGTATGTATAACTGAATCCCTATGCTGTACACCAGAAACTGACACGACATTGTAAATAAACTGTACTTCAATTTAAAAAAAAAACACATTATTAACAGCTAGCCTTGTGCCGAGTACGATGCAGTGAACATTGTACTCCATTCTTTAAATGTGCAGTCTGACTTTACTTCCACGACAACCCTGGAGATGTTGGTCACCCCCATTTTAGAGATATGGAGCCTGAGGCCTTGGAGAAGCTCAGGGCCTTGTCCGAGTCTCACAGCAACAGCGGAGTCCAGGCGTGTCTGACTCCAAATCCCCTCCCTTGACCACGAGCGGATTCTGTCCCTCTGTGAACGAGTAGACAGGGAGCTGTTTCCTAGACTTCGCTGCCGTGGCTGCATGTTTGTAGGTTTCTCAAAACGACGGACAGGAAAAAATTGAAAGAAGGAGAGAAATTGGAACTGATGTTAGTGCCAGGATTTCGGACCTAGAAGAGAGTTTGAGATCATCTTGTTCTCACCCGGCTCTGTTTTACTGGTTCTGTGAAGTGCCTTCCTAGATTCCATGAGTGAGTCAGGGCCAGACCTAGTCTTGAGTCTGGGATGCCAGACTCTTGCCTCTGATCTATTATTTCTGTCCTTCACTTGGTATTTGTCACCTTCTTGCCTTGCTGATGATCCTCTCTATTCATGTCTTATGTCTTCAACGGGATTAGAAAGGTTCTGACAGCAGGTCCTGCCCAACTTCTCCCCAGGCTCATGGTTCAGCACCTCAAACATGTAGGTATTCAGATACTTGTGGCTTTAATGTAACATTACGCACGCCGGACCACTTGGGGAGTATTTCCTGGCTCTGGTGCTGGTGGGTGGATTATCTTGGAGATTTCTGGATCCCTGTGGGTCTCCCTAAGGAACTGAGCAAGAGGAACCCGAGTGCTTGCCTTACCAGGCAGGTTACAGCCCAGCAGGTGACTGATGGGCGCGAAGTGGCAGACACTGCTTTCCAGTGCCATGTCCGAAGCACCAAGTTACTGGGGCGCCTCCTGGGGGAGGCTCAACTCATCACCTCCACTCCTCACCTGAGTGGATTTCATCGCTAATGAGATTTTTTTTTAAATTGAAGTTTAGTCAGTAACGATGTATCAGTTTCCAGTGCACAGCGTGATGTTCCAGTCATGCATATACACACATATGTTCATTTTCATATTCTTTTTCATTAAAGGTTATTACAAGATATTGAATATAGTTCCCTGTGTATACAGAAGAAACTTGTTTTTTAAAATCTATTTTTGTATATAGTGGCTAACATTTGCAAATCTCAAACTCCTAAATTTATCCCTTCCCACCCCCCTTTCCCCCTGTTAATGTGCAAATAGTATACTTCTTAAGAGTGGTAATAAGACATTGTTACTCTTCCATAGAGCTCTGTTTTGTCCAGCGTGTTCTCAGGTGCATGACTTCACTTCACCTGCAGTGTGTCTTGGTGAGGGCGTCAGCCCCATTTGAGAGATGGGGACGCTGAAGCGGAGAGGAACCTTTAAATGGCAGAGATGCCGTCTGAGGTCAGGAAGGGATTGATGAGAAACAGCCTTTTCCTGGTGCCTCCTCGGTGCTCACTGTGTCGTCTTGTGGTGTCTGGGGAGAGTGTTTGGGCCCTCTGGTCTTTCCTCCCTGAAACCACAGGCTGCCTTTGGGAACCCATTTGCAGCCGTGGTTCACCTCAGCCTACCTCCCTTCACGGGCTGTGTGCGGCTGGGTGAGTGTTTGAGTTAGGCGGAGTCTAGATAGCGCACACACCCAGGCGTTTATTTCTGTGCTGTTTCTACTTGAGTGGGGATGAGTAGTCATGACCTATTCCAGGGGAACCGAGACGCCCCTGCCTTTGTGATGTGTCTCTGTGACCAGTTTAATTCCGCGTCTCCTGGTGTGTGTGTTGCTGGTACCAGGCTGTCCACCCACCACAACAGCACTTTTGATTCTTTTTGAAGAACTAAGGAAGACCCTTCAGACTCTTTTATTAGTGTTCCTGAATCCTTGAATTAATCGGAATCCGCCTTCTGTGTCCCGAACAGCACTTAGTCGGGAGTCAGTAAGTATTTGTTACATGTGAGTGAGACGTTTGTATTTTTAACCTGTACCCTTAGCAGCTTTCTTATCCAAAGAGTACACAGCAGTCCCCTCTTATCCATGAGTTCGCTTTTGAAGGGTTCAGTTACCAAGGTCAGCTGCCATTAGAAAATTATAGATGGAACATTCCATAAGTAAACAGTCCACAGGTTTCCTGTTGTGCTCCGTGCTCAGCAGTGTGGTGACACCTTGTTCCATCGCACCCGAGATGTGAATCTTCGCGTTGTGTTCCGTGTGTTCTGCCTGACGGTGGAGTATCAGGTTGACGGTGGTGTCATCTTGGTGCTTGAGTTCAAGCCATCCTCCTTTTACTTAAGAACGGCCTCAACGTGCACAAGGAGGGACGCTGGCCGTTTGGATGTTCTCTTGCGGTGCCTCACGTGTAAACTGAGCTTCATCGTAGGTGTGTCTGTGCAGGAAAGAGCGTAGTATACGTAGGGTTCCGTACTTGCCGTGTTTTAGGCGTCCACGGGGGAGCTTGGAACGTAACCACCACAGATGGGGGGTGGGGCTGACTATGACACATTAGGTGACTGTCTTATTTGCCGCAAAGTTGTCATTAAAGCTACTTCCACTGCTGTTTCAGCCCCTTCTCTTGAATGCTTAGTACTCAATAGTCAGGAGACAGTTTGCATTCTATTTAATCCTCACCAGATTTCTATAACATGAGTACAGTCCCCCTGCGGGATCCATGGGGGCTTGGTCCCAGGATCCCCCAGGGGTATCAGCATCCATGGATGCTCAAGTCCCTTTTATAAAATGACAGCATTAGCGTGTAACCTCCCTAGGGGACTTATAACACCCAATACGATGTAAATACTATGTAAAGAGTTGTAAACAGAATGGAAATGCTACGTAAACAGTTGCCAGTGTGCAGCAAATACAAGCTTTGCTGTTTGGAACTTCCTGGAGCTTCCCCCCACCCCAGTATTTTCTATCCGTGGTTGGTTAGGTCTGTGGATGTGGAACCTGCAGATGTGGAGGGGCCGGCTGTACTGTTGTTACTCTCATTCCCACTCTGCCGTGAAGGAACCGAGGCTCAGAAAGATTAAGTCACGTGGCCAGTACGTGGTGAGCCCCTCGCTCCTTCGTCAGCACCACGCCGCGCTGTCTGCCGGCCACCAGGCCTGCGTGGTGTGGGCTGAGACTGTGAGCTGGTCCACTGTTACACTGTATTTGTACAGATTCAGACTTGGTGAGCACACGCGTGGCGCGTCGGCGGGGGTCGGGGTGGGGTTGGGGGCGTGCGTACAGCGGACAAAGCACAGTCTTGTCATCTCACAGGCCTGGCTCAGAATCCTAGTTCTGTCACCCACGGACGTAGCACATTATTTCCCCCAGTCGCATCTCATTGATTCATTTGTTCATTTAGCAAATGCTTACTGAGTGCCTGTCAAGTGCTAGGGACTGTGTGGGAGGATGCAGTTAAATAAAAAACAGGCATGATGTCAGCCAAGGAGCTTCAGTGCTGACAATGATGGGCCGAGGTAAGTGACTGGAAGGAGAGAAGCTGTGAACCAGAACCAGGAGTTAATTCTGGGACAACCAGTGTCTGATCAAAGGCATGGCGGCAGCAAGTGAGGAACTTTTGAAGAACTGAAGGATGGGGCGTAGATGCAAAGTCTTAAGCAGCATTTGGGATTTTAACCTTCATCCCAGGAGCAGTGGGAGGCCCCTGAAAGGTTGAAAGTGACTGGTGGCGGGGGTGGGGGGAGGGCAGCTGACGTGATCAAGTACATATTTGAAAAAAAAACGCACCATGGGACTGGACAGAAGGGAGCGGGTGGAGTGGATGGGGAGCTGGTTCAGGGAGTGACTGTGGCAGGTGAGAAATGGTGGCTTGAATGGCTGAGAGGAGATGGAGAGAAGTGGGTGAACTTGAGAGCGATTTCAGAGGTGCACCGACAGGACCTGGTGATGGAGGAGACACGAGGGAGGTGGGGGGGGGCGCGTAGATGAGGACGCACTGGTTTCCAGCTTGCAGACCTGACAGAGGGAGAGTCACTCATTGAGGTAGAGAACGCTGGAAGCCCAAGACACTGGGTGGGTGGGAGATAGATTATTGTTTGGGTTGTGATCGTGTTGAGTTTGTGGTGTCTTGGAGCCATGCAGGGGAAATTGCTGAGCACGCCTTGGTGCTGGAGTTCTGGAGTGTGAAGGAGAGAGGTGGGGTAGGGACAGAACCTGGTGCCAGCAGTGTGTGCAGGTAACCGAAGCAGTGGGTGTCCATGAGCGTGCCCAGGGGATGAGTCCAGAGAGAGGGAGAGAAGGCGACAGAGCATGGAGGCTGCAGAAGAAACCGAGGAGCAGCCTGGAGGTCAGGGGAAAACCAAGGGCACTGAGAAGAGGGTGTGCCGAGAAGGAGGCAGTGGTGAATGGCTTCAAATGCTGCTGAGAGATCACAGGACGAGAACTTAAAATTGTCCATTGAGGTTTGCCACGTGGAGGTCCTTGATTCCTGAGATTCATTTGATGGATGGATGCGGGCAAAAGTCAAACTGGGGTGAGTGAGCGTGAAAAGAAGAATCAAGAAAATGTAGACATGGTCCAGACAACTTTCATGAAATCTGGGTTGAAGTGGAGGAGAGGGGTAGGTCTGCACAGGAGAGGGGGGAACGCAGAGGGGAGTTTGTGTGGTTGCACTGTGGAGAGAGGCGTGTGTTTAAGTTGTCCCTGGGGAGGACCTAGGTGAGGGGGAGTGGCTGACTCTACAAGGGAAAGATTAGGTGATGGAGAGGATACAGTGGAAATGTCTCTCTCGTAAGATAACTATGAAAATTAAATGGGATCGCATGTTAGTTCTCAAAACAATTGTTGTTCTCACCCCTTGTGCTGTTACACATTTTTATTGGATTCTAAGCTTCCATCTTTCTGGTCTGAAAAGTTCTATTTTTATTTGATTCCTCTTTGCCACTTACTTCCTTTAGGTAGAAAAATGGTTTCTTTCAATGTTCATTCTTTCTAATCTTTTTTCTTCCTCCTAAATTCAGAATTTTTTATTGTCCAGTAAGTGGATATAAACATTATTTAGCAAGGTGGGTAAGCCATCTAGTATGTCATATGAAATTTTTAGTTGCCTTTATTTCTAACCTTCACACTCAGCAATGCATGTCACGTGATAAAATGTTCTTTCCTCCGTCCCAACTTCCTTTGGTGATTGTTGACATTTTTTGCGTTTCATCACTAGATGTGTGACTCATCTTCCTGTATCTCCTCCTGTTTATTATCTAAGTCAGTCTCTTTTTTAAAAAGGAAATATGAGCGTTAGTAATCTTCAGTGCCAATTTCTTTTAAAATGAATTGGCCATCTTCAAGTATAGCGCTGTGGGTCTGGTGTATGTGTCTGGAGTGTGTGTTCGGATCATGTGCTAGTAACATGTTTAAACTGTTGTCACAAGGATTTATTGCATAATAGAGCTTTTCTGTGCCAGGATACATTTTTTAAAATTTATGCCTCAACGCAGATATTTTCCCCAGGGTTCTTGTTCCCCCTTCTCATGGACACATTTGGTGAAATTCGCTTTTTCTGGGAAGGTCCTTTGAACTTTAGATGACAGCGTTTGCTACGGGCGTGGGGGAAGATCAAACAGAAGAGAAGGAAGCGGAGTGAGTTGATCTTGGAAGAAGTGGGAGAAATCTTCTTACTGCACAGTAGGACGCTAGCCCTGAGCTTACAGGAACAGCAGAGGGAAGGAGGGACCCGCTGTCCCCACAGGGACGGGTGGCTTCCTACCTCGGATCTCCAGTCCCATGGCCACTTCCTCCTTCCCGGGCTCCAAAATGTGCTGAGGAAGTGGAGGAGGGTTTCGTTTTTTATTACGGTTGGAGCTGGACTTTTCAGCGCAGGAAGGGGAGGCCCCTAGTACCATCTACCACCTACTCAGAGAAGGAATCACTGATACTTTCCTGCCAAACCAAGAGAGGTAGTCATGGAGACGAGAGAGTTTAGGTGAATTCTGGAGGAAACAGATTTCCCCCCTGGACACCTGTTCCGGGCAGCTGGAGGAGGGCCGTTGAGGGTTAAGACCGTGGTGGTATACCAGATAGCCTTCTGTGATGATCTGTTTTCCGTATTTTCTGTTTAATGTTTTTGAAAATATTTTATTTATTTAAAAAATTGTTTATTTTGTTTGGGGGAGGAGGTAATTAGGTTTATTCAATTGCTTATTTATTTTAATGGAGGAGCTGGGATTTGAACTCAGGACCTTGTAGGTGCTAAGCACACACTCTACCACTGAGCTATGCTCCCCCTCCTTCAGTATTTATATAAAAACAGTGCTTGTCTCCTACCCCTGATGCTACAGAGGGAGAGAGGCTAACAGGCTTACTGGGTTTGGCACCCTTCAAATAAATGTTTAAACAAATGCAAGGCATTATTGCTGTAGTTGACACAACAATAGCGCTTCAAGAGTGATGCTCAATTGGCTTGTTTCTCTTCATTTCTCTTCATGGGTCGCAGCCCTGAGTCCTTGTTAGGAGCCTCCTTGGTAAATGAGAGAAGGGGTCTTTGTGTCTGAAATTCAGAATTGCCACTTCGTAAAATTGGTGTGTTTATTATGATTTTATAGCGCGATTGTCTCTTTGAGAGGCGGTGAGTGGGGAAAGTCCTCTGTAGCTGATGGGGGCGGGGTGGAGGTGGGAGGAGGGCGCCTCTTTTGCGTTCAACCCCAGTTGCATCTCAAGCTATGAAAGGAATAAACAGGGGGTGCAACGCAGCAATCTTCTTCGACTCCTCCCCTGCCTGCTGCTGGCAGAGGCGTGAGGAACAGCCTCATACTTTGCTGTGTCTTGCAGGCTGCTCTTGCCTGAAAACATAGTCTGTTTGTGGAGGGGAAGGACGTGGCTGAAGAAACACTTGTACATAAAACAGCTGTTAAATGAATCTCCACACACTGAGATCAAGAGAACGTGAAGAACTATGTCCTTCCAAGGACCCTTTTGCCAACTTGGAGCCTCCTTCAGAAAATAAATACAGCCACGCTACAAGTTTCTGGTAACTTAGTTACTGAAAAATAAATCAAGCTACTCAGACCCCGAACCTTGATTTTAAAAAAAAAATCTCTGCAATTGAAGCCAAGGGAACTATGCAGAAAGCTTCTTTACCCTGTTGTTCGTGAAGGGGCCCCAAGGAGTCCCGGAAGGGCACAGAGCAGAAGCCCCGGCTTCCCAGCGGAGGGAGAGCAGGTCCACGTGGGTCTGGCTCTTTAAACTCCACCCACGATGAGATGGTGTTACCAGGTTGTCAAGTGTTCTCTGCATTTTTCCTTCTCTGGGGCTTGATGCTCGGTGGCTGCCGGGAAAACTGGACGGTCCCCCTGTCTTAGCACCTCTGGGCACGCCTTTCCTCTGCCTGGCTGGGAACATCGCAGAGGGCTGATTGCCTTGGGTGCCGGCAACGCAGTCGGAGTGCTGTTTCTGAAAGACGAGGTCCCTTTAAAACTTCAGGCTCAGGCTTAGAGAATTCTGGTCGTGTGCTACAGATGTTTTACAGTTTATTTCCAAACAGCTGCTTTTCCCTTCTTTAGTCTGTTTTTCTCTTTTTTTTTCCCCTCAAATAAAATCCCTCCGGAAACCTTTCAGCTCACATCCTTGGCAACGCTTCCTTAGAAAAGGCCCTCTCGCTGCGCGGGGCGGCACGCACCTGAGCAGCACCTGCTGCTGCAGGCCGGCTGTCGGCTCAGCAGGTCGCCGTTCCCTGAGTGAGGGGTGAATGTGTGCCTGTCTCACAAACCTCTGGGGATTCAATCAGCCTGGGACACACAGTCCCCCAGGGACAAGGGAGCCCTCCAGTGCACTTCAGGAGGCAATCCCCAGAGGAAAAGGAAAAGCAATGATTTATAATGCATAACACTCACGCAGAGCGTCAGGCAGAAGAGCCCTGTGCAGGCGACCCAGTTCAGGGGTCAAAGGAAGGATTTCCTTGAGGGGCCACCAATTTGACAGGCTGTCCCTCTTCGAAGTCCACCAGCTACCCTTCCAGGTAGGAAAAACAGGAATAATTAAGAACCACAGACAATTCCCAAATCTTGGTGATGGCTCTCACAGCCGCCTTTCCTGGTCCCTTTTCCCGGAGCTGCCACATGGAGCTTTAGTGGGCTAATCTGAGTTCGCCTCCTTCTGTTCCCTTTTCACTGATCCCCTGAGGATAATGAGAGAAGGAAAAGTCCAGTGGAAGAGGGAGGCGCTGGGGAGTCAGGAGTCAGGAGTTTGGGAAATCGGTCCTTGAATAGCTCGCGAAGTGTGGATCAGCTCTTAGTCCAAGGGAGTTGTGTTGCCTTGTCCTCTTGCCAGCTGTGCATATGCAGAGACACCATCTGTGTTGAAAACCGTGCATGGATCTCTGAAAAGAGTCCACACTGAGTCCATGTCTGAGATGGAGTTACACCTCAAAAACAGTTATCAAGTGTTTAAGGATGAGGTGCTGCGAAGCCAAGAGAGTAAAAACAATCCATGAAGGCGTGTTTGGCCAGCTCTCAAAAATCTTAGACACTTGCAACACAGTCCTTGGCTCGGATGCTGGATTTTTCCCATTCATGCGCTTTTTTGACAGATGAATTGTTGCAGGCTGCGAAAAAGCTCTGAGAGGAATCTGCCAGACTCCTCACTCACTCAGAGCCGGGGATCTCTTTCCTTGCAGCCCCGTGGACAAAGCAAGGGCCTGTCTGCCTTGTGCAGTGAGCCGTGTGGCCACTTTCTGGCTCTGTCTGAAAGGGTCAAGTCCTCATTCAACTCTGGCATATTTGTGTGTTGGGTTGGAATGAAGACTCTCAATTTAGTAAATATTCGACACTGATAGAACTTTTCTGGAATTCGTGTTTCTTAACTCCTATGGAATGTTTATTACTTTCATTATGGTAATAATGAGATGGCTTACCCACCATCCCATTAATCACTTGAGCTTGGCATTTCCCTTCTAGAGTTTGCCTTGCTTTTCTCCGACGGGTGGGCTCACGTTTCTGTCTGGCGTGTTTTATCCACCTTCTGGGTTGCTGACTATGATGGACTGATTCTTTTTCTTCAAAAAAGTCATTTTGATAAAACTACATTGAGCTGTTTCACACGTAGCTTCCTTCACCCCACATGCAGTAAGTGTGACATGGTGGCAATAATAGAAACGGATGCTTCATGTTCAGCCACAAGAGTGGGCAGCCCCTCGTGCATGGGGAGTTCTTGCCCAAGCCTAGAGTACGTTTCTGGGATCAGTGGAGAAGGATTCAATCAGTTGAATTTAGACCTTCAGGTATTCTTGGCTGGAGCAGCTCAGAGGCAGTAAGTTGAGGGCACGGGAAAAAGAAGAGTCATCATTTGCACCTAATATAGAAAGGACTGGGGGTCACGTGTAGTCCTCCCAGCTGGACCCTACATATACTAGGAGTGACTTCAACTTCAAAGAAGAAACATGGCATATCCTACTGTATGTACATATTGTACATGGTACAAAATGGGGGAATGATTAGTCACATGCTCCAGATACTGGCCTCCGTGTATACGTAAAGAAACTATAAACCCCTTCCCACATTTTTAAGCCAACAATGAAAATTCCTAATCAATTTGAACAGTTTTAAAGGTCCATTGTGACAATGTATATCTGCTTTAAATATATTTTCATCACAACGTGGAAGTTGGGGATTTTCACACTGGGAAACCGTCCACCATTATAAAACAAACAGTGGCAAAACCAGTCCTCATGATAAAACAGATCCAGCGAATCAGAAGTGGTCACTGTGGTTTGGTTTTTTTTTCCCCAATTTAAGTCAACATATGTCTTCAAACCACTATCTGACTTCTGAATTTAAAGTCTAAAATATATAGATCAGAAAGGCAGGGACCTTGCAATGAATCTGTCACCTGGGGAAATAAGATCCCCCCACCATTATTATATCCTCTCTCTCTGTTTTATTTTTTAAAAAAATGTTTTTTATTGAGTTATAGTCAGTTTACAATGTTATGTCAGTTTCTGGTGTACAGTACAGTTTTTCATTCATACGTGAATATACATACCTCTCTTGGTTTTAAAGGGAAGTTTTCTGTACTTTTCTCTCCAGGTCTCTCCCTCAGGAGTACATTCTTGAATGACTCTTGTTCGTTGGCACCCCAGACGTTTCTACACCCTTGTCAATGTGCTTCAAGATTCTGGAGGGGAGAGAAGGCAGGGGAGGTAGGAAAGGAGAACCAGCATAATCTCAGGCTCACTGGGTTTAGGAAAGAATTCATATGGAAACTTGAGGTTCTGGAAATGTAATCTACTTTTAAAAACCATCCATGCTTATGCCCTCTCCAGAAAATCTCTGTCACACCCCCTCCACCCAGGGGTTTGCGGACCCCAGTTGGGAGATGACCGATTTAGAGCACGTGACTCTTAGTAGCCATCTGTGTAGAGAGAAAGGTCAAGGAAAAGGGCCTTCATGAACACTGTGGAAAATAAAGTAACCGGAGCATAGATGGAAGTTTAAAAATAGGTAGTAAAGTGCAAAGAAGATGAGATACATGAGGTTGTAGTTCACACGGTCCCTTGAATGGAAAATGCAGGGATATGAAGTTACGGGGGAGATGGACGGACAGACAGGCTGGCAGATACTCCTGTCTCAGAGGGTAGCTTGCTCCTTGGCGGCCAGTTCCAAAGTGTCTTAACAGCTTCCCTTCTGGAAGTGCTCTGGGCTGGTCATCACTTCCCAGCTTGTAGGATTTCTTCAGAGACTCTCCCTGCTGGACTTTTGACAATGACCCTCTATCTTTTCAAGTTACAGGAGGTTCTTGAGGGCCTCTTCTAACCCTGGCCAGTCTTCAGGGGCCTCACCGGACCTGGGGGTGTTGCTCTCACACCCTCCGACTGGCCCGGGTGGGGGCTGCCGGGCTGGCCTGTGTCCTGTATCCTTTGCTTTCTCAGTGTCGCCAGTGCTGGAGGCTTTGCTCCGTGTTTGTCAGCTTGTCACGTGGGGTCATTCCTTCTGTCTGTGCTTCTGAGCAATGCTCTGAGTTCCAGAGGCTGCAAGTATTTTACCAGTCGCCTCACTCAGCCGGGGTTCTGAACCTGGCCCACTTGCGGTGACGCTGGCTGAGGACCACGCAGGCACAGCTGTTCCTACTGGGGTGTGCGCATGTGTTGATGTGTGTGTGTGTGTGTCTGTTCACGTTTGTTTTCAAGCGTTTTCTTCCCATGGTCCCCTCCTCCTGCCCCTTCGATGTTGGGGGAACTTTCCTAGCATCTGGCAGCGAGCATCAAGTCGATGCTGTTTGCATCGGTCAGTGTTCATCATGGTCCTTGAGGCCTTTGCTGTAAAAACAGAACAAAAGCCACCCAGTTCCTTTCTCAATGCCTGTAAGATGCCAGTGCTTCTCCAAATACTTCTTCCTGCAGGTTTTCCTGCCTCCACATGTTTAAGCTTCTCTGAGGAACGGCTCTTCCTTTTTACCTTCTGTCACATGGAAAAGCTCTAATGCCTTCTGTGCCCCGTTCCAGCTCTACCCGGATCCTCAGATTCATTGATCTTCCTCCCTCTTCCCAGGTTCAGATCCACTTTTCTGCAGGCTCCTTCCCTGGGGCTTGAAACATGCCTATGGCCATCTGCCCTTCCCAGAAAACCTCCTGGCCTGCCCTCCCCTCCACCAGCGCACCGTCTCCTCTCACCTTCCCATCCCTCCCTCCCTCCACTGACACCCCTGTCTGGCTGCTTCCCATCAGAGGAGGGGGGCCTTAGACACATCACCCCTCTGTGTGCACAGCCACTCCCGCCACCCAGCGAGGCTGCTCTGCCGCGTCCTCTTGGCTGTCTCTCCTCCCCTCTGGGAGGCATCGGCTTCCCCTGGCTTCTGTGCTGCGTGCTCTTGGTCGTTCCTCTGCTCTTTCTGCCTCCCCGCCTCCCTCTGTCCATCCTTACAGACGGCTTACATATTAGTTCTTTGGGCCCCGCCCTTGGCCCTCTTCACCACTTCTCGCTCTTTGTGGCAACTTCACCTTCTCCCAGGGTTTCACGTTGTCACTGAGCTGATGTCTGTTAAGTCTGCATTTCTAACCCAGAGCTAACTCACTCACTCTCTCTCCAGACCCTCCTAACTGCCCTCCAAAGATCACCCCTTGAAAGTCCCAGGAGCCCCTCAAATTCGACATGCCAGTTCCGTTCTTAAGCACATGGGGGAAATATCACCATTGTCTCCCTCTGGGACTTCCAGGAAATTCTCCTTGTTTCTTCCAGCCACCCATGGGACCATATCCGCTCTGCTACGCACACCACCAGGGGGCGCTCCGTGGGGGTTGTTGCCTCCTAGGGCTCCAGAGGGAAACAAACGCCTGGATCTCCAGGCCCAGCTGCAAGCCCTAGCATCCTCAGCCCCGCGCTCTGCCCCAGGCAAAGGCCTGTCCTCGGAGGCTCATGTCAGAGTCCATCCTTTGGCTCTTTTCTCTCGCTCTTTGTGTCCCATGACTTGGAAATTTCCTTTCGGGCATCCAGGAGAGAGCAGAGGGAGCCTGGCTCAGCCCCTGTTCATTCTATCAAAACTCTTTACAGAAGGATTTTGACTTTTGAAATTGAAAGACCAAGAGGTGGGCTGTCTTGTCCTCATGCTCTCCTATAATGATTTTTCTGAAATACTGGACTGACTTATGTCAACAGTGGCTCTAGTGTCCCAGGTGGAAAAAGGTCACAGGGCAAAAAGAAGTCTGGGAAGGGGCATGGGGGGCAGGAACACTTTAGCTGAAACCTCACAGTGAATTCCGCCACGTCAGCCTGCAGTCCCAGGCTGACGGCGTGGAAATGAGAGCAGAGTCAAGGACCTGTCCTCTGCTCATGGCCCTGAGCCGTAGGGCAGGGGCGTGGACACAGGTTGCTCTCGCTGTGCCTGCCGTTCATAAGAGGAGACCAGGAGGAAGCATGCTTTTCCAGGGACACCTGCCACAGGGTGAAAGGGCCATTTGCAGGAGGCTCTCCTTCCTCACAGAGAACAGCTTCTAGCCTCAGATGCCAGCACTGTCTGGGGAAACAGAGTCCTTTTCAGGGAGCAGTTATGTCTTCTCAGTATGTATTAAACTGCAAAATAGCTTAACAACGGCCCAGTTAAAGAAAAGAACCCACCGTGTTGAACATCTCTTTGCTGGGTGCTCCTGGCGAGCTGCCCCTCGGTGCGGGGGTGGTGGGCACGGTGGGGGTGAGCACGGCTGCTGGGCCAGAGCCTCTCACGGGCAGAAACAGGCGGGAGACTCACGTGCACGCAGCCTGGGATGTTGAAAGAGGTTGGCTCCAGGGGCAGCAGAAACCCCACGGAAGGGCCCTGGAGCAGTCCGATGTGGTTGGTGCAGGTTCCCTGAGGACAGAGTCAGGTCCGAAGGAAGGAGGAGTTGGCCCAGGAGACGGGCTGGGGGATGTGACGGGCGGCGAGGGGGATTCCGGATGGAGGAGGTGGAGGAGCGGGGCTGCGGTTGAGGGTGAGGTAGCCCAGCTGTCTCAGGAATCTCCAACACGTGGCTCAACAGGGAGGCAGGGTCCTGGCCACTAAGGGCCAATTGGTCCTGAAGCCACTTAGATCCAGTCCTATAGGGGATGACAAGCCACTGAGAGAATTTAATCAGGAGTGATGTGACCAGGTGCACCGCGGGGCGGCAGTGAGGAGGATGCATGGGAGAGAACTTCACGATGAGAAGCAGAGGCGAGGTGTGACAGGGTGGAGAACAGGAGACAAATGCAGAGGACACCAGGGGAGTCACACTGGTGGGACTTGGCACTGACTGGGAGGGGGAGGGGGAGGGGAGCAAGCAGGGTGTTGACGCTGACCCCAGAAGCCTGTCTTGGGTGTGTGGATGGAGGTGGTGCCTCTGAATGAGGCAGGCGATGAGGACTGCCGTCCGGGTTCTCCAGAGAAACAGAACCAACAGGATATATCCTGGGTTTGTATGTTTATATAAATTCATATATTATATATTTACTTATTAACATTATGAGTCATAAATACATTTTAAACTTAGACAATTTGTTATGAGGAATTGGCTTGAGCAATTATGAGATGGAAAGGTCCCAGGGTCTATAAGCTGGAGACCCAGGCAAGCTGATGGAATAACTCAGTCTGAGTCCGAAGGTCTGAGAACCAGAGGAACCAATGGTGTAAACCCCAGATGAGGGTAGAGGAAGATGAGATATCCCAGCTCAAGCAAGGACGCAGGGAAAAAAGGGGCGGATTCCTCCTTCCTCCTCCTTTTGTCTTTTCAGACCCTCAGCAGGCTGGTGTCGCCCGCTCACACCGGCAGGACCATCTCCCTCACTGAGTCTGCTGGGTTCAGGTGCTGTCTCATCCAGAAACAGCTTCATAGATAAAGCCAGAAACAGTGTTGAATCTGGAGACTCCGTGGCTCGTCAAGTTGACACACAAAATTAGCCACCGCAAGGAGGAACAGGGGGTTGAGGCAGGGGAAGATGGTGAGGTCATTTGGAAACAGATTGAGTTGGGAGTACCCTTGGGATGTACTGAGCAGGCAGTGGGAATCAAGTCAGTCACTTGTCTGAAAGGGCAAGTCTCGAAGCGCAGGACGCGGAGCCTGCGGCACAGAGTGATGGCTGACACCACGGAATGGAAGTGATTGCCCAGGGAGAGGGTGGAGGGTGAAGACAGAGCGCTTCCTGGGGGAGATGGAGATGCAGGTGGGAGAGGAGGGTCCTGGGAAGGAGGCAAAAAGAATCGGGAGTGCATGGGATCTAAAAGCCAAGGAGACCGTATTCAGGAAGGAGAGCAGGCAGGGTCTGCAGAGAGGCCTTGAAGGAGGAAGACAGAAGAGGGCCATCTGGGTGGCCAGTAGGGAGCTGAGTGGTGACCAGAGGGAGGAATACTTGGCCGACTTACCACGGATGCAGCCAGACCACAGCCATCGTGGTGGCCTTGGTTCTGCGGCAGGAAGGTTCCTTCTGCCTTGGTGGAAAAATAATGTTATTTTCACCCTGTTCCCCGCATTGTTGCTTTAGGGCATGTTAAGTAACATCTCTCCCTCCCTTATATGTAGGAAGATTAGTTCTGGGCTTTGTCTTGATGCCAGAGCATCTTAACTAATTTTTCCTAAATTCGCTTAAGTTATATTGCAGACAATCCGTTTAGAGAAAAAAAAATCACCCGTATGTGTCAAATGTCTTCACTTTTATGGGGCCTAGAAGTCATAGTGAGAAAGTCATACGTACAGAACAGTGTTTCCTCTTTCATTGCTTTACTCTTAGTTTAATCAATACCTAATGGAATTTTAGTTCCGTTTCATACAATATTTACTCCGTAAGGAAATGAATAGCAAAGGTTTTTTTTTTTTTTTAACAAAAGAAGGTTGCTAGATTCTCAGTTGAATCAAAACTTGAAATTTTGTAAATGAGTGAAATAATTCAGTGACATAATCTTCTGATTCTCAGTTCATAGCCACCCACGCCTTTCTGGATAACTGGTTCTGCTTCCCACGTATCAGCACGGTCTGAGGTGCGTGAGCAGAACTCTGGGCGGTGGTTTGTCATGTGGGGCTGGGGTTTATTTTTTTACTGTTTGTCAGTTTAAGTTATCAGATTCGGAGCCTAGATGTCTTCTTCCAGGACTGCGTCATTAAGTACTACCTGTTCCTAATAAGGTTCAGCGTGGGCTAGCAAATCCAATAATGAGGCGAATTTGGTAAAGCAGTAGGAAATTTCGCAGTAACTACAACAAATATACATCATCGTACTCTTTGTGGAGATGACACACTGGAAATTTCAGGTGGTGCTTATTTTTAAATGTATGCTCTATTTAATGTGTCCCTAAGTTCTCAGTCTCCAAAATAAATCTAGCACAGACAGTACCCCCCCCCCCTTCATCTACCACACAAAACATGGGCTGTTACTTGTCCCGGGCCGTGCAGTGTATAGTGGCCTCGGCTTTCTCTTGGCATCTAAAGCCAAGGAACTAATATTCTGCGAGGTGATGTATTTTAATCCCAATAAGCACCTAGGAATTCATCGAGTGAAAAGTCAAGGTTAGCAATCGACCTTGGCAAATCGATGCTTGTAAATTATTTCAATGTGAAATTGTGTTTCAGGTGAGAGACACGCGTGGGTGTTGAGAGGAAGCAATAAACCATCCAACTTCAAACGGCGACCTGTCATCGCACCACTGTTCTCACTGGCCATTATTCACAAGCGTCCCTTTGATTTATTTTTCTCCCTGGGTCTGTAAATCTCTTTCTTGGAGTACACATTGCATGAGTAGTAAGTTCCACGGGCCAGGAGATCGCCAGGTTCATCTCTTAGACTTCAGCTTTATTAGTAACAGCAACAAAAAAGCGGATTGACGCAAGCTTTCCAGAGCCCCAGGTGAAAACGCAATGATTTTAGACTCCACTTTTTTGTTTCATGTGTATTTGTGTTTTTTTTTTTTTCTTTTCACTAAATGAACTTCTCTGTGATGGTTTGTTCCATGATGCTTTGAGAAGTGCAGAAACCAGCAGCTGAAGAGATGAGACGTGTCAGCTGGTCCCTCCGTCTCCCGGGATAGGGTGGCTTTACCTGGAATTACGTCGTGGACCCTGTTTCTCTGTCGTTCTCTCACTTTTCCAGCTGAAACTCCCCAGCAGGCTGATGTTCGTCTCTTAATTAGTTGCCTTGTTCAGTTGAGTCAAGTGCTAAGGAGATCAAGTCTTGGATTTAAGAATGACAGTCACCCTGCAATTGACACAGGGACGTAACTGTTCAGAGTACATTGATCTCTGTGGAGTCCATCAGCCTTCTTATACTTTTAGGCCAAATCAGCTAAGTTCTTGCCATGAGTCATTAGGTAGACCTGGATGCAAGACCAGAGGGCTGTGGACTCTGGGCTCACAAGGAGCCACAGAGATTGTCTTGGTTGGTAGGTCTGCTTGAACAGGATACCAGAGGTGGGGTGGCTTATAGACAGCAGAAGTTCGCTTCTCACAGTTCTGGAGGCTGGGAAGTCCATGATCCAGGCACTGGCAGATTTGGTGTCGGGTGAGCGCCTGCCTCCTGGCCGGGCTTGGACAGCCGTCTGTCCTCACGCGGTGGAAGGAGTGAGGAAGTTCTCCCGGGTCTCTGTTCTCAGGGCACTGACCCCACTCAAGAGGGCCCCACCCTCCTGACCTGAGCACCTCCCAAAGGCCCACCTCCTAATCCCACTGGGGGTTAGGAATTCAACATAGGAACTTTGGCGGGGGAGGGGGAGACACAGACATTCAGTCTGTAGCAGAGATGGTCCTGGTCATCATCCTACAGGTGCAGACCTGAGACAGAGGAAGTCAGAGCCTGTTCACAGTCACACAGGCCCTTGGAGCTGGTACTGGCCGACCACTGCCCAGTCCAGCTCTCTCCTGGTGTCTCCTCAGATGGCCCAGATCACTGTTGGAAGCAGGCGAACGCACCGATGCAGTGTTCATGTCCCACGTTTTCCCAGGTGTTTCCTCCTCCCTGAGGCAGTGACAAATGGCAGTCTTGTTCATCTCGAGGGTGAGGACTCAGACATCCCTTCCACCCCCGTGCGGGGAAGTCTGCTCTGTGCTGCACCCTGGGCTGAGGGTAGGGGTATGAGGACCCCTCGTGCACCTGCTTATGTGAGAGACTTCTACATCGTCCTTGAGATCTGCACCACGTGGAGCTGAAGGGAGACAATCTGCAAAGTAACCCCCCTGGATTCAGGCTTTATAACGACCAGCCTCAGCTCAGGGACCAGAGGAACCCCTGCAAGGATTAGCGGGGCTTGATTTCACAGATTCCACAGTCCGATGCCAGTGATACAGGCAGAGCAGCATCATGGGCACCGACGGGCCTCCTGGCCAGCCTGGGGAGATTGGATCATCTCATTACATCATTTTTAATTATTACCTCTTGACCTCACTCGCTGACTTTCTCTCACCACACCAGGCCCTGATTTTAATTGGTCAGTAGCCTGAGACTAACAAGCTTACTCGAACTTTCCAACACAGAGCGAGAAAACGCCGCTGCTGCGAATTCCAAGGTTCGGACGGTAAAATCTGTCCAGGGCTCCAAGGGAGGCGGAGAGGAGAGAGCCCCTTGCTCAACAGAATAGCCTCATTTCGGGGCCTGCGTGCCAAGCTTAATTTGTTAAAATGACCACGCTTAGTTCTCAATTATCCGTTTCAAGGGTTATTTACGCTGTGGATTTGCAATGGTCACCAGGTCGCAGCCAATCGAAGCCGGTGGGGCAGGGTCGGACGCTGCACCAGGGATTGCGGATCAAGTCAGAAAACGACCAGAAACGTGGATTAGCTCGGGGACGGCCTGTGGAGATTAGTGATGAGATTAGCGTTGTAATTTTTTCCTCCCGCAAAGAAAGGCGGTTTGATGCCAGTTGAAGGTCATTGTGCAAGTTACTTAGCTCTTCTGGGCCTCGGGTTTTCCCTGTGAATAAAGAGTAAGTTCTCTTTTCCCTTCCAGTGCCAACACCCCATAAGCACAGGACCGTGACTGCAAACACCTGCAGGAGCTGATAGCGAGCTAGCCCAGCGTCCTGACCCGGCAGCTCGCTTCAGTAAATAAACAGTGAGGATTTATAGCTGACAACAGCAGCGGCCGAAACCTGCTTTCCCTGGCTTACGGTGTTTGTAAAAAATAAAATAAAATAATGTCTACAAGGCTTAAGAGCATATCATCTTAGACTCCTTGAAACTTTAGCAGCTTTGATTTTAACCCCCACCCTCCTTAGTAGTTGCCCCTTTGTCAGCGTCATTTCCGTGTGCTTCGAGAGCCCGGTTGCTGATGGCTACGTGTGAAAGCAGACATTCCAAAGTGACGACGTCTTGAATTGATGGGCTTCTGGTGATGCTTTTTGAGTCTCCTGCTGTTTATAGTATCTTTATCAGCATCTCCTCTCGCATTCAAAAGAGGCAAACGCTATTGCGGGAAAGGGAGGCGCGTGAGTGAGTGTGTGTGTGTGTGTGTGTGTGTGAGAGTGTGTGATCTAACAGCCGCCTCCCGTCCACGCGAGGTCCGCCCTCCTCTCACGACCGCCCCCAAACACGTCACGGCTCCCCCTCATCTCAGGTAAAGGCCGTGAAGTGGGAGGCAAATGAGATAATAAATGCAAAAAGCCCTGGAACTCTTAAGGAGCTTTTAAACGTAGGCTTACAGAGTTGTCTCGTGGAGTCCGGTAATCCCAGTGGGAAACATAAATGTCCGTAAAATGTCCCATCGAAGCCCTCGTTTTCCCGCATACTGGCCTTTGCCCCGTCGCCCCAGTGTCTCACAGCATCTCTGTCTACATTTATGCCCTGAAGTCGCTCTTCCTTTGCCTCTCTCCCTGGCCCCGCAGTCCTGGGAAGCCAGGTCTTGGAACTGTATCTGAGTGGTGGGAGCCCTTGGCTCTGTCCTCACTTAGCTCAGGGGTTGCAGGGGTAGCTCTCCTAACTAAAGTTTTCTTTTCCTTGGTGGGAGGGTGAGTTTATATATTTAGTGATTCTGGGGTTCCTTTTACTGTCCGTTTTATGTCCAGGTTCAGGAACACAGTGGAAGTATTTATTGGAATGGCTCTATTTTTCAAACCAACTGATTCAATCGATTCAATAATATTTCATTACTTTAAAAAATTACATTCAACGCCTGTTTCCTAGTGCCCCCTCAGCCTTCGCCTGAATTGGTCAAGGGGAGGTATTCAGGCTTCTGCTACAAAATAAAGCAGAGCAAAAGGGGGCCGCACATCCTTGCCTGTGGCCGGGGCTCCAGTCAGTCGAGCTGGTCCGTCCACCATGTCCGTCTCAGTTTTAGGGGAAAGCGCCCGCTCGCTGCCTGTCGCGGGGAGCTGTTAGGTTTCAGAACTGAGACTGCTCTCCAAGGGCCACTTAATGGGGAAGAAGAAGAAGTATGTCTCCCTTCCAGAACGTAGTAATGAAGGCGAAGATGACGAAGCAAAGTATTTCTACATGGACGATCCCTCCTGTGGAAATGAACAGAGTCCCTTCATTCCGGCGGCTTGGCATCCACTTCTTAATAGAGCCTTCATTAACTCAAGCCGTATCCTCTGAAGAACTTTCTTGCCGAATCCCCAGGCTGCTTTGTTTCTTGTTTGCTGAAAGACCAGTCCTCTTCTTTTTGGCCCTGCCTGATGCCACTGGACTTCAACCCAGCTCTTCATCGTGGGGCGGTGACGCACCGAGAAATCCGAGAGAGAGGCACCTGCGGCGCCTGACGTTCGGGCCGGGCTCTGCCAGGCCGGGTCTGAATGCGTCCTTGAGAGCAAACCCAGGTGAACAGGAAATCATTTCCTTCTGGCCGACATGGAGCTCTGAGGTCCACTGCGATCAGCTGCCGCGGCCGGGACAATGGGACCCTGCCAAGTCATGCTTCGCCCCCAGGCTTGGCATCCCCGTGATCTCAGGTGGTTTCACGAAATAGCTCCGGGACTAAAAAGGTCTGTGCAGATAATAGAGCAGTGTCGGAGGAAATATTTTCCCTCCATGCTTGCCTCCCAGTTTGGGAGAGGTGTGCCAAACTGGGGTGGGTGGGAAGCCCAGTGTTCCCAGAATGCAGCGCGAGGACAGATGCCTTCTGTGTCTCCACGGGGCTGATGCAGAGTTTGGCCTGGGGGCGCCTCTCGTGAGAGTGGTTCTCGGTTGGCGGAAGCAGCAGCCTGCCTGACGTTTAGCAAGGTGGGGTGCATGGTTGGATGGCAGGACTGATGTGCAAGGTCAGCTTGATCCAGGGCGGGGAGACACGTGCACCCCCTGAAGTCTGTAGGAAGCCCTTTCTGTCCAGGAGAGACAGGGTTCCCTGAACCAGACAGATCCAGAGGGCAAATTCCAAAATCAGCTTCCTGAACACACAGAACTTGGCCAGCTGGCCATTTAGAGAGCTCTGCTCGAGAGGTCTTCAGCTCGAATGAGAGCCTTATGCAAGCCAGCTAATTTAATACCGGCCCCATTGTTTAATGATGTTTTGGGTTTAAAAGAAGAGTATGACTAAGTCCTGTGGGAAGAGGGTCTGAAGGTTTTCATTCACTCGGTCACCCCCGAGGACCTCTCTGTTCCTGCCGCCAGCTGTGCAAAGGGGCTTTAAACGGGTGTGTCCCTGTCCTCTGCACCTATGGTGTCATACAGTGGAGTGTCATTCAGAGACTAAGGGTAGCCCTGAGAGTTGATCTTTCTCGAACCCTGGTTTCCAGAGGGCTTTTCATGTGGCAGTCAGAACTCAGATGGCTCGGTCGCCATGTTCAGCGTGAGCCTGGATTTTGAAGCACAGCTGAGGGAGGTTGCTGGCATCTGATAAGCAGGTGTTAGACCTCCCATCAGGGCGGAGGAAGGGCAGGTGGTCAGCGGACCTGCAGAGAAGGTGCGGCCCTCCCCTCCGTGCGCTGCTTCTGAGCAGGTTGCCCACAAGGAGAGGGCGGCAGCGGTGCCCTCGAATGGACTGACACGTCTCCTCTGGATTCTCAGTGGACCATGGAGCATCACCATGGTTCCTTCATCCCAGGGAGATGCTCTTAGGCAATGCCCGCTTGCCAGATGCTGGAAGTGAGGAGATCTGGGGCCCACGCGGCAGTCTGGCTCAGGGTGCACACGCTGGAGCAGGGACTGGGTTGGGCACTCGGTGAGCAGGTCCTTGCTGGCTGCCTGCTTCATGCTGGACACTGCTGGAGGCTGGGATACGACAGGAGAGAAGAGAGACAGGGTCCCTCCACTGATGACCCTCTCATTCTAAGGAGGGAAACATGAACCCGAGTAAACAGAACGTAAATAGCATCACCTCAGGCTTTGACGGCTGCTAGGAAAGAAGCACAGAAAGGGCTGAGTGGATGGGGTTGGCCGGGGTTGGCCAGGGCTGGTCCCTCCATCTGAGGAGGGGAGGAAGGAACTGAAGCATGGGAAGGACCTGCTTTGTGAGGAGTCAAGGGACAGCATCACAGGCAGAGGGAGCAACAGGTACAAACGCCCCGAGGCAGGTGACCTGGGCTGGTGCCAGTGTGGCCGGAGGAGTGGGAGAGGTGGGTCAGGCCGAGGAGGGAGACAGCGGCCACATCACTGAGGGCTTTGGATTCCTTGAAAAAGAGCTGGATTTGTTCTAACTGGACTCCACTGAAGCGTTTGAATGCAGTTGTGACGTAATCCAAGAAGCTGCTACGAGATGAGGGTCTGTGTTGGGTGTCTCCATCACACGAAAGCCTCAGGGACTCCCCAGTGCTTCCAACTGGCTTTCAGTGTCCTTCAGCCTGGCTTTCATTGCTTCCCTTCATGCAAACTAAGCTCCAGCTACTGTCCACCTCTCCTCCCTGCACTTTCCTGCCTCGAGGCCTTGGCCACACCATGGTCTCCATCTCCAGAGAACTCGCCCCATCAAGGCTCTGTTCCCATGGCGCCCCCTTCACCTCACCTTTCTTTCAGAGTTTTCCCAGCTCAGCTGTGATCTTCTTTCTCCACCAACCATTGAATACCACTACGTTTCACCAATTTCAAGACACACATCTTTTTGCCACATTTAACTTCTGAGGCTAAGTTGTACCTGACACTTGATAGCGTACCACAGCTTAGTCGGTAGTGCTTCCAATGTTCTTAGCAGGTGTATAAAGGGATGCTGTGTTTTACAGTGAGTGGCGTCTTAGATTGGATAAAATATGGTTATCAGTCTACCGTGTACTACTGTAATCCATGTAATTGCATTTATCCTCCTGAAATGAGAGTTCTGTGCTCAAGGAGAACGTGGTACCCCCTTTTTGTATCCCAAGGTGGGCACACTTGCTGACGTGCAAAGGTGGTGCTCTGCAGTGAATCTAAAATGCTAAATAAGAGGAAAATGTGCAGGAAACAATAAGGGGCTTACTCCGGCTAGATCTGATGGACCTACTTGGAGGACTATGTGACGTGGAAATGTCTAGGATGGGGTGGGTGACCGGTTTAGCGGAGAGCCCCAATGCTAATCCAGTAATCACTAGGATTATCTGAGACTACAAGTTAGATGCAAAGTCATGGCTACAGACCAAAAGCTTGGGTCCCCCGCCAAATCCATGCAATGAAATGTTACCCCCAAATACATTGGGGGTGGGGTCTTGGGAGGTGGAGTTGAATGAGGTCATATGGGTGGGGCCCTCGTGAGTGAGATTAGTGCCCTTGTGAAAGTCATGAGAGTGTTGACTTCTCCTGCTACGTGAGGACACGGTGTAAAGGTGGCCTCTGTGAACCAGGAAGCAGGCTTGCACCAGACTCCAGGTTGCGGGCATCTTGACCTTGGATTTCCCAGCCCCCAGAACCGTGAGAAATAAGTTTCTGTTGCCCATAAGCCATTGAATCTATGGTATTTTTGTTACAGCATCCAGAACTAAGACAGCCATGGAGGTAGGAAATTAAAGCAGATGTTTAAGTAAGAAGTGATTAATGTCCTTTTGGTTTTACCCCTCACTTCTGATCATTCTTCTTTTCCTGATTCTCCTCACTTCAAACATTGTAGATTTTCTTTTTTTTTTTTTAAGACTACCTTCTTTTGCCTCCAGGCATCCTGCCATGTAAACTGGTTTTCCACACTCCTTTTTTCCCTTTGCCTTTCTCTCTGTTGTTCAGTAGAGATCATGGTCGTATACACAGTGAATGTCAGGGCAGAGTTTTCAGGCAGCTTGATGACTATCAGGACCAGTCAGCCAAGGCCTTTATTTAAACTGCTAGTTTCACATTCAACTTGAACTTCAGTGAGGATAAAGATTTTAGATCCCAAAGACACATGGGCAGTGCTAGACATCTCCTCTTTTCCCATTCCTGGAAAATTCACTCATTCGTTTATTCATTCAGCAAACATCTAGTGTTTTCTGCATGCCCATTACTCTACTGGGTTCAGAAAATACACAAATAAAGATGTTCCCCTCCTTCAAGCAGCTTCTATTTTAAACACAAAGGGAGCTGGGCAGCGGGTTTAATATAGTGTCAGAGAGCATACTGAGGACTCCTGTTAGACATGCAGAAACAACCTCCTGTACTGGGGTGATTTAAATTAAGGGACTGACATTTCACTAAGGGCAGTGAGTGATTTGAAAAACAACTTCCATCTTTTTCTGTGACTGATTTTTGGTGTATAAAAACCAGCCATTACCCAGAAATACCATCCCTCTTCTCCACCAACCTGCTGCTTGTAAACATACTTACGGGTCACACCAGAGTGACAAAATCTTCCGTAGAAAACAAAGTATTATTTCGAAGCACTTCTGGTGTTCAAAATGTAACCCTGTTTACATAATAACGCTGTTGATCTGCCGTAAATCTTCCTTGCCTGTTTCAATTTTTCGTCCCTAGTCTGGAGAGTCGATTAGATCTAGTAGACGGAGTGACACAGAGGCTCAGAGAGTCCCGGCCTGAGTCTTTCCCATGTCAAAGAGCTGCACTGGTCATTTCATCTGTCACCCTCTCCGTGGAGCCAGAGTAGGCCCCGAGCTCAGTGCCCACACTGCGTGTGATGTGAAGTTCATAAAAATGTTATCTTTTTTGGCTTACAAAACCACACACTGACATACAGGTATGTGAAGGGGCCTCCATCTACTCAACACACGCACACTTTTCATCTTGGCTGTAGTCCTCTTCAGAAGCGGCATGAGATTTGTATCTTTTCAGCTCGAGACACTGAGATGCTCCTTTTCTTCCTGCTTCTCTGCTCGGGTCATTTAAAGAACCGAGTCTGTCCTGCTGTCTTATTTTAATGGTTTAGGAGGGATGGGATTTTAACTGTATAGATGCATCAGATCCTCTGGAAGGAAACCAGATCTAACCCCACGAGAGGTCTGTGGAGGTTTCAAGTAACAGGAATGAATGTGAACCAATGAGCACATATTTCATTATGACCGGGGAAAACAAACAGTGTCAATATTTGGTTCAAGGGCTTTTCAGTTTTACAAGAGCTCTCGGAGGACCATGTAAGGCAAAATAAAACCCCACAAAGAGCATTTTGAGGGTCAGTAGAGATCATAAAATATTCTAGCACAGAAGTCACAAGGCCATTAAAATCTTAAATGCTCCGCGATGTGAAAAATGTCCCAGTGAGACTTCCCACACTGAGCGGGGTCATCACGGACAGCACATTTGGGTCTGTTTATCTCTGGTTGGAATGACACGTGACTGCAGCCGCATTTAGTCTCATTACTGCTCAAGTGTGAAGTGTGCACTTGGAAAGAATGCAGTCTCCCCCACGTAAGGATTGCTGCATTCTGAGATGTGGGGTCAGCAGTGTGGTTGGAAGCTTTTTAGGAGATTAACATCCAACACATTTTCTGCAAAGCCTGCTCAACACATCCAGTTAACCGCTTGGTGCCAGCCTCCCAGGGGCCCTGGGACCCAGAGGCAGGTGCCGCTCTCTGAATTCCCAGCCCCTCCCCCCACCTGGGGGAGCAGGATCTTCAAATGACGGTGACATGTGCATTGTTATCCAACCCAGCTGGATAACACCGATTTCTTTTACAGTGATCACTTCTAAGCAAGAGTAGGCAACCTGTAAGTTATACTCCTGACATCCCATTTCTAAGATTGCCCACCAGCTGACTTCCTTGTGTACAAACATCTTTATAATCCTTTACATCCTCATCCTGAAGTGTACATATCTCTTCTCATATGTAAATTGCAACTTCTTCCCCCGGGTTTTTTTTTTAATTCTTATTTTTTATTGAAGTGTAGTTGATTTACAACAGGTGTACAGCAAAGCAATTCAGTTATTCTTGTATGTATATACATACATATGTATTTTCAGATTCTTTTCCATTACAGCTCATTATAAGAAATTGAATATAGTTCCCTGTGCTATACAGTGGGTCCTTGTTTATTTTATATATAGTAATGTGTATCTGTTAATCCCAAACTCCTAATCTATCCCTTCCCCCACCCTGCCCCGGTAACAACAGTTTGTTTTCTGTCTGTGAGTCTATTTCTCATTTGTAAATAAAATTTGTATCTTTTTTGTTTTGAGATTCCACATGTAAGTGACATCATATGCTATTTGTCTCTGTCTGACTTACTTCACTTAGTGTGATAATCTCTGGGTTCATCCATGTTGCTGCAAATGGCATTATGTCATTCTTTTTAATGGCTGAGTAATATTCCATTGTATAAATATACCACATCTTCTTTATCCAGTCATTTGTTGAGGGACAGTTAGGTTGTTAACCATGTCTTGGCTGCTGTAAATAGCCCACCCAGATTTTTGACTCAAAACTGTATAGCTTTCAGTGTTGTACAAATGTATCCCATTGGCTCTTAATAGCTATATTCTCTGGTTGTTTTCTCTCTGGTTCCAAGGAACCCATACTTCTACTGAGCCTGGCAAGTGAAAAAGAAAGTGATTTAAATAAAGGGAGTATATTGAAGCAGTTGATAAAGAATTTTTAGTACAGTCAGCCCTCTGTATCCTCTGGTTTCACATCCATGGAGTCAGCCAATCATGGCTTGAAAATATTCAGGGAAAAAAATTCCAGAAAGTTCCATAAAGCAAAACTTGAATTTGCCATGCCAGCAACTATTTAGATAGCATTTTCATTGTATTTACAACTCTTACATACCATTTACATTGCATTAGGTATAAGTAATCTAGAGATGACTTAAAGTATCCGGGAGGGTGTGTGTAGGTTATATGCAAATACTACACTATTTTATGTGAAGGACTTGGGCGTCAGAGAACTTCGGTGCTCAAGCTGGGTCCTGGAACCAGTATCCTCGGGAGGGCTGTATGTATGGCTTTTCCTTAGGTATCTTTTTCTTTCTTTGAGTTGGACAACTCTCAATATTTCACATCCTAATGAAATTACTTTCCACTTAGTAGTCCGCGTGTGATTGGGTTACTCAGTACTTTCTCAAGACAAAAATGTAGTTTAGAATTGGCGTTTCATGCTTTATCAAGAGGCCATGAATCTAGGTAGCTAGGCAGGTAGGAAGGAAAAGCTTCAAGAACTATTATGAGCTGGGAATGGATCGGTTAACACCCCCGTCTCCAGTTTCAAGCATAGCATTGAACCAAAAATTGCCCCTAAGTGGAATAACTTCCTGACAAGAGGGTCCCGCTGTTTCCCTGCCCTGCCATTTCAACATTAAGAAGTCTATAAATGTCTAATTACAACATCTCGTGCTGCAGATTGTCAAGTCTCCTTTTACTCTTATGAGTGGAAAGCAGTGGGTCGTCCTCTTACATGATGCTGTCCTTAGCTGAGGGAGAGAGCAGTGCCCCACAGCAGCCTTCTCTCCTGTCCCATCTCCACCCTTCGCATACACATAGAGCAGAGGTTCTCAAAGTGTGTTCCACAAGCCAGCAACATTGACATCTTCTAGGGGATGATTAGATGTGCATTTTGGGGGGCCGCTCCGCAGACCTACTAAACCAGAAACTCTAGAGAGGAGCCCATCAACTTGCGTTTTAACTGCCCGCTCCAGGCAATTCTGATGCGTGTTCAGTTTGAGAACCCCAGCTAGAGAGGACGTTGCGGGGAGGCAGTCCCAAAGGGGAGAGGGCCACGCAGACCATCTAAGAAGGGCAGACTGCCCTGTCTCTCCATCACACTTCAAGTGCATCTTAAAGACAAGCATGGAGTGTAGCCAGACTGTACGCCCATGTCTGCGAATGATCCCAGTTCTTTTTCATGTTACTAATCTAAAGTATTTAGATGTTCAAAGAAAGTCAAGTAGGCGTATAAAGGATTGCATTCATAATTAAAGTCAGCTCATGCTCCTGGTTGGTAGAAGACAAACTTTTGTAAAATCTGAACATTTATTGATCGGTGGATGGAGAAGTATTTTGCAAGTAGACCAATGAACCATGCACATTTCATTGACCAGAAACTGCTCAGCACTCTTGGGGGAAGTGGGGGACCATCGCAAACATGCTCAAATCAATTGCCTGGAATTTCTGTGCTGCAGTTAACATCTCCAGACTGCAAGGTCTGAGTTGTCTGTTTGAGACTTTGCATGTATTCTTAGGACACAGGAGGTCAAAAGAAGATTTGGCTGGTCTCTGAATCCCCTTCCCTCTTCCTTCCAACAGGCACCAAACTTGTCAGATTCTGTTTACCCTGAAAGAGTGAACTGGGCAAATGTTCCACTGCTGTGATCAGAAGCATCCACTCGCCGTGAGCACTTCTGTGCCTCGAGACTCCAGAGCACTTGTGATCACAGGAAAATTTAGAACTAATTTTTTAAAATACAGAATTAAAAATTGCTTTGGCAAGGGCCCTGTTTCTTGTCGTGGGGGTGTAGGACAGAAAGCTTCCCCCTTTTAATATCTACAGTGATAAAGACATAACGATTTTAAAGCAATGGCTTCAACATTCATCCTTGAAAAACTTCTGGCTTGAGTTTATTTAAAAGGGAGCCCTCTGGTAGCTTTTTTGCAACCTGTAATAAACTCATTGGAATGAGTGGGAAATAGATATCGTATGTTTCCTGAACCTTCCTGGGTCCGTGGCCAGGAGAGAACTGCTTGTTGTTCATGGGGTTAATGGTGTCCGAACCTTACTTGCGTGTGTGATTAAGGATGTGCCTCTTGCATTCAGTCCAGGTTTGGGGAAGATTAGCTGTTCTAAACAGAAGTGGAAGAACAGCCCAGAAGAATTGGGAAAAGAATGCGTAGCAGGAGCAACAGGATTCTTTTTTCCTGTGTGTGGCTCTGTCGGGGCGGAAAGGGATGAAACGCCGTTTAAAAATTAAACGCAGACTAACTGCTGTCATCCTCTGAGAGATGCCAGGAAACATTTAATCCAGGAGATACCCCCGACCGTTGACCACATCCCACCCACCCCCATTCAGGGGAAATCTTCAGACTCTGTCACTTAGACGGACACGGTGATTGCTGCAAATGCTGGTGGTTGTTTTTTAGGGTTTACAGCGCAATGGGCAAAGAGTGTGTGACCGTGTTTGGGTTTATACTACATTCAGCTCCGGAAAAAGACTGTGTCCAAACTGGCCAAACTGGTTTCAATGCTTAAGAAGTCTTCTAGGGAATAAAACATGGTCAGAGACAGCAAAAGGAAGGGAAATTGAATCTGATCATGAAAATGGATCACTCCTGCCAAATCTCTTACGTGGTGAGATCACTTATTTGCACGTTTGTTCACTGAACAGATGTTGGGTGGCTGCTTATGATGTACAAAGCTAGAAATTGTTAGCCCAGTTTTTTAAAATTTATTTTTATTTTATTAAAATTTTTGTATGGGGGGAAGTTAGGTTTATTTATTTATTTTTTATGGAGGGACTGGGGATTGAACCCAGCACCTCATGCATGCTAGGCACGCGCTCTACCACTGAGCTACACCCTTCCAGCCCACAGTTTTTAAAACATTAAAAAAAAAAAAAAGACATATTTACATCTCCTACTCTACAGATTCTCAGTTGGATCGAAATTTCTTGGTTAATTGTATGTATTGATAGAAAAAAATATAAATATGAAAGTATACATCTCCTTGACTCACTGAAGAGGAAGAAACATTTCCTCCATGTAAAGTTGCCCATCTTATCCAGAAAATCCACAGATGAAAACAGCCCCAGAGCGTCCTGGGGTTCTGAAAGCTCCAAGGGGCGTCCGAGAGCCCCCACGCTGGTGTCCTAGACGTGCAGATGCGAACACCGAGCCGAGCCGAGCGCGCGGTGGTCCCGGGGCTGCGGAGGCGGCTGGGGGACTCGCCGAGCACAGGGGCTGGCTGCCTCCTTCGGGGCAGATGCTCGACACGCACTAACGCTTCTTGGGGCGCTTGACTGGGTTCCAGCTGCTCTGCTGAATTCAGTGACTAAAACGAGAACTAGAAGTGGAAAGTCGCCACCCTGCAGTAGCTCACAGTGCTTCTGTCTTAGATCTTCTTCCTCCAAAGCTGCCAAGTAGCAGCTTGCAAAGTGAGGGAATTAAGCAGAGGATCGCTTAGGAAGGATTCATTCTATAGGATAGTGGCACTTGGTAGATTTCACTCCAAGCGTTGAAACCCATGTATTCTTTTTTTTTTAAAGGTTTTTTTGGGGGTAGATAATTAGGTTTATTATTACTGTTATTTTTAATGGAGGGACTGGGGCTTGAACCCAGGACCTCGTGCATGCTAAGCACGGGTTCTACCACTGAGTCACACCCTCCTCCTAAAACCCATGTATTCTTGAGAGAAGAGAAATCTCAGTGTGTCTGAGAGGCCACTCCTGGGCCAGCACTGACTCTCGGGGACAGGGGACGGGGCGTTTGAGATGAAACAGGCTTCCGATGTGTTCCTGTGGGGGTAACAACAGTGTGGAGTCTGACTGTGGGGCTGGGGGATTGTCACCCAGCTGTGGCCATCTTTGAAACCTTGGGTCTGAAGCAGAGCCCCCCCCACCCCACTTCCCGCAACTAACCATGTATCTTTCCCCCCGATTGGGAATTGCGACATCGAGGGTCTGAAAAATGCCCTGTCAGTTCAGTTCAGCTCACATTGGTGACGAGCGAGTCCCGCTAGTAAGTTATGAAGCTCGTGCTAAATGATGTCAAAGGGCAGGGGGTCAACGTGACGGCTGTCCTCTTGCGAAGGCTCCCACCTCTCCTTGCATCACGGGCCCGTCTCACCCCCCACCAGGCCACCGTCCTCAGTGACTGCACAGTGATTCCTGGGTGGACAGATCTACCCCCCCAACTCCCACCCCGCTGGCTCCTGAACCCAGAAATCCAAGACACCCCCTTCCAGATGCCCCGCATTCCTGGCTCCTCTGGGGCCATGACCTGGGGCTCTTGGGGGGAGGTCCTACAGCAAGAGTCAGACGGGTGTGAAGGCCCACGGGTCCAAAGTTCAGGGAATGTGGCAGGTTGTGGGGTGGGGAATGCTTGCTTGAGAGACAAGACGGCAGGAGGGAGAAACCGATGGCGGAAGAGGAAATGGGAGAAGAATATTTGGAAGACGGTTCTGCTTTGTTGGGATGACTCCTGCTGGCCTGGTCACTGTTGCTACGGGGATGGGCTCCCTGTTGAGGCAAATGTCCATCTCCTAAGAGAAGCTTTTTAGGGATCCTTTCTGATCCACTGTCTACCTGAGACAACTTGATTTAGGAGACACTGTTTATAAAGCGCTCAGTGTTTTGGAATAGGGTTGAAGTTCAGGGTCATTCTTTTCAGCTCCTCCACTTGATGCTAACACAGGGTGTCATTTGACCTCATTGATTCCAGGCTTCATCATTGTCTCGCCCACACGCTCCCACCCCACCCCCTTTATTAAATTCACGTGGGTCGTCTCTGCCCTCAGTTAAACTTTTCCAGTTAAACTCTCGCAGAGGTGAGAACTCCTTTACAGATAACTTCTATCGTGGAAGCATCCAGTTTTCTCTTGGGCTGTAAAAGCCTCTGATGATGAAAATGCTTAGGTTTTTGCTTTTAAATTGGGATTCTGAACTAAGTGGGGAAAATGTGTATATGAACATTTCTGCCCTGCAAATGGTTATAAGAGAACAGGGTAGTGGCTCTGCTTAGAGCTTTGAGTAAACATGGGCAGGTGTTCGGTGGGGGGGGGGGAGCATACTGAGGCCTGAGGTTCCAAATTCAGCATCGATTTGGTTGCTTGGGGTTCGAGTGGAGTCTGATCGAGGCTCGGTACATTTCCTATACTTTTGATAGAGCTGTGTTATAATTGGATCGAGAAAGTGGAAGGACTTTGGGGAGAAGAAATAAGGGAAGCTCTGGGCTCGTTCTGAGGACTGATGGTGCATGAAGTCCAGATAACAAGGGTCTAAACTTTCAATCTTAGGAAAAGATTCTGCTTAAGGACCACTGTCCATTCTGTTCTTATGAACATTGGCTTGAATCTCAGACGCATTTTGAAATTCAGTGGTAGTCTTTGGGCAATAGAAATTTTAAAAATGAAGCCATTACAAACTGCAAGAAAATAAAGGTCATTATTATTAACTGGACTCTAGACAGGAAGAAGCATTCCAGCTATAAAGTAGTAGAAGATTGTAGAATATGTGTGTATGTTATGTATACATATTCCTTACACATGTATGTGAGGAAACATATACCTATATATTAGGCTACATAAAAATTTAAACTTACTTGTGTCAAAATATAAACAAAAATAAATACATTTGTGATATTAACTCTGGTGTATTTGTGGCAAATGTAGACAACAAATATGACAAAAAGCTGTCCTTACTGTATAACAAACTCATGCACGTCATGAAGAAAATACTAAAACTGAACTTAAAATATGCAAAATACACACAAACAAAACATCAAGAAAGAAAGAGAAATGTCTCCGGTGCATTTTGAACAACTCTTCCCCGATGCGATGAGGCGGTGTCCTGTTTGTAAGGCCCCACGCGAGGGCTCTCTCCCAGCTCTGCACTTTCCCTGAGCACTTTCCTCTGTGAGTGGCGTAACTGCCCTTGCATCCTTGTTTTTGGTGATTACTGGGAAGGTCAAAACACCATCCTTAGCATGGGTGAGTGATCTTCATACCGTGCAGTTGGTATATGCCTGGTTTTCTTTACTTTCCCCCATTTTCTCACTAATTGTCACCTTGATGTCTGATTTTATTTTGTAAGCTACCTTGAATATATTCGGAATGCCACAGGTTTTAAGTAAATCATTACATATTGTACAACTTCTGCAGACATTCCATAGCATCTCTCTGCAATTTACCTTGGGAATCCCATTGGTTCTGTGCACCTGAGTGGTACACAGCCCTGGGGATAAAGAGCTGGTCAGATGTTCAAAACGCGTCTCTCCCATTGTCCTGTCCAATGCTCCCCACTCCGTGTCCAGCCAGGGATTCAGGGATTCAGTGATTCGGAATGAAAACCCAGCTGTTCTTGTTTGGTGGTGCCACCTGGTGGCCAGTTTGGGGACTCGGCTCTTCCGGTTCTTCCTCCAGCCCCGCCACCACCTTTCTGGGCTTTGCATCATCTTCTCCAGTTACAGATGGGGAAACAGAGAGAGAGGGTAACTTGTCCAAGATCACAAATGGAAGAAAGGACAGAGCTAAGGTGTGGATCCAAGTTAGCCAGTGTATGGGTTTTCTACTGCTGCATAACAGGTTATCACAAATGTAGGAGCTTAAAGCAACATCCACTTGTTAGCTCGCCATCCTGGAGACTGTAAATCTGGGGCTGGGGGCATTGACTGAGTGCTCCGCTTAGGGTCTCACAAGGTGGGAATCAAGATATCAGCCAAGCTGGTCTCGAAAACTCTTGGAAAGGCATCTGCCTTGAAGCTTGTCCATGTTTCTGGAAGAAGTCATTTCCTTGTGGTCGTAGCAGTCGACTGAGGTCCCCATTTTCTTGGTTACTCTCAGCCAGGGCTGCCCTCGGGTTTGAGAAGCTGTCCGTATTCCTCAACAGACCGTCAGCCCCTCTGCCTTTTGAGCCGGCGATGGCATCATCCCGGGAACTCCTCTGATGTCCTCGTCCCTGCTGGTCGGAGAAAACGCTGCTTTTAAAGGGCCCCTGGGATTAGATTAGGTGCACGTGAATAACCTCTCCCCTGGTTAACTTTAAATCAGTTGGTTAGTAGCCTTAATTACCCCTGCAAATCCCCTTTGCCAATCGGGGTGTGATTTCTCATCGTATTTACAGTTCTGGGGATTAGGGCAAGAAGTCTTAGGGGTTCATTTTAGGAACTGACCAGCCACAGCCAAATGCCAAAAACTCTTAACTTTTTCTTCATCCTTAAGATGGTATTTATTGTGTTTCCCATTTCTATTGTTCTGTTGTTCAACACCTCCTGCTGTTTTTTTATTTTATTTTTTATGGAGGGACTGGGGATCGAACCCAGGACCTTGTGCATGCTAATCATGTGCTCTACCACTGAGCTGGTTCCCTCCCTGCAACCTTCTGCTGTTCAGTTTTATTTCAGGATTTCTTTTACTCTTCCACATAAAGCACCCGTATTCTCTTAACCTTCTCCTTTCCCATCATCTCTGAATTCTTCACTAGCATTCACAAGGAGCAGCTCTCTGCCCCTGTCTCTTTTCTCTCATTACATCTCACTCCCCAGGCCAGTGGGTGGAGTGGTCTGCGAGTCAGGAGGTCCAGTCTGTCCCTAAAGCAAGGATGTGGCTTGTTCCCTTAATTCCTTAGTGTCCTCAGCTGGCGGGAGCGAACGTGACTCTGTTAACTCGTTTGGGCTATAAAATGAGCTCATGTAAATGTTGCTTAAAATGTTCAAATGATGTGATGCCACGCTTGCTCCTAAGTTACCTGTTGTGAGACCTTTATTCTTCTCTTTCTGGGGCCTTTTCTTTCATGGCAAGACCAAGAATTCCTGGGATTTCATCAATGGATCAGCCTTGGGTTCTCTCACCAAGCTGTGAGAGCCTTTACTTGAAGTGCTTCCGAGAGGCTGTGATGCCAAAACATTGATGAGCGGATGGAGGTGGAGATGATGTTGGACGTGGGCCAACTACCTCTGTGCACGCAGAGTAGCAGAGTGGCCAAGAGCACGGACTGTGCAAAAAAAAAAAAAAAAAAAAAAAATCTGGACCGAAGTCCTGGCTTTGACACTGATAAGCTTTGGGAGTTTGGGCAAGTGTCTCATCAGTAAATTAGAATAATATTGGAGATGCAAAAAAAATGAATTAGATGTTTGTAGAGAGCCCATCACTGCTTGGCACATGAAAAGTGTTCAGTAAATAGTTGCAATGGTTACTTTCGCTGCTGAGACTTAATAGCATAGCCTTGGTTGAAATTACATTATAATGAAGCATCTCAAAGGGTCACATGATCATTGATGGATCATGAAGTTGAAGCATAAATTGATATTAAATTTTAAAAAATAATAAATACCATAATGAGGTCTTTAAGAGTAGAGGGAAATGGTTAAATTCATCCCCATTATAATTACTAATGAGCACCCCCCATATAATTACTAAAGTGCTCACGGTTAACATTTTCCTTTGTCCCAGTGGCTGGACTTTCTAATACAACCCACTTATCCAAAGATAGAACAAGAGGACATAGGACATAGTAGTGTAGAAGTAGTCGTTCTGGTTGGAAACCAAACTGTTGGCGGAGCATTTACCGATCACTTGTGTTCTGATGGGGGTTACCCCGTGCTCGCTGGCCCAGGGGCTGCATTTGGAATCTGTGACGCAGGGGGCAGGAGGATGGAACATTTCCCACAGTGAGGACCTATGGAAGTCCTGTCTTCTGGGTTGCAAAGCCATCAATTAGGATGGAAAATTGCAGGAAAGGCTTGTGTGTCTGTGTTCCTGACAAAATGTAAGAAAGGAAAAGAAAAGAATGGAGGAGAGGTGGGGGAGGCGGGTGGCGCTTATGTTCCTGTAACACCTGTGTCCTTTATTTTAATCCTCCCAACAATCCGCAGAATGGATGTCCTCCCATTTTAAAGGTAAGGAAGAGGCTCAGAGGTCAAATAACTCTTCAAGGCCACGCTAATTGGTAAGGGATAGGTCTGGAATTTCAACCCAGATCTGTCTGACCACAAAAACCTGTACATTTTCCACTGGTGTATGACTTAGGATTCTGGCCCAAAGTAAAATCCATAATTAGGAAAGATGGTATTTTCTGTGCATGCTGATCTTTATTTTAGACCAACTAATTAAACTGGGAGGGCTGGTTCTACTTATTAAAGTGCATTAGCACATCAGAGTATAGTTTGTCTGCCTTGGTGGTGGTTATTTTTGGTTTTACTTTTTCCCCTTAATGTCCACTTTCCCTAGAGGGGTTATATATTTGGTTAAAAAAGGAAACCCACTATGGTATTGGGGGAAAATGCTGTAGAAGGCAAAAATTTATTACTCTACCATGTCTAATGCTGGTTATTAGCTGACTGGTCTTTCCGTTACAATAATACTTCAGCGACTGAGATCAGAGCCTTCAGATCATCAGGATGATCTATAATTCTGAACTCTACTTAGGACAGAAAGTGACAAATTCAAAGACAAAGGCAAGCAAAGATTTAGGCTCCCACCATTATCAGTCTGGGGAAACCAGCTCCTAGGTAGGTCCTTGGCCAAGCATGTATTCAGCCTAATTTAAAGTGATACTTGGCCTGTGAACTTTCCAGGCTGCAGAGTGCTTTTGCACGTGTTAATGAGCTCATTTAATTCTTAGATTCTTGTGTGTGTGTGTATGTGTGTGAGAGGCGTGTGCTGTGACTTCAGGATTCTTGCAACCAGACAGCATCAGTTTCTTTCTTTTTTTTTAATTTTATTTTGCTTTCCTTAATTTATTTGATGGAGGTACTGGGACCTCATGCATGCCAAGCACACACTGTACCACTGAGCTGTACCCTCCCCCCACCACATTGGTTTCTATCTTCCTTTCTTGGTGGAAGCTAACGCAGACATGCTGCCGGAGACTCTGTCGTTAAAGAACGATGCGGTTGTTTGCTTATTGAAGCAGAAAACGGCCTTATGTTTTAGAGCTGAATGAACAGTGTTTCTTAGAATTGTGTTTAACCTTCAGCTGACCCAAATATTAGATTATCCCCACCACCTCCTGTAGCGACAGAAATGCAGCGTTGGACTGAACGGGCTTCGAGTCCCTGTACCATCATCTTGTACCATCACGTGACATTGAAAAAGCACAGAAACCGAGGTCGGGAACGCCAGGCTGGCCGACATGACTCAGCCAGCCTGTCCCCGGCTGTTGTGGGTAATCACGGTGTGGGTCCGACAGGTGAATGAGTTTCCATCAGGTCTCCATGCCCACACATTGTTGTTTTTTTTAAACACATTTATAATTGGACTCTTTCCTTGAAAAATGTTTTAAAAGCATGAAATAGACCAAATCCGTGGCTTAGACTGTTTCGTTCTGCTGATTTTTCTCAGTATTTACAACATACGAAGAATTGCAGTAGATCAAAAATAAGCAAATACCTACAAATTAGAGCCGGGGAAGCAGCCCCGTGTTTCTCATCTCACTGCCATGGAAGCTTGGAAAAGCATTCCTGAACGTTCTCTTCTCCGTAAGAGTGGTACCATGATGCTTGCTTCAGACTTTTAGGATGTTTTATATTCAGCTAAGGGGGACTTGGGGAGGGGAGGGAACAGGAAGAATTTTTGGAATATTTAATCCTCCCTGTAGGATGTTCTTTAACTCACTGCCACCACATGTGGATACTTCAGGCACTTCTAATTCTGATTCGGGGAGTTTTTCCCCCAAACTTGCTGGCAGCTGCCGGCGGTAACTGACATCTTCATGGGAGTTGTGCGTTGTCGATAAACACAGCTGAAGGAATTCTTCATCGTGGCCTGCTGCTTTTAGAGGTCCCCTTTCTTGTGGATAAACACTGGCTATGATTCAATACTAGTCACAAACCAGCCCCAAAGGGACGTGCTTGTAGCCGGCATGGTCATGGTCACACAGAGCCAGAGCCCAGGCTGTCCTCAAACCAGGATGCCTCGTCCAGGCCTCGGGGGCCGGGACTCCGGCTCCACGGCCCTTGTTTTCAAAGTGAACAGGGATGGGGCTGCTTGTGACCTTCAGGATCACGTCAGCTGTCAGGGTCCACCTGGGCCAGGGGTCACATGTGACACCTTGATGACATCAAAAAAAGGAGAGGCCATCATGATTGGGGAGAGGAGATCCTTCTAATGAGCTGATGCTTCATTTTATAAAAACATAAACCCATGAAGTTGGCAAGATGTTCTTTCTGGATTTCAGAACGGGCTATCCCCTGTCCAACCAGGGAAAGACTTGAGAACATGAGTAATTAGAGGGAGAGACATTTATGATGACAAGATGAATGGTGAGAATTGGCTGGAGCAGAGCACGAGGGAAGGAAAGGGACCAGCTGTGGTGTGAGACACACACAGAGGCACAACCACACAGGCACGCGGGTGTGTGAGTACACGTGTGACTGGGTGCGCCCACGTGCGGACACGCGCGATCTCTGGTCCAGATTACGTCTAGAGAATGAGGCTTTAGCGGAGTCGATGTCCTGTGGCAGTTTGGTGACCAGCTCATCCTGGTTTGCCTGGGACTGTCCTGGTTTTAGCACAAAAAGACCTGTGTCCTAAAATATCCTTGAGTCTTGGGCAGACCAAGACCACTCTGTACCTCTTACTTATAGATCATCTTTAAGACCCAGCTGGTGAAAATGATCCAGATGAAATTCAAACCCGGGTGGACAGGGCACAACTGCATGCCTGTTCCATTGTCTGTCTTGTCGCTCGCGGTTGGCTGGCTGGGGTCCATCCAGGTCAGTTTATGTGCTCGTGTCTTAGGGGTTGCATGCCTACAACAGCATATTTTACTGTCAGATCTAGAGATCTAGCAATTGTTTGAAATCGGCAAACTTGAGCAGATAAATAGGCAGAGAGAGCAGTGACACGGGGAAGCAGGATGGGAGAAGGGAGGATGGGAGGGACTAGGGAACGGGCACGGCCCCTGGTCCTACTGAGAAGGTCTGCATCACGTGACTGTACCAGGATGCGCCCCGCCATGGGGACCAAGAATCCCTTCTGGAAATCCTTCTTAGGTGCATTTAACTTTTTTCCCAATTACAATTTTCTTCTAAAACTCAGCCTGTTAATGGAGATGTTCTTTCCATCCTAAATGTTATATTTCCATCTTCCAACTGGAGTTAATACTGTGATTTTTCAACCAGAAACAGATGCTACATTTTTTTTTTGTAATAGAGTTATCATAAATTGGACTACAGTGAATAACTTTTTTAATCAGAGGAAAAGAGGCATCCCAACTGTGTTTCTAGATGTCTGAGAATATTTAGCACTTTCTTCAAGAAATAAAGTTAAGACTTGGTGAAACAGGGGGCGTTTGTGGTCCACTTAAGTGATGGACTCAAAAAGTTTTAAAATTTTAAATAATGCAATGGATTTTTATTATAAATAGAATACATTGTGAATAATTTATAGAGATAACCAAAAATAAAGAAATAGAAATTACCCATAATTTTTCTACCATCCCAGCTAACTAGAATTTTGTCATATGTCCTTTTAGTCTTTTTAAAAGTATATGTATGTAAGGGGGGGGAAGGTACAGCTCAGTGGTACAGTGTGTACTTAGCATGCATGAGGTCCTGGGCTCAATCCCCAGTACTTATGTTAGAATAAATAAGTAAATAAACCTAATTACCCCCCAAAATAAAAAAAAATTAATATATGTATATACATTTTAATATACGTCTGAGTTACAAATGGTATCACCTGTACATACCATTTTAAAAATAGATACTTCGTAAAGGCTTGCTCTTTTTAAGAACTTTAAAAAATGAGATATGATTGATATAGCACACTAGTTTCAGGCATATAGCGTGATGATGCGATATTTGTATGTACAGCAAAGTCTAGTCCCCAGTAAGTTTAGTTAACATCCAGCATCACACACAGTTACAGTTTTTTTTTCTTACAATGAGAACCTGAAGATATACACTCTTAGCAGCTTTCAAATATGCGATAGCAACATATGCAAATATGTTCTTTTTTGTTATAAGATCGCTCTGGCTGTTGCAGCATCTCTAAAGAGGATTAAAGCTCTCCTCTCTAGACAATAAATTCAAACCCGTGTGGGTGTGGGTGTGGGTGTGGGTGTAGGTGTGGGCAGGAAGCTCAGATTCTCTCTGAAAAGGGTTTCCTTTGGGGCTCAGGCCTCACCGACGACTGTAGGCTTCTGTGTTGCTTCACGTGGCCCCTTCCCCTCTCCCCACCGGAAGGAGCTGTATGTAGGAGCTTTTCTGGCTCTGAGTTCTTTGTGGCGTGGTCACCGTGAGCACCTTTAATACCTGCGTCCCCAGACATGGGTGAGCGGAGGGCGGTCGGCTCGTCTGCTGAGGCAAGTGAGCGTGGCCGGGGGAGTGCGCAGCCACTGAATCCCTCCTGCTTCATCGTCTGCTCACCTCAGGCCCCCTTCTCCCGCTGACCGTCGTCCTGCCCGTTGTGGGCTGTTCCTCCAGCTGTGCCTTTCTTCCGGGGGACCGCAACCTTCTTGAGCTGAGTAGGACACCCAGGCATCTTGGAACACTCTGCCTTGCCGTCCGGCGCGGTCTGGCTGTTGGAGCCAAGATTTGCGTGGAGAGGGGCCGGTGCTCCGGCTTTCCTGGCCCCGCGCAGGGGCTGGCAGCTCCCAGTCTCAGGGGGGGACTCAAGGTGACGGCTAGGGTTCTCGCACGTGCCCTCCAGACGGCCGCGCCTCTGGCCAGCCCTTCTGCTGTCGGTCCTCCCCGAATCTCTCCCATAGGACCCATGACTCTGCGGGGCAAGGGGACAGCATGGTTCTGAGGGGTCAGGTCCCAGTTCCGCCCTTATCAGTCACGTGGCCTTGAGCAGGTGGTCTGCGTCTTTGAGAGCCCATTGCCCCAGATGGGCGACGGGTTGGGAACGGCGACTCCCGTGCGTGGGCATCCTGACGCTGAGGTAAGACAATGCGCGTGCACCACTTAGCAAACTGGCCCGCGGCCAATAGTCCATATGTTCTTATGTCAGCACAACATTCTCCACTTTCTAAGAATATTCGACACCTGGCACATGACAAAGGAATCTGAGGGGACTTTGGCCATTTGGAATCTGAGGATGGAGAGGTGCTGGGAATGAGATTTGACCTGACACCAGGCCTAAGGTTCAGAGCGTTGTCTCCACACGTCTTCCTCCCTGTGCTGCTGAGGACGGACTGCGTGCTGTTCTGACCCTGGAAAGTACTTTCTCAGGGGACCCTGGCGTTTGACGGGGGAGATGCTTGCCTCTCTCTGCCTTCTCTGTGCAGTTTGCTGGGTCTGTTTGACCTCTTTCTCCCCCATCACCTCCTGACACCTGAAGCCAGTCTCCAAGCCTCATCTCACGCCAGATCACAGCCTGGAGCCGCGCCACCTGGCTGACCTATTTCTGTGGGTCTTCTCTTCACCCTGGGAGTAGGGGTGGAGACAGCCTCCTGCCACCCCTCAGGCTCTCCGCCTTCTAAGGTCCCCAGTCCACTCCTCCCTCTTCCTACCATGCCCTCAACCCCTGCGCTCTCCCTTTTTCTCAGTGTTTGTGAGATTCTCCCTCCTAATTATCACCACTCCTCTGGGAGCCGCAGGACAAAATGAAGCAAAACCGTACAAATTACCAAGAGTGCTGTGACTTTCCAAAGTGCGAGTCACAGAAGTCGTCGAGGCTGCCTTTGGGCTTTTGATGTGCTGGGATCTGAAACCATAGCAACTGTGTCCCCCGGACATTTCGTTGTGCAAACCCCAGCCCCCCGGCACCATGCTGGGGTCCCTGCCCTGCGTATCTGGTCCAGGGAATGTTCTTCCTCCTTTTTTCTGGTGTTGATTCATTTTAAAATTTGTCAATACAGAATCTGTGGATTCCAGCAGAGCTGTTGCGCATTTTCTGTAATATTCAGTACCCGATGTTTCTTTATTCTCCCTGATTTAAAAAAATTTTTTTTTGCATGAAAGACAATTTTCAGTTGAGAGATTGCAATTACCACCACCAGGTGTCAAAAACTGTTTTCTGGAATATGCACACAGCTCACTTGTAGGAGTGATGCTGGTTGACTTGCTGGCTCTGCTTCGTTCCCAGGCCAGTGGGCAGATAGAAATGAGTCATATCTTTCACTTAGAGAATTTTGCACTTTATAATTTCCAAAATGCCCCCACATGTATTATCTCATTTAAGTACTGAGCAAGCTCTATGAGGCAAATGAGTTATTGTTACCTCCCTTCGGCCAATGGAGAAAATAAAATCAGGGAGGTTACTCATCCATTCGAAAGAAGTGTTGGCCACCAGCCGCATGCTGTGCCCGGTTCTGGGCACCTGGGGTATGAAATTGCATGACACAGACCTCTTGTGCTCATGGAATGTGCATTCTAGGGAAGGAGACAGATGATACATGAATAAATTCAGTGTAACGCCAGGTGATGACAGGTGCCGTGGAGATCTGGCCAGCAGGCATGTAAGGGGATGGGGAGTAACCAGATATGCTGTTAGGTGGTTAGGGAAGCCTTTCTAAGAAGATATTTGAGCTGGCAGATGTGGGAAGTGAGAGAGAGAGCGCTCTGGTTCTGTAGAGTAAGAGCATCTTACTGCTGAAGAAGTAGCAGGTGCAAAGGTCCTGTGGCAGGTGCGTGCTCAGCATGTTCACAGAATTACCCTATTGAAAAATGTCTTCAAAGGTATGAAATGAAGTCAGAGTAAGCCAGGGCCAGATCAGGGTGGACTTTGTGTACCACCCTAAGGATTCTGAACTACATTCTGGAAAGGCTTTAGCTCCTAGAGAGAGGGCCTTAGAGGGTTATGTACTAGGGATGGCATCATCTGATTTGTGTTTTAAAAGCATCACTGTGGCTGCTGTGTAGAAAACAGGCTGAAGGGGCAAAGTAGAACCAGAAAGACACATTGGGTGCTTACTGCAGTAGTTCACATAACAGGTGGCAGCTTGGATTCTGATCGATTTTGAAAATGCAGCAAACAGGATGGCCTGGTGTCTTGGAGGAGGGTGTGAGAGTAAAAGGGGTGACAAGGAGGGCTCTAAGCTCAGAGGAAGAAGTCAAGAAGTGATGCAATATGATGTTGTCAGCTAAAGGCAGGTCCAGACCTCCTGATTGACCCGGCCCTCCCAGCGTTCTTTCCAGAACATTCTGAGCAAGGGTCAGTGAATAGCAGGGCTCTTCCTCTGGCTGGGCACTTATCCCTGTTGCCGTTGTGAATCTTCTAAGAAGTGATACAGCTGCTCCAAGACTCCCTCTCTCCCTCCTATCAAAGCCACTTTTGACCATAGATACTTATTGCTCCTTTCTGACTGGAGAACTATAGATGGGAGAAATTAGCACGTTATTGCTGTGTAAGCTTTTAATTAATCTCACGGACATGTAGGGGGCTGGGGGAAGCTTTAACTGAACATTCAATTAAATATAACATTTAGTATTTGTAATATCCTTATAAGCCCTTTAATGAACTTTAAAATTGTTTGTGTGCAATGAAAAGATGCTCAGTATTGCTAATTATCAGAGAAATGCAAATCAAAACTACAGTGAAGTATCAGCTCACACCCATCAGAATGGCCATCATTAAAAAATCTACAAATAATAAATCCTGGAGAGGGTGTAGAGAAAAGGGAACCCTCCTACATTGTTGGTGGGAATGTAATTTGGTGCAGCCACTATGGAAAACAGTATGGAGATTCCTTAAAAAACTAAAAATATCATTACCATATGATCCAGCAATCCCACTCCTGGGCATATATCTGGAGGAAACTCTAATTTGAAAAGATACACGCACCCCAATGTTCACAGCAGTGCTATTTACAATAGCCAAGTCATGCAAGCAACCTAAATGTCCATTGACAGATGATTAGATAAAGAAATTGAGGTGTACATATATAACGGAATATTACTCAGCTGTAACAACATGCATGGATCTAGAGATTATCATACTAAGTGAAGTTAAGTCAGAGGAAGAGTAAATACCGTATGATTATCACTTATATGAGGGATCTAAAATATGATGCAAATGCATTTATTTACAAAACAAAAACAGACTCACAGGCATAGAAATCAAACTTACAGTTACCAAATGGGAAAGTGGTGGTAGGGGGGATAAATTAGGAGTTTGGGATTAGCAGATACAAACTACTATATACAGAATAAATAAACAACAAGGACCTACTGTATAGCACAGGGAACTACATTCAATATCTTGTAATAGCCTATCATGAAAAAGAATGGATATGTATGTATAACTGAATCGCTGTGCTGTACACCAGAAACTAACACATTGCAAATCAACTCTACTTCAGTAAAGTAAATAAATAAGCAAAGACATGAGGGTGAGGTTAATGGGGGGAAAATGATCCGTGTGTAAATGTGACCTGTATAGAGAGTGCTCTGATCATCCCAAAGGCTTATTAACATACCTTGTAGATAATGGACGTTCGGTAAATATTATTGATTTTTTTTTAGGTGGATATCGAGTTTTGGCTTTTTCTGGAACATACGTATTTCCATTCTTTTCCTAGTACTCACACCTCACTTTCAGATGGCATTAGTGTTGGTGTTTCCAGTACTTTGCCAATAAGGAAATGGAGATGGGAAAAGTGGAAAATGGAGGCGCTTCCTGGCTGACACCACTGGCTCCCTGCTGATGGAGCTGGGAGGCTGCTGGCACGTCTCTGGGCTGAATCCCAGGCATTTGCTCTCAGGAGTCTCACCCCTGCTGCACTGTTGAAAATGTGCAGACCTTCAGCCCACGCTCACTGTCTAAGATCTTCTTTGGCCGGATTTGTCGACACTGTCGGGTCAGGATAAAATCTGGCCATACCTGGTAACTTTTGAAACTTTCATGGTTTTTAGAGACAAAGGGTTTTCCCAAGTTGTCATCTGAAGTAGGCAGAGTTGCTTTTCCAATCACATGGATATCAGAGGCTCCACCTGCTGCAGCCTGGTGGCAGCCTGTCCAAGCCATCATCTCTTCTTCCCTAATGGCATTTTGTTTGAGGCAGGACCACAAAAAAGAAATGCCATTCCCTCTTAGATGGCTCTCCCACCCACAGTTAACGGTGCCTTTGTCCCTTTTCGGCCCTGCCTGGTCCCACTCAGCAGGCTCTCCATCCGGGAAAAGGAAGAAGAGGGACCCCTGAGATGGAGGGGACTCTGGTATCTGTGAGTTGAGCCCCCGTCACAGTGGCTGCACATTCTTCCAGAACGCTCAGGGAGGCTTGGTGCAGGCTGGCTACCTGTTTCCAATCTTGGTTGGGTGGACTTTCTTCTCGGTTCAAAAGGGCTATAAAGCAACACCTTCCTTTTTTCTTACATGACAGTCACTTCCAGCCTTTCCCTTGTAGGTTTCACGTTCGATGCGCTAGGCTTCCAGGGGGTGTCCTAATCTCAGAATACAGTGGAGTTCCGAGAGCGAGTGGTCCCACACCTGGAGGGACTAGGGAAGTGCCTTCATCAGCCTGGGTTTGCATTACCTGAGGGCTAGTTATTTCATTAGCGGTTTATTTTGTGCTGGACTCCTTCCTTGAGAGGGTTTGAAGGCTACAAAAAGAGAAAGAAGAAAGTTCAGCCCACAAATTGCACTGATTCCTCATGGCTTTGGTGGAAGGTTTTGTGGGGAAGGCGCTGATGTTCTTAGGTAGTTTGAATAATTATTCATGACTTTCTCTCATTCTTATTCTCCTTTAGACTTGGTTTGTCTGATTTTTGGCAATGCCAGACAGGAAGAGAGAAAGGAAGGGGAAGACCGATGTGGGTGAACCGGGATACGGCACCTGGTGGTACTCACCGTGCACAGGCCACAGCCCCCGGAACTGAGTACACAGTGAGGTCCAGCGCAATCACCCATCGAATTGGGACCAGACTTGTCCCTCCACGGCTGCGTGGTGGATTCTTTTATTATTGTCGTGTTTCCTCACCTCTTTTCTACTCACTTCCTCTCACCTGTCTTTTTCGGTCCTCTGAGCCATGACTTTGTGTCATTTCCGTGCCCGGAAGAGGCTGGACTTGATCCAAATAAACCACATACCCCGTGTCAATCTGAAGTCCAAGGGCAAGTGCCCTCGGTGATTTCCTGTTCTCCCTCTAGCCCTCCTCACCTCTTTCCCGAGCCCGCTGCTCCCGAGCCTGTTTGCTGGTCTCATCAGTCTGTGGTTGGGGATCCCGAAAGAACCGAGATCTTGTGACTTGGACGTGAGGACTCACCCCCCATGTGGACCTGCTGTGCTTCAGGGAAAACAAAATGTTAAGTGAGCAGTTTAGCTTGGACTTAATCGGGAGGCAAATCAGTAACTCTACACTGGGAGCCTCTCTCCATTGTGTTCTCAGGAAAACAAAGTGAATCACCGGAGCAAAGAATGTCCCCTCTGGTGCTGCACCAATAATGAAGCATCGTGTTTTGAATTAGGAGAGGGAGGGCGGGAGAGGGCCTGAGAAACCTCTGGCTGTCACTTTGTTCATTCCTCTGCCTCCCCCTTCCTCCCCTCAGATGGATGCTGGGATAAGAAGCTTCTCCTCCAGCCCGTTTTCCCCCCTAAACTCAGCCCCGCAGCAAAATGACAGGGCAGCGGTGTTTGACATGGAAATAATTGCAGAATGAATCCAAGATGGCTTTTTCTCGGGGAATAGTCAATGAGGACTTGTGAGAGCCCGAGCGTCCAACTCGGCCCAAGTATGTTCTCCTTGCTGCACTTGTTAATGAGTAAATCAGAACCAAATGAAAAATACGAATGAGTGCGTCCCACCCATCTGTCACGCTGGAATGGCTCCCAGTGCCCTTCTGCCTTTCTAACTTTGTATTATCCATTGTCACCGTCACCCGTGAGGACCCAAGAGCACTTTGGTGGGTTGGAGTCCATTTTACTCTTATATATAAAACTACCTGGGAAATTACATTGTTCAGGTAAGGATTATCCATCTGGTTAACTCAGAACCCACATGATTTTTTTTTTTTTTTAGGAATGGGAAGATGGGAACCATAAAGCACAATATTTCCCGCTCTTTTCAGCCTCATTTAGGTGTTTCCTGCTGTGATTTCTTTTCCCCTTTTTCCTTCCACATCGTACATTCAAATGCTTAACCTGGGTGGGTCTGTGGTTGTTGTTTTAGCTGAGGCTTTAACTTTGCCAGTGAGCGCTGGAGTCCAGGAGGGCTGAACACGTCGGCACCGCTAAACTCAACAGGGACCAGGAGGGCTTGGTGCCCCAGAAAGGGAAAGAGCTTCTCTGAGAACAGCCCCGGGTGAAGCCTTCTGTTGTGTTTCTGCAAGGATGTGGGGATCCAGGTTTTGTCTCTGAAAGGATACCCTTTCCTGTGTTCGGGTGTTCACATGACACGGCTGTGCTGCGGGGACCATCTTGCACTGCTTGGGGGACTTTTCCATCTTGTTTAGAACACGGCAGCCGTGATCACGTGTTGGGTTAGAACCCCAGGTCTTAGGCTGACTGGGAAAGACTCAAGTGTCTGGCCCTCGCTACGGTCAGGCCAGGCCGGCCAGTGCCCAGGGAAGCGCAGCCCCATGGCCTCCAGGTGGCCGGTTCCCCCGTTCAGGGAATACGCACCAGCCACCTGCTGTAGGCAGGTGCTATTCCAGGCACTCGAGACACAGACGGGGACAAAACAAGATGCCCTGCCCTCGTGGGCACACGTCGGAGGGGCCCTCAGTACCAATACGCCTGTGTTTTCTTTCTCTGTGGCCTCGGGTTTGAGGGCCGTTAAGATGAAGAGGGAGGCTGGTGTGCAGCTCCCCCCACCAGGCTCCCCGGAGTCAGGCCACCCCAGGCTTGGACAGGAGCATGAGAACGGCCTCTTCCCACATCCCGTGTTTGGCAGGCTCAACGCTGCGCCACGAATAATAGCAGGTCATCTGATGCAGTGTAACTGAAGAGCAATATGAAACCCCTGTCACCCTGGGAACCGGGGCGAGGAACCAGCCCGTCAGTTACTTTCCACTTTTAAATCTTGAACGTTTCGTTAGAACCAAGCAGCTCCATTGTCATGGTCAAAAGTCCACTGTGGAAAAAGGCAGGATTTAGTGTTGATTTAAGCTGCCACCCAAAGAGAGAAAGCTGCCTGACAGAGCTCAGTTCTCAGTCATTTAAGGGCTGCTTTTTCCTTTTTGTGGCTTTTTTACGCTCTTGCTCTGTCTCTGCAGAAGCTGCGATGGAAGCGGTAGGATTTATTGGCCAGGGAAGGATGTGTGGAAGGGAAGCCCTGATGGGCGTGATTTTGATTAGGGAGTGCTCTCTCTTTTTTTCTTTTTTTGTATGCATGTATTTTTACTGAAGTCTAGTCAGTTTACAATGTTGTGTCAGTTTCTGGAGTACAGCACTATGCTTCATCATACATGAACATACATATATTCATTTTCATATTCTTTTTCACCATAAGTTACTACAAGATACTGAATATAGTTCCCTGTGCTGTACAGTGTAAACTTGTCTCTCTATTTTGTGTATTATTAGTTAGTATCTGCAAATCTCAAAGTTAGGGAGTGCTCTTAATAAAAAGAGTGCATTGTCTAGAACCTTCTAGCCCTGCCAGGCGTTGTCCTAGAGTTTTGGTGCACCAGGTCTGATTTTTCTCTGCCTCATGGTTGGAAGTGACTTCCCCACCTATTACGGGTGGTCATCAAATCTGTAAACAGGCATAGCAACCTCTAATAAGTGGGTTATTGATAGTACATTCTAGTCCTTGATAAAAGGACATCATCTTCATTTCCAGATTTCAGGCCACCCTGCAGGTGCCGCAGGAGACTGAGAACAGTTCAGTCCGTTGACAGACTGAAAAGCAGCCGTGTCTGGACCTCCCAGCCTGCGCCAGGGTTCTTGCCTGCGTACTAGATGCCTGATTTTCAAAAAAGGAAACAATAGCCGTTGGATTAGAGTCCTTCCCTTTCTGCCTTTCCCAGGATCCCTTCCGGCGAGCAGCTTGCTCTCTCATCAGTGGTTGGTTTTCAGTCTCTCCTGCCGCCCTCCCCACTTTGTTGACCTGCGAGGTACCCTTTTCTTCTCCTGACTCTTGGTCTACAATATCTACTTGTCCTTCTCCTGGTCTCTCTTGTGACTCCCCTGATTTAACCTCCTTTATAATCAGACTCAGCAAAATGTCTGTTGCGAACCTTCTGTGCATCAGAGATGGTGCTGGGTATGTTCACGCAACACTCAGTGATGCTCCAGCCTCTGAGATACCTTGCAGAGCTTGATCCTGAGGAGGGTGTTGAGCTAATCGCCCTAGTTTGGGGAATGGGCTGTGTTTAAACTCTGATAGATGGTTATTAATGCCTCCAGCATTGGCCTTGGGGAATCTGTGGCTGAGGAGACAAAGAGGAAAAACAGAAGGGAATGAAAGAAAAATGTAGAATAGATAAACAAGATTATACTGTATAGCACAGGGAAACATATAAAAGATCTTGTGGTAGCTCACAGAGAAAAAAAAATGTGACAATGAATATATGTATGTTCATGTATAACTAAAAAATTGTGCTTCACACTGGAATTTGACACATTGTAAAATGACTATATGTTAAAAAAAAAAAAGAGAGAGAATGAAGGTGGAAACAGTCCAGATGTCCACCAATGGATAAACAGATAAACAAAATGTGGCATGTACAGACAGTGGACTATTATATAGCCAGAAAAAAGTATGAAGTCCCGATACTACTGATGAACATTGAAGACATCATGCTAAGTGAAAGAAATAAGTCTCAAAGCATTGTCTGATTCCATTCATATGACGTATCTTTAATATGCAAATCCATGCGGGTAGGACACAGATTGGTTGTTGCCAGCACCTGGGGGGAGGGGTGAATGGGGAGCTACTGCTTAATGGGCAAGGGTTTTCTTTTGGGGGGGCTGAAAGTATTTTGGAAGCAGGGGTGGTAGTTGTACAACATCGTGAATGTACTGAATGCCATTGAGTTGTTCACCTTAAAATGGTTAATTTTGTTATGTAAATTTCATTTTAAAAAAAAGAATGAAAGAGAGAAAATGTCAGAGGTCCGTTTCTCTGAATTAAGAATGAGATTAAAAATCCATTCTGCCTTTCCTGTGCATGGTGACCTTGTGATATGGCTTGAGTGTAACTGAAGTAATTTGAGCCGATTAATTTCTCTCCTCTGCTTTTTAAAATGTAACATGCTTGGAGTTTGCATCCCGAATGCTGAGAGCAGAGCAACGTGAACATTGGTATTCTGGGCACACAGTGCTGCTGCTTCAGAAAACTCACCTGGACAGAGGGGTCAAGTCCGGCCCCTAGTTTTGCTGTTTGTGTTCCGGAAGATGCCCCTGGGTCTGGAGGAAAGATTGCCGGAGCTAGAGTCCTAAGTCTGAGTTCTGTTCTGGCCCCTTTTGCCCATTGGGGATACACAGTCCTGGCTCCTGCATTCATTCAACAAACATTCTTGAGCTCTCTTGGGGATGTGAAGGTGACCGTGGCATTGACCCTACTTTTGAGAGGCTTACAGTCCAGCAGGTGAGGTAGGCGGCCCCATGAACAGCTGGTCATCTTAGTATAAGGTCTGGGCATAATTTCCACTGGACGTTGTGGGAACCTAGAGCGAGGGTTCCTGAACCAGTGGTGGGGTGGGGCGGGTGGAGAAGGAAGGCAATTGAGGAAGGCTTCCTGGAACTCAAACTTAAAGGAAGATTTAAAATGCTGCTGACTATGCACTAGGTGTTGTAAGTCATGGTTAGAGTTCTAGCAAAAGAGGGACACTTAACACTGCATAGAAACACGTTTTATAAATAAAAGAGTTTCAATTTGGTATTTTCGCCCAAAGCGTTGACACTTAGGGCAGAAATCGGAACGCTGGTGTACCTCCCTTTATTGTATGGCTTCACTAAATTGTGTTTATTTAGCATTACGTAGGAACACCAGAGCACTTGCAAAATGTCAGGCCTGTAGAGTCTTCATCCCAGAGGGGAGGGAGAGAAGGGTTTTTTTTTTTAATTGAAGTGTAATTGATGTGCAATTTTGTATTAGTTTCAGGTGTACGGTATAGCGATTCAATATTTTTGCAGATCGTACTCCATTTAAAGTCATAAACTCTTGGCTGTGTTCCCTGGGCTGCACAGTATCTCCTTGTAGCTTATTTATTTTATACCCAGGAGTTTCCACCTCTTAATCCCCTTCCCCTATCTTGCTCCTCCCTCCACCCCCTCCCCACTGTTAACCATTAGTTTGTTCTCTGTATCAATGAGTCTGTTTCCATTTTGTTATATTCATTCGTTTCATTTTTCAGAGTCCACATATAAGTGAAAACATACAGTATTTGTCTTTTTCTGTCTGACTTTATTTCTGAGCATAATACCTCCCAAGTCCATCCATATTGTTGCAAATGGCAAAATTTCATTCTTTCTTATGGCTGAGTAATATTCCATTGTGTGTGTGTGTGTGTGTGTGTGTGTGTCTGTGTCTGTGTGTCTCTCTGTCTGTCTATCTATCTAATTAACTATCTATCTATCTATCTATCTATCTACACCACATCTTCTTTATCATTCATCCGAAAGATCTTTTAAAGGGCAAGGTAATTATATAGGTAAGGCAAAGGCATGAGGTCCAGGGGAGTGTAGTAGAGTGATTTAATGTCTCCCAAGAGTAGAGTTTGAGGTGGGGGAAGGTGAGGGTTGAGGCTGGAGGGCGGCTGAGGGGATGGGATGGAAGGCTCCAAGCAGGCAGGTCATGAGGTCAGACCTGTGACTGTGGTCCTGGCTGCAGCGTGGAGAACAGATGGACGAGGAGCAAAACTGGAGGCAGTGGGACCAGGCTCTGTGCAGGGCGGTGGCTGTGGAGGGAGCAGGACAGGAGGGTGCTGTCCAGATGGGAGTGTTCCCTGATGTGCTCTCTAACACAGTATCCACCAGCCACACGTGGCCCTTGCACACTTTTAATGTGGCTGGTGTGACTGAGGAACCAAATTCTTCATTTGCATCAATTTAGATTGAATAGCTGCAGACGGCCGGCAGCTGCTGTACTGGACAGCGCCACCCTGGAAGGTGAGGTCAGCAGGAGCCGGCAGCGAACTGGCCAGTTGGGCTGGATGGGGTGGACCGAGGCAGGGCTGCAGGGCGGCTCTGCTGGGGCGATGAAGAGTTTCATTTTGGGCTTGTCGGGGCACAAGTGCGCAAGGGCATCTGGATGAAGATGACCCGGCGGTAAGATAAACACATTCCTTAAGGGAGAGCAGCAGGCTAGAGGTGGCCATTTGGGAGGCATCAGCATAAAATAATAGTTCAGATTGTAAAAGTGAGTGGCACAGGGAAAGCCCTGAGCCGCCTGTGGCCTGAGAGCCCAGCTGATCCTGTGGTGATAATGTTTACTCTGCCCACCTACTGAGAAATGCATGAGAGCATGTGTGTGACAGTCCCTGTAAACACTTCAGCCATGAGGCAGGTTTTATAATATCTTTAGGAGTTGAGAGGAATGTGTCCCAAATGGTATTTTCCAAACACAACAGATAAAGCCTTCAAATTCTGGAAGTGTTGCAAGCTAGATAATCTACACAGCCCTCTGGCTACAATTCGGCCAGATCCAGGATAAACAGAGGCGAGGATGTCCACTGCCCAGATGTCAGCGACTCAGAGACATCGCTGAGGCTCCCTTGGCGTTGTTACTGTGAGCAAACACAAAAGCCGGTTTCTGGGAACGCACATACCGACACCAGCGCACATCCCGAGACCAGCGCAGGTCCGGGCCAACGCGGGAGAGCAGTCTTAGAGGTTCCCACATGAAGCCAGGGCCCTCCGAGTCTCCAGGAGAGACAAATAATTCCAAGTTGGTCGTGTTCCTCACAGAAGCAGTTTTTTGTTTTTTTTTTTTAAGGAAAGCAACAGAAATTTAAACACTTGGGATGAATTTCAGTCGAAGATGACCTTAAAATTTCCAAACACCCAAAGAAGTAAAACCTCCCAAATGAAAGTCATCAGAGGAATGAGAGGGCCATGCAGGTGAAGTTCCCCAAGGATCTCACGTATAAGAAGATGGGCACCAAGTTAGAAAAGACAAGACAATGATGTAGAAACACAGAGAATGGAGAATGGTATAAATAATACATAATAGTAACACAGGACAAGGGAACATGGAAGATGACAAAGCAGACCACAACAGCAGCAACTGTTGGAAAATTTTTAAGAAGTCATTAAATGATGAAATAATGTATGATTTAAACTATATGTTAAATACTAAAGCGAGAACTGGTGAACTTGTAGTTCTCTCTTTAGTATTTAACGTAGATGGGTCTAAAGAGAGTGTCCAACCTGGAGATGAAGAGGTAGGTGATAAAAATGTGCAGCTGAGAGATGTTGAAGTTTGGGGAGAAAGTACACCTCAGTGGTAGAATGCATGCTTACCATGCACAGGGTCCTAGGTTCGATCCCCAGTACCTCCATTTAATTAATAAATAGACATAATCACCTCTCCCCAAAACATTTTTTAAAAAAACAGATGTGGAAGTTAGAATGAGAAAGTCTAATATAACATGCATCTAACTGTCATTGTCAGAGGAAACGGAAGTTAATGCAGGAGAGACCATCTTTGATGAGCTAATGGCTAAGACTTTTGTCAGAACTGATGGGAGGTAGAGAACCACAGACACACAAAGGCCACTGTAATCCGAGTGGAATAAACAAAAGGAAACACACAGCTCGGTGTGTTGTCGTGAAGCTGCAGCACACCAAGGATGAGGACGCAGAAGCAACCAGAGAAACCAAGTCATCAAAAAAGACATGATTAGTCTGACACAATGAATACAGACTTTGATTTCTCCTCTCAGTCACGGTACATTTCACCCAATATTTCTGTGCAGTCGAAATCAGAGATGTGACATGAACCCTAGTGTTCACAGCAGCCCTGTTTACAATAGCTAAGACATGGAAACAACCTAAATGTCCACCAACAGATGACTGGATAAAGATGTGGTATATATAGACAATGGAATACTACTCAGCCATAAAAATGAATGAAATAATGCCATTTGCAGCAACATGGATGGACCTAGAGATTATCATATTAAGTGAAGAAAGTCTGACAAAGAAAAACAAATATCATATGTTATCACTTATATGTGGAATCTTAAAAAAATGATACAAATTTTACTTCAAATCAAAGATAGACTCACAGACATAGAAAACAAATTTATAGTTACCAAAGGGAAAAGGGCAGGGAAGGGATAAATTAGGAATTTGGGATTAACAGACACACTACTATATATAAAATCAGTAAACAATGAGGACCTACTGTACAGCACAGAGAACTCTATTCAATTCCTTATAATATATAATGGAAAAGAATCTGAAAAAATGTATGTATATGTATAACTGAATTGCCTTGCTGTACACATGAAACTAATATTGTAAATCAACTACATTTCAACTTAAAAAAAAGGGTGTGGGAGAGTCTTGAATTTTCTCTTTAGGCATTTTTGACTGAAGAACCTGTTCAACTTTTCTTATTTGCAGAAAAAATGTATGTTGTGTATGTTGATATTACTGAACGTAGTCTGATCGCTTCTTTATAGCAGTCCTTGGAAGCAGGCAAAAATGGGGTTCTTTGATATCAGCGAGACTCCGTCCAGGCGGCCCTGGTTCGGTTGAAGCCTCTCCTCGTGGCGCGCGCTTGCTGGCTTCAGCACTGAGTGCGTGCTCGTGTTGGCTGAGGTCCACGCCCCGTCCCACTCTAGCTCGGTCCCTTAGCGGTAAGGCCCGTGTGGTGGTGGCTACTGAGCCGACGGTGATATCAATACCTGTATGGGGCTATGAACAAAGGTTCTAAGGTGAGGTTTTCACAACAGCAATAATGGTGTGGTTAACCCTTATGACTAATGACAACACGTAAGCACTTATTATTGGTCCCAAAGCTCTTTATAGGATCCGGGCTGAGTCTGGTCTTTAAACGTCATTGGGAATAGAAGGGGAGCCTGAGGGAGTTCCCTTGTGCTGACTGGACAGTTCTGTACCTGGATTGTGGTGGTGGTTATAGGAATCTTCACATGTGATCAAATACCGTAGAATCATATACATACATACCCAAAGGAGTGCACGTAAAAACTGCCAGGATCAGAGGAGAGCCTGTCATCTTAATTAAGGTACTAATGCCAGTGTCAGTTTCCTGGTTTTGCTGCTGCCCTGCAGTTATATAAGATGTTGCACAGGACCAATCTGCTTTAAAAAAAAAAAAATTGGGTGGGGGAGGTAATTAGGTTTACTTGTTTATTATTATTATTTTTTTATTTAATGGAGGTACTGTGGCATGAACCCATGACCTCATGCATGTTAAGCATGTGCTCTACCACTGAGCTGTACCCTCCCCCCTACTTTTTTTTAATCTATCCTATTTTTGCAACCACATGTGGATCTATAATTATTTAAAATAAAAAGTAAAGTTTGGGGGAAAAAAGTCATTTAGAGCATGGCAGCCAGGAAAATAGATTCTTCCTGATATTTGTGGCTCTCACAGAACATTAATGTGAACATTCAGAAATATTTGGTGAACCCTGGCAGGTAAAGAGTCATCTGACGGTGGTTAAAAAGTGAGTTGGGGAGTTCAGCTCAGAGTCTCTATTACTATTTAAGGTTGTACCCTTGCAACACAAAAGTCAAAAGGCCACCATTGTTACAACACTTGGAAAACTAGCCAGAACTTTCTGTGTTGCCTAAAATTAAATGAACTTGTACCATTGCATGAAAAAATGTTTACACTTGTCAGTGGAATGGTAACTTTTTTAAGAAAGGGTTTCAGGCTTTTCAAGTTTGGTCTCTAAGTGGAAGCATTAAGCATTTGGAAAATGTAGAATTTATTGTGGACTGAATATACAGTTGATCCTTGAACAACGTGGGTCCACTTCTTGGGGAATATTTTTTCAATATTAGATACTACAGTACCACATGGTCCATGGGTGGTTGAATCCATGGATTTGGAGAAACTGAGGATGTGAAGGATTGACCCCCAAGTTGTTCAAGGGTCAACTGTAATCCCCTTCACTGAGCTGCACTGAATGAACCATTGAGTGAGTCCAGTTATTGAGAAAATAATGAATATGTGACTCTCTTTAATATATTAAGAGATTGTTCTATTCTTTTCCCTCCTTCTTTCTTCTCTCTTTTATATTTGCAGTTGAAGTAGGCGGTGTCTTTATTTTTCTCTAGACAACTGTAATTGATATAATTCATACTTTATGGGATGATAGGAAATGCCTATATTAAAATATCTTATTACAATCACATTAAGCAGTAGTGAGAAATAAAAAGAAAACGACCTCCAGCACGATGAATCAAGAAAAAGGGAATCACAAGTAAACAGAATTAGAATGAGAAAAACCCTCTGCGACTTAGCGATAACACATACGGAGTAGAACTCTTGTTTCTAAAAAGCAGGTGAGTACCAGACACCTCATCACAGGAGGCCGCTTTTGGGTGGAGGCGGGGAACGCTCCGTGGAGCTATGGGTCACATTCCAGTTTTTAAGTTTGGTGCTGGCCCCTTGGTGCTTTATTATTATGCTTCATTTCCTCCATAAATCACCTATATCTTTTTGTACGTATACTATTACATAATTTACACTTACGATCTTAACCCAGTAACATTTATTCCTTAGGGCTGTGGCTCCTGCCTGTTGGCCAGAGGTCTGGTGCTGGTCTGAAATTTCCACTGGTAAAGTCTGAGGCAGAGAGAGAGAACAGAGTGAGTTTTATAAGACTAAACGGATTCAACCTCAAGGATTTGTGTCTATCCTTCAGTTATGTCCTTCCTACTTGATTTGCTGTTCAAAGGACCTTTAAAAATAAAACCACTGAGTTCAAAGGGCGCAGTCTGTTGCCTTATTTGTTTTATTGTCCTTACAAGTGGCAAACGGACACAGTCAATGCCCTTGGGTGAGGTCATTACCGTTAAAAAAATGTTTTCACTGGTCCTTGAAATAAAAAATTCTAGGAATTCCTGCCTCAGAGAACACAGCACTGTATCCAGGAGCCAAGCCCCAGGGCTGGTGACATGACAGTGGTGTCACTCGCTGCCCTTTCTGCAGAATGCGTCGCTCCCATTTAAAGAGCTTTTATAGAGGAGGCGTTCAGCGGCTGTCTCTAAAGACTCATGAGTAAATCTGAAAAACTCAGCAAACACACTCTCCACCCAGAGAAGCTAGATTCTCAAATATCAGCTAATGATCCTTACAACTAACGTGCACTGCACACTCACTCTACCGTGGACTGTTCTGTACAGATGGTCTCACTTAATCTTCACAAATGTTGTTATTCCCACCTAACAGATAACTGAAACTGACTAATACCTTGCACAGCATCACCTAAATAAGAGAAGGTGGAGCTGGAATTCAAAACCATTTTGGCAGCTTTAAGCACGTCGTCCGCGCTCCTGGCTGCTACTTACGTGTATTGCACACGTGGCACCAGCTTTGAGAAGCCAAGTGCAGGGGCTGCAGGATTGGTACTGAGCACTGGATTCAGAACTCAGTCCTCTCTCGTATTTCTTGAACTGCCTGATGTTTAAGGAGCCCAGTTCACAGAGCTTGCAAGGGGACTGCTAAGCTCACTGGAAACACGACTATTTTACTGTTGTGGTCTTCCAGTGCACACATTCCTGCCTCCCTAGAGACATCATGAGAGGTTCAGGAGATGATAAAGGCTTTAGGTGGGAGAGCTTAAAATGAGGTGGGTAGCAATCCGAGACTCATGGGGGCTGAGGAGACCGTGAATCTTCCCCCGGAAGGATGAAGGCAAAGCAGAAGACAGGTTAGCGTGCTCCGAGATTCGGTGGGGGAGAATGGGGGAAAGTCACAAATAAGGCACTGAGTTCTAATTCACACTGTAGTAAAATGCGGGCTCTGAACTACACTGCTGGTTTCCCATTTTTAGGTTCTTTCTCTCTCTCTTCACATCTGTCTGTGAGCTTTTGCCAGGATTCTTCCTTAGTCATACATGTCGCCTCCCAGGATTTCAAAATCCCTTATCCCTAAGAACTGTATGTTTCTCCCCTTCCCGGCAAGGTCAGACTCCCCTTCTCTCTTCCTCTCCCTCTCTTATCCTCTCTGGCCCTCCCTCCTCTTCTTGGGTGAGTTGCCGGTTACCGGGTAACAAATCACCCAACACATAGTGGCTTCAAACAGCCGCGTACTGTTACTCCCTCTCGCAGTCTCGGGAATGGCTAGGTTCAGCCGAGTCTCGGTTCCCACACAAGGGATCTCACGCGACTGCCCTCAGCTGGGAACTGAGGTCGGTGTCATCGCCCTGGGCGGGACATCCCCGCTGGCGTCTTCATCGCATGTCTAGTGCCTCGGCTGAGGTGGCTGGAGACTGACCGGACATTCCCCTCCGTCCTTCCCTCCTTCCTTCCCCATCTGTGTGCTCAGGCACCACAGAGCCTCTCTACGTGGTTAGCATGGACTTTTTCACAGCACAGAGGTTCCGGGGTAGCTGGATTCTTACATGGCAGCCGTCTTTCCCCCAGACACGCAACCCAAGAAGCAATGGAAGGCAGCTGAAAGCTTACGGCCCAGCCTCGCAGGGCACTCGGCGCCGCTGCTGCCTCCTCTTATTCCAGAGCCCAAGGCAGAGGGACCGCCCTAGGGTGCGAGCACGGGAGCTGTGGCTTACTGGGGGGCGCACCCCTCCAGAGACTAGTGAACATACTTCTCACTTATTGAAATGTCTGCCCCTTTCTTATTCCTTATAATTGAAAAGTCTTATGTCACTGTTTTATATCTTGCTTTGCATCCATATTTTTTCTTCCTAACGGTGGCTCCTGTTGAGGACAATGGCAAGGCTTCTCTGAGGAATTCTTAGGCATTCTTTCAAAAGAATCTTGAGGCTATGCTTTCATTTATGATTAAAATTTCAGCACCCAAAAGGCCCTCTAGGGAAGCTTTGTGACTATTTTTCAGAAAGTCTCTTTGGGAAATCAGATTTGATTCACTTTTTAACCACTGATGATAACATATCAAACTTAAAGGCAGATCAGTTTTAGAGAAAAGCAATCCACCCTCATGTGTGGGTGTCCTTGGGTGAACTCCCCAACAATCTTGCTTTTCATGCTTGGCCACTAATTAAAAAACCTGTTCTCTTGTTGGGACTGAACCATAGTTTACTTTCTGGCTGGACTTTCTTTTTTTTTTTTTTCACTTACATTCAAGCTCTTCCACAAGCCAAAGCTTATTCTCCCCCACCCTCCCAGCAACTCCCCCACAAAAGGGATAACTGGAATCTAAAAGATTTGTTGCCTGGTCACATGGCAGTTTCAGAAATTCTTTGTTTAAAACCTCAGACGGATGGAGGGCTTAACTTTCCTGAGCTTCCGCAATGCCATTGAGGTCTCAAGTTCTTATAAAGAGTTATTGGCTTTTTTTTTCTTTTTCAAAAGAAGCTAAATCTGCAAAGCTTTTCTCTGGTGATCATGGAAAACAGCACATGGGGGAGAAAGTGGGCAGTTGGAGGTGGCAAATAACTTGATTTTTTTTTTTTCTCTGCCCACAAGTCCCGGAAAAACTCTGCATCAAGGATTCATTTGCTCATGAGATTTCACTGTGGTTGCCACTAAGGAAAAAAACTCCTAGGAACCGTAGGGCAGACGGGTTTCTGAGCTCTGGGGAGAGAGGACCTGTGGTGGGAAGCCAGGCGCTCCTTTTCCCGTTTACAAGGATGAGAGTTAAGCATCCGAGGTTGATAGCGTCTCTCTCACACTGAGCTGGATCCAGCCCTCTGATAAATGACTGAAGCATGATCAGCAGTAGTTGGGGTTTTCCATAATTTGCCTTTAAGAAAGGAAAAGGTTTCATTTAAAAAGAAAAACACCTTTTAGATGCAGTCCTTTCCCAGTTTTTAAAAAAGCATTCAAAAATAGCAAATTATCCTGTTGGCGAATTCTTTCTGCATCTCTGGCCTCAGACTTGGGTTCCACATGCAGATTAAATGGAAGCTTCACAGCAACCGAGGGTCCTCCGCTCAGAGTCATTCAGCCCTCAGTTTCTTCCAGTGGACTTTAGAGCAAGATTTTCTACGAAGCTTTCCACTGAACCCCTGAGCAAAAATTTCCACTGGACATGAGGCAAAGCATGTGGGCCCTTGGGGCCTGAGGCCCAGGCAGAATGCACTGCCCACCCCTCTCTGCCACCACCAGGACCCCCATGAAGGTCAGCTCAGGGCTCCCCTTGGTCTTGCCAATCTCTTGAAGACAAGAGAATGAACCAGCCTGGGGGCAGAGCCTCAGGAAGGAGGGGGGGCTGGGCAGGGACCACGGGGCCAGGACAGGCGTTCTCAGTCACCGTTTCCTGAATTCTGACAGCTTCCCCATGAAGCCCTCTTCATCCCATCCGTGCAGGTGGGGAGACCTGAAGCCAAGAGTTTCAATAACTTGCTTTCATGCACCTTGGTTAAACTCAGTATTTAAAGTCTTTCCGTGGAATCTAAGAATTTTATTTAAGCCTTGGGTAAAATGAAGGATTTTCATCTCAGCCCGTCTGACAGCCTCGCCAGTGGTCCTTTCCATCACCCTCCCCACCCTGGTCCCTCGAACAAGCCCTCGGTAACCGGTAATCCGCTTCTGAAGTAAAACGGGGGAGCTTTCTGGAGGTGAGCCTGTGGCACTTGGCCGAGTAACGACAGCTGTCACTCTCTCTTGTTTGATCCTATAGTGGAGTACGACAAGGAGTTCTCCCCTCGCCAGCGGCACCACAAAGAGTTCAAGTTCAACCTATCCCAGATTCCTGAGGGTGAGGCGGTGACGGCGGCAGAGTTCCGAGTCTTCAAGGACTGTGTTGTGGGCAGTTTTAAAAACCAAACTTTTCTTATCAGCATTTATCAAGTCTTACAGGAGCATCAGCACAGGTATGAAGGCTCGAGGCACCCCAGAGGGTGGGGCTGGCCCCCGTTTCCCTCCCTGTGGTCCCATCACCCCGAGTATGTCTGTGGAAGGTGGCGTGGAGTTCAGCGGCAGCGCCCCAGCGCGAGCAGGGATGTGTCACCGGTGGTCGCACGGAGCCAGCAAGCAGACTTTTTTTTTGCTAGTCAGTTGAAGATTTTCCAAACAGCATTCTTTTCCGAAGCAAGCCAGTGAGTGGGATTTACTAAGCCCCCTTTGTGATCAGAGAACACATGACTTACTGGGGTTAGTATGTGTCCCACTAACGTTTAGTCTCTGCTTTGAATGTTGGGTGAGAGAGACTAACATAAACTCACGTCTGAAAATTGTATGAGGATGGTTCTAAATGCTACTGATTCAAGTCAATAGATGGCTCTGTGTTTGTGTGCATAACACACACACATATGATACGTCTTTGAGTGAGTGTGTTTGTATATGTGTGTGTCTCAAAGGTATTCTTTTTTTTAATATATATTTGAAAAGGCAGCATGATTTCTTTTTTTGTGCTCTTTTTTAACACCTTTAATGTGGTATGATTCCTGTACAGTAAACTACACATATTTCACGTGTACACTTTGATGAATTTTGATAGATGTCTACACCCATGAAACCGCCACCACAATCAGGATAGCAAACATCTCCATCACTCCCCTAGGGGTGCAAATTTCGAGTTCCCAGTTTATCCCCTCCCACCCCCTTTCTTCCCTGGTAACCGTAAGTTTGCTCTCTATGTCTGTGAGTCTGTTCTGTTCCGTAGATAAGTTCAAAGGTATTCTTTATCACGTGGACATGAGGAAACCATGGACTTTTTTCTCTGTGTCTGTATTCTTCTCGTTTCCTGAAATGAGGCCACACCATTTTACAAAAGAACAGCGGCGAAGTGTGTCCCTGGGGCCGCCTAGCAAAGAAAGAGAAACTTCCACGGAGTGACCGTTAGAGGCCTGGAAAGGCTGAGGGGTGAAGTATCGCAGCGGTGGGTTCCGTCCTGCCGCACACAGAAAACAAGCTCAGGGCCTTGAACCTGCTGAGTGTCAGGGGGCAGGTGAGCGGCTCAGCCAGGCCGGAGCACCTGCGGCCAAGGCTGGTTAGCGCGGCCAGTGGTCCTCCTGGGCCAGAGATGGGGACTCGGCCCGGAGACGACAGCCTGCCGACCGTACGGTAAATATGAAGATACAGTTAAAGGAAGAGGATGCAGGGGGCAGGAAGCCCCGCATTTGTGGATTCTATTAGCTTTGGTCTTATACACCAAGTCCAGATTCTTGCTTTTGGTCCTGGAAATCTATGGACTTCCCAAGAAGGTCCAAAAGTTTGGAGCATGAAGGTCCAAAGGAATGAGTTTGGTTTCTCCTCCGCCGACAGATCTGTTTACAGGTCTGTCACAAACACATGCGCTAAAATAACAACCCACATTGACTTGCCCCGTCAAAGGCTTGTTTTGAGCACACTGCCAACATCAGGCTCCGAGGCACACTCATGTCTGTAATGAGGGAAAGAGAGAAGGAGGGCCAGGCCGGGCTCTGGGGACACTCCTTGGACTGGGACACTCACACGGATGATTGTACGTGAATGCTTATTAGCTGGGGCAGTTAAATAATCAGTGAAATCCAGCCGCTGTGGTATCTTTCTAACAGACCCAGCTCTCAGAATGGCAGGGAAGTATCCTGCTGTCTGACTTTCACTCCTCAATCAAAGCATGTTCAGTGACTTAACTGTTAAGGGCCTGTTTCGAACAATAAATTATTGGTTGCTGGATCTTCATTGCTTTCGCTGTTTCAGAGAGCGCTGGTGTTCAGTGGTTCCTTGGAACCGCTTCGGCTGCTGACTTTCAATCTGCCTAATGACACCCCACCTTCCTCCGGCAGGAATCACCTCCCGCTGGAGGGTATTTGTCTGGAATACATGGTTTTCTCTGTGGTGCAGGAAAAGTGTTACAGTGAAAACACTGGATTGGAGGTTTTGTGACTATGGAATTGTTTTCAAAATTATTATTATTTAGAGAGAGAGGAGAGAGCTAGCAGACGTTTGTAAGGTTTATATTGAACTCCAGCCAAAAATGCACAGCTGCCTTGGGCTCAAGATGGTGGCGTCATGCCTTCTCCAGGCCAGCAGCGCGCTTGGAAAGCAAACTCCCAAACGATCCCAACCTTTGATGACTCTGTCGAAGCAGAGCTGTGGTCGCCCTGCCTTCTAGGCTGGGAGTATTTGGCGATTGGATGTGTTTCCTTTCTGTGTGGAGGGAAGCAGAAATACTGGGAGAACTGAGAGACTGTCGTGCTTTTGAAGAGTTCCAGGTTGGCCAGGAGGAGATTTTCTTCGCTTATCGGTGGCCCGGCGCCCAGGCCGCCTGCGGTCTGCTCACATGCTGCCAGGGGCCTCTATGTCGGGCTGTGGGACCCCTTCTGGGGAAGGTTCCATCTCCCCGTCTGTATTGTGTCGGGGTGTCTTGGCTGAGAAGGATCCCCCAATGCATGTGAAGAATTGTATTTGTCTAACCCGAGTGTAAGTGAAATTTGTGGTATTTGATGGATTAACTTAACAAATGTGGGTCTTGCAAAAGAGTTGGCCTCCTTGAAAAAGAAAAAAAAAAAAAAGGCTGGTTTTCCCATGCTGAGTCATGCACTCAGCTGAGGCAGAAGAAATTCTGTGCTGGGCCTCTTGGTGTAAAAGGCGGCCAGGAAGCCCGACCCAGGGAGGGTCAGAAAAGATTCTTGGAAGATAGGCCATTGCTGTGAACTTTGCAGACACCAATTCCTCTGAGTAATAAGAAATCATTGGACCAGGTAAGTTCAAAAAAGTGATGGCTTGAACAGATGGTGCTTTGGGTAAGAACAGGGGAAATATTTGGTACATTAGTCAAAACCTGAGAAAAAGCTCTGGGATAGAATCTATGTCCTGAAAAGATCTGAACCAGCTCGTAGAGGGAGGAATGGGACCAGCAACCCCTCCTTGTGCACGACCCCAGCAGATCAGCACAGGTGCCCTTTGCAGTCGAGTTTTAAATTTACTCTATAGTACGCTGTAGTGTTGATCTTTTAAGATGAGTTTGGTGTTAATAGCTGGTGTTATAAATTGTGATGTTTTGATGATGACGCTGGTGGAAACTGGCATTTCTGTAGAGCTTAGAGTTTGGAAAACACCTTCCCACGTGTTCCCTCATGAGGATTCAGCCCTGACCCCATCAGATGGTTGCGCGGGCAGGTTGCCTCTTAGAGGATGAAATGGGGCACAAATGGGTTTTGCCGACTCCGTATTATGCCTAAACTATTGTCTGCTGTGTTTCCCAAAAGTCGCCCTGATGACATGGGGACAGTCCCAAGATGAAGGTCAACTGCCAGGAAGAGACCCACCTTCCATCTCCCTCTCCTTAGCGTGGATGCGGACAGCTTGAGGATGCTTCTGTTTGGATAGCATACGAGAGATCTCTGTTGGGGGTGAAAATGTATCCACTGGAATTCAGGCCCTGCTACTTTGGCTTTCGAGGCCTTTCAGTGGAAAACCTCTGCAAACCTTCATTGATCCGCTGGCCCACCACTGCTCTGTTAGCAGCTTTTCTAGGGGAGAGGTGTGGAGGAGAAGAAAGACTAGAAACAAATGACGCAAAAGGACTTATACTTAGTCACGTGTGGTGTCTTTGTCTGCGTACTTGGCCATTTTCTCCTGTGTCTCGTGCACACTAAGCTGTCCTCATACTTGGAGGGTTAAGGCCGCCCTGAATAACTGTCAACCTTCGGTTGTCATGTGTAGCCGTGTGGTGGTAGCATGTCGCTCTTCATAACCTGAACTCATGCTCTTTGCTTTCATAGCACCTTTCTATTAACAGTGCAGCTTGGGGGCCTTTAGAGAATATTATTTGCACCTACATTTCCTATTTGGTTAAAGACATTCTTTGACTCTTCTTAATTCAGTTTTGTATACCTAGAAGTCAAAGTCAAAGAGCATCTCCTGAAAGCTAGCCAGAGGTTTTCTTCAGTGTCTGGAAGATGGTTTTGTTGGGTACGTGAGTTGGCCACACCTGCCCCTGCCAGTTTCGAAATTCCATGTTCTCCTCTGTATGTTTTGGCAGTTGTATTGCTTGGCAGTGAAAGTCTGTCTTCCGAGTATGTGACAATTTACACTCACGGTGCAGTCTTTTAGAAGACATTGAAAGTGAGAATTACCAGATTTCAAATTCAGTTCCTCCTGGGATAAGCAATGTCACAACTGACTCCTCTGTTTGCACACAAAGTGGCTTTTTTGTGATTTTTTTTTTAAGTTTGTCATATAACTCATCTTAAGTTCAGAATCCTTAGGGCGTGAAGACATGCATCTCTGAGTCAGTGGAGCAGGGTAGTGCTGCCCGAGAGCTGGTTTTTAAAACTTAGAAAGATTTCCTTGACGCCAACCAGAGGCCATGGCTGTAGAGTACCCAGGGACAATCCCAGACTGAATTATCGTTTAAACTAAATGTGTGACGAAGTTCATCAATTCTGACCTAAAGATAGAATATAATTGTCCCAGGAGAGAAAAATAACTGTTGAACAAAAACAGAGTTTTCAGAACCTTTACTTTGATGCACTGCTCTGCACCATTCACAGAGATGGGGAACACAGGGTTAAGTCAGGGCAGGGGGCGGGGACAAATCCAAGTCTGGACACGTCTGAGTCGCGGTTGGATGCCCAAGAGGCAGTGGCATAGGGGAGTGTTTAGGTCAATGGAATGAGCTGAACTATAGAGTTCTGGATACTGTGGCTATTTCAGATCATAGCTGAGCTACAGAAGTAAATGAGACAGCTTAGCTGTGTAAGAATAGAAAAACCTAATTAACCCAGCACCGTTTATTGAAAATACTATCCTTTTTCCATGCACATCAGTGGCATTTTTGTCATAATTCAGGTGACCACATATGCGTGGGTCTGTGTCTGAGATCTTTATTTTGTTCCATGGGTTGGTTTTTCTCTTCTTGCACCACCTTATACTCTTAATTCTTTTAGCTTTGTAAGAAGTCTTGATCTCTGGTGTGTGAGTTCTCCAGATTTGTTCTTCAAGATTTTCTTGGCTATTTATGGCCCTTTGCATTCCCAAATATATTGTAAAATCAGCATTTCAATTTCCACAAAAGAAACTTGTTGGGCTTCTGATTGGAATGTCATTAAAATTTAGAGCTCAATTTGGGAAGAATTGCCGCTTAGTAATACTGAGTGTTCCAGTCCAAGAATATGTTTATCTAGGCTTTCTTTAATTTCTCTCAATAATATTTTACATTTTTTGGTATCCTGAATATTTTTCTTAGAATTATTCCAGGTATTGAGGTTTTTGGTATTATTAGCTTTTACAAATTCCAGTGTCTAATTGCTTTTTGCCCACATATAGAAATACAGTTGATTTTTATATATTGATCTTATGTCTAGCAACCTTGCAAATTTACATATGAGTTCTAATCATTTTTCTGTGAAGGATTTTGGAATTTCCATGAATATAATCATGTCATTGGTAAATATCATTTTAATTTTTTTCCTTTGTAATTCTTATGTTTTTGCTTGTCTTTTTCTTGTTTTATTGTGCTGGCAGAACATCCAGTACAATGTTGAATTCCATTCAAATTTCTGTTAGATTTCTAATCTCAGATTGGAAATCCCTGACAGATTACTCATTTAAGGGGGGAAACATTTAACATTTCACCATTAAGGATAATGTTTGCTATAAATGTTTTTGTAGAGTGTTTCTTAGATTAAGGGAATCCTCCACCATTTTTAGTTTGCTATAAGTATTTTTTTTTAATTAGAAATTGATGTGAATTTTATCAATTTTTTTCTTAGTTTTGGGGTTAATTACAGTTGGCCCCTTAGATCTTCATGTTCTGCATCTGGGGAGTCAACCAACCACAGATCAAAATATTTGAAGAAAAAAATTCCAGAAAGTCCCAAAAACTTGAATTTGCTGTGTGCTAACAACTATTTACATAGCATTTACATTGCATTAGGTATGATAAGTAATCTAGGGGTGATTTTGAATATACAAGAAGCTATGGGTAGGTTATATGCAAATACTACATGAGTTTATATAAGGGACTTGAACATATGCAAGTTTTGGTATCCACACAGGGTCCTGGAGCTGATCCCCCGTGGATACTGAGGGGTATCTATAAGTGATTTTTCCTCTTTCACAGTGTTAATGTGAGACACCACATTAAATGATTTTCAAGTGTTAAACCAACCTCACATCTCTGGAACAAACCTCGCTTGTGACTTACTATCCTTTTTCTGTAAGGCTGGAGTCTAAGATCATGTCTGAAAACTATTATCTGGATCACCTGTGGGTCTGTTTCCACTATCTGTTCGTCCCCTTGATCCTTCCTCATTTGGGTTTATTTCCTGACCTGCCTGATCATTTTTTGTAACCAGATTCTAGACACTATCTTTGAAGAACAGTTCTAGGTGCCGTGATCCTCCTTCAGACTGGATTTCATTTTCTTCCAGGAAGCAGACAAAATACAGGTCGTCTGGCTCTTTTGTTCCAAATGGGGCTGGCTTTCAGGGTGTGTGCAGGTTTCCCTGCTTCTGGCTTTCCCTTCCTCCTGCAGTGTAGCTCTCAGGGGTCTCGGCTGAAGGTCCAGGTTGCTCGCCGCAAGTCCTCTTCCCTGGTGGGCTCTGAACTGCGACTCTTACCTCCCCAGCGCTGAGAGGCTGCCAGAAACTCCGCTTTGCTTTCATCCTCTACGTGGTTTCCTTCTGTTTGTTTTCTCAGCTTCTTATTCCATGCAAACACAGCCTAATATCTGGCAAATATCTCAGATGGAAATATTTGAGTCCATGGCAGCCAGGACTTGAAGAGCCAAGGTCCTAGAGGAAGTGACCCCAGACTTCTCTGAGATCACTTTCGTGAGCTCACTTCTAGGCAGTCCCTTTCCTCTGGGACCTCAGCCCTTCAAGTCGTAACGTCCCGAAGCCCCAGTTTTTGTTCCCCACCGGCACTATTGCTCCAGGCTCTAGGCTGCTTCTCCTTTCTGTTTGACAGCCTTACATCAGGCTAGGAGTTAACAAATGCCCTGAAATAAACAGGTAACAGCCAATACAGGGCTCACCACAATGCATTTCTCTTCGCTCTGAGATCTTGACCCACCAAGTGTCGCCTTTCCTGGTTGCTCTGAGATGGCTTCAGACAGGTTTGCCTTCAGTTGCTCTTAGTAGGGGTGTTAGTTTGACAGATACATCATAGCCAGAAGCATATGTTTCCGAAGTGTCATACTTGTATTATTTCTATTTGGAAATCTTTATCATGAACCCCCACAACGTCTGATGTTTGATTCATTAACCAAACGGCATAGTTCTGGAAACAAGACCTGAACGCAGTAGTTGAGCCAGCTTCAGGATCTAGGAGAGCAGTTTTCTTAGAAAAACATTGTCCGTAGGCTGATTCTCATAGACTGACGGCTCCATGAAATCTGTTGGATTTTCAGTGCTGCCGACTGAAGCGAAGTGACGTGAACTCTTATCTGCCCTGACTTGAGAGTGAGATACCTGAGACTGTGTTCTTTTATGAAGAGAAGGGCAAATTTGAGAAAGCCAGGAGGGGAGAGCCCTACTGCAGGTTAGACAGAGGAAAAATCAAAGCCTTTTATCACTGTGCCCGGCCACACCTGTTTCTCTTTCTGCCTCTAGCTTTCACAGGTCCGATCCTCGGGGACTCCTGAAATCTTACTGCTGACTTGATAATCTCTGGCACGCTCAGAGCGGGCCTCAGGCAAGCACTGAACTTTTCAGCATTTGTACCTTTGCCCCTGGAAAGGGGATCATGTAACGGACCCACAGCTCTGGTTATGTAACTAGTTAGTTTCATCTTCTTCCTCAAGACCATACTCCGTATACTTAAAATGATCTACTGGAAGTTAAAAAAAAAACCTCAGGAATCTCCCAAACCTTCTTCCTCAACCTACCTACCTTCTGTTCTTTGCAAAGGCACAGTGTAGATGAGCACGTTAGAAATTAACGTTACCATGAAGAATGGCTCACACTTGAATGCTGAATTTTGGAGAGGGGTGGTCAGGGTGTCGGGGGAGGGGGAAACGTTGGGGAACTGTTTGTGCATGTGGTGAACAGGGGAGAGAAAAGAAAGTCAATTTTTATTTCCGGACACGATGCCTTCTGTAACATTCGTTCTCAGGAAGGGGCTGCTTCGGCTGCCTGCATGTCTGACCTGGTAGGGGGCAAGCTGTGATAATGGTTCAGATTATCTTGCTATTTTTTTTTTTTTTTTACAATCACAAATTAACAGTATTTTTACTGCTTTTATTTGGACAAGGACATGGAAGTAGAAGGTTGGTGATAAGAACTAAAACTTAGAAGATTTGCATAGGACATGTTTAAAAGGTGGCAGAACCCTCATCCGGTCTGTGCTGCCTCCCCCAGTGCATGGGAAGGGGGGTTGCTGTGTTTCTGTGGTCAAAGAAGACCGGTTATGTAGCCATGGGTTTGTATTAAGTCGTCCTCCTCCTTCCTCCTCTCTCCCTGTCTTGGGCGCACAGAAGCAGCACACAGAAGCAGTCCTAATAATGCTGCTGCTTTGGACTTGATCTTGCCTGGAATTCTGATTATTGGTCTAACTCAGTAACTCCTTGAGGGTAAGGCCACTCCCTAAGACAATCAAATGTTTCCTTCAGCAGCCTTCGTGACTTTGTACTATTTTAAGGAGAGGAGCAAGATATCTTGAGAGCAGACAGCTTTGAACCTTAAGCCTAAAAAGCCAGCTGGGGTCATTCTCCTCATCCTTAAAGAGTGCAGGCGAGTGCCAGAGGTCAGCGGCTCTCTGTGTGGTCCCCAGACCAGAGTCACCTGGGAATCCATCAGAAATGCAAATGCTCAGGCCCCACTCCTGCAACTCCGGGGTGGGCCTGGCAGTCTGTGGTTAACAAGTCCTCCCGGGGGTTCTGATGCAGGCTGACCTCTGCTGCGATTGCAGAGCATGTGCGTGGGCCACGTTGGAGCCAAGCCGCCCGGGTTGCAATCCCCGCTCTGCACACCCTGGCTGAATGAATGAGAGCAAGTTGCTTAACCCGCCTGTGCCTCCGTGTCCTTCTCTGTAAACCAGTGGTGGTGGTGACAGTGTTTGGCTCTTCTGGAGGTTTGCGAGCAGCTCACAGGTGGAAAAGCAGGCACGGGGTGAGCACCGGTGTAAGGGCAGAGCTGTGTTGCGATCCTGACAGCACAGTCATGTGTATTGTTTGGTTGAAGGTGAGCCGTCCCTTGCGGAGTTAAGATGCCTTTGAGATTTGAAACTTCTCTTGATGCCAGGCTGGCCCATGAGGTGCAAACTGGGTAAATTCCCGTGGCAGGAGCTCAGCGGGAGCTTGGCTAATTACATGGTGACAGTGCTCATTTGCCCTCGTCACTCAAATCCACGTGTCTGTGTGTGTAGCAGTTTACTCTGATTTGTAGTGCTCGGTTTTCAAATACCCTGTTTCTTCCCTGTCTTTTTAGTTGCTGAATGTCTAGACGTCATCCTGCACACACAGTACGTTGCATAAGAGAGATGTAATGTCCTTGCCTTAGTATCGAATTTTCTAAAATGATTGCCTTCAACTTTCATTCTATTTAAAAACTTGGTTCCTCAGCAGATGAAAGTTATCTTGTGCCTCCATTTACTGTTAAGTCCAGACACAGAAATGGCAAAGGAGTCTGTGAGGAGGAAATAAAGAAACAGGATCATGGATTCACCTTATCAAATATCTCACAAATCTGCTTGCTTCAGACTTAAAAAGGCCACTTTATCAAGAGCACTTCCCTAGTGAAATCGTCAGTGGTCAGCTCACTTGGGAGCCACTTGTCAGGAAAGGTGACTCCGGGCCAGCGGGAGCTCAGATGCTTCTCCGGGGCGAAGAAGAGAAAGGCCCATTGCCTTTGCTTCTGGTCCTGCCTCTCAGCCGGATGGAGCACCGCAGCCGCGGGGGCACGGGCGGGTGCCTTGGGGGCTGTGTGACGGGGAGGGACCACACAGGGTGGCCTCGCCCCCGAGAACCAGTTCTCCCCGTCTTGGAGCAGCTTGCTGGTCCGCCAACTCTAGCCTCAGGGTGAACTTTTGAAAATTTTCTAGAAATCTCCCTTGGCTCAGGAATTATTAAGAGCTTTGTTTGCCTGGGACGCCCACAGTGTGAGGAAACTCAAGCCCTCGAGTGGGATGATGCTGAGCATAGCATCCTTGTATCCTTCAAGGCAGAACCCAGATCTGTCGTGAAATGTGGGGTCCCTGACTTGGTGGAGAACAAAACCGACAATAAAGTCATTTGGACTGTCTCTGTCTCTCCTGTTTCAGGATTTACGCTCAGGACATATTAACTTGAGTGTGTCAGTCTCTCAGTAGGAAGGTCCAAATAGTCCCATCGGGGAAAGTCATGTCGGCCAGACCCCTGGGAGCCTGATTCCAGCAGCGACAGGTGCTGAGGACGGGAGCAGCAGACCTGACGCTGACGGAGGGGATTGAGGAAGGAACCCCTGTTTTCACGTAGCAAACTCAGGGGCATCTTGTTTGAGACGACACGTCTACAGAGTCAGCCGACCAAGGCCGTGTGTCACTGAAGAAAAGTAAACAAATGTGGGTCACACCAGACCCACGCCTCAGTGACTTGCTCTGAGGAGTGTCTCTTAAATCCCTGAGTTACTGGAAGCATGGGGCCAGCGAAGTCCTTCCTTTGAGGCTGTCATTCTTCCTGAAAGCTCCTCACCCCGGCTGTGTGGCTGGGGGTCAGTGGTGGTCCAGACAGACGGCGTTCTGCTTGGGAGGAGGGGCTTGGTGGGGCTGGGGAGGGGCAGGCGCTGCGCATCTTGGAAGGATGTCTCCTGTGTGACCTTTCACCCCTTCCGCCCCTGACCCTGAGACAAGGGGTCGCTCATGATTGCTGATCCTGTGCAGCCCTGAGTGGCCCAGTGTGATTCCCGGATCCAGCCGCCGGTGGCCTTGACCAGTGGGAGGTTTTGACCCCGACCTTGTTCTGAGCCCTCGCTACCTCTGTCCTGTACTTTCCTTGACTCTGCTTTGTGGCTGTGCGTGGCTGAGAGCCTGGGCTCTGGTCACCCCACGTAGTACCTGTGTGACCTTGCCACACCTGCCCTCTCCAGGATGCACGCCCTCAGTTGTTGAAGGGACACTGTAGTAGGACCTGCCTCCCCGGGCTCCCCGAGGACCAGACGAGGCTCCTGGCAAGTGCTCACTTGGTGAGAGGTCACAGGAAATACCTATTGTTCCCCCAGCCAACATGTCCAGTTATTTTAAGCCCAAGCTCCCCCTCATCTCCCCTCCCCTCCAGGGGGCCTGAGCACCCTAGGTGTAAGCGGCTAAACCTGAGACGGCCTCACTGCCCGTGAGCCCCAGAGCTCTTTCCGCTCCGGGCGGGGCTGTGACACCGCGTGGGTGGACCCCACAGATCTCTTAAGCAGTGAGGACCAGTATGTCCTCTGTGTACAGTCAGCGGGTGTGGCCGAGAAGCACCACACAGCCCGGGGGCCCCATCAGGACTCAGTCAGGAACTCGGCTCCGGTGTCCACCCGTCCCCGCGCCTCTGCGGCTCCTCTTCTTCCCCACCGTGGTCGTGAGTCCCTCCCGTCAGCCTTGCTCCACCTGCGCCCCGGGTTTCGCTTGGGATTCCCGTTGCCCCTTGAATCCACGCATTTCTCCTCTTTTTCCTCTTCTCCGCTCTCTCCCACTTTTGGATGACGACCTTCTGTCCCAGCCCCCACTTCTCTAGTAACATCCTTGATCATAAATTTCACTTTTTGAAAATGCAAGCTCATTCTTGCTCATTCTTTCTCTTTCTACCACGTATGCCACACTGGTATCTTGGGCTGTATTTCCCTGCATCTTTGTTACAAGTCCTGAAAAATGATGTGCTGGCTGCCCCATAGGAGCTCCGAGCCACCAGTGACGCCCACACCCTGACCCTCTTCACCTCAGGGGCAGCCTTCTGCCCCGCCGGTCCCCCTGTGTCTTCGTTTGGAAGCTGCCCCTCTGATGGGAACGTGACTTGTACTTCCTTCAGGACTACTTTTCCCACATTGCTGTTCAGCGTCTGTGTTGTTTCTGGACGAGGGTCTCCTCCGACCTCCCGGAAGAGAACTGATGCCTTTTTACATCTTCACTTCAAAGCTTTGGACATGCCGTCCTCTCTTGCTGGTTTCCATGAATAGCCCCCTGTCTCCCTGCTCACGGTCACCTCAGGAATGGGGGGGTGGGTAATTTGTCAACAGAGGGTGGGACAGACGTGGCAGAGAGCACTTTAAAGAGGCAGGGCTGGATGCCGCCCCCCGCAGACGCTGTCCAGCAGCTGAGTAAACGACTTGCAGCCCGACCTCCTGCGCGAAGCGTGGAAACGATGACAATAGCGTTTCCTTCTGACCCCGAGCCACGTCAACAGGAGAAATGGTCTCCCCTCTGAGAGGTTTTTAACTCAGATGTTCCCCTGGCCTCAGAACTATTTGGCGGGATGGAGACACACCTTGTTCATTTGTCACAGGCTGTCTTCCATAGTCATCTCAAAAGGCAGTAAGTTGTCAGGGGGGTCTCTCAGTCCACTCGCTTCCTTTCTGCGAGATTGTTCTTTCACTGACTAGCTTTCGACCTTGGCCACGTGTCTGTAAACTCACGTCCGCGTCTGTTTCCCCAGCTGTTTTCAAGGTTGTTAAAGCGAAGGGGGTGAAAGCACGTTATAACTGGTTTAAATGTGTGATGCTGGTACTGCAATGCTCGTCCTAGATTTAGTATTGAATTTAGGATTGAAATCTAGTAAGTTCTCTATCCTGTGAGCTATCGCAGCAGAATATTTCCAGCAACAAGGGATTTGAATCTTTCCGTGGCCAAAACATCCCCCTTCCCTGACACGGGAATTCCAGGCCACTTCATGCCGGTGACCCTGCGATGTCAGCTCAGGTTGAGTGACCTTGAGACACACCTAGGTGACCATCCCTAACCGCCTTGTCACGGCATGTAGGTCCCTCTCTCTGTCTTCCCACAACCCCTAGAAGTGATGTTAGTTGGAAACTGTCAAAAATATAAAAGTAGTCCCCAGTGAGGCCCGAGGAGAGGCGTTTTGCTTCAAAGAGCCCCAGCTGTGGTTCACAGAAGCACCGGGACAAACTTAAAAGTCACTCAATGCACACCCACGGTCCCCACGAGAAAGGACTGGGCCCTCCAGGGAGACCCTTCAGAGGCCTTAATTAAAAGCAAAGAACTGGTGGTTGCTCAGAGCGAGGATGTGAACTCTGGTTTCTCCTTCTTTCACAGGAACTAACATTGGGGATAGTCAGGTCCTAATTTTAAGAAAAAAATGAACAAAGGACAACGTAGCAGATGTCCATATATATTGATCCTGATTTTAATATTCTCTTAATCCTTTTCCTCACTGCCCCGCCCCCACTTCCTCTCTTTTTAGAGTTCCTTAGCCATAAAGTAAGCCACGGTATGACCACTGATTGATTTATTTTTAATATACCTTAATTCTAGAAAAGATTTGGTGGGAGCCGGCTTTTGGTGGCACTATGGTGTCCCAGCACATGCTCAGTTCTCTCCAGATTGCGTCGGGCATGTGTCCTGTGTGATGTCACACCAGCCAGAGCCCAGCAGGTCCCCGTCCCTGATCTGACCCCAAGGCAGGACCGAGCGGGGATGGGCTGGGGGCCGGGCCCTCTTCACCCCGCTGTCTTCTCTTTCTTTCAGAGACTCTGACCTGTTTCTGTTGGACACCCGCATCGTGTGGGCCTCGGAAGAAGGCTGGCTGGAATTCGACATCACGGCCACGAGCAATCTGTGGGTCCTGACCCCGCAGTACAACATGGGGCTTCAGCTGAGTGTGGTGACGCAGGACTGGTGAGTTTGCCCCGGTCGGGCCAGCAGTCCTTTTGGGTTCATTTCCCTTACGGAGGCAGGCATGGTTGCCCCGTGGATTATAGGCGACCCCCCTGGAATGGCTTCGTTTACTGTCCCGTCATGACTTCTCTTGGCAAGTAAAGCCTTAACCTGAGGTCTCCTGGGAAGGACTGAGAGGTGGCTAGGTGGTCCAGGTTCCCAGAGTAACCACGGGAGGGCAGCTCTCGGAGGCTGAGACTGGGGCGGGAGGAGAAAGGGGGTGCGGGGAGAAGGTGCGTTGAGATAAAGAGAAAGGGAGAAACAGAGTCTGAGTTCTGACCTTGAAATAATGTCATTGGCAGCAACACGGACAGACCTAGAGATTCTCACACTAAGTGAAGTAAGTCAGACAGAGAAAGACAGATACCATATGATATCACTTATATGTGGGATCTAAAAAAAGTGATGCAAATGTACTTATTTACAAAACAGAAACAGACTCACAGACATAGAAAACCAACTTACGGTTACCAAAGAGGGGAAAGGGGGGATAAATTAGGAGTTCGGGATTAGCGGATACAAACCACGAGATATAAAATAAACAACAGGGTCCTACTGTACAGCGCAGGGAGCTCTATTCAATGTCTTGTAATAACCCATAGTGGGAAAGAAAATATGTGTAACTGATCACTCTGCTGTACATCCAGAAACTGAGACAACGCTGTACATCAACTGTACTTCAGTAAAATGTTTAAAAAAGAAACAACCATTTTCAAGAGAAAAAGAGAACGCTGAACACAAAGGAAGACAACTAGCAGAAGTTGGGGGGGGGGGCTCGCTCCTTGCCGGCCTCCCAGCACTCTGGAAGGAGTGGTGGCTTGGGCCATCCAGGGGGCCCGGGGGATGCGAGGATGTGCCGGTCCTCACACTCCTCCTTGACGATCAGCGCCTGGGAGGCTAGGTGGGCTCCGGGGTGGGGCTGCAGCCAGACGTTTCCGGGCGTACCGAGAACCTTGCTCCGCTTTGCCCCCCAGGGCTCCACATCAACCCCCGTGCCGCCGGCCTGGTGGGCAGGGATGGCCCCTATGACAAGCAGCCCTTCATGGTGGCCTTCTTCAAGGTGAGCGAGGTCCACGTGCGCACCACCAGGTCGACCTCCGGCCGGCGCCGCCAGCAGAGCCGCAACCGCTCCACCCAGGCCCAGGACGTGTCGCGGGCCTCCGGCGCCTCAGGTGGGTCGGGCGGCCCGCCTTTCCGGGAGGCCTGGTTGGGGGACCCGGCAGTGGTTCCAGATGCTGCAAAGCCTGCAGGTGCCTGGTCAGTCACCGGTGATCTCGCCGGGTTCCCAGGGCCTTCGGGGGGAACGCTCCTTATCCAAAGATCGTCTGCAGGTTGCAGACGGCCTCAGTGTCTGTTTTCCCAGGAAAGCATCCTTCTGTTTGGTCAGCTTTCTCCAACTCTTTTTTTTTGTTGCCATTCTCATAAAGGATCCTGAGAGCACCTAGATTTTCTTCTGGTTACATTACCCCTGGGAGGTTGTGATGTGCAAAAACTCTGTACATTTCTATACGATGGGCTTGTATTTGTTAATGCTCTTGGCTGGGGGTGATGAAGAGTCAGTTCACACGACCCTCCAGGGTGGATATCACTGGTTCATTTGACTGGGAAGTTCAGGGTTCTGCCTTTGACGCACTGAGATCCATGAGTTCGGATGATATTAGGAATCTCTTGTTCTCTGTTTTTTTTGGCGGCATTGTCAGAAAGACTCTCTTGCCATGGTGGTCAGGAAGGCAACCTCAACTTCAGAAAGAGAGCATCGCTTTCATGGTAGCTGCAGTAGACAGCCGGGCAGGGGCCCCGAGCTCACCCCTGGAGCTAGGAAGTGTGGTCAGCCCCCTCCTGCCCTGAACAGACAGGTTCAAAGGGACAAAAGATAGGAAACAGCTCCCACTGCCCAAGTGTCAGATTCAGCGGTCTGTCAGAAGTGCCCCGTCCCATGCTACGCCTTTTTGGGAAGAGGCGCGAAGTCCACTCATCAGAGCAAGAAGGATGGCGGAACGGGTGTTCCCACCTGATACCCAGCTCACATAGTTAGTATTGAATTCAAACCGAGGGGCCTAATACTCTAAAGCTGGTGCCTGCAAGTTCTGGGTTTCCTTTGGCCATTTAAATAGCCTGGAAATCAAGCATGAAGTTGAAGATTTGCTGTGGGGTTTGCAGTCCAAGATCTTGCTTCCCTCGTTCCTACTCTGTGACTTTGGACAGACCTAATCCGGTTTACCCAGCTGTCCAGTGGGGATGATTGGTCCTTGGTGGATTTGCTGGGATTGAATGAGAAGCATTGATTTGGCTCAAAGATTAGTTACATCCAATCATAGGAAGTTCTCAGGGTATGTGTTAGGGTCCTCGGAAAGGATGTAAAATATTTCTGGAAGATGCGTAAATTCTTCCAGGCGACTGTTGGAAAATGTCACTTTCATTGGCCAGAAGGAGTGCATGGAACTTCCCCAGGTGCCCAACTATCCTTTGGGAAGAAGTATCTTCGTTTGGGGTTCTGACTTAATCAGCCGTTTCTTTTACCAGTAACTTGGACGTGGACCCTGAAGATCTACCACCCAGTGTGATGTGACATTTTGCTTCTTGTCATCCTGGTGTTTCTTGGAAGCATTGCACAGCATGGGTGTTCCTGTGTTTACCACTAGAAACAGTCAGGGCTGGGGTTTAAAGAAAAAGAAGAGGAAGAAGAAATAACTGCCTTCCTTTATTTGCTTCGGAGGAAGCCTGCCTAACAGAGTTAATCATCTCGGCACTGTCCTTCGGGGCTTGGCGGCGGAGCGGCCCTTCTTTAACGAACTGTGGTCATTAGCGTACTGAGACCTCAGACTTGAAGGCAGCTCTGGAAATGTTGATTGCTTTTTAAAATGAAAATTTGACTTGATTTATTCAATATCCCCTCCCCCACCAGCACACATATCAAGTTGTTCTTGTTTTTTTGTTTGTTTTTAATTGGGAAAACATGTCCTCTCTGATTTTGGGTTTAGTGGTATCACTGCATAAATCTCTTCCCAGTCCCTTTCAACATTTTTTTTTCAATTTGATGAGTTCAAACTAAATATGAGTATTGAAGTTGATCTAATTTGCAGTAAGAGGCAAGCCTGTCTGCTTTGTCTGGGTCTTGCCACCCTCCCATCCGCCACCTCCCAAGCCTGAACTTTCAAACGCATTTTGCTCCTTTCAGCGGCACTAAAGCAAAGGGTTCGTACCAAATGCCCCTGGACCACCTATTTGAAGTCCGAGACCCCCAGGAAAGTATTACTACGGAGGGCCTCCTTCCCTCTCACCGTCTGCAAAGACGCTCTCAAGCTGGTCCGAGAAATTGCTCGTGTGAGGCCCGCTGAAGTCCTACTCTATGTATTTGGCTCTTTCCTCCTTGCTTATCTGCGCCATTGATGGGAACAGACGTGCCAAGGAGATTGTTCTTGGATCAGGGATTTCCAGAAAGACGGCCGGCTACCCAGAGGCCCTGACCGACCGCTTTGTGCTTTCTCTGTGGGCTGTCGTGGGGCCCGATGCTGCTGAGACAGAAAGCTGTGGCCTCCGGTGTGACGCCAGGCAGGACTTGCCCCTTGGAAATCTTTCGGGAGGTTGCAGGAAGAGATTGCTTGGCCTCTGCTGCCCTCCTTCTGCCACAGAGCGCTCCCGGGGAGTTCATGTTTCTCCACGGAAACAACACCCTGCAGGAGAAGCCCACCAGAGACTGTCCTGCATCTGGGTTAAGAATTTCATGTAATCCATCAAATTGCCTGTCATCAGGGTGACAGGTGGCAGGGAACTATGTGGCTATTTTGAGAACTGAGCTGCAGATGCGGGAGACGGCAGGACCAGTCCACAGCGAGGGAAAGGCCAAGAGCCCGTCCACCTCCTCCCCATTGCCCACTAAAATCCACTCTTCTGTCTGCCCGTGGCCTTCAAGCTGGACTTTCCAAACACATGCACCAAACAATGGGTTTAATCCAAAGTCTCCCTGGATGGGTTTCGCTTGTCCTTGCTTCTCTGCCACTGTCTGCTCCAAGGCCGTGATGGATGTGGGCTGCGTGGTACTTCTCCAGGGAGCTAGCATACCGTCGGACAGCATCGTTCATCGTTTTCACACACGTTGTATTAGTCCTGGTCCAAGCCGTGCTACGCAGCCCACGGGGATTCCTGGGACCCTGGCAGTTCATCTCGGCCTCCACGGCGGCCAGCCCGCTGCTCCCAGAGCACTCACTGGGTGGTCTTTCCACCTGCTACATCCCATCCTCTTTCCTAGCATCTTTCTCTTGAGGGCCACGATTTTGTCCCCAGGGAAACTCTGATACCGCCTGGCCAGCCCATTGCTCGGGTTATGAACAGAGGGCCTTGAGGGATGGTTCCCTGTGGCGATGCTAGGTAATTGACACGGCTAATTTTCCAGGGTCTTTCCAAGACATCTCTGGGGTAGCGGCAGCTAACGTGACTTCAGTTCAGCTGGTGAGTCAGCTTTTCTGCCATGTCCACCAGCTGGCTGCCAACACTGTGACTTAGAATTGCTCTTTGTTTTGACAGGTGGATAGTTTTGAAACATGTCCTGCCACCTTTAACAATTCACATAAAATTGGATTATTACGTGACCTGGGCCCCTTCCACCCCTGACGCTTCTGTTGCCATCGCTCAGCTCTGCCGACTGTCAGCGAACCAGCACCTTCTCAAGGCCCCCTCTGTCCTTTGCAATGAGATCTTTGATTCAGTTGCTACCTGTGAGCATCTCTTTGAGTAAATGCTCCTTCCATCTCTCTCCGACACACCCAAATCTTGAAGGATCCCTGGAGAAGGTGTGGCTCTGGCTCATGGAAACACTCTTGACCGTCTTGTTCATAGTGCACACCTTCTTTTCCTTGAATTCTCCAGTCGGGACCATTCAGTACGTTTCCAGAGTAAGAAACGTAACCAGAATTCATCAGTTTGAAAACAATGGTGTAGGTACCTTATTAAGACCCTGACATCTTTTGCTGTAGATTTCAGGGAATGTCAGTCCACAGACGAGGGGGTCTCATCCTTACAGGTCCGTGTTTGCTTGGCCTGTTAACTCCTGGCAGGTGTCCCCTCTAGTTCGTCATCTGCTTCCGTGGGTTAGAGTGTCCAAGATGAGAGGGGCAGACCCCCGCCATGGACATCCAATGCTTGGGAAGAATGGACGTGGGTCAGGGCTGTGAATTAGCTGTTTGTAGGCCTTCAAAGGCTTTGGGAATTTTAATTTGTCACTTTGATCTTGAATTAAAATTTTAGGGCTGGCAGCTTGGCTTCCAGATGTCTCAGTCAAGAGGTAGAGGCTTGTCCAAGGCTCCCTAAGTGAAATCAGGACTTTACTCTCCATCTGGGGAGGACAGACAATGGCATTAGCGATTTGAAAGTTAGCATCCTTTCCGACTCCATATTCATAACACTTGATGCTCTCTTGCCATCAAGCTCCGTCAGGATCAAGGAGTGAAGCCAAGTGGAACTTTCTGCCCCATCCCTAGGTTCACCCTTATGAATGTGCTAATGGCCAGTAATGCTGAGTAACAAAGAGGCAAAAGAAGACCGCTGAATAATTCACCAGCTACTGCCAACTCCCGATGGGGCGCTGGGGGCCGGGGGGATAGAGCTGCAGGGAGACAGAGAGGCACAGGGAGTCATAGGGCTCAGTCTTTAAGGGAAGCCTCCATCAGTTTTCAAGATACTCAGCTCCATATTCTTTTATAATCAAGACAAAGGCCGAGAAGAGATGAGAGCCCCACCCAGATTCAATGGCGCCTTAGGAGATCTTGAAATCCTGGAGTGACAGAACAGTTGTCAACAAAATCGAGACTCTGAAAACCAAGCTCTTGCCCCCTGCCCCCTCAGCACTCTGAGATTACTGGCACCAGAAATCACAATCCCAGTGTGGTCCCCTGGGGGCCCCAGCATCAGCGGCATGAGGAGCAGGAGCCTCCAGCCAGTGATCGATGGCCGAGATGATTCTGCGGGGTAACTGGGAACCAGAGGTAGTTTTGGGTGAGACACAGGCGGAGCAGGCTGGAGATACGGGAAGAGTGGCCGGACCAGTGCGGACAGAGGTGCCATTTTCACAGCTGCTCTTTGAACTTGCCCTTGTCATCCTAGGAGGGAAGGGAAATGAGAGCTATGAACTGTTCCCTCTCAAAAACAAGTTCCCTCTGGGCAGACACTGTAGCCTGAGCTGAGAAGAGCTGGGCCAGGCGGACGGCATGCTCTGTTCCCAGCTCCCGCTGCTCTAGTGTTTTCCTGGCCGAGCTTGGGGCCTGCAGCTGGTGCGGCCTGCGGAGTGGGGTCAGCCCCTCTGCGGAAGCCCTGGCCGGGGGCAGCCACCTGCCTGCTCCTCTCACTCCTCCTCTGTCACCTGGTCTCTAGGATGCCCTGACTCTCTTTTCTGCCTCTTCCTCTGCCCACATCTTCCCTCTGTTTCTCCCTTCTCCTCTACTGGGGCTGGAAAGGGCCCCAGGCGGGCTGTCCTGACCCCTGGGACCTGGCTGGGCTGGGCTGGGCTAGGCTGCTGGGACTCAGGTGCGGTGCCTCCCTGGTGCTCCCAGGGGGCTGCCTGGCCTGACTCCAGCGTGATGGGGACCCTCCCTGTGCATGGCCTGCTCTGCAAGTCAGGATCCCTGCTACGCCTTCTCTTTCCACCCAGGCCCCACTCCCCTGAGAAGCTCCCGGCCTTGGCAAAGCATTGAAGAGCACAGGCGAATAAAGAACACGCTCTGGGCCCGGCAGCCTGGCCCTCCTTCCCCAGATCTCTGCTCGTCTCTTCCAGGACAGAGCAGTGGATGATCTTGCCGAGGGACCTTCATTTAGGGAGCAAACGGGCAGGTCTGTCTTTACAGTTGCTTGGATCTTTAAAAAATTCTCCCCTTCCCCCGAGTGGCCTCTGATCTTCTGGAGTGATGGCCCCTGGGGGACCGCACACCCTGAGATGAAACCAACTTAAATCTCCATTCAAAACCCGTGTTCAAATGTTTATGATACTCATTTGGAAAAGAGAGGCAGGATTGGGTTTTTTTTTTTTTTAAAAACCAAGCGTACCTGAAGGTTTCTTTACCGAAGGAGGTTATAAAAGTGGGGGGTGGAGAGCGGTGCTGAAAAGGCGATTCACATCCTTGTGACGTATTTGCAGCTTGAAAATCTATGGTGAGGGGATGTTCTCTCCTGTCGAGGAGCAGAGTAGGGAGCTACCTCCTTTTGATTGTGGAAGAAATTAGTCCTGGGGGCTTTTCTGATTGTTCGATTTTGTTACCTGGTGACTTAACAGTTTTTTTGCCCAAACCCAGCTGGTCTGGCTGGGCCAGAATCCCAGCCAGGTTGCTGGGCACTTGCCTGCCTTCCACTCTTAGGCCAGAGAATTGTTTGGAATGATTGGAGAGCCAGATGTCACTTTCTGTGTTCAGCTTTGAAAAAGCCAGATCCCTTGAAAATGCCTCTCGGGACCAAGACTATGAGCCGTCATCACATCTGCGTCCCAAGTGATGCCCAGGGAGTCCTCGTGTCCTGAGACAGGCTCTGTGTGGCTGGGGGAGGTGCTGTCCCCTGCGTGTGAGCCTCATTCTAAAGGGTGGTGCCATGAGTCTTAGTGTCTGCAGATCCAGCTGGGCCACAGTGGACCCGGCCCAGCGATTCTGATTTGTGAGTCTGGGGTGGGCCTCAGACTCCCCGGTGATGCTCGTGATCCAGGCATGGGCAGCCTGTGCAGCAGCCCGAGGACCTTGCCCCTTGGGGATGGTTTGTCAGCCTTGAGTCTGTTGCTCCGGTTGGTGTGTGTGTGTATGCACGTGTGTGCGTGGGTGTGTGTGCTTGTGTATGCGTGTCTCCAGCTCTTGGACTACTTTTCTCTGCCCTGCCCTTGACTGGTGAACCCGCGTGGGCAAAGCTATGTTGCTTTCCTTTATCCCACTTAAGTAGATAGGGTCCCATCAAATTTATTTTTATTAGAATTAACTGGATTTTGCATTTGCAAATGATACTGACCAAATTTGCATCATTTAACTTTTGTGAAGTTCTTTTTCTGCGCATGGAGCCAACATGCTGACAGTTACTGCTTCACTTTTTGAATATGCATCAAACAACTCAGAAATGAAAATAAGCAGTTAATTCAACAAAGCATTGAATGGTCTAAGTGAAACGTCATGGTACGTGGACTGGTAATATAATCTCACCTTTCACAGCTGCATGTGTTAAATTGTCAATTTTAGGTCCCATTACATTTAACTGCATAGGTTTTCACTGGCACCATGCAAACCATTCATCTAAACAGATATCAAAGGATGGGGCGGGGGGGATGCTTTTCTGCAATATGTCAATCCCCCAAAACCAGATCAAACCACATGTGGCCCTGTCAGTCCACTGCAGAGCCCTGGGTCCCAACAGCCACTGAGCAGCAGACCCAGTGTTCAGAGGACAACTGACCTTTGCAAATACTTGCCCATCCTTTGCCAGCACTCCACGTGGACTTATAAGGAGACTTAAGTGCGGCCTGAAGTGTCTGTAGGAAGAAAAACAGGAGAGCCAGTTCCTCCCTTTCCTCGCTTTAGCCCCGATCTTGACTCAGCGACAGGTGTGCCCGTGTCTAGCTCTGAAAGCAATAGCTGTCCCTGCAGAGTGAGTTCCCTGTGGAGCAGAGGGAGGGTCCTATCGGCAGGTTCACAGACACGTGGACTGTTGGTGGAGGTGGCCACGGCGGCTTGGCTCCATCAGCAGAAAGAGGAACTGTCCCTGCCTGCGCTCCGACACCAACCAGGGGGCCCCCCAGTCTGCTTCAGTCCCGACACTCACCGCCTGGGGTTAGCATGGACAGCCACAAGGTCAAGGGCCCAGCCCCCAACAGGGCTGCCACGGCCCTCCCTTCAGATGCCACCTGCGGTTCTGACTTGGTTACACTTTCAGGGGTTCCCACAGCTCCCCCTCCTCTGGTCTGACAGTTCACTGAAACAACTGGTAGAATGCAGGAAAGCAGTGTGATGATAAAGGATGCAGGGGAGGGAGGTGTGGGACACACAGCTTCCGCATCCTCTCCTCCTAGATTCTGGCAGGCATTCTCCTGGCGTGAGGATGTGCCCACCAACCCCCAGTTAATTCAGCCAGGCTAGGGGGTCCTGGGTCACACAGAGTGGGTGTGTGCCCATCAGCAGGTGCTCGCGGGGCACTGCTGTCCCAGGTCGCGGCTTTAGTGCAGGTCACAGGGCAGGGAGCAGCACTGGGGAGCAGGGCCTGCTCCCCTGTGCTCCCTTCAGGATGCCTTTCCAGCCTGGCAGCTGCCTTAAAAGCCCCTGCAGCCTCAGGACACTCCCTGTTTGAAACAGAGCAGGTCCTGCCTGGTGCAGTCGTCTTTAATGTGAATACGGTGTCTTCCAAGTCAGGGCCCAGGGGTGCTTGGGGCATCTTGGGCCACACCTACCCCCGTAGGCCTCACACACTGACTCGGGATCACAACATCTGTTGCTGAAAAGGAGTCCCTTCAAGTCAGCCATTCCGTGTCATGGGCCAGGGTGCCCGGCAGTGGCCCCAGAGAGGACAAGACAGGGTGTGTCAAACACCCAGGCAGTTGGGAGTCCGCAGAGCTGTCAGGGACCCAGGCTGTGCCTAGCAGGGGCCCAGTGCCGGGCTCCCCTGAGCCCGGTACTGGGCCTGGCCCGTGGCAAACAGTCCAGGGAAGCTTGTAAATGAAGGGATAAAGGAGTTAATGGGTGCCTCTTCCGATCTCCCACAGATTACAACAGCAGCGAACTCAAAACAGCCTGCCGGAAGCATGAGCTCTATGTGAGCTTCCAGGACCTAGGATGGCAGGTGAGTTCTCTGACAGCAAGGGGGACGAAGGCCCTTCTTCTGCGGTCTCTTCTCTTCTTAATGGCAGCAGCCGCCATCAAAGACCTTGAGCTTTAGGACCGAGAAGGTTCCTTCTGTGAAGGTATTAGGAGCCCTCCTGGATGCCTGGCTCTGGGAGGGAGGTGGTGGAAGGCCCGCCCACGAGTGCCAGAACCCCCGCCCCTTCCCCCGGCACCTTCCCGGGGAGCCCAGGCTGGGCTCCAAGCGCTGCATCTCTGCAGATCACGAGCCCATTTCCCAGTATGCTTCCCTCGCTCGTTCAAGGTCCACAGGGCATTTAAACAGATGCCCACTGTGTTTTGAGAAAGGGCTGGAAATACTGATCTAATAGTTAACTTCTCCAAGGGCCAGACTTCGGCTCACCCGACCTGGAAGAGCACAGATATTTTGTCCTAACACCTGAGAGCCTTCACGAGTTTAGAAGAGGCCAAATCCAGGTGCCAAGTGGTAGAAGAGTTCCCTGTGCAGGTGGCATTGGGATGACAGAGGTGCCTGGAGAGGCTCCTTTGGTCCAAGCACATGGAGCCAGCCTCCTGCGGGCCCCCAGGCCTCGGCAGGCGAGGAGCAGATCAGGACCGCAAGGGCTCCTGAGTCAGACTGACTGGGTTCACACCCTAGCTTTGCCCTTGAATGTGCCCTTGACCTCCTGGGTCTGTCCCCTTCCCTGTCCACCGTGAGAGATGCCTGCTCCCAGGGTTACTGAAAGCAGGATGATGCAAAGAGTTTATGTGAACCACCCTTTTCTGTTGCTTCCTTTTGCTTTAAATCAAGGACTGGATCATTGCGCCCAAGGGCTACGCTGCCAATTACTGTGATGGAGAATGTTCCTTCCCCCTCAACGCGCACATGAACGCAACCAACCACGCCATCGTGCAGACCTTGGTGAGCACTGTTTTCACAGCACAGGGAGCAGTGAGCCCAGACCAGGTTTAGTTTCTAATGACGCCCTTCCCTCCTGTTTTCGGAACAGGTTCACCTTATGAATCCTGAGTATGTCCCCAAACCGTGCTGTGCACCAACAAAACTGAACGCCATCTCGGTTCTTTACTTTGATGACAACTCCAATGTTATCCTGAAAAAATACAGGAATATGGTCGTGAGGGCTTGTGGATGCCACTAACTTGAAGCTAGTTGCTGGGGACACGCAGACGGCCTTGGACTCCTGGATGACATCTGCCTTAAAAATCACGCCGGGCAAGACTCTGAAACCAGCTGGTGCTGGCTGGCGCCTTCCTGCCCCAGGAAGGTCTTAAAGGACCTTGTTCAGAATTTGCTCACATAGGAAAATATCGTGGGTCGTGGTGGTTCTGTAGGAAGCTGAGCTTAAAGGTCTGAAGGATGAAATTGGGTCATGGCAGAAACAGAACTTTGAAGGGTTCCCCTCTGCCCCTCAAAACCCACCAAAATTAGTGTTCGCTTTAGATCAAGCTCCTTGTGGTGTTAGTGAGTAAACAGGGAAAACCATCTTAAAAAAGCAAAAGGATTCTTGGCTCAAGTATCAGCGGGTTCGGTCGTTCGTCAGCTCACGGGACTGGGGAAGATGCCCGTCTTCAGACCTCATTCCCGGGGAGGTGGGGCTCACGCGGGCTCGGGGCCGAGGTGGGAGCCGGGCCACGTACAAGTGCCTTTAGTCTCGGTCGTGCTGTTATGTGTTTGTCGGTGTGAAAAGATACTTCTTTCAGTCCAACCACGTTATTTCCACAGCCCTGTCCGCCCCTGCCCCCCCCCCCACCCCCCGTGCTGATTTCTTTCACTAGGACCAAAAAGAGAGACTAGAGTGATCACTCTGAGTGGAGGCTCCGGGCACAAGAAGCCGTGTTAAAGCCATCGCTGTAACCGTGTCGCACACGAGCGCCACTCTGCACCTCCGCCCTTGGGGTCGGCTCTTTGAAAAGCACCTTTACTTCGGGATTGTCCGCTCTCATCTGTCCGTGAAATGGTTCTTGGCCCTTGTACGGCGTCCTGGGTCGCAGGCGTCGCCCGACAGAGGGCACCCAGCCCCCAGGAACAGCTTCGGACAGGCGAGCTGTTTAGGACCCGAAATCACAGTTTTCTCCCGTAGAAAGTCAGACTCAGATCTCACTTTGGGAGATTTTTCAAACGTCACTTTCACGATCATGTACTGGGAAACCAATTTCATACTAAACTGATTAAACCTTACATGTATGCTCTATAGCTACCTTTACAGCTTTTCTGTAAATATCAACTATAATTTATTGTCTGTTTGATAACTGTTTGCTGTAACATTTAAGGAAAGGGCAGACCATTTTTTTAAAAAAAAATTTTATTTAGAAAGTATCATAGTGTAAACAAATTGTACCACTTTGATTTTCTTTGAAAACAGGATTTATGATGCAAGCGGAAGCCACTCAGATTGTGCTTCTCCAGAAAGTTGGGTTTTTTTTCCTTTAAAAGAACATCTGTGAACCATACATGATTAATAAAGATTTCCTTTAAGGCAGAGGCTGGCCGAGGTCCTGCTGTGCTCGTCTGCCACAGACAGCAGACATGGTCTGTCTCCTAAGGGTCGCACCACCAGTTATTTTGTGCTGGTGACCACATCCCCTGAGCACGGCCGCTGGGCATGGTGGGGTGTTACGAGAAGTAACTTGATGGCAAAGGACGGACAGGTACAGACCTTAAGGGAGCCTAGTTCTGTAGCTGCGGACTTCCAAGGGTGATGGTAAAAATGCTTCCTAACCAGGGTAGCGTGAACCACTGGGACGCTAGCATCAGTGGTGACGTGGCCTGCTTCACCCTGACATGGCCTTCCCTCTGTTTGTCTTTGGTCCTGGGGGTCAAGTTAATCCCACTCTTCATATGGCAGGAGGCTGACCTCGAAGGCAGAGTACAGGCCACTGCCTCTAAAGGGACCGCTGAGGGCCGAACCGGAAACCCCTCCTAGCTAGGGCCAACGAGCGGGGCTGCGGGCTTTCCTTAGCCCCTGACACCCAGGACCTGGGGAAGCTCGTCTGGTCCTCATGCCCCAGGTGGCAAATACAACCAGAATCTTCCCAGGAGCTAACGGGAGAGGCCGTGTGGAAACTTCTAAACTTCCAGGGGAAGACATCAAATCTGAAAGTTCGCATGGACTGGCTTCATGTTAACTAACGAAGCCTTTCACTCCTGAGAGACAGCAGTATCCCTTGAGCAGGAGTGAGTGGTCAAGTATCCACACACGCCTGGGACCGTGGCGTCGGCACGGTCTTACTCGGGCACGTGGCCCGAGGACCACTGCTTTCCCGACGGCGAACCTCTCTCCATAAGAGAGCTTTCCCCGTAAGCGAGCAGCCACAGAAACAAAGCCCAGGCGGGGCTGCGAAGGCGGCTCTCCCGGGGGTGGGGCTGGTTTTTCACCTCTGCTCCAAGCTGCGGACCAACCTCGTGACTGACCAGTCGCCTGACCTTTGGATCAGAGCGACATCAGTGCTGCCCCAAGGCCACCTTTCCAGAATTCAAAAACTACGCTCTGGATGATGCTGCCACCAAATCACTCTGGAGCCAAAAACAGTCGATTTTCCTCGACTCTATTTTAGTCTCAAAGGAAACTACTGAGAGTTCACCAAGGGAAGGGTCAAGGGATGACAGGTCACCACTAAAAATATTTAATCTGCGAAGGGATCATGACTTACGTTTACTTAGAGAGACTTAAGAAAGGCCCTGCAGCGTGTGTTGGCTGAAGCACACACGCACGCAGGGAGGAGCTCTGAGTCACTGCCGCTTGAACGTGGGCAGGTCTGCGAGGCTGGGCTCCCGCACGCCGGGGCCCGGGGCCGGGCGGGGAGGCGGCTTCCAGCTGGGCTCACAGTTCGTCCTTCGCTTGGCGCAGAACAAAATGGTGCAAGGATTCCAGGTCTCTGCCCCCACTGTGCTCGCTGACTTTTTTCCCTCCGCGGAAAAGCAACAGCGTGGGATAGCCTCGTACCTTTAAAAAAAAAAAAAAAAAAAGTTTGCAAACCAGTGGTCCGAATCACACACAGAGTGCTTCTTAAATAAAATCAGAAAAGACCCTAGAGTGGTTGGTGGCCATGAAAGGCTATGGCTAAGATTTTAAAATGTGGAGACCCTCCAGAAAGCACCCGGGAGCTCAGAAGGCGGAGCCCTGGGGCTCTTCTCCACTTCCCAAGCCCAAACTACTTTCGAGATTAGCGTAGAGGGGCGATTTCAGCCCAAAGCGGAGCTTCCCAGCCTTTCATGCACATGCGGTGCAGGGGGAGCGGGGGCAGATGCCGGTGGGCCCTGAGACTCCGCATCTCCGGCCAGCTCCCAGGCGACACCCAGGTGCTCTGCGGAGCGCAGGGAGCAGCCCCGAGATCCCCAAGGATACTCATTTGTCAGCTGTAACTCACCTCTTTCCAAAATATTTTAAAGCACCCCCCTCGTGCCTGGCATCCTCTATAAGTAGATAAGCCTCTGTGCTCGTCTATTCTGATCAACCCCAGCAGCCTCAGAAGTGTTTTAGGAAAACAACACAAAAGGAAAAATATAAACCGCAAATCTCTTAGGCTATCAGACAGCGCGATCAGCTTGGAAAGAAGGCGACGGGTGAGTAACCGACCCAGGCCACAAGCCCGGCCTGGCCATAAGGCCCTCTCAGGAAGCGTGTGTCCAAATGCCCTGCACTCAGCACCGTGCTTCAGAAGCCATGCAGGTGCTTACGATGAAGGCGACAAGCCAGCTGGTGGTTTAGCCGGTGAGAATGGCTGCAGAGGGGTGCCGGTTCCCAACCTCCGAGTCCCAGCTCCTACCCAGCCTGATGCCCAGATGGCAAGGACTGACCCCCACCCCACCCGAGTCCCAGCTCCTGCCCAGCCTGATGCCCGGATGGCAAGGACTGACCCCCACCCCACCCGAGTCGTGCAAACTCACAGAAAACAAAGAAAGGCTTTCCTTTGGGAGAGCAGCTTTTTTGCTTTTCAAAATGTGGTGGACAGGGACCTCAAAAGGACACCAAAAATGCTTTGTTAAGAGGGTACAGGCAATGAGTTATCTGGTTGAGTCCATGACACCAAATGACAGTTCCACTTGGGAACTGCCCCCGACTCGCAGCCTCCCCCGAGCGCCTCCGTCCACCTGGACCCACCGAGTACTTGCTGCAGATGCTGCGCTCCGTGGTGCAGTCCACTTTGGCGATCCTGACCTCCGCCAAGCCAGGGAATTCCTTTCTAGAGAGTTCTTCCCAAGTGGGGGCCAGGTTCTTGCAGTGACCACACCTAGGGACAGAAGAGCCACAGCCGAGGTGAGGTCGGGGGCGGGCTCGCTCACCTACACTGCGCTGCCAAGCCTGGTCTCTTCTGTAGGAGGCGGTCAGCAATCAGCACTGCCTAGAAGTTTACAAACCGCCAGGTTCTCCCAGCAGGTGCGCAGTGCTTCCTCCCCGATCCCCAACAGGAAGCTCTAACTCCTTCCAAAGTAGGTTTTCAGATAACCTGATGGAGACAAGCTGTTCTGAAAAGAAGTTTAGATTTTGAAAGCATTACCATGATATGGTAAACTGGGCTGACTGGTTTATGGAGGCATCATGGGCAGGAGAGGAACCAGGAGACAAAAGAGAGGCCAGTTTAAAAAAAAAAGCCCTCCGATTGCCAACAACATTTTAGATTAGATTTCTTATGGTCTCAAATGTTCAAAACAACTTCAAAGCTCCCCTGAAGCTTCGGTGACTTGGTGTGAGCACTGAGGCCACGGCTTGGTTTTGTCAAACCCTCCTTCGGCCCGTCTCCCGCTCTAGGAACTGCTCGCCTTCAGTGACAGGGGCTCCTCTGTCCTCAGACTCGCTCTACAGAGCTTTAGGTTTAAAAAAACAAAACAAAACAAAAAAAACAGAAAATACACAGTAGTGTTAAAGGCATCACTTACTAGTGTTTCTGCTCTAAAAACTGCAACTCACCCAAGTCACATGCTCATTCACTGCTGTTTTTCATGAACACGTGGAGTGAAACAAACAGAAGAGCAAAAATGTTTTTGTTTAGAAACAGGACCTAACACTCTGACACTGTTTTTCCAAATGGGCTGTTTCATTTGTGAACACAAAAGGGTGTTCCCATTTTACAGCTGAGGAAACTGAGTTCAGAGGCTGTGAAGCACCCGGCAGGTGTAGTTGTTCACGGTACCTCTGGGAACCCATCGCCCTCCCGGCACTTCGGGTTGTCCCGCCTCGCGCTCTGTGCAGCCGGTCTCTGCTCCGGTCCCCGCGGGCCGTGGGGCAGGAAGGTCAGGTAGCTGACGTCCTGCGTGGCTCTAACGCAAAGCTCAGCTCTACCAGATTCTTCTCTACCATCCAGAGAGACTGGGGGCAAAGCTGCATCAGTGATGTTCATGGTGCACGTAACCAAAAAAGCAATCTATTTAGAAAAGTACCCAGATACCACAAAACTTAAGTTTTATATGGCCAGGACAACTCTCCTCCATTTTATGTTTTCCCCAGAGCAGGTTGAACCTTAAGTTCACCTCATTCTCCATAATTGTTTATGAAAACCACCAAACTTTAACAGATCCGAACAGAGGAGCATGAGGGTAACATCCTTGTCCCTGTAACACAACCATATGTAAATATTAAGTGCAGATGTAGTACTGGCCCAGCGTTGAGTCTGGAGGGTTGGCTTAAGACCCGAAAAATAGGATGTGACTTAAGTGCCCTAGGACAAAGGAGTTTCTCATTCAGCACTTACCAGGGAGCATAAAACTTGATGAAAGTTATGCCTTCTGCAATGGTGTCATCGAAGTTATTTTCTGTCAGTGCCAACACAGTGCCCTACAAGGGAAGGAAAAGCCACAATTCAAATACACTGTTTAGAGTAGAGCGGGGTCATGCTTTGGGACTGCAGAAATACAAATCTGTCATCTTCTAAAATGCTGTTACACATGCCCCAAGGCCACGCAAACATACCCACAGAGCTTGCTTTTCTCAAAAGCTCCACAAAAGGGCCAGGCAGCAACTCCTCACAGGTCCCATGGTCCTGAGCCCAGGAGATGCTGCTGAGGAGCTGGCGGGGCACAGCCAGTGTCCCACCACCGGCCAGCCCAGGTGGGTTCAGGTGCGGCTTCTGTCCCCAGGGCACCTCTGGGTGGGCTGGGCCCCAGGCTGCATGCATGCCCTGGGCTGGGAGCCTCGAACTGACCGGAGTCCAGACACCCACTGACTGGCCTCCCTCAAGACTGCACAGATACCACTGCTCACCGCCCTTGCCACTCGCACAGCGTGGAGCCATAAAAATGATCTTCTTTGAGTAACAGAAGGCCCTGAGTTACAAGAGCACAGGCAGTGGCATGTGCTTTACATGTAACACGCTTCTTTCCATTTTTAAATTCAAAGTCAAGGTGAAAACTGCTCTTTTAAACTAGTTGGAAAATTTAGGGCAAAGATGCCACAGGGCAGTCCCGCTCTTATGCGATTCTATCCTGATGGTTCACTGCAGAATTACGTCCCTGTGTTTCTCCAAAAATGGCCCTGTGATCCTCTCATGAGAGGAAAAGCACGGATGATTTACCACGTGGCTCATGCCCCACTCGAGTCCAGCCTCAAGTAACATGTGTCAGTGACTGGGAGGCAAATCGGGCGAATCGGGCCAAGGGGCCGTCAGAGACCACCACCATCCTTCCTTATGACCAGAAACATGGTGCCACACTCACCGAAAAACCCGCTTCCCGGTGGAAAAAGTTATTATAAACAGAAACCATTCTGTGGTTGATGGAAACATCCCCAGTATATGATGATACTCATCTGGGGTGACCTTTACGACCACCGTGACACACACTCCCCCGACACATGTAGTCATGACAACTACAAAACCATTTGTTTATTTCTTAAACCGAAACTTCGACTAACACGCAGGCAGCCTTCGACCTACGCGGGTCCCACTGAGGGCTGGGGGGTCGGGGGGAGGCTGTGGGTTTTTACAATTCAAAACAGCTAGGCCTCAGAGCCTCATGGCTCCAGTGAGTCACGATCTCTCACGGAGATGCTGAGGGCCGGAGAGTGACCGGGGAGGCCGCCTCCCTCAGAACCAGAGACCGGGGGAGAACCTGACTCTGGAGTGCAACCATGTGAACTGAGGCAGCAACGGGAGGATTTTGCTTTGGGAAGAAACTGACACAGAGGCCTCTGGCTCATGGCTGGGAAACCCGAGCATCGGTTCCCTGGGAAAACACTATTTGACTCCCCCCTGAATCACCTCATTTTCACCCCTGGCTTCGGCATCAGCTTGTACCTAAAGCTGCGGACACGTGACCCCATCCACCTAGCGTGGACAGCCTGCCTTAGCTCCAGACTCATACACTTAACTCTTGCCAACTGCATGCCCCCCAGAGCCTCACCAAAATTGGCTTGAAAACAGGGCTCATCCCCTTCCTTACACTCTACCCCGAGTCTCGTGCTTGGTGCCCGGCCTGCGGATGTGCCGGAACTCCATCCCTCCCCGCCAGGCTCTCCAGCACACACGTCATCCTTCAGCCGTGCGGTGACACTTCTCGCCTCTCGCCCCTCACTTGTGTTCCAGCCCCTGCAACACCTGCACGTGTGTGTTCTCGTCTGCGTCCCCCTCCGGACCCACCCCTCTTCACAAACTGCTCCGGGTTTTGCTTCCCGGTGGCCTAGGACTGCTGGAAACACCAAGGCTTGATACATGCCGAACAAATGAATGGAAAACCTGACCATCTACAAAGATGCCAGGGGTGGCCTGAACAAATTAAACACCCCTTTGAAATTCCGAGGCATACATCCTTCCTGCTGGAGGTCTTTCCGGGCCCCTACCACCTTGACTGCGGCCAGTCATGGAAATGAACAAAGCGGACCCAAGAGGCAGCAGCCAAGCTCTCACAGCGAATGCCTTCACGTCTAGTGATGACAGCCAGGGGGAGGAACCTTCCAGAAGTGCTGCCACCTAATACTTCCAGGGCCCTGTCTCCCATCTACTCCGGTTTCTCAGAGGGAAGCTGTTTACATGTGCCCCTAGGAGCATATGTACAAGGAGCTGAGGAAGACGTTTTGTGTTGGGAAGTCCACCGCCGCCAACTGCCCGAATTCCACGCACCGTCCCCACGCCGCCCTCCATGGCCCGCTCTGGCCTTGCTGACCGAGGCCAGCACCCACCTTGTCCGCCGCGGGCTCGGCCGCCAGCACGGGGGCCTCTGAGGGCCGGGTGGTCTCCGGGGCGCCCTCCTCAGTGCCCTGCAGCTGCGAGTCCACGTACTCCCTCAGCGACTCCAAATCCCGCTTGCCCTTGTACTGATCGATCTGTGGGAGACACAGGCAGGCCGCTGGGCCAGCACTCCTCAGGGCTGGGTCACCTTGCCCGCCGCCACCCACACAAGACCCCCCCCCCCCACCAGAGATGTCCTCACAGGGCGCGCCAGCTCTGCAGGGGCTGCTGCTCAAATGTCGATGCAAAGTATAGACGAGCAGCCGAGTTTTGGTTCTGGTGAGAGAACTGTATACTGCCTGCCTTCGGTGCAGCCAAGGCTCACAGGAGTCTGGGTGTCCTGAGAAACTGACCATCGGCTGGGGAGGAGTCAGGGAGTGAGTCTCAACAAAAGCGAGTGTTAATCCCTCTCCAAGGTCATGATCAGAGCAGTTCCCCTAGGACCGTCGATTCAGGTTATTCTAGAGAAGTTTCAGAGGAGTTCCGAAATGCTTCAGGAGAGTGTAACAGGTTTTTGGGTTTTTCTCAACTATCTGAATCTTACCAATTAAGGGAAAGACATTCTTGTTCCAGGGTGTGTGTTCCTTTAAACCAGCGCCCAGACAGCACATACTGGGAATGCGCCACCCCTGTTAAGTCACTTGACCGCTCAGCCCACCGTGGCGAAGACAGACTTCTTCTGTATCAACACGGAGCCCTGCAGACGTACCTTTTTGCCGTCGCGGAACCAGAGGAGAGTAGGGTAACCTCGGACCTGGTGTCCGGAGCAGAGCTCATGGTGCTGCGTGCAGTCAACCTGAAGGCAAAGACCGCGTGCCCAGTCAGTGTCTCACGCGCCTGCCTGACGAATGGACCGTGGCGCACTCGGTGATCTGCTACGGGAATAGGATTTCTAACAGTCCGCGTTGGCAGCATCTCCAACAGCAAGCTGCGGCTTTTGGAGAGAACATCCTAAAAGCTGCCCCCCAGCACACCTGAGCTGTGGTTCAGGGCGACGGTGTGCGCTCCAGGGTACACTCTGCTCACGTGAAAACGCCAATGTTCAGGGAGCAGTATTTTACCCTGCGCGGGTGAGGAGCTGGACATCTGGTGAGGGGGACGCCTGGCCATCTGGGACGGAGAGCCACACCAGTCACAAAGCCAGCTGAGAAATGTGTTCTCAGGTTCAAACTTACAGAGTTTTAAAACCATAGAGGAGCAAGGAGTCAATTTTAAAGAGGAGAGTGTGTGTGTGTGTGTGCATGCGCACACACATACATATCTGGTACACAAGTAATAAAGATAAAACTGAAAAGATTGTGAAGTTAAGCATTTAACAAGCAACAGTGGGAACTGCTTTGACGACGACTACAGCCCACCAGGCACCTGCTCTTCGCCAGGCACTGCGCCCAGCATTTCACTTCCGTCCCCGCCAGCCCCCCTCATGCCGTTAGATCTCCTCGCGGTTTTGCCGTGGGGGAGACCGAGGTGGGGAGAGCTGCTCAAAGGGGGCCAGCCAGGCCTGCCCGAGTCCCAGGTGTCTGCTCTGGACCCTCTCACTGTGCTGGGTGGGCCATCTTATTAATAACTACAGTTCCTGGATATATAGCATCATTTCTCTACTGAAATCAGTCCCCTGGCAAAGCAGAAAATGAGATTTTTATGAAAGGAATCCAGGCAGGGGTGTCCAGTGGGTGCCAGAGGGTGGATGAGATTCCAAGCACTCGAAGGCCCAGAGCTGCGCGGGGTGTTACCAGGATATCCGCTGTGAGGCCTCACTCCGGCCGCCCGAGGTAAAGCAGGAAGCACGGGAAGGCATTCCAGGCAGCTGGGCAAGCTGGGCCACCCGCGAGGGTCTCCCGCACACCTGTGTGAGCACGGAGCCCGGGGTCCTTGAGGAAAGAGCTCTTGGGTGCAGTCCAATGTGGACGGTCTCCAAGTACACCCAGGGAACGCTCTCCAAGGCTTGGCCCCAAATCTTTGCAGAAAGGGCTCTGGGGCTGCCAGCTCAGGACTGGCCACAGCTTCCTAACCCACAAAGGAGCCAAAGCCGTAATTTCTCTCTAGGCCATGGAAGAGCCAGGCCACCATCTGGGAAGGTGACATGAATTATCAGGTGGCACACTAGATGGAATTAATAAATCAGGTTTGCGACTCCGCGCACAGAATGAATAATGGGCCACTCTGCTAATTCATCCAGCCAAAGGTGGCCTGTTTCCAGTTTAATAAGGGCTTTCCTTACCTTGCCAATCTTGACAGTTTCGGAATGTTCGAGGCCCAGAGCCAGCTGCTCCCAGGTCGGAGCCAGAGCTTTGCAGTGACCACACCACGGGGCGAAGAACTTGATGAAGTGGTCTCCTTCAGTGGTGAGAGAGGTGGGGGGAGAGGGGAGAGGAGTGTGATTTCCACCCACCAGCTAGAGGTCGGCGGGAAGCACCTCATCTTTGTCCTCCTGCAAAGCTCAGTTCAGGGGGAGCCCTTACACTGGGAAAAAGTGACTCCCCACCAACTATCACAAGGACCCTTAGAACAAAAACTTACTTGCCGTCTTTGAAGAACAATAGGGGGCCAACTCATTATTTGGGAAAATGGCAAAAAAGGGAAAGAACCAGGCACCTGGCCTGTCTTTCCTGTGTGAACTGCACCCCCAGATAACCCAGTGGTAAATGAGTGCAGGTGTCTCTTGCTAAAAAGATGACACAGAGGGGCTAGAATTACAACAGCAGCATTTGGCGTCCCCAGTGAATGAGTGACGTGGCTGCTGACATCACAGAGAGACTTTCCAGCCAGGAAGTACCTCCCACAGACATCAAACAAAGTGATAATTTTGCCAGACCCACCAACTCACAGGGAGCAGAGACATCAGGGAGCCATGGGCAGGGACACTGTACGCCACCCCGTGGGAATACAGTCGGCCAGGTCCCCGCTGTGGGGAACTGTCCAGGTCGGACAGTCTATGTGCTCAGCGAACAGAGGGCAAGGAAGAAAAGGACTCTGGGAGGACACGTGGGTTAAGAGAGACTTAAAAGAGATACATTAAAAAAAAAAAAGACCAAACTAAACTACTGTACTGAAAAACACACCTGGGTGAGGAAACCATAAAGGAAGGCCAGGGGTGGTTTCCCTAAAGTCAGGGCAGCCCCCCGGGGGGCCGTGGGGGCAGGGCTGGGCCTGGGCTGGGCCTGGGATGGGCACGGGGAGCTGGCAGTTTAATTTCTTGGGCTGGACAGTGGTTACAGGGTGAGCGCTTCATAACAACGCACTACCCCCTACGTTTGTTTTCTGTATCTGTGTTTTATTTCACAATAAAACAGAAGGTTTCAAAACCTGAGTGTCACTCCCTTGGCTAGGAAGAACCCACACCTCATGACACGGTGATTTAGACGATGGAGACTTGTCTAGGCTGTTCCACCTGGACCAGCCTGGGGCCAAAGAGGTGTCAGGCTGAGATCAGACCGCAGGCAGGCTGCGGCCGGGGAGAAGACTAACCCACGGATGTTGACTCGGGACTCAGGCTCAGAGTCAGACTTGGCCGTGGCAGCGCTCACGGCGGCATCCTGTCACCGTGGCAATGGCACATTTGAGAAAAATGGTGAAAAATTAGCTTCGAAATATTAGCAGCTGATTGGCAAGGCTGAAAGGATCTCTCCAGACAGGTATGTCGCTACTGTGTGCTGTGAGCTGGAGACGGGAGGTCCAGGCCTCCGGGAGTCCCGAGGGGGAGCCGTGGGGCAGGGGAGAGACCCTGCTGCATCAGGCCCCTCTGGTGACTTGCTTAGGGAGGGACTGGGCGGGGCTTCCAGGAAACGGTCTACAATGGGTGGTTCTGGCAGTGCATCCTGCAGGGAGCCCAGGCCCGTCTCAGGTTAAAGTGGATCCCTGTTGGGTAGAAACCCTGCAGGTTCACTGCCAGCACATCGGTACCAATTAAATAACAGCCTTTAATTAAAAACAGAAAACAGTTGAAGGCGTCACATCAAATGATTTCAGACCTTGAGTGGGGTGGGTTTCAGCTCCCAGCAGGCATGAAGTTACAAGGCCAGATACCATTTTAAGCCTTTTTAATCGCATTTCCGACCCCGTCTTAGGGGAGGATTTCTCTCCATGGCAGCATTTGAGAATGGAGGTCAGCAAGGAAGCTGAGTTCACATTCACTGCTGAGTCAACGCTTCTCAACGTGTGCGGAAAGGACTTATATATTATTAACATTAGAAATTGTACACAGATCATTTTGATATTGAGAAGACTATTTCCAAATAACGAGACGCAGTATCAAGAAATATTTTATGTGTAAGGAACACCTACTCGGATGCATGGGCTATCAGGGTCCCACTAAATTCTGGGTGAAATAGGTAAGAGAGACCTCCGTTTCTGCCTCAGGTCAGTGAGCACGTGGTTAACACTGACATGAATAAACACTTTCTTACCCAAGGATGCGCTGGCCAGCCAGGGTATAAGTTACGTGTACCACTCATGCTGGGGGAGTCGTCCACTCCCAAGGCCTTCACTTAGGGTTAAAGCTGGCGTTTCCATCAGGACTGAGGCCAAAGGAGAGAGGATTTCTCAGAGGACGAGCATCACGCTCTGATGTGACCGGGGCTTCGCGACTTAACCCTTGACAAGCGGCACCTCAGGAGGCGAGAAGGGGCTCCCAGCCGACCCAGGAGAAGGAAAGGACGGCGGTGCCGAGACGCGGCCCCGCCCTGCACGCCCCCGAGACGCGCCACCTACCTTGCGCCACGTGCTGCGCGAAGCTGCCGGCCGAGAGCTCGTACAGGCCCTGCTTGGGCTCGGGGACCACGGGCGGTGCCACCTCCGGCTCGGCCTCCCGCTCCGGCGTCTGGTGAGGAGGAACCGAACAAGGGTCGCTGAGTCCAGCCGTGAAGACCCGGGGGAGCCCATCAGGGCTGCTGTCTGCCCCCGTCTGCGGCTCTCCTCCCTCACCTGGCCACCTGCAGCCGCTGTGGGGTGCTGCTGGGCGGAGGGGGGCTCCGGGCAGGAGGCAACTTTGTCAGGTGGGCTGGGGGGAGGCAGCCCCTCGCCGGCCTCACCCTCGGTAGATGCTTTCAGACCAACACTCCGGGGCAGCTGGGCGATGGCTGTCCCTGCGCCAGCCTGTCCTTTGCTGCCCCCAAACCCAACCAAACAGAGCAGACACCCTGGGGGATGCCCACCCCCAAGGCTGTTCCTTGGAACGTGACCTGAGACCTCACATCAGATACAGAAGGAAGGAGCAGCAAAAGACACGGGGGGGGGGGGGGAAGTGGGCAAAACAGACAACGGGAACAGCAGAGAGCAGGAGGCCTGGCCACCCCTGTCACTGAGTCTGGGACAGGCACATGCAGTGAAGGGACAGGAACTGGCTTTTTAAAAGGCACGCCTGCCAGAGCAGACACCAGGTGGTAACTAGTCACCATACCACACCAATCAAAGTGTCTCACTTTTTAAGGCCAACACGGCTGCGGCCTCCAACCAGAGCAAGCAGAGGTGAAGAAAAGATCGCTGAACCTACGGCTCGTGGCTGTACGTGGCTGGGTTTTTATCGAGCAGTTCACGCTCCTAGGAAAGAGGACGTCCTGGCTAAGTCATTAAAAGTGCTCAGGGCTGACCACTCAGAGTTATAATCCTGAGGCACCAGGAGATTTTCCTTCCTGCTGCTGGCCTGACAAAGCCTTCCAAGTGCTAAGGCCCCGCACAAAACGATGCCTGAGTGAGTGAGGGCTGGGTGAGCAGTCGGTGAGTCCCAGCAAAGTGAGACCCCACACTGCGTGTAAAGCCCACACTGCGTGCCACTCCAGGAGATGGTCAAAGGGCCGGCGGTCTTAAAAGGTACCTGGGGAGCCAATGCCCGTGCCCTGTGACAGGGACAGGCGGCCAGAGTATCACAGAATGGGGACCCTCTCGCCCTGCTGGTGACCATGTGAGCGACAGAGGCTTAAGAAAGCAATCTGGAATACTCACCACCATCCATAAAAATGGTCTTGCTTTTTGTTTGTTTGCTTTGCAATTTTATGTTTGGGAATACAGTCTAAAAACACCACTCAGAAGTAGAAAAACTCTCCTTCGCAAAGCTAAAAATGTTCCTGAGAGCATTTCCGATGACAGAAAAGTCACAAATACCCTAAATACCCACGGACAGAGAAGAGGTCGGTCATGGCAGGTCCACGGCATAAAGCATCAGCATGGAAGCAACACAGCTGTATAGAAAGGCCGTTAAGGAAACGGACCCCGTTTGTACGACTGTAACTCCTCAAGAAAAAAATGCAGAAGGAAACACGGAAATAAAAATTGGAGTAGAACGTAAGAGACGGCAGGTTTTCTCTTCCTGGACTTTATACCACTGCCACGACGCTGGGAGGGGGAAATCTAAACTCACCCTGTTTACATACGCAAATGTGTACGTTAAGTCACTTAGGTACAAATACAGAGGAAGTTTTTAGAACGCTTTCGCTTACGATATAAAAAGCAAAGTTCAGAGGTTTGCAGGATGAAGTCTGAGTATCTGAATTTTTCTGTAATAAGGCACACTGTCACTGTTTCTGGCAATCATGGGAGATCCCTGCTGCTCTGAGACCTGGGGACATGGCGGGTGGGCCGCTGTGGTCCTAGGCTGGCGATGGGGAGGTTCCAAGTGGCCATGCCCTCCCCGGAGCCTCAGCCTGGCCTCACCGTCCCCAGCCTGTACTTCCAGCTGCCACTCCCCAGAGGGCTGTCTGGCTCCTGAGATGAAGTCTCACTGACGTCCTGACACTGGTTGATGGTTCCCTGGGTAAAGCCACCATGGAAGACTGGCTTTTTTTGATGAAAAGTTTACTTTCAATGTCTTTTTGGAGACTATTAACTACCCTTTAAAACTGGGTTCCTCCCCTCAGAGAACATTTTCACAAAGGAAACAACCTGAAGTTTACATGAAAGTTACACCTGCTTCTCCAGCCTTCTTGCTGTGACAAAGATGCAAATGTACCCTCTGCGAGGTTTGTGGTTTCCCCTGTGACCCAAAATTAGGTAAGTCTCTGGTCAACACATTCAGTTCCGCTCACCAACATTCTTCACTGAGCGGTTCCAGATTTTTAAAAGCGTGAGGCAGAGCAGCACCGCGGCAGCAGCCGGGCTTCCGATTAGCTGGGCCCTCGGCACAGAACCCAGGGGAGAGGTGAGGGCCAGGCAGACACCCTGGGAAATGACGCCAAGCAGCAGCAGAGCCCCAGAAAGGGCCCTGGAACTGCCCACGAGCAGACAACCGTCAAGCCACCGAACGCCTGCCTGCTACAACACGGCAGCCTTAGTCAAGTGATGACACTGAAATCACAGTGAAAGACTTCAGACGCTCTTAGGGTTTCACTGGGAACGCACAGCACGAAACACTGGGCATCTTCCCAGCTAAGCTCAGCTCAGCCTCCGCGGGCCTGAGCTCAGCACGAATCCGCACGCACCAAGCATGACGGGCCCACGATCGTGGTGATTTCTAACAAAGTCAAGGCTCCCGGCGTCCCCTGGGGAAGGGGACGGTTATCAACTTTCCTTAGTAACACTCTACACATAGCCACGTCTTTAAAAAGTACTTTCTGTATCATCCTTAGAGAAGGGAGGGACACCCAGAGTATCAAGGGCACTGAATGACACCATCAGCAAAGCCAGCCTGGGCCGCGGGCACTGAGGGAGGAGAAGAAAAGCAAAGGTCTGCACTAGGGGCGCAGCTGGCGGGAGCGAGGATGAGCGGCAGGTGGAGGCCGAGGTCCTCGGGGAGGAAGGGCCGCGCCGGCCTGGCCTGGACGCTCGGGGAGGCCTGGCCCTGACCCCAGGTGGCCACGTGTCCGTCCCTGGTGCTGAGGAGTTCGTGTGAATTGTATTACACGTGAGGAGGCTTAGAGGTTATGTTAAAAAGTAGTAAGTGCTTATCAGTGAGATGCATTCTGAAATATTTACAAAGGACACTCCCTGGGGATGGACTCCGCCGCCAAACAAGGGGGAGGCACGGAAGACAAAATGAGAAAACACCTCGGACGTCTCTGCTGAAGCTGAGGGACAGGCACCGGGCACCACCTTCCCTGGACCCCACAACTCACCACTCACCACTCATCAGACCCTCCTCTCTGCCTCTGGGCATGTTTGAACATTTCCATAATAAAAAAGGTTGTAAAAGTTAATCTTTTCTCACTTACATTAAGTACTTAGAGTGTCAAATACATAGAGACAGAAAATCAAGCGGGGGTGGCCAGGGGCTGGGGACGGGGCTGGGGTGTTTGGGTTTAATGGGGACACGGTTTTGGTTTGGGAAGGAAGAAAACTTCTATGGCTGGATGGTGGGGATGGTCGCACAACATTATGAATGTATGTAATACCACTGAATTGTACGCTTAAAAATATGAGGGTAAATTTTACAGTGTGTGTTTTTTAACCACAATTTAAACTGAGAAGAAAGAAAAGTGAATCTCTGCTTATGCTATCCGAATTCTAAAAGAGAAAAAAAGTGGCTTTAAGACAGAAGTCTTCCTTTCTCACCTGAAGGGGCCTCTGCTCTTACCCCAAACACATGGGCAGGAAGAGAGGAGGGGGCTTCTGTGTACTCACGGGGGGCTCCTCGTTCAGAGTCTGCAGCATCCAGTTTTCCAGTGTCTGGAAGTCCCGGGGACCCTGGTACTTCACAGCTTCTTGGCCAGGCTTGAAAAACTTCAAGCTGAAGAGGAACAAAAGATTAGACAGAGCGGATTTTAAAGCACTTCAGACCAGAGGCAAAGGTTGACAGAAACAAAGATAAAAACGAGATGTCGGGTGGGCGGCAGCCAGCACGTCCCTGCCACTCTCTGATAAAACCTTGAAAAGAAAGGAAAGTAATGTTCTAGGAGATAACACGTTCACTTAATCCCAAACTTTTAAGTTTCTTATGTTATTCAAGAGAAACAGACGTCCGGCCCTAAGGCCGTGAGTTCACGCCCAGGCTACGAGCATTGAGGTGCAGGCTTCCCCGGTTTCTCCGGGCCCGGGTCTGCTACCCTCCCCCGGCTTCAGTAGTTTTTAGGCTCTGCATTAAAAAAACAAACAAACAAAAAAAAACTGTAACTGCAGTAAATGTACCTCCAGGCTACCTTATCGGCCATTCAACTCTTACAAAGCACAAATATCCACGTGTTGTCAGAGTTCAAGTTTCCAACTATCATAAGAACAACCTTGACACTGGCTACTATGCTCCATTCACTTTTTCCTTTGGTTTTTCCTACGCACATTCGCCTCTGAAGGTGTCTGCAATAGAGCACGGAGCACTGCCTTCTGAGGGGAGCGAGAGACATCACCAGAGGCCGAAATGAACACTTCGGACCCTGTGTGAGTCATTCCACAGGTGATGGGAAAACCTGCCCTTGATAAAACTTAATAGAAGGCGTCAAGGATGGAGGGGGAAGTATGGCTGCCGACAAAACAAAGAAACCCAGCCTCGCATCTGGGGCAGGCGTGCTCATCTGAAACACTCCCTGCTCCCACCGCCCCGCTCCTCAGCACACAGGTGGATTCTGTTCGGAGATGCCCAAGGTGCAGCATCACCCTGGGAAGTCGAGATCCGTGGAAATCAGAACCATGGGTTTTAACAGCTAACCCCACAAAGGTCTTAAGATGAAGTTTCACATGAGACAAGGAAACCAGCACGTGGGCTGTAGGAGGCGCTGGGATGAAAACGGGCTTACGGGCCTGACCCAGAAGCGAAGTCCTTGGATGGACGAGGTGCCGCCCCGACGTGCTTCCTGTGAGGAGTCCACGGCCACCTCCGTGGCAGCTTATACGCTTGTCACCGTGACAGAAAGCCACAGTCCAACTCGATTCGGCCAGTGTGCCTGTTCTTTCACGGTGTCACGTTTTAAGCCACTCCCAAGCATGCACGCACAACTGTGAACCCACACCCACCACCCTGACAGCTCTGGAAGCGTGTGCTGTGCCCACGTCTGAGATTCCTGCTCAGTTCCCAGAGCCCAGGGCGAGAACAGGCGCCCTCACAGGAGCCTTCGTGTGCCTGGGGCCTCGGACGTCAGCGCTCACTGGAGACAGACGAAGGGGGCCGTGGAGAGTCGGCCTCGGAGTTCCAGCCCCGAGTACAGCCCCAAGCCACCACGTGGGCACTTGCTTTCCTGGCGGTCTGTTTCTCTTTTAGGGAGACCGCAGGGCAGAAAATCCCCACTGATGGAAAACAGTGTGCTAAAAAAGTTCCACCACTAGAGATGAGAGGGTGTTATGGGTTGAATGGTGTCCCCTAAAAAGATCTGCAGAAGTCCTAACTCACACTACCACGGAATGTGACTAACCTTGGTTAGAAACAGGATTTTTATAGAAGCAACCAAGTTAAAATAAGGTCCTTAGAATGGGTCCTAATCCAACATGACTGGTGTCTGTACAAAAGGGGGAAATTCAGACAGAGACACGCACAGAGGAGAAGGCCTTGCTAAGGAGCGGGACTGGGCCGATGCACCTGCGAGGCAAGGAACACCAAAGGCAGACCGCAGACCCCCAGGATCCAGGAAGAGGCAAGGAAGGCCGTCCCAACAGGCTGCAGAGGGAGCCTGGCCCTGCTGACGCCTTGATTTGGGGCTTTTGGCCTCCAGAACTGTGAGAGGGTGACTTTCTGCGCTTTTCAGTGGCAGTCACAGCCCCGGGAGCATCCTTCAGCCATGCCCCTACCAGCATCTTCCCAGATGATAAGGATTCTTTACTGGCTCAACAGCAAGACCTCAAGACATCTTCCTGAGTACAGGCGGACTTCCCTAAGGGCCTGGGAACCCAAACTCCCTCCCTCTCCAAACCTTTACTCCAGTTCAAGGTGCCAGGGGAGGGGTGACATACAGGATAATGTGCTGACACCCACAACCCACCCCCTCCATGCTCAGCATTCACGTCATCATTGGATTTGGGCCTCAAAACATCTCCGTGAGATGGATACTGTTTCACAGGAAGTAAAAGCTCACACAGGGTAAATCTGTGAACGCCCTAAGGCCACTACACTTTTTGCAGTGCCCTGCCTCCCGCATTCTGCGAAAAAAATCTCTCTTATTGGACCATGATGGTCACGGAAGTGCCTTCCCAAATCACGTTCGGTGTAGTGGAAGCTCACTTTAGTTCTTTTTAACAACACAAAACCAGTGCATGGTTTTCTTGGGGAGATCATAGCTCCTAAATAATAATCAGGACACCTGCTCCAACATGGAGTTTTTAGAGCTTTGTAAATAGCACCTGTGCTGTGACTGATGCAGCCGGAGCTGCAGGACCAGGTCCGGGGAGCCCTCGACTCCCTCTCCGACACCCCCTAGCACGTGCCTTCAGCCCTGTTACTGGTCCCGCTTCACCCTCCCTGTGGCGTGGTCTGAGGGCCACACGCAGCCAGCTGATTAGCAGTGGACACCACGGCCAACCATCTCTGTTGCTCCTGCACTTTGAAAGTAACAGGCTCTCAACGGTAACATCTGTCCCCTCACTGGTCCCGCTGCTCACTGACTGCTTCTTTGGGATGCTCTTCATCCAAGCAGAGCTCACTGTAAAAGCAGTGCAGTCAAGCACAGGCCAGTGATGCCGCCAGGCAGGTACACACAGCAGGAAATTTTATCTCTACGGATGTGGTTTGATGTAGACTCGAATTCCACACTCAGGTTAGCAAGCAGCCACCAAAGGCCAAGAGTTCCAGAGCCCTTTATGGCAACGTCAAATTTCCAAATGTTAGGGGAAACCTTAACGTTTCCTGGCTTTGCACACCCAATATTTCATACGACGGTGTTACTGGGGAGGCGAGGGGGGTGGGTATCAGCATCCTACTTCAGACTGAGGTTATGAAACACGGCCAGAGCTGCATGGTAAGTAAACGGTGGAGCTGGGATCCAAACCGCGGTGTCTAGGTTCCAGCCCAGACTGCCCCCAGCTTTGCCATACAGCACTTTTCCATGCCGCCTCTCAGATCTGAAGATAAGCCCTGGCTTTATATAGAACTGACTTCATTCATCAATTTGAACAAGTATTTTGGGACCTGCAGAGCCCAATCCCTCCCACATCCTTCTGGAAAAGCATCTTCCCTTTTCTGGAGACACGCTCTTCACTCCAACACTTGCCACATGGTCTGAATGGGCTGCCATCTTCCCACGAGATCCCGCCTCTCTGGCCACAGGACTCTTCCTGGAATGAGCACTCTACGCAGGCTGGGCCCATCAGCGGTGGGCCCGACGCCACCAAGGCAACAGAGATGCAGGGATGGGAAGTTAAGTCACCTTAAGGAGGAACACACACAAAAAGGCCTCCCCACCCTGAGAGCTGAGTCTCAGAGTTTGCCCCACCACCTTCAAAGTAACCCCCTTTTCTTTATTAAGCCAGTTTCAGTTTCTGGTCTTAAAACCAAAAACCTATTTTAACTGTCAGGGAAGTAGGTAGTGTCGCTGGTCAGACTGCGGTTCTTTCTTTCCAACAGAAATAGCCCTTGTGCTAGTCATGTGGGGAATTACTCTAGAAAGGAGGCTTAAGAAGCAGAGTGACCAAAAATTCCGACCAAAATTCAGGACAAACTCTGTGCTCATAGTGTAAATGTACTTGTGAACATTGGATGTGACCGGATCTCACGGAGAATGCCATTTTTGTCTCGCAGACACACTCTTTTATAAACAGGAAAACCCAACTGATTAATTAAAGGCTTTTCTGAAAGAATACAAAGGCATCTAACACAGACATGGTATTCAACGTGACCTTTCTCCCAGCCAGAAATCAGCATCTCCTTGCTCCTCAGAACTACAAGGGAATTGCCAGAAGTGTAAGTTGGGCTTTCTCTGGCCAGTGCGGCTGGCAAGAAGCCGAGGACGATGAGGACTCACGTGGGGTACCCGCGCACGCCCTGGGCGGAGCACACGTCCGAGTTGGCCGTGCAGTCGACCTTGGCCACGTAGACCTTGGCATCCTCCATGCTGTTGTACTTGTCACCCAGGTCATTCCAGGTCGGCTGCAGCCGTTGGCAGTGTCCACACCTGTAACACAGTGACAGTAACAAGCCTGCTGAGGACCAGGTGGAGGATGCCCGACCCACCTCCTCGGCCATCTCCCTAGGGCAGCGGGGATCTCTGATCCGACCCCTTCTTTACAGGACAGCAGAGGTGGACAGCTCACAGCCACTGTAGAACCTCGCTGCCCAGCTTAAACCCTCCGGAGAATCCCTGCATTGTTCTCAGCATGAAATCACAACTCGGCAAGGGGCTGTGCTGGATCCCCCTCGATCTGGCCCCTGCTGAGCTCCCATCTGACCTCTATTCCTGGCTGCCCTCCTTCCCTTATGGTCACCGCTGGGCCACACTGCAGCGTTTCCAGGTGCCCGAAAGGGCCACGGCATGGTGGGGCCCATGAATCAGCATTCCTCTCCTGACACATCCTCTCTAAACCCAGCTGGCTGATTCCTATCTGCCCTGCAGGTTCAGTTTGGGTGTCGCTTCCTCCAAGAAGTCCGCCCTGACTCCCAGGTTGTTTAATGTCCACCCTCTCCTCCTCTTCTGGAAAGTTCCCTCGCTCCCCCCAGGGATGGAACCAGCTCAGCATTTCCCGCTGCCATCAGCCCTTTGTAGTCAGGTCTCCTGTCACAGAACTGAGACCCTCCAAATGCGAGGCAATCTCGAAAGGAAATCAGTTGTGTTCTCTCCAGGGAGAAGCTTGAAAAAAAAAGCTTGCAGCCACCCAAAACTTCTACATTGGATTTGCTCAAACGTATACTTATAATAGTCATTGTATGAATTTAACTGCACACCAGTATTTTAAAGTCACCAGCATTTAAAGTGAAAAGTTAACTTAGAATTGTTGCCTCTGCTCTTCACACTGCTTGACAGCACCATCCTCTTTCCCGTCGCTAAGCCTACTTTTTCAGTCGTATAGCTGGTCACCTTCAGTAACTGTCAGCTGCCCGCGGTGCCATCACAACACTGCAGACTTTCTCTCACGCCTCGAGGGCAGTCACACGGCATCACTGCCCATGGCTTTGTTTCCTTCTTCCAGTCACCTCGTAAGCGTGCACTTGTGATGCTCACGATGTGATGACTTATTTGCTGTACTGCTTTTTAAGGTGTTGTAAACAACACCCCACACTTACAACTGAGTTCGTCCTTAAAGTAATTTCTCAATAAAACCAGCGTGGAATCTCGCCTCACCGGGAAGCATGTAAAGGCGGCACGGGGAAAGCTGGCTTCAAGCTGACCTGTCTTCCCTAAGCAGCACTCAATCGAGCAGCGAAGGGAACCCTGCTTTCTCAGAGACTCAAATAAGATATGATTCCCTCTTTCCTGGAAGGTAACTGTGAGGGGAGACCTGCGTCCTGTGTACGTATTTATGGTACAAGTGCCAAGAAGACGAGCTCTGTCCTTTCCACGACTCCGTCCCCATGTCTGGCACGTGGGTGGCGTGCACCATCCGCCTGGCCATGTCTCAGTGGTGAATCCACAGGCACCATGCAGTCGGCACTTCTGGTTTGGGGCCCTTGGAGCCACAGCACAAACCCCTGAGACCGCCACTGCATTCAGAGGCTCTTCGTGGCCACATAACAGAGCAAAGCCACCTGGCCCTTTCAAGAAGGCGGCCCCAACCTTGACCTCACTGTCACCAAATTCAATGTCCGAAAACTGACCAGAGAGAAGCTGTGACCTGATGTTGGCACAAAATCTACAGCAGTAGGACAACCCTGCATCTGCCAAGTTCAGAGCAAAAGTACACAGACCAGTGTTTTCATGACTTGGAGCTCCTGTCCCCCAAAATCACGTGTGGGCTCCCAACATTTCCCAGAGACTGAAATGGAAAGAGATGAGGGGTGGCCCGTGGCGTGTTCTACCTGAGCTCCACTCTGCTCTTAAAGTCTAACTTTTAAATGTCATCATTGAACCTCTCACACCTCTATTTCATAGTAGACTATTAAGAAGCAAGCAAAAAAAGAAGCAAACAAATAAAAACTTTAAAAGTTACTTTTTCTGGGAGCATCTGCCTAAAAGTCTATAAGCCGCTTACAATGAAACAGGAATGTACCAAGTCCCAAGTGCCCAGTCTTCTCCCCGACTCAGTCCAGGACTAGCTGGTGAGAATCAGAGAGACTCCAAAATTAAACTCCACTGGCACTGCATGGCCTTACTATGTCTACATGTCAGCTACTCTTTAAAAAATAAAGAAAAAAAAATCCCTGGACAGATTTATTCCACTGAAATTGGCTCCAATTAACTAGTGTATTTAACTGGAACAGCTGTTCTGAGAATACTCCTTCACAAAGGAACTGTCCATATCAGTTATTTTGTGCCACAAAAGATCTTCTTCACCACCAGCAGGTCTAAAACTTCAAGTCGGTTGGTTCTTGCAAACTTGAAACACAACATATCCCTTAGATACATCATTAATAAATGACAGCTGTGGCCCAGACCAAAAAGTGTTGGTTTAACTCCAAATGAACTGAAATACAGTAATAACTGGAATATGGGGAGAAAGAGGAAAAGTTTCCTCCGACTTCCACCAGCACATGTTCTGAACAGGCCGCTTTTCTTGGGCACCTTCTCTCCATTCCTTCCTGCATCCCTTCCACACATCTCAAGGGGCCTCCTCCCGCTCTGGGAAAAGCTGCCAAATTCTGCATAAGCATGCAAACAGCCTTGGGCCCTAAGACTGGCTGTCTGCTTGGCCCACAAGGACCCTCCTTCAGCTCGGGCATCTAGGCCCTGAGAGTGTGAATGACAGGAAGTCCTTCTGCTGGACAATTCCCAGGACAGGGTCTCTGGGGTTGGCACCCAGCACACACTAAAGCCCCCACCTAAGAACCACGCTATGAGGGGCCGTCTTCTCGAGGTGGTGGCCTTTCCCATCTCACACTTTGTAGATGACGAGGCCACAAGAGAGCAGAGGGGAGCAGGTGCCAGAGGGCAGCCTTGGGTCCAGGGCCAGTGGTTCCTGTTACCAAGAGCACAGCTCCCCTCCTACCCGGAGCTGTGCAGGAGCCCCCAGGACGCGGGGAAACGCAGGCACCCTCTTCCCACCTCAGGAACGCACAGAGTGGAATCACGCCTCCGCGAGTTCCTAGTTTGCAGTTAAACCCTCAGGCTAGGGATCTGCCCGGCGGCGAGCTAACAGGATCGAAAGTCCAGGTGTCCAGGCTGAACCCCAGGCTGCACGTGGCCCCCGGGTCCCGGCCGCACCGCAGGCCACTGCCTCCGGCAGGCGCCAAAGTTTGAGGCTGGGGCACGGGGGACAGGTGGGCTCTGGGCTCCTGGCTACCGCGAGAGGCGACGACCCCCTCCCCATATCTCGGTGCGGGTATCCGGGGGAAAAGTGGGGGGATCAGGAGCCGGAGGGACGGCCTTTTCCGGTTCGGCCCTCGGGGACCGCCCCCTCCCGCTCCGCCCCGGCCGCCTTGCGCCACGTCAACCGTGAGCGCCCGGCCCGCTCCCCTCCGACCCCGTGCCTCCACGCGCCCCGCTCCCGGCGCCCGCAGGCCGCGGCCCTGCGCCCCCCGCGTGCGCAGCGCGGGGCCCCGGCCCGACCCGCGCCCGTTGGAGCCCCAGGCGGGCGGCGCGGCCAGTTACCAGGGCGCGAAGAACATGACGAAGTGCGCGGCGCTCTGGATGCCGTGCGTGAACATGTCGGCCGTGTACAGGTGCTTGGCGTGCGGGTCCTGCCCGTCCCCGCCGTCGGCGGCGGGGGGCCCGTCGGCCGCTGCCCCCGGCTCCTGTGCCCGGGCGCCCCGGCGCCCGCCGCCGCTCAGCAGCAGCAGTAGTAGCAGCGGGGCGGCCGGGGCCAGGGCCCGGGGCCGTGGCGAGAGGAGGCGTCCGAGGCACGCGGGCATCACGGCGGGCTGGGCGCGCACTCGCCGCGGCGGCAGGTCCCCTCCGCGCTGCCCGCCGCCGCCGCCGCCGCCGCCCGCCCCGCACCCCGCGCCCCGCCCCCGAGAGGCCCCGCCCCCGAGAGGCCCCGCCCCCGAGAGGCCCCGCCCCCGAGAGGCCCCGCCCCCGAGAGGCCCCGCCCCCGAGAGGCCCCGCCCCCGAGAGGCCCCGCCCCCGAGAGGCCCCGCCCCGAGAGGCCCCGCCCCCGAGAGGCCCCGCCCCCGAGAGGCCCCGCCCAGCCCCGCCCCGCCCGGTCCGCGCGCCGGGAGCGCCAGGCTGGGAACCCGAGGAAAGAATGGGTCCAGGCCCGGGAGAGCCTTCTGTGCGGGGCCTCCAGCACTTCCCAAGACGGCGCGGGTGAATCCCGCAGGGCCCCTGCGCCTCCTCATACCCAGGCAGTGCCCTCTCTGCCCGGAGCAGCGCTGAGTTTCGGAGGATCGGAGAGGCCGGGCCCAGAGGCCGCAGAGAGGGACGTCAGCCTCAGTTAATCTCAATTTACACAAAGACCCCGGGATTCCAGGCAAAAGGAAGAAAACAGCTGCTGTCAGAATTCAGGAAATTGAGCAAAAGCGGGAGGGGCTACCACCTGAATGAGTCAAATTCTTGGCCAGACCTCAACTGTAATTCTGGGCCAGAACTCAGAGGTGTGATGAAACCCGCTTTCCAAGCGAAACCCTTGCTAGTTATCCCTGCCCCGCCTCACCCTGGGGGTGAGGAGAGGAGGTCAAAGCACCCTCTTAGACACAAATCCTGCAGGCTTCCTCCTTCAATAAACGACTGGCTGCCGTCCTACAGCGCCCTAATTCCTCCCCTTCCCGCCGCACATCAGGGTTATAAAGACACCTCTACGCTGCCCAGGTGGAAGGGCTGAGAGGTATCCCTAGGTGTAAATTGGGTGACTCACCATTCACACCTGCACACACACCTTATTACCTGTAGTAATGGAAGGTTAGGCCCTGCCCTGGGGATCTGAAGCTAAATCAGGGACTCACTGGGTTGCTTCCAGGGCTCCTGCTTGTCCTTGATTATCCCCAATCTGGGAACCCCACCCCACCCCACCCCCACCCCGGGCAGTTACTCCTGGCCGCAGCAAGGAATGAGCCCAGTGATTCACCTGTCATTACACCGCTCCAGCCTTTGCTTTGGTCACTACTCAGCCTTTAGCTGTGGTTTGCCAAATACCAAACCATCAATCTCCTCTCCAAACCTATCCTCCCAGCCACACTCGAAACAGGGGAATCACCTGCCACTCACACCCTCCTTTCCCTTATCTCCTGTAATTCAGATGAACCAAGTTTCTTGCCAACTACCTCTTCTTCCCACCATTCTCAGTATTCATACCCTGATTAGACCTTAACCCTGGCCCGTGCAGTAGTGTTCTAAGGGCCTCTTCCATACGCAAGCCTGGAAAGTTAACTTTCCCAAAGCCTGCCTTTCACCATGATGGTCTGCTGCTCAACATCTCCCCCCCCACCTCCCACCTCCAGGGCAAAGGTTCCTCATTCTGTCACTCAAGGCCCTTTGAGATGTGGTTCCTTGTGCTTTGCATCCTATGAAATTCACCACTAGAAGCCCAGGGATCCTCTCCCAAAATCTCATATTTGCCAGACTCCTGTCCCAATGCTCCTCAAAACCTCATCCCTCCCAAACTCTTCCACTGTGCTATGAGGAAATTCCACCCAAGGACTAGCACACATTCTTAGAGCATCAGCACCTTTCCTTACCTTCAGAGGCATGGAGACACAGGAGCCCGCTGAGCGGTGGCTGTTTGTCTTCCACATCTTCGCTCCCTTAGAGCCAGGAAGGAAAGCAGGGCTTCTTTGCTCCTCTGGCTCCCTCCAAACCATCTCTCCTTCTTCCTCCTGCAAACCCCTAGCGCCCTTTCCATGGAAGCCATTCAGTGTGGCACCCACGGCTCCTCCAGTCCCCGTCACCCACCCACTCTATCACCTAACTTCTTCCAGGTTGCTCCCACCCTGTTCACTGAAGATTTTGGTTCCCGTCTCACAGTATTCCCAGCCACCTCTTTCTCTTTCCTGCCTCCATTCCCAATATCTTCAGCATCCAAGTGGAAGACCCAACTCCCTGTCCCTCAGTGACTCCCTCCCAAAGGGAAACCCTAGAACTTATCTCGGAAACTGCGCCGTCTCCAAAATCTGAACCAAGGGCATCCCATTCTGCCCAACATCTCTTGCCCCTCCAGTTCACTTGCTCAGTGTCCTCTGAGCCCCCGATTCCCCACTCTGTGCAGTCTCCTCACAAGCCACCAGGGTGCCATATTTTCCCCAGCCTCCTGATTAGGTCCCTTGGAGTCTCATACTTAAAGCCTCGCTGCGCTCTCACAGCAACACTGGCCAGCCTGAGGGGTAGACTGGCGTCCCACTCAGCGCAATGCTTCCGCATCTCCACCCTCCTTCAGTCACCAGCCCTCTCAGCTGTCAACGTGACCTCATACTTCCCCCAGAAAACTGAACCCCAAGCAGGAACTCCCTCATCTTTGCGTCACCAAATCTACACAGCTGCGTGGATCCCTTTCCCCTCTCCCCTCTCGTTCCCAGAAGGAAGGACGTCTCCCCCTCCTGGCAAAGGCCAGTCCTCCACAGCTTCTGGAGCCCATCTGTGGCGGCTGAATAATGCCCCCAGCGATGTCCAGGTCCTGATCCCTGGAACCTCCAAGTGTTACCTTACAGGACAAAAGAGACTCTGCCGGTGTGATTAAATGAAGGCTCTTGAGGTTATTCTGGAATATCTAGGTAGGTCCTGTCACAGGAGAGAGGCAGAGGGAAACGACTCCAGAGGAGTAATGATGTGACCAGAGCAGGCGGCAATTTGAAGATGTTCCACTGGCAGCTTTGAAGATGGGGGCGGGGGGACGATGAGCCAAGGAGGCAGCTCTAGACGCCAGAAACAGCAAGAAATAGATTGTCCCCTGGAGCCTCCAGATGGGCAATCTGACTTTTGTCCCATGAAACTGATTTGGATTCTGACCTCCAGACCGTCGGAGGAGACACCTGTGTTGTTTTCTGGCCCCAGGTTCATGGTAGTTTGTTAGAGCAGCGGGGGGAACCCAGACACCATCCCGGGCTTTGAGCCTTCAGCTGTCTCCTGCCCTGCGTTAACTACTGACTTCTCCCTCTCGGCTGGGTCATTCCCAGCCACAGACAAACCTCCTTAGGAGCTCCTAAGTTAAAAATAGGAAACACCCCTTGAGCTCACAACCCCCCAGCTACTGTCCCAATTCCTTACTTTTCCTTCATTGCAAAATCTTTCCGTAACTGTCCACACGTCACTGTTGGTTCATTCTTCAGCCGATGCCTCCCTGGGCTCCCACATCCACTGACACCAAAGTCAGCGAGGACGTCCACGCAGCTCGCTCATCGTACTCGGCTTCCCGGCAGCTCAGCTCGGGTCCGGCCAGCACTGGCCGGATCTGGATCCACTTCGGGGTCAGCTCTGGCGGCGGCTTCTCTGAGGCTCCTCCCACCCTGTGCATCTCCCCTCAGGCCCCTCAGGCCCCTCAGCCCGACCCCCAGGTGCTGGCTTCTACCCACGCGTCCTGTCCTGCTGCACACTCACTTCCCAGCCGAGCTGATTCACAGGGTGCCTTTAGAGCCGTCCGCAGGCGGATGACTCCAACGTTTACGTTACCGGCCAAGACCTTTTCTCTGAGCTCCCGCTGCCTATTCCATCTCACCACCTGCCAGCCTTCCCGGCTGAGCCTAAATCCTGCAATCCGCCTGGCCTTCAGTGTCTCCAGCTGGGAACACAGTGCTTCCCTGCTGTCGGCTCAGACCAGAAAGCCAGCTCACACCCTTTCTCCCCTTTTCCTATTGTTGGTCTCAGTCACTGCCATTTCTGAAACATAGCTGAGGTCGGCCTCGCACTACCAGCGTTAGGTTCCAGAGTCCCTCCAACCTGATCTTCCCACAGCTGCTGTGTGCGGAATCGTAACACTCTCACTGAATTCCCTTCAGTGGCTTCCTTTACTCTTCGCATGAAATCCCAACTCTTTGCCTCCACTTTCAGGGGACTTCAGGAAAGATGCCCTCTCAACCCATCCCCTGTGCCCTCTGCACCCCTCCCCACCCCGTACTAGCCGCTGGATTGTTCTCATTACTCTCCAGCATCTCCTGCCTCCACACTTGCGGTGCCCTGGTTGGCTCCCTCTCTTCCCTGGAATGGCCTCGTGGGGCCCTCAGGTCTCTCCCCCCCACATCACCTCCTCGGGGACCTTCCCCAAGCATCCGTCAGAGCTGCCGCCCTCTGCTCACCACGCTCTCCCCACCGCTGCACAGTTTCATCTCCACGTGGCCCTTTGCACAATTTGATGTCATTTTGTTGCAGAAGTATGTGTTCACTTAGTTAACTGGCCCTCTTCTCCATCAGAAAGCCCCACAAAGCCCCATACTCCCCCTAGAACTCGCTTGCCCAGCACGTAGCAGACACTTAAGTGCTGGGTGAGAGACACATCTTTCTCCCCATCTCTCTCTGCCAGGCTCTGCGAAGACTAAATGACTTACTCTTTTCCAAATACACTTTGCCTAGAAGGTCTCCCCTCCTCTGGGCCAATCACAGGCCTGCCTTTCTTCCGAGACCCACCAACACCCCTCCCCAAAGCCACTCAGCATGGCCAGCTGGTTGTGCTCAGCCCTGCCTCTGAATTCCCAGAATATCTGTCCTTTCTCTCCAGATCCCCGAACAGAACAGTAATTATGTGTTTTTGTAATTTTTGGTGTGCCAGGCCTCCCTCCTAGTCTCTATGGGGTAAGAGATGCTGCCATGATGCCTGGTGCAGACACTGAATGCACGTTTGTTGAATGAATGCGTGAAAGTCACATGTGTTTTCCCTCAGATGATGGCTTCCTGGAGGAAGAAACTTCACCATCACAGCCTCGTCCCAAACAAAGGAGGCAATGGCACAGGGGTCAGTGTCACCACCAGGAACAAACAGCATTGCTATGTTGCCCTCTTCTTGTGAATCTGCAGTCTTCTGAGAGCTGTACCCGGGCCCCCACAGCAGCCTGAAAGGTGTGGGGGCAAAGCTGTCCTCATCCCAGTGAGCGTGGGAGGGACTTCCACTGACCGGGGGAAACTACTGCTTTGGTTTTGCACCTCCGAGAGTGAAAGAAACCCCCAGCGTGCTGCTGCTTTGGGAGGAGGACCCCACGGAATGTTCTGCTCCTATAGAAACTGAAATGCCACCATCTGAACCCCCTTCACAGGTGCATCCTGAGTTATTATTAGGCTAAAAATGCTACTTTTAAGCAGGTGCTGAAAGCATTCACATCCTCTTCTACCTGTTGCTTAGAACATTCTAGAAGGGGCAGCTATAGAACAAAAGAAACCTTATCTTTTTCAATGAGATGTTGGGACTTTCAAATGTGATGGTTGGGACAGAGGGCAAAGTTGGAGGGTCGGCCTCAACACAGAAAGTCCAAAGACAAAGCCTGGGGCAGCTTCCCAGGCTCGAGTCGCTCAGAGCAGCGGGGCTCCCTTCAGTGTTTCAGGGGTTAGTGGAAGTGCATATTTACTCACTACCCTGTAACCTCCTTGGCCAACACCGCCCACCTTCTCCTAAACAATTAATAAGCCCCGGAAGAGGCATTCTAATGTAAGAGATTCAGTTGTTTGGGAGCTCGGTCTTCCCAAATCCAGGTGGGATCCATGCCAGGGAAGAAAGACAAAGAGTTCCTCTTTTGAATGGATTGTGACCACAAAGCTGAAAGAACCATGCTGGTTCTCAAGGTCCGTGGACTTCCGGGTCCAGCTCTCCTCGGGGCTCATTTCGTCCTTGTACCTGCTGGCCTTCTCTACTTCTCTCCCCAGCATCCTCTCGGCTCATTTGCTGGATGCTCTTAGGGCAGCTCTTCCCCCTGCTCCCTGGGTCCAGGGCCATCAGACTGATACAGAAGCTTGCCTGTCAGCACCTGGGTTTGGGGACAGGGGAGCAGTCACCTCATGGAGGATGAAGGCCACTCCCTAAGCAGTTGCTCTTCTCTTGGAGGTACTGGCTGGTGCTGATGGCCTTGGCCATGGTCTGTGATGTTCTATGTGAACACGGGGACACGCTCCCAGTGGCTGCCCAAATCCCTTTTCTAAATTTGGAACGAAGGGAAATGGTGGCCCTAACCCAGCAGTTCTCAACGCCGGCTGCACACTGTAACCAGCTGCGTCCTGAGCACAGCGCTGATGCCCCGGCCTGGCCCCCGGAGTCAAGAAGCAGTAAGACCAGGTGATGCACAGTCAGGATCTCCGCCTCCGGTGCCCTGGAGAGGGGAGTTGCAGGGCCCTTCGGCACAGACGTGGAGCAGACCACCAAAGGATGCTGCTGTTCTCTGAAAGTTAGGTGTTTTCTTAAGAAAAGGATTCTGACTCAAATGTGTTTGCAGAACACTGGATTTCAACAGAGACAGAACAGCAGCCAGGAACAGGGACCAAATTACACCACAGTACTGCCCAGATGGAGCTGCATTGCTACCCCTCAGGGTGCATACTCTGCCTGTCCAACCCCTGGTCCAGGACACAGGACATGGCGCCTGCAACTTCCCGCCCACCAGCATCCTTGTGGGCATGGATTTTGCATGACACCTGCTTCTCCACAAAACTAGCTTCCAGTGGAAGACTCACCACTTGAGGGCTGAGTGGTCTGCACTTTAGTTCTAACCTGGAGATGTGAGGTGGGTGCTCCACCAGCCCAGGGAAGGTGTTCCAGGAAGCTGGACAGCCTAACGGAAGGGCCAGATGAAGTGGGAACGGGGGAAGGCAGAGAAAGATACAAGCTTATTTACGGAAGGATTTCTCAGAGAGTTTCATATGTTAATGCACCCTGTGAATCTCTCCTTGTCTCCTGTGCGATGTATCCCAAACTTCTTTGATCACAGATCCCTTTTTGTTTGTGGTTTATTTTGCATCATTAATGTTCTGAAGGACTTGTTGCAAGAAACTTTATCACGGTTATGTAATATTTCACGTGAAAAGATAAACGTCTGGTTTCATTTACTGGCTGTAGCTGTGACATCTCCTCCTTCATTTCTTGTCCTTTGCAGGAAGGAAATTCACTCAAATATGTATCAGTGCCTAGTCTGTGTCAGACACAGTTCTAGGTGCTGGGGTCTGTTTTTTGTAATGCACTTTGTTTTAATTTTTATTTCCTATATGATAAAAGTAATACATGCTTACTATAAGTCCTACATTACAGAAAATTGGAAAACTGAAAATTTCTCTAGAATCCTACCCTCAGAGATGACAACTACTCTTTTTGGTAAATGTTCTGCCAGATCTGGGGCTTTGGGGAGTATACAGTAGTCAAGTCAAGAAACAGGATCAAGTGGAATTCGACGACGACTAGATACATGCTATTCTGCTCTTGTGCAAGTTTGCAAATAGTTCTGACAAAAACCTCAACTGACCAGTTTATCCAGAGAGCTGCATGCATTAGTTTCAGAGAAGATTCGACCACACAGTGGGTAGGAAAACCTCTAAGATTTCCTTACCATTCAATATGAAATATTGCTCAAAGTATTAAAGGTGAAATAAAGTTCAAAATAGGAAATAAAGACTAATGAATTTGGTACAGAGGAGAAAACAGTCCAGAAAGTCATGGCAGTTCATTACCAAAATAAAATCTCCTAAATTTCACTTCCAGCAAGTATCAGTGACTTTAACATTGGAATTTGGGAAACAATCATCCCTTTACCATCCAATACAGCTGGAAAAGGCATTCTACAATTCTTCTCATTGGATCAGTGCAAAAGAATACAATGTACACGGCCATCCAGACCATCCAGCAAGGACTGAAATAGACCAGAAATCACGCAGTAATGGAACTTCACTTCCAGCTGCAGAAACAGCCAATAAATAAGATTAAGAGATAAAAACTGTCAGTCAGTGGTTGATGCTAAAGAGAAAACACAGGCAGGGAGAGGATGTGAAGTGTCAGGGCTCTGGTGGGACTGATTTTAAGAAGGACTCAGTGAGCAGGTGGTTTTTGAGTGAAGATGTAAGGGAAGTGAGGGAGGAACAGAGGTGAATAGTTGGAGGACAAGCATCTCGGCTGACGGAACAGCAGCTGCAAAGGCCTCAGAGCAGAACGGACGAAGGGGTGAGGACCAAGGGAGGCAGTCGGAGAGGACGTGGTCACAGAGTGAGGCAAGTGAGGGCAAGAATGTGTGGCTTTTATAAATGAGAAGGGAGGTTACAGAGGGTTTTTAGCAGGAACACGACACTCTCTGACTTTCTTTGCAACACTGTCGCTCCTACTGAGGAGTGAGGATGGGGCGAGGGCAGACATGTAAGGCGATTAGTTAGGGAGCTGTTACCAGAGTCCCAGCTGGAGATGCTGGTGCCTCCCACCAGGGTGGAGGCAGGAGGATGCTGAGAAGCAGTCAAGTCCTGGATCTGTTTGGGTGTAAATGTCCACAGGGTTTGCTGGTTGAGCAGATCAGGGCTGTGAGAGAAAGATGGGAGTTAAGGATGACTTTGAGGGTTTTAGCCAAAGCAGCTGGGAGGGTTGTGATACCACTGACTTTGATGGGAAACAGGATTGGGAGGGAAAAGGAACTCAATGGGGAATGTATTCCGTTGGAGACACCAGCAGATACACAGAGTAGGCAGCTGGATATTTGGGTTCACAGGAGAGATGGGGCCAGATATAAATCTGAGTCATCAGCATGAAGAGGGTATTTAAAGCCCTGAGCTAGGATGCAACCACTGAGGGAGCGAGTGTAGGGAGGAGAAGAGGGTCAAGGCTGAGCCCTAGGAGCACCTCCCTGTTTAGAATACCAGCAGATGAGGAAGCACCGGAAAAAGAGACAGTCAAGGAGCAGCCAGGGAGGTGGGAGGACAGCCTGCTAACTGTTGCCCTGAAGGCCAAGAGCAGAAAGGTGTCAAAGAGAAGAGAGTGAGCGGCTGCTTGGAATCTGCTGACTTGTCTTGGTTTGCCTTGGTCTGACCGCCCCAGCTCCCACCTATGGACTAGGTTTAATCACTGTTCACTCTCAAATGCATCCCAGTTCGGACAAGTGACAGGTCCTCCTACTGACGGGTCAGGTGTGATGAGCATTCACACTGGCCTCTGGATTTGGCCATGCGTAGGTCACCAGTGACCTTGATCATGCAGTCTGAGTGAGAGGTGGCTGCAACGTCTGAAAGGAGTGGCTTCAGGAGGGGCAGGAAGGAAGGAATTGGAGACAGTGAGTACAAACAACACGTTCAAAAACTTCTCTTGCTAAAAAAAATAAAAGGAGGGGGTCCGCCCTCGCGCGCCCGCTGGGTCAGCGGGGCTCAGGGCTTGGGCCTCGGGGGGGGGGGTGGGGGGTCGCAGCGGGCACGCGGCTCCGATGGCGGCGCCACCCGCTCCGCGAGCTTTGGACCGCGGAACCTGGGAGCCGCCGCCTCGCCCTTCCCCTGCCTGGCCCTCGCGGTGCCCACCCCGCAGCCCAGCTTTGTTACGGGTTGACCCGCTCGCCCCGGTTCTCACGTTAACGCAGAGCGTCGGCGTCCAGGAGAGGCCCCAGACCCCCGCCAGCCTCGTAGCTGGGGCCCCGGGCCCACCGCCCGCCTCTGCCCGCTCCCCTCTCCGCAGCCGGCCCCGCCGCCCTGCCGCCGCCGCTGCCCTCGCCCCGGAGCACGGCGGGCAGCTCCCGGCCTCCTGGCCCCAGGAGTTCCAGAATCCAAACCAGATCTCATCTCCCAGCTGGAGCAAGGAAAGGAGCCCTGGGGCTTGGAGCTGCTGGAAACCAAGGAGGGAGAGACCCCAGGAGACCCTGGCACAGATTCCAAATGGGGGTCTCTGTGTAAGCAGGCGACTGCCAGGGTGAAAATTACTCAAGGTGCAGAGCCTGAAGGAGGAGGATCTGAAAGCTGCTCAGGGGGTGAGCCTCCAACACGGGTCTACAAAGAGACCCTCTGGCACAAGGGCAGGTTAGGGAGCCTTGGGACCTTCCTCTCCCAGGAGAGACAACTGCACCGAACGTGCTGGACAGTCTCCACAGGAGAAGGTTCCCAGAAAGGCGGTAAATGGGGACCCAGCCTTTCCCTTAGTCCCCGCCTTGGGGCCCGCGAGAGAAGCATGAAAACGCAGACAGCCCACACGTGCAAAACGTGCGACAAGAGCTTCAAATACCTCTCGCGCCTGGTGCGACATCGGGCCACGCACAGCGGCGGGAAGCCGCACGCGTGCGGGGAGTGTGGCCGCGCATCCAGCCAGCGCTCGTGCCTGGCGCAGCACCGCAGCGCGCACGCGGGCGAGGAGCCGCACATCTGCGGGCAGTGCGGCCGCGCCTTCACGCGGCTCTCCACGCCGCACCGCCACCAGCGTGTCCACAGCGGCGAGAAGCCCTTCGTGTGCGAGTGGTGCGGGAAGACCTTCAACTACAGCACCCTCCTCGCCCAGCACCAGCGCATCCGCAGCCGAGAGAGGCCGTCCCAGTGTGCCAGGTGCGGCAAGGGTGTCATCTGGAAGCCCAGCTTTCGGAATCATCCGAAGTCCCACTCGTGCAGCGATGCGGCTTGGACCTCTGCGAGCTAAGCTCTGGAAGCAGCGGCTGGAGGGGAGAAGCTGGGGCTTCTAGGGAAATGAGGGGCTGATGCTCCAGGTTGGGCCCCACGGAAGGGTGTCTCCGGGCCAGGGGAGCGGCGCCAGAGTGAGCCCGACAGGACGCACCGGGTTGTTCCCCACTCGTGATCGGTGTGTGCATTTCAGGTCCAACAACAGGAGGGGCCCAAGTCTGCAGTCCGGGACCAACAGCACCTGGTCGCCTGCTGGATTTGGCATGGCTGTGGCACCTCCCTGGACAAAGTGATGCTTTGAAAGTTACTATTTTCAAGTGCGTCCAGATTTTATTTTTGAAACGGAAAATGTAGGTCTTTGTCTTTATTTGCAACATAGGTGGATTCTAAACGCCTCTGGGATCCAGACAGGCTGTAGGTCTGTCCTCACCTCGCAGCCCCGAGCACCTGGTCAAGGGCAAGGGCAGGTCACATAACCCTCGTCACTTTTCGTTCTGTCTGGTTACTTTCCGATGCCAGTTGGTTGCAACAGGATGTGACTGTTCATCTTGGGCAGCCCAGCCCTGGCGCTGCTCTGCTTGACTGGCTCAGCTTCACGGTCCTGTGCTGACCTTCTGCGTCAGGCAGGCAATATGAAACAGTAAGAGTGTGCCTTTCATTTGAACTGTTCTGTTTTTCATCCATTTCTTCCATACAGAGTAAGTTTGCGTGGTATGAATGTTCTCTATACAATAATCACGTTCCAAAAACTATTCAAACGTGGCAGAACTAAGATAAAATGTATAAAATAAACCAGTGGTTGTGAAAAACGTAAGATCGATGTGAAAGCTAGTTGGCAAACGATGCCCAGGCATCAGGGTCAGGGGGACAGCTGTGTCTTTGTGCAGTGTGATCACCCTCTGAACTCCCGGAGTTCCTGGTAGATCCCACCAGCACTTTGAGGCTCCTGTCACCATGCTGAGTGATATTCTGAACATGCTCAGCTATTTTCTTACAGACATTAAATAACTGAATTACAGAAGCAATACATGGTCATTTGAAGAAATATAAATATATATAAAATAAAATACAATATGAAATAAATAAATAAATAAATAAATAAATAAATAAATAAATAAATAAATAAAAGGAAAGGAACATGACAGTAATTGGGAGGGAAGAATGTGGCCGAGTTTTGGTTTTTTAACCTGAAAGAAAAATCAGCCTGTTTCTAAGCTGATGGGGATGACCCAGAGAAGGAAACACTGATGCTATAGGAGAGGGAAGGCAGAATTTCTGGGGCAATGTCCCTGGTGAGTGGAGGGTGACGGGGAGATGTCACTGGGTGCACAGGAGGAGAGGCTGGCTGCCCAAGGAGCACGGACAGTTGTCTGTAACAAGAGAAGGGCAGGCACAGGGGTGAGCCCTGGTCCAGAGAGGATGGATGTGGAAGGTGGTGGGCGCTTGCATGGGTCCTCTTCTGCTTGTCTCCATTTTGTCACCATAATGGGCAGCAATATGACAAGATGAGACTGAAGGTGGGGGAAGAAGTGCTGGAGTTTGAGGAGGGAAGAAAAACATGAAGTAAAGGTCTAGAAAGTTGTGGGAGAGCGATGGACCACTCTGATGCACCAGGGTGGTGGGCGTGACCGTCTGGTGGCCTTGAGGACTCACCTGAAGTCGATGGGACAAACCTGGACTTCCTCCTGTGTCCCCAGCCACACAGTGGACAAGGAGTTGGGTTTAGTCAGCCTTGTGATTTAAGCAAGGGAAGTAGCAAAGAAGGAGAGAGGCAACAGAACGTGAGCATACGTTGGGAAGAAATTATCATACTGGACTATGGAATTTAAACTGGGAAAGTTAATAAAACAATTATCTCAGGAAGTTGTAATACTCAGCCATATACAAGTTCATCACATCTCTGATAAGATCATACATTCCAGTAGGTCACCTGCCAATTTGTTTATTGAGAAGTCACATTCCACACCTCCTTCTCCAGTTCTACCACCACTGTTCAGCAACTATTTGGGCCAAGATCACCTTGGGACAAAAGGTCTATCCTGTCACCACTTTGACCCCAAATAAAGATGAGTTCTTTCTTACTACATCTCAACGTGAAACCTCTACACGGCTTTCACAGCTTCCTCTACTTTTGCAAACTTGTTTCTTGCACTGGGTGACTTTGCTCCAGAAAGGCTGGTTTCCTTATTGCCCCTACCAGGCTATGCTTTCTGCATGAATAGTTCTCTCTGCTTTTCAAAATTCTACCTGTTGAACATACTACACTGCAATCGTGGCAGACACAGGAGAGGAGGGGGTCAGAGTAGGGAGGTGGGAAGCCCCATGAAAAAGACCGGCAGGACCCCCAGGCAGGGCTCCTACTCTCCTGCCAGCACCATCCGGTTCCCTGGCCTGGCGGCATTATCTCATTTTTTGCCTCTAAAACTGCTTACTTCTAGGAAAGTGGAACTTACCCCTAAAGATTCTATTGGTTCCCTGAGCTAACTCCTGATTGGCCCATTGGTAGTGCCTCATTTGCATGGAGTTCACTCCTGGTTGGTCCATTTCTATCACTCCTGATTGGTCCGTTTCTACAAAGCTTGTTCCTAATTAGTCAACTTTGTTACACCTTATTTACATATGATTTTGCAAAGTATAGACTGGCAGCCTATAAAAGCCTATGTAAACTTACAGATGGAGTCCAGAACTTAAAGTGTTAACTCTTCTGGGCCCGCTGGCGTAATTAACCTGAGTTCTCCAACCCTCCTAGTGCTGCTTGGATCCAGGTTGCTGTCACAACTGAGCTGTAACACACTTAGCTGCAAAATTTCAACTGGAGTGCATCGTGTGTGTGTGTCCGCGTGCAGATGTGGATACCCACATACATATCTATAAATCTCAAATATATAATATGTCACCTCAATTTTTGCAATAATTATGTTTTCGTTTCACTTGTATAATTCTGCAATTGAATAAAGTTTCAATTTAATTTTAAAGAATGCCTCTGCATTGCAACTTGGCAATAGGTATTTTATTTTATTTATTAAAATTTTTTTCCTTCCAGTTTTATTGAGATATAATTGACATTAGCACTGTATACTTTTGGGGGTGGTAAAGGGGAGGTAATTAGGTTGCATTTATTTATTTATTTGAACGGAGGTACTAGGGATTGAACCCAGCACCTCGTACTTGCTGGGCATGCTCTCTACCACTGAGTCATACCCTTCCCCTGGCAGCAAGTGTTTTAAATTTAAATAAGCGTAAGTATACTTCTTGACCCAGCCAAAGGTTGAGGACCTTATCATTGGGAGATAACTTCACAAGGTCATTGCAGCCTTGTTTGTAATAGCAAACCATTGGAAACAACACAATATCCCTTAGGGGAGGATTGGGTTAAAAAAAAAAAAAGGGTATATTCAGACTGTTCACAATGCGCATGGCAGTGCATTTTAGTGGTTATTGGTGCCACCTCTGTATCAGACTACTTAAGTCTGGGGCTTTAAGCTCTAGCCATTCTGGCTGTGTGACTTTGGGTAATTAAAATGTTCTGTCATTAAGTTTCTTCAGCTGTTCAGTGGGGACTAGCACAGAATCTACCTTACAGATTTGTTGTAAGGAAGCAATGAGTTATTATTTATTTACTCAGGTAAAGCATTTCCACCCATGCTTGGTTCCACCCAGATGTGGGAAGCAGGAAAAACTATCACTCTAACAACAGAAAGAAAAAACAAAACAAAACAGAAAAGCTGCACTTGAACTTTCATGAACTTAGCAGAATGCTGAGGCCACAGGGCAAACAAATATCCTTAAATCCAAGGAAAGTCAGGCCCTTCCAAGGAAAGATGAGTCACCACGCTGCCTCATCCACGGCAGAGCACGGGAGGAAGAGATGCGGGGACCATACGCATGGGTGAGAAGAACTCACCTAGATTTTAAAGTAATTGCAAAGGGCCAAGTTGGGCTGGCGTTAGAGAACAGAGCTCCAGAGAGCACAGCCAAGAGAGTTTGCACTCACACTCAGGAGCTTTTACGTGGACCTCCCGGGATGCTCACAAGAAAGACTGAGAGCAGAGCAGGAGATCAAGAGAACCTCCTTTGATGGTGTAGACCTGGAAAACGGGAGTGGCTGTTGTTACAGGAAAGGCACAAAACCTTGACTGGTTCCTTCTTCCCTATTAAAAAAAAAAAAGAGTTTTCGCTTACTGGGACACTGGTAAGCTGGAGCAGCTGAGGGAAAAGGAGGGGCGGGAAAACCAACGCCCTTTACCCCTGGAGAGGGAGCAGGAAATGATTCCAGATCATTATCTTTCTGTATCACAGATAAAACAGACTGTAAATTAGATATTGCCTTCATGATTGAAGAGAATCTATTCATGAATTTGTTTGTTTTGAATTGCAAAGTTCAAGTGAAATTTACCGCCCTTACTCTCCAATGAGATTCCTCAGCCTCTACTGTATTTTATCTTACAAACAGCTGATTCAGGTCTTGACTATCTAGCATTTAGTCAGTTGTGCCTTCTTACTCAATGTTTTACTAAACATGGAAGAATCTACAGCCCCACACCCATAAGTCAGACATAATATAAAATAAACCAAATGCATTTAATGATGGGCAAAGCCCAGTGATGTAACCGTAACTTTTCTGCTCCATTAAAACTCCCTTTGCACTTTTCATCAACGTAGTGGTGTTATTCCCGTTCTTCCAGCCAAATCCCAGCACCCACACTGGCATCCTCCCTTTCGTATCAAGGAAGAAACCCGGGGCATCTCAGGGGTGGGGTGCTGCTACGTGCAGTCAGGCAGCTCCCGCCGGCAGGGGAGCCACTCACATCTGTGTCACGGAGGCTCAAGGGCCTGGAAATTCTGAGTTACGGGGCCGTGTCTGCCAAAGACTTCCTGGCAGAGTGTTTTGTCTGCAAAACAGACACAATAAGGAGGATCTCATATGGATTTTAAGAGATGCCCTACACCCTGGAAACTTCCTTTGGAAGACCCGAAGGAAGAAATCCATTCTTTCCCGAGAAGAACATGTTTCCACAGCAGCTGTTAACTTGGTCTTTGTACAAGACCTCGAGGGCCGTTTTCTAAATGCAGAAAAGGCCTGGTGACAAGACTTCACACTAGGTCTCTAAAGCCACCTCTAAAGGGGATGGTCTTTGAGGTTCTCGAGGGGTCCTTCTTAGTGACACCACTGCAGGCCCCGTCCAGTCTGGCCGGTAAGTGTGCCCGTGTCTAGCTGGCCAGAGACACAGACTCTAGGGTGCTGTTTGTTACCTGTGGGGCTGAAGGGTCTCCCCAACCCCCCACTTCATATGTCCTAACCCTCAGTAGCTTGGAATGTGACTGTATTTAAGTTAATGAGAACTTTAAAGAGGTAATTAAGTTAAATGAAGTCATATGGGTGGGCCCTGATCTAATGTAACTGGTGTTCTTTTAAGAAGAGATTAGGACAGACGCTCACAGAGGGAAGACGGTGTGGGGACACAGGGAGAAGACTGCCATCTGCAAGCCAGGGAGAGACCTCAGAAGCCACCCACCTTGCTGGCGCCTTGATCTTGGACTTCCAGCCTCCAGAGAAAAACAAATTGCTGTTACTTAAGGCCCCCGAGTGTGGTACTTCATTGTGGCAGCCCCAGCAAAGTAGAACACCATTCAAGTCTTCCCTTCACTCAGTGAGGCTGAGTCAGAATATCCTTCCATTTCAGAAGGAGACCTGCATCCTGGGAACGGATGACAGCTGCCCAGGTGGCTTCTGCCCATTGGTCACAGCTCTTTGAAGGAGGCACCTCTTCTCCGATATCACACTGAACTTCCTTTTCTTATTTCCCTCTCTGTGCTTTTTAGCACAGCAATACACAAGACCAGTGAGAGGCAAAAAAAAAAAAACAAAACAAAACCCGTAGTTGCTTAGAAAGCTCCAGCGACAGTCCCTACTGTCTGGAAGGGGGCAGCCTGCAGCCCCACGCTGCCCACAGCCCACCCGCTCTGTGACTGTGCCAGGAGTGTCCTGGAGTTCTCAGGAGGGGCCCTTTTCACACAAAGCATTGTAATAGAGAAGAACAAATCTGAATCCATATTGGATCTGTTTCTTTTACTTTAACCTTTGCATTCTATTGCTTTTGCTACAAGTTAATCCCTAAAGGGATCTTGCCTACAGCTTAAGTACACATAATGGCCCATCTCCAGGAACCCTGCCTCCCATGCCTGAGCGATAAGCTAAAATACCTTTGTTTAGTTCACAGGAAACATCCTGACCAGGCCCGCCTATGAACGGCTGCAGGAAAGAAGAAATTGACACATCCCCTCCAGAGAACTGGGAAATATTTGCAACAACTTATCATCTTTTTTACTTTACCCCCCTCACCTCCCCACTCCTTTGGCTAGAAAAGAAACACATCCAAACCAGGCAATATGGTTCTTTGGGACACTGATCCATCTTCTTGGTCCTCTGGCTTTCCAATTAAAGTTGCTGTTCCTTGCCCCAACAACTCGCTTCTCAATTTATTGACCTGTCGTATAGTGAGCAGTATGAGCTTGGACTTGGTAACAGTATGGGTGATGTCACCGCTAGTAACCACTAAGTAGGCATGGTCTGTGAGTTAGTTTTTGCCATTTGTAGCGTAAAGGACATGAACCTTCCTTTGGTTCCCATTTTGATTCACATTCAGTCATTTCTAATCCTCTCCCATCTATCAACATAACATCTTGTCAGCTGAAGCTTAATTGCAACACCAGGAAACTTGTTACTTTGCACTGCTAGGGAACAATGTCCAATTGTAGTGGGGGAGAACAAATCTGAATCCATAATTGATCTGTTCCTTTGGCTCTAACCCTGGGCTCAGTTTCCTGGGCTTAGTCATGCTGGTTCTGCACCTTTTGTAAAAGAATGTTGCCTAGAGCCTGAAATGTACAGGAGAGCCCATTCTCAAGGCTCTGACCTTTAAGGGGATAACACTTTCCCATTCATATGAAGATAGTCATATAAGATTTAAAAAGTTGCAGAACAAAGCATCTTTTATCTTACTGGAGATTTACAGGAACATCATGACCTGACCTACACGGACAGTTGCAAGAGCAAAGGATTCCAAAGAACAGAATACAAAGGTTAAGTAAAGTAAAAACACCAAGAAGTTTTCACCAACCAACCAAGCACACACTCTTCTCTTTTTAGTAAATGGAGCCTGAATTCTGACTTGGAGAAGATGGTTCTCCAGGACATTAGTCCCTCATCTTCTCAGTCTGCTGGCTTTCCAAATAAAGTTGCTATTCCTTGCCGCTACACCTCATCTCCCAATTTAGTGGCCTGTCGTGTGACAAGCAGAATGAGTTTGGACTCGGTAACATGATTATTGCACATTTGTTCTATTTATTTGTTGATGTGTCTCCAGATTTGGGATCACTAGTTGCAAAGGGTACTCACTCAGCCTTTGAGATTTCAATAACAATACAGTAAATCTTTTCTCTGCAGTTTGAAATAATCAGTGATTCCCCCTTGTGGGTGATACCCAGCTGACATAAGCTCCCTCCCACCTTGTGGTCTGTGTGAATTAGCAGGGCGGCAGGTAGTTTCTAAAGGGCTGTTCGGGACCACTTCTCCCCAGCTGGCAGTGGAACGCTCACTTCCATGCGGGATCAAGACCCACACGGGAACACCACCCACGGGGCCCGGCCACTGCGCCCAGGCTGGTCTCTTGGGCCTTCTGATCTCCTGAGCCATGCCTCTTACATTACACTTTTGATGCTACTTTAAAAAGGCAAGCTAATTAATATGGATTTACAAAGTGCCCGGTAAAACATGTTTTCACAGCTGTGCTCACATGCTTAGATGAGACCATTTCAAGGGAGATGGCCTGATGCAATGCTGGTGACAGCACAATTGTCATCCTGCTACAGAGAAGAGTATTGCGATCTCAATGGAAAAGAAAAGTGAAGCTTTCATCTGCGGGCTCGGATCCCATTTACTGCAATAATCTCAACCTCTGAGCAGGGCCAGGAGTGGAAATCACTCCAAGCCGCTCCAAGCAGATGTCATCTGGCCACGCACAAATCTTAGGAGTCTGACAGCCCAAAAGATGGCCTAGATGCGAAGGAAGACAATTCCAGCTAAGCTGACCGTTTGGCCAGGTTGACAGGAAATCCTTTCATAAACAGTTATTGTCTTCATCTTCTTTTTTTTTGGTTTGGCAACTGTCACTACAATGACAACAAGCCATTAGCTTCCCCCAGAGCCATGATCAGCAGCGCCCTCTGCGAGGAGTTAGGTGAGTTTTAGAGCCCTTTCCCACTGCAGCTTTCGCAACTTGGGGGTGGGAGGCTGGGATTTGAACGAGAACATTTGCAAATGTGTTGTTAGTTCTTAGGCAACATTTCCTGCTAGGATGCTAACCCCAGGGACCCTTCAGGGAGGCTCCCCGAGCTCATACCTGCCACGGATAGACCGAAGTTGTCAAAGCTCGGAAAGCGAGTGCGTCCTGCCTGCTAACTCTGGAGCTGCTCTCCTGTGTGTGGCAGAGCGCTGGACACATTTTTCTCTGCTCAAATTCTCTTCCATGAGAGGACACGCACCTTCCTTCCATGACCTGGAGCTGCTTCTATCCTGAGCTCCGGTGTCCTTGTGACTCTGGATATGCTATTATATCTGTATTATGGAACCGTATATGCTGTAATCATAGAAGTGGGAAGAGATGAAAAAGATACCATTTCAAAGGAACAAACAGCACCAGAACCATAAGGCACTTGGACACAGATGAGATCTGGGAGGAAAAAAAATTCCTTTGACTCACTCTCGCGGCTTGGTCTAAAGCATCTTAGGATTTAGTTGGAAAGCGGGTTTTAATTATGTTTTATTCATCAGTTTCTTCACTATCCACTGCTTTTTTTGTGTGGCTTTACATCAATATGTTGGGGTTGTTTTTTTGTTAATTGAAGTATAGTCAGTTTACAATGTTGTGTTAATTTCTGGTGTATGGTACAGTGGTTCAGTTATATATCTATATATTCCTTTTCATATAATTTCTCATTACAGGCCATTACAAGGTATTGAATATAGTTCCCTGTGCTACACCGTAGGACCTTGTGTTTATCTACTTTATATACAGTAGTTTGTATTTGCAAATCCATGGAGACAGCCCCTCTGCAACAGCGCCCCTCTGGTTAGGATGATTTTGGAAGTCCTAGTTTTAATACAGTCAGGTAAGGGCATCTTTTAAGGACAGAGCCTGAGAGGAAATCCCTCAGAGAAGGACGAACCATCATAAAGACAGATTTTGTGACACCTCTGTGTGTATCCAAAGATCCTAATTTCCCAGAATCCAGCTACACAGTGGGAACTTGGGGGTGGAAATGTAGGCGCTCAAGGAAAGACAAACACTCATGCACACACACACAGGCAAAATAACAAGAGGGCATTGTTAAGAATTAGGAGATCCTATATTAAGCATTTTCGTGTATCCTGAAAACCGTTAGTAAACATGTCTTTAAAAATGGAAGCTTCCACAAATAACTAAAGCAGCTATAAGCTATAAGTACAACTGAATGTTTAACTGCCATGAAAAAAGACACAATGAAGACTTTTTTTCACAGTTACTATCACCTCTGACAACAGCCACCACCTCACCTCTAACAACAAAAAATTATTGTAAGGACTTGACACATAATACGTGTTTGATACATGATTAATAAATGTCTTGTTGAAAATGTAACAATCATGCTTTGTTTTTAAAATACTGGTCCCAATTTTAAAAAGTGTGTGTGTGTACACATACACACACACAAACATATATGCTATAAGCAACAGTAATAATAAGTTTAAGGCTACCGCATATAGTAAAAGATATTGTCAAATACTATATGTAACCACTCAAACTGCATCACATTTTGATATGTTTCACACCAACCAAGTCATATCTCATTTATTGGGTAGAGCTCTTTTTTGAAAATTGGTGAGAAGATAAGTTTATGCTTATTTTATCGTCATTAACTCTTCCTCATAAAATGAAAGGTACAGTTCAACATGTGATTAAAGGAATACAGATCATAGTGAAGAAGTGTGCAAGTTTGAGATAGAGCACTTGCAGTGGGAAATCTGTTTGGAAAGCAACATCAATATTTATAACTCAATGTTTTAATATAGTATATATAATATAATATAATCTCAATAATATTGAGACTTAAAATATTATACCAAGAATTATATTCTTTTGGGCTTAACTAAATCTACAGAAGCCAGAAAAGTATTCTACTTTAAATTAAATTCATGATTTTATTTCTACCTCAAAGAAAAAAATTCATTGTTTAAGCCACAAGCTTATCAAAGGACATTTATTGAACGTACCATTGATGGTATAAGAAGTTTTTTTAGCCCTAAAAATACTGTTACCTAAGAAATAATTCTGGGCTGACTTTAAGTGCTCCTCTGAAATGTGTAGCTAGAGTATGAATTCAGGAAGACCATTATACACGACTCAGGAATAACATAGTGCAGAACAAAACGGAACTCTCAACCAGCACCCACGACCAACCAAAGTAAATACACCACTACTTCCCCACCTTCTAAACTAACACAGGAAGTAGTGTAGGATTGACTATTTCAAAGTACTGATAAGCCCCCCCCAGGGCACGGTGATATTTAACTACTTTTTATAATTAGTTTCTGCAGAGAAAAAAGGACTGCTATTACCTATCATGTACCAGTGAATTCCTTTTCTGAAGAACCCACACTTGAGTCTAATTGTTTATTTGGAGGGAGAGAGACTCATAATTAGTTAGGGTTTTGTTTGTTTTGTTTTTTAACTTTTGTGCTTAGAATTTTTGTGAGAAAAAAATTTTTAAGAGTTCTGATTACATTACACCATTTTCTCTAAAGGGACAAAATGAAGTCAACAAATATAGTACCGCATGATGCCAGAGAGAAAGTTTCAGAATAAAATCCAAACCAATGAGGAATTTGGAAAGTGTATGAGTGGGGGAGAGGTTTGAGGTCAAATTTACCTTGACCACTATTATTCTTTTTGTTTCCCAAAGTGGAATTTTTACAGTTCTCTGAATATTTCACCAATAGAAGCATCCTCTTTGGTCTTAAAAGGCAGATATAAAGTTCTTTTAACGTCTCCACTATTTGATGTGAACATTACATATGATCTTTACATTTATTTTATCAATTGTTGCAGGACACTGGTGAGGTCATACAGAGGTTCTAAGTGATCTCCTTGGTGCCAACATTGAGAACATCCAGAACCTCCTGGGGATTTTTCAGGGCTGACAGTAGACACTGCATGTCTTAAGATGCCCAGAGCCCACAAGGGTGTAGGATCCTCAGATGTGATCTTCAAGTTCAAGTATCCACATTGCTGGGCTAGACTTCTACCTCCTCCTAAGCTTTCTTGATAATTCCTCAGTCACATGTCTCAGAAATTGGGTGTTACAGTGATAGGAAGGACTATGGGGAATAAGTTGCAGTGTAGGATTTGTCTTTAATTTTTTTGGGGGGGGGAGGTAATTAAGTATATGTATTTATTTATTTATTTTTTTAATGGAGGTATACTGAATATTGAACCCAAGACTTTGTGCATACTAAGCATGTACTCTACCACTAAGTAAACCCTCCCCTCCTTGCAATGTAGGTTTTAACCTATAAAAACTTTCATTAGGTATTTGAATTTATGTAAACTTATATGAAGTCTTTTTTTTTTTTTTTGGATTGAAAGAAAGGCAATTGCATTGCCTTCTCCAGTTTTATAAGTGGATAACAGGAGCTGAATAAAATGTCCATGATTTTTTTTAATAAAAAATTAAAAAAATTTTTAAAACAATTTTTAAATGTTACTTTCCATTTACAGTTACAGGGAATATTGGCTATATCCCCAGTGTTGTACAATATGTCCTTAAGCCTGTCTTATACCCAATAGTTTGTACCTCCCACTCTCCCACCCCTAAACTGCCCCTCCCTGCCCCACTGATAACCATTAGTTTGTTCTCTAGATCTTTGAGTCTGCTTCTTTTTTGTTATATTCACTCGTTTGTTGTATTTTTCAGATTTCACATATAAATCATATCATACAATATTTGTCTTTCTCTGACTTATTTCACTTAGCATAATGCCCTCCAAGTCCATCCATGTTGCTGCAAATGGCAATGTTTCATTTTTATGACTGAGTAGTATTCCATTGTATATATATACACCCCATCTTCTTTATCCAGTCATCTGTTGATGGACACTTAGGTTGTTTCCATGTGTTGGCAATTGTAAATTATGCTACTGGGAACATGGGGGCACATGTATCTTTTCACATTAGTGTTTTTGGATGTATACCGAGGGATGGAACTGCCGGGTCATATGGTAGTTCTATTTTGGTTTTTTGAGAAACCTCATACTGTTTTCCACAGTGGCTGCCCCAATTTATATTCCCACAAACTGGGTACCAGGGTTCCCTTCTCTCCATATCTTTGCCAACATTTGTCATTTGTGATGATAGCCAAAAAGTCCATGATTTTGCCAGTCAGGTGAGATCCTGGCAGCAGCTTCAGCTGCTGAAGGGACAGGCCAAGAGGAGTAACACAGTTCATTCTATGTCCTAATGAACAGGTTGTTTACACGATGGAAAAACATCAGCCCACCACTGTGTTCTGGAAATACAGACACTGAATGCAAAAAAGGACATTCTCTTGGCAATATCTATTAAAAGGCTTAAATTTGTTCAAGTGCTTCTTTTCAGAACTATTTCTAAGAATTTATCTTAAGGAAATAATCTCGGAGCTTACAAAATATTTCCTTGCTTGTTGGCTTTGGTTTGGTTTGCTATGATCAACAGCATGCTCCTCAGTAGCATTTATTATAATAGCAAAAAGTTCAAAACATTTAAACATTTGATGAAATACATCTATGTTAAATATATCATATGTTAAAACACTATGCAGCCAGTTTAAATGATGCCTTAGAATATTTAGTGAAAACATGCTAAGATGTTGATTACTATTATACATACAATAAATGTTCGCTATTATTATATATAAAGTAAAGGACTGGAATGCATCTTCTGAAACATATAGCTGAGTGGTATGTGGTTATATCTCAGTGATAGAATGGATAATTTTGATTTTCTTCTTTTTGGTTTTTGTATTCTAAATTTTCTATAATGAATATATAAGAAAGAAAAAACTAACAAAAATTACTACTCCTCAGAACTATATTCTTAAATAGGATACTCAATTTAGATTCCTTTTAAAAAGTACTTGGAATTAATTTTTATATAATATATATAAAATATATATTTACATATTATTATGTTTATCAGAAATAAAGTTTCAGAGTAGTTATGTACTATTTATTTTGCAACAGCAAGAGAAATAGGTTTGATATTTTTAATGAGAAGAAATAAGTTTAAAAGTTTACCTTTAGAACTGTGTGAAAATATTTGAATTTCGTGTAACCTCATATTACTGTCTTCCTCCCCCAAGGTTTTCCTCCTCCCCCCTTGCAAATAACTCAGATTGGGTATTAATTACATTGTAAGTTTTCTGATGGCAGAAATACTTTCTTCCTAGCTTTCGTATTCTTAGAACATGGCTCCAAACACATTCTCTGTATGCATTAAATAAATAGGCTAACAAATCTTTAAATGTCTTACACAACCTGTACAATTTTCCCATTATGTAGCCTTCATTCACGTGAAGAAACATTTCTCTCTAGACATAAATCTGGAACTTGGACAAACCAATAAGGTCGCATTTACAAAGTGACTTCTACAGGCTGTGGACCATTATCGCCTTCTGTGGAACCAAGAATGCAATTGTGTAACAGAATTCTGAGTGGTTAGGCGTAGGCGAATAGCCATGGATAATGCTTGTAGCCTTGGATTAGATGCTCTTCCCCTTGGTTTGATCCAAGCAGACTGACTTGAGAGGACTCAGGGCATCCTTGGGTCCTGTGAGCCTCGTGCTAGAACCAATCAAATCAAGGGAGCAAGCTTGCCCGTGCCTCTCAGCCTGGTGTGTGCCAAGCCAACGAGATACCCTGTGACTTGTGTGCAATGGAAGGGCTACCTTTTGCTCCCTTTTGAATTGAGAAAGATCTGGGGACTACAGGTTCTTTGAATGAAACTCTTCTTTATAACCAGCCTACACCGTTCATGTCACTACACCACGTGGGTCTGGTTCCCAGCATCCTCCCACATTTACAGCCCACTCCCTGCCTCCAGGAATATGTACCTGAGTGGAATCCACCCAGGTACAATCCTAGTAAGACTCAAACGCTCCTCTCAAAGCAGGAAACTATTAACTGCTGAATTTCCCAGGCTGATTTGACAGACCAACCATAAAGAGGAAACCCTTAATGTTGACAGGTATCCATGCTGTTTTCTCACTGAAAACCCAAGTGTCTAGTAAATAATTACAACTATAAAGTCAAGAAGAAAAGTGGCCCTTTAAAATAAATTCAGATGATTCAAAAGTTTAACTATTGCTTTGGGGAGTTAATCACTCAATGACACATTTCCTCTCCCAAATAAACGCTGACTTTTTGACATCTGGTGTTGGAGTTCATACACTGATGGATACGGCTCGGTTCCTGGATAGAGAGGAGTTAGTTACACAGAATGAGTCATCAGGCCACACCTCAGTGTACCCACCACAAGGATGCTAACAAGGACTCACGATAATTTCCCAGATGTGGTCTCTGCCAGGAATGCCATGAGAGGAAAAATGGTTCTTAAACAGAAAAACGGCAGGGAAAAGTTGGAAAGTGTGCTCATATTAAATACAGGTTCGGTTTGGTTACTCTCTGGGAATAATTCCGCGCTGAGTAAATGCAGTGACAGCACGAAGGATAGATTATCACGTGCTGAAGAGCCTAACTTTACAGCCCAGGCTTCCACAGCTCTTACCTCCTGCAGCTTATTAGAGTTCAGTTTCCTTCCTGATCTTAAGGTCTCCCACTTTAGAAACTGAAATTCTTCACAGTTTCCTGTGATTTTTATACAAAGTTGAGAGCATCGATTTCATACGGCAAATGTGCATCTCGGTGACTCAGGAGCAAACCAGGGGCTGACAGTGGCTGTGCTTCCACTATAATGTCAGTGCCAACGTTTGTCGACACTGAAATGTACAATAATAAAGCTGTACGAAGTGAAAATACGAAAAGAAAACGTGCAGGTCAGGGCTTCTTATCTCCTCCGCTGCGTTACTCGCTCTCTCCTTCATTGCCCCCCGCGTCACCAGGTACCACCCGTCATCTCTTTCTCTCTCCTCCATCTTCTCTCCAACATGGCAACTGTGCAGGAAACTCTTACTACTCACTAAAGGGACAAACACCAAAAATAAACGAATAAGCAGGGCTAAAACTAAAAGAACAGACGCTTCCTCCCAAAACGGTACAAATGACAAAAAATAACATGAAGACAAACCCGTTATCTTTAGTTATCTGGGAAATGCAACGTAAAACCATGAAGAGATATTACTCACCCCCCAGGAAAGCTGAAAATAAAAAAATCCACCAATGCCAAGTGTTGGCAAAGATGTGGAAGAACCGAGTGAAAGAAGCCAGATAGCAAAGATTCCACTCTTGTTGGTATGATTCCACTTACGCGATGCCCAGTGCTAGAAATCAGGCCTGGCGATGAAATTAGATGACAATTGCCCTTGGGTGGGGTTAGAGGTGACCAACTGCAAAAAGGGACCCAAGGCAGCTTTCCAGGGTAACGGACATCTGTGGCTTGTGATGGGGGTGGCATTGCATGAGTCTACATACCTGTCTATACTTGTCAAACTGTTAAGTGTACATGTTTTATTGTATGTAAATTATACTTCAATAAATTAGGGCACACTAAAATGGAATGCAACCAGAAGGAGTCCCCAGAAATGAAAACCTAACATTTAGATGTCAGATGTGTATTCTCTAGGAAGGGAAAAGGGCGTTACAGAAAGTTTAGAGCAATGGGGACACAGTGGCGGGGGAGGGGGTGGAAGGGGGAACCAGGAGTCCTGCAGAGGTCCCACTGGGGCCAGGTACTCAAGTGACCCATCAGAGCAAAGGAAAAACAGCCCCAGGATCGTGAATTAAGATAGCGAATGGACAAGAACACGAAGGCAAGAAGTAACGCAATGTCTCACTCCAGGCTGCCGTGGAGGCTGGCCTGTGGAATAACCACCCCACTGCCCTCCCACTCTCTCTTGCTCCCTAGCATCCTTAGGGGAGGGCGGGGGCTGGGCAGGACAAACGAGTTTACTTCTATAGTCTGGTGCACTGAGACAGACTAATAGCAAAGCTAATTATTTTAAACAGTGAGACGCTTAAATATACACCTTCAGCTAAAATGTCTATTAATGGTATTGCATTAGTCATTCTGCAAATATTTATTAAGGATCTTCTAGGCATTTATTCATTTCAAGATGGAAGAGGCAAATAAAGAATGAACAGACAACTTAGCCATAAAAAGAATGAAATTTTGCCATTTGCAGCAACATGGATGGACTCAGGGGCATTATGCTTAGCGAAATAGGTCAGATAGAGAAAGACAAACACTGTATGGTATCGCTTATATGTGGAATCTAAAAATAAAACAAAATAAATTAGTGAATATAACAAAAAGAAATAGACTCATAGAGACAGAGAACAAACTAGCAGTGGTCGGTCACCAGAGCTTCTCTAGTCACAAAAATTAATTTAAGATGATTCTTTGACCTGAGTGTACAAGTTAAAAATACAAAACATCTAGAAGAAAAAACAGAAATGTTGCTCTTAGGCAAACGTTTTCAAAGCTCTCCAAAGAAGAACATAAAACCACTTACCATTAAATGAAAACGTTGATCCACTGAACTTCAAAATTAAAATTTTTTGTTCTTCAAAATAAGCAGCTTAGCAAGAAAGACATTTACACAGTTTTGATGTGTTTGTGACAGTTACAGTGCAAACCTTGTTAGGAGGACAAGCACGGAAGGAAGGCACGTGTCCGATGGAGCCAAATGCTCGGATCCTTATCCAGGGAAGTGACTGCAAATATGCTTTAAGCGTTTGTTTAAAACTATTCAGAAGAACTCTCAAAATGGGCAAAACCGGGTTAGCTTTGATTAGTTGGATGATGAGTAAGTCAACAAGCACTATTGGCCACCCTGGATGAAGACCACAGCGGTGGCTGCGGGACAGCACAGCGGTTGTGACAGTGGGCGGAAGCCTGGCTCTGCCAGCCTGGCTGTGCGGCTTGGGCGAGCTGTGTGATCTTGCTAAGCCTCCGTCCGTTTCATCTACCTTCTAAGCTTGTGAGAGGTAAATTACAAGAGAAAAACCCAGGAAAGCTTTTTGAATTCTGGCTGTTATCAAATAAGCACTGGATATAAATACGTGGTGCTGTTACTGGTGTCCCAGGACCTCTGAACGAGCTGTCTCGACAACAGAGTCTCCTATGGCCCGGCTTTCCTAGGTTGTACAAATACAGAGAGAAATGCATGTGAGTTACCAATCACACCAAGAGTGTACGTTCGCATTCATACACACACACACAGAGAATATCAGTGTTTTTAGGCATATAAGTGGTTGTTTTTATAAAAAGAGTACGGCCAAAACACCAAATGTAAAAGGTGGGGGTAACATCTGGTGGCTACCACCCCAGTGTTTCATGAGGGGAAGGGTTCACGACAGGAGGGAAGAGGGCACCAAAAGACGGGGTTTAGAACAAGATAGTGTGAGAGAGATGGAGACAAACTAGAAAGGATTCAGAAGGACAAGCTGCTGAGGGGACTTCGAAAAACTGCATCTGTAAGTGATTCCCTTAAATCGATGTGTTTAACCCAGAGATAAGACAGGATGGCGTTTTCAACCAAAGGAAAAACTGGGCCTTTTCTGTCCGCCCTTCCCCCTTCTCCCCCAGGCGCGGGGCTATTTCCAGCAGGAAGAGAGAGACTGCAGTTCAGTAAAAGAAAGCCGTCTAACGGGGAAGGCCGTCCAGCCCTGGAGCAGAGCTTCCGGGGCTCCTGAACCCCACAGGCACCGAGTGCTCGGCGGCTGAAGGCGCTGGTGACGGAGAGGTGTTGGGACCTGCTGGCTTGCTCGTTTCCACGTGCAGCCCCGTTACCACTACTCCCTTGGGTGTGACATGGTCTCTTGGGGCAGCTTTCAATTTAATTATCCATGAGCAGGCTTTCCCTGACACTGAGCGAAGTCTTCACAAAATCGGCTGCAGTGTGGCTGGGCGTGCACTAGTGTGCTGGTGTGCGGCCGGCTCCTCTGCTGACTTGCTCTCTCTGCGGATTCACACGCGCTGCAGACACCAGCTCAGCGGGTGCAAGAAGGGGGAACACACGAAAAGCCCCCCAGCGCGCCCCTGGGAAGGCACCAGTGAGAAGGCTCTTCTAATTTCTATTTCCTTCCACTTCGATTTGCTCGGAGAACAGAATGAGAAAGAGAGAAAGCGAGACGGCCCCCAGGCCTCGCAGAGATGGCCCAGTGGGATGCCAGTGCACACTGGGCGCGGCCTGCGGGGGAAAAGAGAAAAGAGGAAACCAGAACTGAATTTCCAGACCTTCTAGACACAAGTATAGACCCAAAGGCATTTTATAATCTATGACATTAACTTGGATTAAACATAGAATTGTCCTAATGAATCAAAGCAGAAGACTGGACGCTGACGAACTTCTGTTTCAAATGAGTTCTGATTAAGAACTACAATAAGAGGGTGTCTTTAAGCTGGGTGTTAACACTGGTTTGAAACTTAAAACAGAGCTGCTTACAGAACATTCTGAGAATGTGGCCTTTGGTGTTGAAAGTTCTCATCTTTGGTTTCAGTCCAAAAGTGAATTTTTTTTTCCCTGCATGACTTAATAATAAGGCATTCAGTCAACGAGGGGCTGCCTGCCTATGAAAAAGCACCGTGCGCCTGCAGAGTGCTCCCCAGCCCCAAACATTCTTCACATTTCACTGTCACTGGCGAGCCTGTTCCTATTCATCCCTAGGGGTGAGCTCCCCTCCAAGGTTCCTAAATGCAGAATAGCTCAAGGAGGGCCCTTAGGCTGACTGTGACCTTGTGCTCTGTGGAAATAGAGACTCACTCACCACCCCACATAAACAGAAGCCAGGTTTATTTATGGAGAGAGAGGAGAGGGAGGGTGGGCACGGGGTCTGAAGGAGCAGAAGCAGAGGGGTTCGTGCCTCAGCCCTCACTTCAGTAGGAAACCAACGTGGACCCCTGGAGGCCCTTTTGGGGACACTAAGGGAAGCAACAGCACCTCGATGGTGTGGTCTTATCACCCTGAGCTTCCAGAAAAGAACGCTACGGCTGTCTCAGAGCAGAGTTTTTCCCTGATGGGAACCAAGAGCAAACTCGCACTGGAACAAATTTTAGCCTGATTTCTCTAATTTCAGAGCTAACATCAAATGGTCCTTTATGGTCCTAAAGCAGGTCCGTTCACCTCCAAAATTCTTGTTCTCAACTACCTCCCACCTCTGGCTTCCACGCAGTGCAATCCTAGAATTCTCTCTGGGCATCCAACCTAAGCTGCATGCCATCCCCCATCACTGCCTGTCATCTCAGCCTATTTTGTCTACATAGCACTGGTCACATCTGAAGTTATCTTGCATAACTGTTTACTTCCCTGCGGCCCCGACCGACCGCAGAGGGCAGGGGCTGTGTTTTGTTAAATGCTGCTCCATCCTGACGGTAGATCAGGGTCCGGCTTAAAGGAAGCGCCTGAGAGCGGGGCTGGGGGGGAGTGAATGAACACATGGAGGGTCAAAGGAGCGAATGGAGGCAGTAAAGAAGTAGAGCAGGAAATTCTAACGTGTGGGATGTATAAAATAGAAGAACAAAGAAAAGGAGAGAGAAGGAAAAATGAGATCAGTTTGTTTGCAACCTGCAGTCACCTACTGTCTGCCAGCTCTCCCAGCCACTCCCAGGCCACCCAGCCCTCCCTCAGGGATAAATCCCCAGACCTGCTTTGAGAGACATCCAGTGGCAGCGTGGTCACAGGGAGCTAGTTCCCTGACGATCTTTTATTCAGAAGGGCTGAGGATGACTAAACTCACATTTGTGGTTCAACTATAGTTGAGCCCGGACAAATGTATAATGACCTGTATCTCAACCAGAGGGGACATCCCGGCCTCTCTGGGAGGAAGAGCAAAGTGGAGAAGTGTGTGGAGTGTAACATGGTCTGGGTTCTAACCTCTTTGTTTGCTTTTGAATCTTTTAACACTTAATATCTGGGGGCCAAGGTTCAAAAAGGCTGTAAAGTGAGCTAAATCTTGTGATCAGACAAGATTTTTCACAGAAAATTTTAACAATCAGAGAGAATCAAGGATGAATCTGAAACTTGGAGCGTCAATGCCCAGGAGGGCAGTGGTTTCTGTGAACCATTACGGGGAATTTAGGACAAGCTAATTCAGGGGATGAAGCTAAGCATAATTTTGAATGAGCTGAGCTGTAGATGGCAGCAAGACATCCCACAGAGCCTGCAGCAGCCTGTGAGGGAGCCAGTGAAAAGGACAGCGAGAGACACAAGCAGGAACCTTATATAAAATCTGGGTTATGCCCCAGGGTACGATGGAGAATATATATCTGAGCTTTGTCCCCAGCTCCAGGCACAGAGATCCAAAAACCCTTGGAATTTCCAGAGTGACAGGAGTGTCTTTGTTATGCTAATGAGATGACTCAAGGTGGGTCCCTAGAAAGTTTCCTGGATGAGGCTGGTCACCAGAAACACCAATCACTTGATTAGAGGGTTGTTATTTTGGACCAGCTCAACTTCCAGGAAGGCGGACTGGAGATGGAGTTCAATCATGTGGCCAATGATTTAATTAATCATGCCTACTTAATGAGACCCCCCCTCCCCAAACCCCTGGAGCTTCCTGGTTGGTGAGCACATTGACGTGTCCAGAGGGTGGTGCACCCAGATTCCACAAGGAGAGGCAACGAAGCTCTGTGCCTGGGACCCTCCCTCCGAGTCCCTGCCCAGGCCATCTCTTCCCTTCGGCTGCTCAGGATTTGTATCTATTACGATAAAACTGAAATCATAAGCACAGAGTTTTCCTGAGTTCTCTGAGTTATCCCAGTGAGTTACTGAGCCTGAGGGGGACCCTCACACTTACAGCCAGTGAGTCAGGAGTGAGGGTGCCTGAGACTTCCGGCTGCTGTCGGGAGTGACGGCAGTCTCGTGAGTGTGACCCTCACTCTAGCAGCTGGGGTCAGACTGTGCTGCAGGACACCCACTTGGGGCGCACATGGAGCATTTACACGTTGCCTGTTGTGCGCACATGTTTTACACAACAGTTGCTAAGGTGCACGGGACCTTTAGACACCTAGCTCCAAATGGAAGCATTATTGAATTTTGTATTTTCTCTCTCACCGGTCTGAGCCACTGACATGATGGGTGAGGAGTTTGCATACCTTTTATCCAAGAAATACAGCGTTAGGATGATCACCCTCCTTGGGGGACAACCACTTAATCAAAAAGGAAAAAAGCTTGATCTTGAAGCTTTAATATGTAAAAGTACAGACTCTGAGGAAATACAGGAAAACTTAATTCTGCTTAACTCCTAGCCTCTTTATTCCTTTGACTCTAAGATGCCACTGATTTTTAAGATGATGAGTTAGTAACAGACCTTTGGGGGGAGCGGGGGGGGAGGAAAGCAACTCTGCCATGTTACGCATAGATATCCTTTGTAAGACGCGATCCGTTTCAGAATTGTAACATGTGAAGAAATAATCACGTGCATCTTAGGTTTGAGGGAATACGGTAATACAGTGGTCATTAAGATTGTCTTTGCTTCTCTTTAA